>NW_025721603.1:0-634641 GCF_922984935.1 Meles meles
TCCCCTGCCCCTGCCCCTGTCCCTTCTCCTTTCCCTGCCAGGGCCACTGCCCCTGCACCTGCCAAAGACCCAGGTCCTACCCCTGTTCTTGCCCCTGCCCCTGCCCCTGCCAGGACGGCCTCCCCTTCGCCTGCCTGCGCCCCTGTTCCCGCCCCATACCCAGACCCTGTCCCTGCTTCTTCCCCTTCAACTGCCCCCGGCCCTTCCCCTGGCCTTGCCAGGACCACTGCGCCTTCCCTTGCCCCTGCCTATGCCCCTGATCCCGCCCCAGCCCCAGCCCCTAGCCCTTGCTCCTGCTCCTTTCCCTGCCCTTGCCTGGGCTCCTGTTCTTGCCTCGGACCCAGCTCCTGCTCTGGATCCTGCGCTGGCCACGACCGCTGACCCTGCCCCCACCCCGGTCCCAACGCCTGCCCTGGCACTTGCTCCTGTGGGGCTCCCAGACCCGCATCCAGAGCCCACAACTCTGCGGGGAGATCTCCCCGTAAAATTACCCTCCGTCCCGTCCCCTGACCCCGACATCCCCGCAGAATGTTTCCTCCCCTCCCCCTGTGTTCTTCCTCTCCTCTATGGAGTCACCGTCCTAGTCGCCTTCCATCTCCTCTATGCTGTGTATTATTTACTTTAAATAAAAGTTCTTGTTTTCCCTTGAACACGTCATGAGCTTGAAGGACATTCCCAACGCTGCGCCACCACACCCCAGAACGTCGCTGCAGGAGAGCTCCGTCCCCAGAGGAGACCCTGAGCCCAAGCCCTCCCTGCCCATGGCTCCCCCGGCCTGGCCCCTCGCAGCCCCTAAGTTGCTTTCTCTTTCTGTTCCTGCACGTGTTCTGGAGGTTTCTGGAAGTGGAATCCCTCAACGGGTGCCTCTGTGTCTGCCCACCCACTTTCAAAGGGCATTCGTTTGGTTTTTTTCCCTGTTGGACATAGAATTGCCCTTATTTGATGTCGACGTGCAGAATGGATTACAGAGGCGATGTCATCCTGGGCACCCCTTCAGGAATTCTGGGCACAATCTTGGCGCCAAGGCCCCTGTTCCTGCTGGGACACCCCAGTCGGTCCCCAGACAGGACACGGCGGTTCCCTCCCGTGGCTCACACAGAAACCAGGGAAATGCAGAAAGCCGGAAGGCACGCCGCAGAGGGCAGACGCATTGCTCCCAACCCTAGGCCAGAGAAAGGTTTCCCATGGGTCTGCTCCAGTCCATGCTGCGAGTCACCGGGTCCCACAGGGACAGAGACAGGGACAGAGACCAAACACGTGCAAGTTCGAGGGGGAGGCTGGGCACACGGGGAGTATGTGTCAGGAGATGCAGGAGCTCCCGGGCAAGGACTCGGGCAAAGGAAACCCTGGGGAGCCAGCGCTGGTCACCCTCAGACCGGCAGGGGTCAGGTCTGGGGACCAGCAGCCCTGGGGAGAACGTGAGGAAGCAGAGGTCCAAGGCAGGTCCCCTGGAGAGAAGGGGGACAGGCACCCCTGTCTGGGACCACCGTGAGCCGCACCCGTCCCAGGCCACAGGTGCACCGTTCACCTAGCAGGGCTCAGCCTGGACTCACCCCCAGAAACTCTGGCTCGGTCGTTCACAGACGTGTTTTCAGGAGCAGCTGGCACAGCGGTGGTGGAAAGAGCAGGGACTGGAACCGTGTTCATGCCCAAGGAGATGGATGGGATCGTCCTCCCAGTCCTCATGACAGAATGTCCCGTGGCTCCTTTCTCCGTGTCGTCTGGGGCACAGGATCGCGGCAGCCCCTCCTGAGACCCCACGCCTGCCACGCTGCTCCTGGAGACATTCAGAATTGTTTAAGGAGGAGGTGGAGAGGATCCGGGATGACAGAGGGCCGAGGAGAAGGAAGGTCAGGACTGGGAGGACAGATGGGCGTGCCCTGAGCCACCATTCAGGGCCTAATAAAAAGCCGAACCTGAACCCCAACCCTAAACCTAACCCGAACCCGAACCCGAACCAATAACCCATAACCCTAAACCCCGAACCTGAACACGAACCCGAACCCTAACACCGAACATTAACTCGAATCCTAATCCTAACCCTGACCCTAACCCCGAACCCTGACCCTGACAATAACCCGAACCCTAACGTTGAGCTGGACCATGACCCTAACCCTAACACTATCTCTCTAACACTAACCCTAACCCTCTAACCCTAACCCTCACCCTAACCCTATCTCTCTAACCCTAACCCTAACCCTAACCCTAACTGACCCTGACCCTGACCCTGACCCTGACCCTGACCCTGACCCTGACCCTAACCCAAACCCGAACCCGACCCCGAACCCTAACGCTAACCCGAACCCCTAACCTATAACCCTAACCCCGAACCTGAAGGCAAATCCGAAGCTTAACCCTAACCCTAATGCTAACCCTAAACCTAACCCCTAACCCTGACCCTGACCATTACCCGGAGCCTGACCCCAACCCGGACCCTAACACTGACCCTGACCCTAACACTCAAACTGACCCTGACCCTACACCTGACCCTAAACCGAACCCTGACCATGACCCTAGCCCTGACCTTGACCGTGACCCTAATGATAGCCCTGACCCTGACCCTGTCCCTGACCCTGACCCTAATCCTAACCCTATCCCTCTAGCCCTAACCCTTACATTCTAACCCTAACCCTAACCCTCACCCTAACCCTCTAACCCTCACCCTAGCCCTCTCACCCTAACCCTAACTCTAACTGTGACCCTCACACTAACCCTAACCCTAACCCTAACCCTAACCCTAACCCTAACCCACACCCTAACCCTAAATCTAACCCTAACCCTAATCCTAAGCCTATCCCTCTAGCCCTAACCCTTACCTTCTAACCCTAACCCTAACCCTCACCCTAACCCTCTAAACCTCACCCTAGCCCTCTAGCGCTAACCCTAACTCTAACTGTGACCCTCACCCTAACCCAAACCCCTAACCCAAACCCTAACCTTCCCTGTCCTCCTTCCACCCACTGACTCAAGCCAGGGCTAAATCCAAGGACAGGCTGGACCTCTGTCCCCGGGTACAACCAGGAAGACTAAGCAGAGGGAGAGAGGAGAAGTGGAAGGGGCCCACTGACCTCCCTGCCACTGATGTCTCCAAGGCCTTTGGCTCAACCCCGCATTTCACGGGACCCTGGGCGGGATTCTGAATTCCAGGCCAGCTGCGTGGGGAGTACTCGGTGACCTTTGCATCCCCACATGTCCAACCCTCCTGGCCTTGCATCCTGAGCCTTGCTCCCCGGGACAGGCATGGCTCTGGTGCTCAGCAGACTTCGGGGACCCAGAGCACGTGGCAGAGGTGAGGGAACAGGGGGGACCAGACAGGGACTGCGCCATGGGTCGCGTTCACATCCACCGCAAGGCTGGGTCACGGTCCAGGTGTTGCGTGCAGGTCTCCGGGGCACACCTGGCCGTCTCGGAATGGAGGTCTGTGTGCCTGGGGCACCTTTCCTCCACCTCCACCTCCCCCTGGAGGAACGGCCCGATTCAAGCATTTCCATGTCCAAGCCTCAGGGACAGTTGGGAACCTGGGGTCAAGAGAGGCAGGGACCGGCCCAGGACAAAAGACGAGTACAGAGTCCAAGGAGCAGAGCTTCCCTCCAGTCCTAGGCAAGCCCCGACCCTCCCATGAGGTCTGCTGTGAGGGTGAGAGCCTCTCAGATGCTTGGGGAGAGCTACCCACCCCGTCCCATGTGGGGACATGACCTCGGGCCTCCCCAGACAGGGAGAGGCGTCTGCTTGAGCGTGCACACATACACACACACAGGCACGCACACACAGACACACACACCCACACACACACAGACACACACACCCACACCCACACACACACACACACACACCACTCTGCCCAGCTGGGGCTCAGAGGGGGAGACACCCTGGGAAAATGGTGGGTAACAAGGCAGATAAGAAGAAAGAGGTTGGAGACAGCTGGGCCATGGCGTCAGGGGCGTCAGGTCTCCTGGCAAGGACCGAGATCCTTAGCATGGGGAGGGGAGACAGGAAGGGCTGATGGTCAAGGGGTCCCCAAGGGGCCCAGGGGCTTTGCCAGGGCACTGGGTGAGGACAGGGTCTGGGGCCTGGTGTCCTTCACCACCCCGGACACCTACCCTGGAAGTAGGAAGAGGTAAACCCCCCCTCCCCATTGTGGACAGGGCTACAGCGCCAAAGGCCTCCCCTTACTCTTCTATCAATGGGGCCATAGAGACGGGCTGTCCCTAGGCTCCCACAGGCTTGCCGAAGAGCCTGTGGGCCTTGAATCTCTCTCCCTGACCCACTGTGCTCCCAGTCTTGGGAACATGCTTTGGACTCCCTCGAGGTCCTTCTGAGCAGAGGACAGCCTGCAGGCTTGGGGGGCTGACATCGTGGGCTTGCAGAATATGGCAGAGCCCTGGAGCCCTGGTCTGGGGACCAAGGTCGGGACCCTCCTTGTTGCAGCCTCAAGGGCCCCATGTGCAAGAGGTTCCAGAGTCAGTGCTCTGCTCAGGGGGACAAGGCCTTAGCAAGGAACCAAGCACCGGCCCAGGGGAGGGAAACAGGGACAAGGGAGACTTCTGAGGGTTCTCCCATCACCCCTGGAGCCCACAGATCCTGCTCCTGTGAGACACACAAAACCAGAGACAGAGACAGACCCGGAGACAAAGTCAAAGACAGAGACAGACCCCGAACACAGGAGAGAGGGAACCAGGAGAAGTCACAGACTTTCCTCCATCGGCTGGGAAATGACCGCCAAACACTTTGTCCCCTTCTCAGTCCCACGGGCCATCCACCCCGGCGGGACGGATTCGGGAATGCCCGGGAACCACGGTGGGGGCTGTCCGGCACATGGGCACAGACGAGGCCCTTGGACCTCAACCTAATGGGAGCCCCTGGAAGTCTGTGTCACCACGGTCAGACTCCATGAACTGCCACCTTGCCACGGCTGATGGGACCCAGGCAGCAGGAGGGTGGCTTTGCCTGGATCCCAGAGCAGATCCAGGCCCCTCTGGGCTGTGCTCCATGCCCCCGCCCAGCCCCTGGCTCGCCCGTGCATCGCCAAGGGTGTGCACGAGCCTCCCGGGAGAGCGGGTACGGAACGTATGGAGAGGTCCCACCCCTGATGGCATCCCCAGAAGTAGAAGCCAGAACACCGCCAGTGTGCACACGGGGAGACTGGGGAGGCCCTGGGAGCCACAGGGTGCGTCCGCGGTCCCAGTCCTGGGCAGGAGCCGGAGCAGGAACCCGGTCTGAACCCAGCTCTGGGCCCTCACAGCGGGGACCACAGCTGCACCCAGGCCTCCCAGGGGCTGTGGGTAGGCCGCGTGGGGGTCACTGTAGAGACAGGGCATGGGGTGGGGTGTGAGCCTGGAGCAGCTGGGGGAGGGGCGCCCTCAGGGAGCTCCAGGGTGAGGAGGAAGTCCCATAAGGAGCCCCCAGGCAGCGGTGACCTCACTTCCCTGACGACACAGCCCAACGGAATTGGAACCCACGTGTCCAGGCACCCACGTTCCGGAGACAACCCCCTGCCCAGCTCATTTCTGCGGAGATCCCCACAGAAGCGACATGTTCCTCTGTTGCATACCCAAGTCCAGAGGAGGCGAGCAGAGGAGAGCTCGCCCGCCAAGCACATCCCCTCACTGCGGAGGGCCTGGCAGGGCTCCCCGACGCCTCTGGCCCTTTGGCAAGAAGAATCGAAAGGTGACCCCGGGAGGCTCCGACTCAGACAGCCCCACACCTTCCGATCCACCCGTGTCGCCCCAGGCCTCCTCCCCGTGTGTGCGTGTGTGTGTGTGTGTGTGTGTGTGCATGTGTGTGTGAAGAGAGCTCATCGGGGGTGGACACGCCCCGAGCAGGAGCAGGCTGATGAGGGGTCAGATGCCTGGTGGGCAGGTCATGTTCACACCCCAGGTTCAGGCTGGCTACGTGGGATGGGGTGTGGGGGCTGCGTCCTTCTGCCCGGGGTTTATCCTGAGACCCTGCAGGGACGGGTCCCTGACCCAGGTGCGGGGCAGTGCACGTGCAGGTCTGCGTGTGATCCGGGAGAAGCCGGGGGACTGGGCAGGAGGACGGTGGGTATGGCCGGGCAGGGCTCTGCGGCCTCTTGCACGCTCCCCATCTCTGCCTTGGCAGGCCACGGATGAAAGAGGAAGGAGGCGGGAAGACACGTACTCCTCCCTGACCCTGGAGTCCCCGGTCCTGGGAAGGCCTCCGGTCCCTCCCAGACCACGGTCCCCGCTACTCCATTGGACTGCGGTCCTGGACACGGAGCCCACGGAGGCCAAGGCTGAGGGTGAGAAGGCTGGGATGGGGTGCCTGTGGCTGTGTGGGGAGGGGTCGCTGATGGGCCCCACAGGGAGAAGCCCCCACAGGCTGGCGTGGGGCCGGGAGCCACGACCTGGCTCAGAGCACCCAGGGGGCGGCCTGCCGTCGGGGAGACGTCCCGGGGAGGGTTCCTTCGTGGCTGCGGCTTCTCCGGGAGACCCTGGGCTGTGCTCGGTCTCTGCCAAGCCCCAGGGAGAGGCAGGCCCGCGGGTGACCGTCTCCTCTCACAGCTACTCAGGCGGAGAAGCTAGACCCACTCCCAAACTCAGCAGCTCCGGAGGGGGACATGGTGATGGGAGAGACTTCGGCGGGAGACCGGGAGCCGACAGGGCACCGGCCGCCTGCCCACGGAGGTGCTGATGCTATGCAGGGAGAGCCGGCTCCTGCTCCTGCCCCCAGCCCTGCTCCTGCCGCTCCCCCTGCCCCTGCCCCTACCAGAGCTACCCCCACGTCCCCTGCCCCTGCCTGTGCTCCTGTTCTCGCCCCTGACCCAGATCCTCCCTTGGTCCCACCGCTTACCCGGGCCTTCACAGGGCCCCTGTTCCTGCCCCAGACCCAGCTCCTGCCCTTGACCCTGCACAGGCCCTCGCCCGTGCACTTGTCCCAGCTCCTGCTCCAGCCCCTGCCCCTGCCCCTGCCCCTGCCCCTGTCCCTGCCCCTGCCCCAGACCCAGGTCCTACCCCTGTTCCTGCCCCTTCGGTTTCCCCTTCCCATGCCCCTGCCAGGACGGCCTCCCCTTCCCCTGCCTGTGACCCTGTTCCTGCCCCAGACCCAGCTCCTGCCCTTGACCCTGCACCGGCCATCACCCCTGCACATGCCCCAATTCCTGTTCCTGCTCCTGTCCCTTCCCCTGCCCCTGCCCCTGTCCCTTCTCCTTTCCCTGCCAGGACCACTGCCCCTTCCCCTGCTCCTGCCTATGCCCCTGTTCCCGCTCCAGACCCAGCCCCTAGCCCTTGCTCCTGCTCCTTTCCCTGCCCTTGCCTGTGCTCCCGTTCTCGCCCCTGACCCAGCTCCTCCCTCGGTCCCACCGCTTCCCCGGGCCCTCACGGGGCCCCTGTTCCTGCCCTTGCCCCAGCTCCTGCCCCTGCCCCTGTCCGTTCTCCTTTCCGTGCCAGGGCCACTGCCCCTGCCCCTGCCCCAGACCCAGGTCCTACATCTGTTCTTGCCCCTGCCCCTGCCCCTGCCCCTGCCCCTGCCCCTGCCCCTGCCCCTGCCAGGACGGCCTCCCCTTCGCCTGCCTGCGCCCCTGTTCCCGTCCCATACCCAAACCCTGTCCCTGCTTCTTCCCCTTCAACTGCGCCCGGCCCTTCCCCTGGCCTTGCCAGGACCACTGCGCCTTCCCTTGGCCCTGCCTATGCCCCTGATCCCGCCCCAGCCCCAGCCCCTAGCCCTTGCTCCTGCTCCTTTCCCTGCCCTTGCCTGGGCTCCTGTTCTTGCCTCGGACCCAGCTCCTGCTCTGGATCCTGCGCTGGCCACGACCGCTGACCCTGCCCCCACCCCGGTCCCAACGCCTGCCCTGGCACTTGCTCCTGTGGGGCTCCCAGACCCGCATCCAGAGCCCACAACTCTGCGGGGAGATCTCCCCGTAAAATTACCCTCCGTCCCGTCCCCTGACCCCGACATCCCCGCAGAATGTTTCCTCCCCTCCCCCTGTGTTCTTCCTCTCCTCTATGGAGTCACCGTCCTAGTCGCCTTCCATCTCCTCTATGCTGTGTATTATTTACTTTAAATAAAAGTTCTTGTTTTCCCTTGAACACGTCATGAGCTTGAAGGACATTCCCAACGCTGCGCCACCACACCCCAGAACGTCGCTGCAGGAGAGCTCCGTCCCCAGAGGAGACCCTGAGCCCAAGCCCTCCCTGCCCATGGCTCCCCCGGCCTGGCCCCTCGCAGCCCCTAAGTTGCTTTCTCTTTCTGTTCCTGCACGTGTTCTGGAGGTTTCTGGAAGTGGAATCCCTCAACGGGTGCCTCTGTGTCTGCCCACCCACTTTCAAAGGGCATTCGTTTGTTTTTTTTCCCTGTTGGACATAGAATTGCCCTTATTTGATGTCGACGCGCAGAATGGATTACAGAGGCGATGTCATCCTGGGCACCCCTTCAGGAATTCTGGGCACAATCTTGGCGCCAAGGCCCCTGTTCCTGCTGGGACACCCCAGTCGGTCCCCAGACAGGACACGGCTGTTCCCTCCCGTGGCTCACACAGAAACCAGGGAAATGCAGAAAGCCGGAAGGCACGCCGCAGAGGGCAGACGCATTGCTCCCAACCCTAGGCCAGAGAAAGGTTTCCCATGGGTCTGCTCCAGTCCATGCTGCGAGTCACCGGGTCCCACAGGGACAGAGACAGGGACAGAGACCAAACACGTGCAAGTTCGAGGGGGAGGCTGGGCACACGGGGAGTATGTGTCAGGAGATGCAGGAGCTCCCGGGCAAGGACTCGGGCAAAGGAAACCCTGGGGAGCCAGCGCTGGTCACCCTCAGACCGGCAGGGGTCAGGTCTGGGGACCAGCAGCCCTGGGGAGAATGTGAGGAAGCAGAGGTCCAAGGCAGGTCCCCTGGAGAGAAGGGGGACAGGCACCCCTGTCTGGGACCACCGTGAGCCGCACCCGTCCCAGGCCACAGGTGCACCATTCACCTAGCAGGGCTCAGCCCGGACTCACCCCCAGAAACTCTGGCTCGGTCGTTCACAGACGTGTTTTCAGGAGCAGCTGGCACAGCGGTGGTGGAAAGAGCAGGGACTGGAACCGTGTTCATGCCCAAGGAGATGGATGGGATCGTCCTCCCAGTCCTCATGACAGAATGTCCCGTGGCTCCTTTCTCCGTGTCGTCTGGGGCACAGGATCGCGCCAGCCCCTCCTGAGACCCAACGCCTGCCACGCTGCTCCTGGAGACATTCAGAATTGTTTAAGGAGGAGGTGGAGAGGATCCGGGATGACAGAGGGCCGAGGAGAAGGAAGGTCAGGACTGGGAGGACAGATGGGCGTGCCCTGAGCCACCATTCAGGGCCTAATAAAAAGCCGAACCTGAACCCCAACCCTAAACCTAACCCGAACCCGAACCCGAACCAATAACCCATAACCCTAAACCCCGAACCTGAACACGAACCCGAACCCTAACACCGAACATTAACTCGAATCCTAATCCTAACCCTGACCCTAACCCCGAACCCTGACCCTGACAATAACCCGAACCCTAACGTTGAGCTGGACCATGACCCTAACCCTAACACTATCTCTCTAACACTAACCCTAACCCTCTAACCCTAACCCTCACCCTAACCCTATCTCTCTAACCCTAACCCTAACCCTAACCCTAACTGACCCTGACCCTGACCCTGACCCTGACCCTGACCCTGACCCTGACCCTAACCCAAACCCGAACCCGACCCCGAACCCTAACGCTAACCCGAACCCCTAACCTATAACCCTAACCCCGAACCTGAAGGCAAATCCGAAGCTTAACCCTAACCCTAATGCTAACCCTAAACCTAACCCCTAACCCTGACCCTGACCATTACCCGGAGCCTGACCCCAAACCGGACCCTAACACTGACCCTGACCCTAACACTCAAACTGACCCTGACCCTACACCTGACCCTAAACCGAACCCTGACCATGACCCTAGCCCTGACCTTGACCGTGACCCTAATGATAGCCCTGACCCTGACCCTGTCCCTGACCCTGACCCTAATCCTAACCCTATCCCTCTAGCCCTAACCCTTACATTCTAACCCTAACCCTAACCCTCACCCTAACCCTCTAACCCTCACCCTAGCCCTCTCACCCTAACCCTAACTCTAACTGTGACCCTCACACTAACCCTAACCCTAACCCTAACCCTAACCCTAACCCTAACCCACACCCTAACCCTAAATCTAACCCTAACCCTAATCCTAAGCCTATCCCTCTAGCCCTAACCCTTACCTTCTAACCCTAACCCTAACCCTCACCCTAACCCTCTAAACCTCACCCTAGCCCTCTAGCGCTAACCCTAACTCTAACTGTGACCCTCACCCTAACCCAAACCCCTAACCCAAACCCTAACCTTCCCTGTCCTCCTTCCACCCACTGACTCAAGCCAGGGCTAAATCCAAGGACAGGCTGGACCTCTGTCCCCGGGTACAACCAGGAAGACTAAGCAGAGGGAGAGAGGAGAAGTGGAAGGGGCCCACTGACCTCCCTGCCACTGATGTCTCCAAGGCCTTTGGCTCAACCCCGCATTTCACGGGACCCTGGGCGGGATTCTGAATTCCAGGCCAGCTGCGTGGGGAGTACTCGGTGACCTTTGCATCCCCACATGTCCAACCCTCCTGGCCTTGCATCCTGAGCCTTGCTCCCCGGGACAGGCATGGCTCTGGTGCTCAGCAGACTTCGGGGACCCAGAGCACGTGGCAGAGGTGAGGGAACAGGGGGGACCAGACAGGGACTGCGCCATGGGTCGCGTTCACATCCACCGCAAGGCTGGGTCACGGTCCAGGTGTTGCGTGCAGGTCTCCGGGGCACACCTGGCCGTCTCGGAATGGAGGTCTGTGTGCCTGGGGCACCTTTCCTCCACCTCCACCTCCCCCTGGAGGAACGGCCCGATTCAAGCATTTCCATGTCCAAGCCTCAGGGACAGTTGGGAACCTGGGGTCAAGAGAGGCAGGGACCGGCCCAGGACAAAAGACGAGTACAGAGTCCAAGGAGCAGAGCTTCCCTCCAGTCCTAGGCAAGCCCCGACCCTCCCATGAGGTCTGCTGTGAGGGTGAGAGCCTCTCAGATGCTTGGGGAGAGCTACCCACCCCGTCCCATGTGGGGACATGACCTCGGGCCTCCCCAGACAGGGAGAGGCGTCTGCTTGAGCGTGCACACATACACACACACAGGCACGCACACACAGACACACACACCCACACACACACAGACACACACACCCACACCCACACACACACACACACACACCACTCTGCCCAGCTGGGGCTCAGAGGGGGAGACACCCTGGGAAAATGGTGGGTAACAAGGCAGATAAGAAGAAAGAGGTTGGAGACAGCTGGGCCATGGCGTCAGGGGCGTCAGGTCTCCTGGCAAGGACCGAGATCCTTAGCATGGGGAGGGGAGACAGGAAGGGCTGATGGTCAAGGGGTCCCCAAGGGGCCCAGGGGCTTTGCCAGGGCACTGGGTGAGGACAGGGTCTGGGGCCTGGTGTCCTTCACCACCCCGGACACCTACCCTGGAAGTAGGAAGAGGTAAACCCCCCCTCCCCATTGTGGACAGGGCTACAGCGCCAAAGGCCTCCCCTTACTCTTCTATCAATGGGGCCATAGAGACGGGCTGTCCCTAGGCTCCCACAGGCTTGCCGAAGAGCCTGTGGGCCTTGAATCTCTCTCCCTGACCCACTGTGCTCCCAGTCTTGGGAACATGCTTTGGACTCCCTCGAGGTCCTTCTGAGCAGAGGACAGCCTGCAGGCTTGGGGGGCTGACATCGTGGGCTTGCAGAATATGGCAGAGCCCTGGAGCCCTGGTCTGGGGACCAAGGTCGGGACCCTCCTTGTTGCAGCCTCAAGGGCCCCATGTGCAAGAGGTTCCAGAGTCAGTGCTCTGCTCAGGGGGACAAGGCCTTAGCAAGGAACCAAGCACCGGCCCAGGGGAGGGAAACAGGGACAAGGGAGACTTCTGAGGGTTCTCCCATCACCCCTGGAGCCCACAGATCCTGCTCCTGTGAGACACACAAAACCAGAGACAGAGACAGACCCGGAGACAAAGTCAAAGACAGAGACAGACCCCGAACACAGGAGAGAGGGAACCAGGAGAAGTCACAGACTTTCCTCCATCGGCTGGGAAGTGACCGCCAAACACTTTGTCCCCTTCTCAGTCCCACGGGCCATCCACCCCGGCGGGACGGATTCGGGAATGCCCGGGAAACACGGTGGGGGCTGTCCGGCACATGGGCACAGACGAGGCCCTTGGACCTCAACCTAATGGGAGCCCCTGGAAGTCTGTGTAACCACGGTCAGACTCCATGAACTGCCACCTTGCCACGGCTGATGGGACCCAGGCAGCAGGAGGGTGGCTTTGCCTGGATCCCAGAGCAGATCCAGGCCCCTCTGGGCTGTGCTCCATGCCCCCGCCCAGCCCCTGGCTCGCCCGTGCATCGCCAAGGGTGTGCACGAGCCTCCCGGGAGAGCGGGTACGGAACGTATGGAGAGGTCCCACCCCTGATGGCATCCCCAGAAGTAGAAGCCAGAACACCGCCAGTGTGCACACGGGGAGACTGGGGAGGCCCTGGGAGCCACAGGGTGCGTCCGCGGTCCCAGTCCTGGGCAGGAGCCGGAGCAGGAACCCGGTCTGAACCCAGCTCTGGGCCCTCACAGCGGGGACCACAGCTGCACCCAGGCCTCCCAGGGGCTGTGGGTAGGCCGCGTGGGGGTCACTGTAGAGACAGGGCATGGGGTGGGGGGTGAGCCTGGAGCAGCGGTGGGAGGGGCGCCCTCAGGGAGCTCCAGGGTGAGGAGGAAGTCCCATAAGGAGCCCCCAGGCAGCGGTGACCTCACTTCCCTGACGACACAGCCCAACGGAATTGGAACCCACGTGTCCAGGCACCCACGTTCCGGAGACAACCCCCTGCCCAGCTCATTTCTGCGGAGATCCCCACAGAAGCGACATGTTCCTCTGTTGCATACCCAAGTCCAGAGGAGGCGAGCAGAGGAGAGCTCGCCCGCCAAGCACATCCCCTCACTGCGGAGGGCCTGGCAGGGCTCCCCGACGCCTCTGGCCCTTTGGCAAGAAGAATCGAAAGGTGACCCCGGGAGGCTCCGACTCAGACAGCCCCACACCTTCCGATCCACCCGTGTCGCCCCAGGCCTCCTCCCCGTGTGTGTGTGTGTGTGTGTGTGTGTGTGTGTGCGTGTGTGTGTGTGTGTGAAGAGAGCTCATCGGGGGTGGACACGCCCCGAGCAGGAGCAGGCTGATGAGGGGTCAGATGCCTGGTGGGCAGGTCATGTTCACACCCCAGGTTCAGGCTGGCTACGTGGGATGGGGTGTGGGGGCTGCGTCCTTCTGCCCGGGGTTTATCCTGAGACCCTGCAGGGACGGGTCCCTGACCCAGGTGCGGGGCAGTGCACGTGCAGGTCTGCGTGTGATCCGGGAGAAGCCGGGGGACTGGGCAGGAGGACGGTGGGTATGGCCGGGCAGGGCTCTGCGGCCTCTTGCACGGTCCCCATCTCTGCCTTGGCAGGCCACGGATGAAAGAGGAAGGAGGCGGGAAGACACGCACTCCTCCCTGACCCTGGAGTCCCCGGTCCTGGGAAGGCCTCCGGTCCCTCCCAGACCACGGTCCCCGCTACTCCATTGGACTGCGGTCCTGGACACGGAGCCCACGGAGGCCAAGGCTGAGGGTGAGAAGGCTGGGATGGGGTGCCTGTGGCTGTGTGGGGAGGGGTCGCTGATGGGCCCCACAGGGAGAAGCCCCCACAGGCTGGCGTGGGGCCGGGAGCCACGACCTGGCTCAGAGCACCCAGGGGGCGGCCTGCCGTCGGGGAGACGTCCCGGGGAGGGTTCCTTCGTGGCTGCGGCTTCTCCGGGAGACCCTGGGCTGTGCTCGGTCTCTGCCAAGCCCCAGGGAGAGGCAGGCCCGCGGGTGACCGTCTCTCCTCTCACAGCTACTCAGGCGGAGAAGCTAGACCCACTCCCAACCTCAGCAGCTCCGGAGGGGGACATGGTGACGGGAGAGACTTCAGCGGGAGACCGGGAGCCGACAGGGCACCGGCCGCCTGCCCACGGAGGTGCTGATGCTGTGCAGGGAGACCCGGCTCCTGCTCCTGCCCCCAGCCCTGCTCCTGCCGCTCCCCCTGCCCCTGCCCCTACCAGAGCTACCCCCACGTCCCCTGCCCCTGCCTGTGCTCCTGTTCTCGCCCCTGACCCAGATCCTCCCTTGGTCCCACTGCTTCCCCAGGCCTTCACAGGGCCCCTGTTCCTGCCCCAGACCCAGCTCCTGCCCTTGACCCTGCACAGGCCCTCGCCCGTGCACTTGTCCCAGCTCCTGCTCCAGCCCCTGCCCCTGCCCCTGCCCCTGTCCCTGCCCCAGACCCAGGTCCTACCCCTGTTCCTGCCCCTTCGGTTTCCCCTTCCCATGCCCCTGCCAGGACGGCCTCCCCTTCCCCTGCCTGTGACCCTGTTCCTGCCCCAGACCCAGCTCCTGCCCTTGACCCTGCACCGGCCATCACCCCTGCACATGCCCCAATTCCTGTTCCTGCTCCTGTCCCTTCCCCTGCCCCTGCCCCTGTCCCTTCTCCTTTCCCTGCCAGGGCCACTGCCCCTGCACCTGCCAAAGACCCAGGTCCTACCCCTGTTCTTGCCCCTGCCTCTGACCCTGCCAGGACGGCCTCCCCTTCCACTGCCTGCACCCCTGTTCCCGCCCCAGACCCAGAAACTGCCTCTGCTTCTTCCCCTTCAACTGCCCCCTTCCCGTCCCCTGGCCCTGCCAGGACCACTGCCCCTTCCCCTGCTCCTGCCTATGCCCCTGTTCCCGCTCCAGACCCAGCCCCTAGCCCTTGCTCCTGCTCCTTTCCCTGCCCTTGCCTGTGCTCCCGTTCTCGCCCCTGACCCAGCTCCTCCCTCGGTCCCACCGCTTCCCCGGGCCCTCACGGGGCCCCTGTTCCTGCCCTTGCCCCAGCTCCTGCCCCTGCCCCTGTCCGTTCTCCTTTCCCTGCCAGGGCCACTGCCCCTGCCCCTGTCCCAGACCCAGGTCCTACATCTGTTCTTGCCCCTGCCCCTGCCCCTGCCCCTGCCCCTGCCCCTGCCCCTGCCCCTGCCCCTGCCAGGACGGCCTCCCCTTCGCCTGCCTGCGCCCCTGTTCCCGCCCCATACCCAAACCCTGTCCCTGCTTCTTCCCCTTCAACTGCGCCCGGCCCTTCCCCTGGCCGTGCCAGGACCACTGCGCCTTCCCTTGGCCCTGCCTATGCCCCTGATCCCGCCCCAGCCCCAGCCCCTAGCCCTTGCTCCTGCTCCTTTCCCTGCCCTTGCCTGTGCTCCAGTTCTCGCCCCTGACCCAGCTCCTCCCTTGGTCCCACCGCTTCCCCGGGCCCTCACGGGGCCCCTGTTCCTGCCCTTGCCCCGGCTCCTGCCCCTGCCCCTGTCCCTTCTCCTTTCCCTGCCAGGGCCACTGCCCCTGCACCTGAACCAGACCCAGGTCCTACATCTGTTCTTGCCCCTGCCCCTGCCCCTGCCCCTGCCCCTGCCAGGACGGCCTCCCCTTCCCCTGCCTGTGACAATGTCCCTGCCCCAGACCCAGCTCCTGCCCTTGACCCTGCACCGGCCATCACCGCTGCACATGCCCCAGTTCCTCTTCCTGCTCCTGTCCCTTCCCCTGCCCCTGCCCCTGTCCCTTCTCCTTTCCCTGCCAGGGCCACTGCCCCTGCACCTGCCAAAGACCCAGGTCCTACCCCTGTTCTTGCCCCTGCCCCTGCCCCTGCCAGGACGGCCTCCCCTTCGCCTGCCTGCGCCCCTGTTCCCGCCCCATACCCAGACCCTGTCCCTGCTTCTTCCCCTTCAACTGCCCCCGGCCCTTCCCCTGGCCTTGCCAGGACCACTGCGCCTTCCCTTGCCCCTGCCTATGCCCCTGATCCCGCCCCAGCCCCAGCCCCTAGCCCTTGCTCCTGCTCCTTTCCCTGCCCTTGCCTGGGCTCCTGTTCTTGCCTCGGACCCAGCTCCTGCTCTGGATCCTGCGCTGGCCACGACCGCTGACCCTGCCCCCACCCCGGTCCCAACGCCTGCCCTGGCACTTGCTCCTGTGGGGCTCCCAGACCCGCATCCAGAGCCCACAACTCTGCGGGGAGATCTCCCCGTAAAATTACCCTCCGTCCCGTCCCCTGACCCCGACATCCCCGCAGAATGTTTCCTCCCCTCCCCCTGTGTTCTTCCTCTCCTCTATGGAGTCACCGTCCTAGTCGCCTTCCATCTCCTCTATGCTGTGTATTATTTACTTTAAATAAAAGTTCTTGTTTTCCCTTGAACACGTCATGAGCTTGAAGGACATTCCCAACGCTGCGCCACCACACCCCAGAACGTCGCTGCAGGAGAGCTCCGTCCCCAGAGGAGACCCTGAGCCCAAGCCCTCCCTGCCCATGGCTCCCCCGGCCTGGCCCCTCGCAGCCCCTAAGTTGCTTTCTCTTTCTGTTCCTGCACGTGTTCTGGAGGTTTCTGGAAGTGGAATCCCTCAACGGGTGCCTCTGTGTCTGCCCACCCACTTTCAAAGGGCATTCGTTTGGTTTTTTTCCCTGTTGGACATAGAATTGCCCTTATTTGATGTCGACGTGCAGAATGGATTACAGAGGCGATGTCATCCTGGGCACCCCTTCAGGAATTCTGGGCACAATCTTGGCGCCAAGGCCCCTGTTCCTGCTGGGACACCCCAGTCGGTCCCCAGACAGGACACGGCGGTTCCCTCCCGTGGCTCACACAGAAACCAGGGAAATGCAGAAAGCCGGAAGGCACGCCGCAGAGGGCAGACGCATTGCTCCCAACCCTAGGCCAGAGAAAGGTTTCCCATGGGTCTGCTCCAGTCCATGCTGCGAGTCACCGGGTCCCACAGGGACAGAGACAGGGACAGAGACCAAACACGTGCAAGTTCGAGGGGGAGGCTGGGCACACGGGGAGTATGTGTCAGGAGATGCAGGAGCTCCCGGGCAAGGACTCGGGCAAAGGAAACCCTGGGGAGCCAGCGCTGGTCACCCTCAGACCGGCAGGGGTCAGGTCTGGGGACCAGCAGCCCTGGGGAGAACGTGAGGAAGCAGAGGTCCAAGGCAGGTCCCCTGGAGAGAAGGGGGACAGGCACCCCTGTCTGGGACCACCGTGAGCCGCACCCGTCCCAGGCCACAGGTGCACCGTTCACCTAGCAGGGCTCAGCCCGGACTCACCCCCAGAAACTCTGGCTCGGTCGTTCACAGACGTGTTTTCAGGAGCAGCTGGCACAGCGGTGGTGGAAAGAGCAGGGACTGGAACCGTGTTCATGCCCAAGGAGATGGATGGGATCGTCCTCCCAGTCCTCATGACAGAATGTCCCGTGGCTCCTTTCTCCGTGTCGTCTGGGGCACAGGATCGCGGCAGCCCCTCCTGAGACCCCACGCCTGCCACGCTGCTCCTGGAGACATTCAGAATTGTTTAAGGAGGAGGTGGAGAGGATCCGGGATGACAGAGGGCCGAGGAGAAGGAAGGTCAGGACTGGGAGGACAGATGGGCGTGCCCTGAGCCACCATTCAGGGCCTAATAAAAAGCCGAACCTGAACCCCAACCCTAAACCTAACCCGAACCCGAACCCGAACCAATAACCCATAACCCTAAACCCCGAACCTGAACACGAACCCGAACCCTAACACCGAACATTAACTCGAATCCTAATCCTAACCCTGACCCTAACCCCGAACCCTGACCCTGACAATAACCCGAACCCTAACGTTGAGCTGGACCATGACCCTAACCCTAACACTATCTCTCTAACACTAACCCTAACCCTCTAACCCTAACCCTCACCCTAACCCTATCTCTCTAACCCTAACCCTAACCCTAACCCTAACTGACCCTGACCCTGACCCTGACCCTGACCCTGACCCTGACCCTGACCCTAACCCAAACCCGAACCCGACCCCGAACCCTAACGCTAACCCGAACCCCTAACCTATAACCCTAACCCCGAACCTGAAGGCAAATCCGAAGCTTAACCCTAACCCTAATGCTAACCCTAAACCTAACCCCTAACCCTGACCCTGACCATTACCCGGAGCCTGACCCCAACCCGGACCCTAACACTGACCCTGACCCTAACACTCAAACTGACCCTGACCCTACACCTGACCCTAAACCGAACCCTGACCATGACCCTAGCCCTGACCTTGACCGTGACCCTAATGATAGCCCTGACCCTGACCCTGTCCCTGACCCTGACCCTAATCCTAACCCTATCCCTCTAGCCCTAACCCTTACATTCTAACCCTAACCCTAACCCTCACCCTAACCCTCTAACCCTCACCCTAGCCCTCTCACCCTAACCCTAACTCTAACTGTGACCCTCACACTAACCCTAACCCTAACCCTAACCCTAACCCTAACCCTAACCCACACCCTAACCCTAAATCTAACCCTAACCCTAATCCTAAGCCTATCCCTCTAGCCCTAACCCTTACCTTCTAACCCTAACCCTAACCCTCACCCTAACCCTCTAAACCTCACCCTAGCCCTCTAGCGCTAACCCTAACTCTAACTGTGACCCTCACCCTAACCCAAACCCCTAACCCAAACCCTAACCTTCCCTGTCCTCCTTCCACCCACTGACTCAAGCCAGGGCTAAATCCAAGGACAGGCTGGACCTCTGTCCCCGGGTACAACCAGGAAGACTAAGCAGAGGGAGAGAGGAGAAGTGGAAGGGGCCCACTGACCTCCCTGCCACTGATGTCTCCAAGGCCTTTGGCTCAACCCCGCATTTCACGGGACCCTGGGCGGGATTCTGAATTCCAGGCCAGCTGCGTGGGGAGTACTCGGTGACCTTTGCATCCCCACATGTCCAACCCTCCTGGCCTTGCATCCTGAGCCTTGCTCCCCGGGACAGGCATGGCTCTGGTGCTCAGCAGACTTCGGGGACCCAGAGCACGTGGCAGAGGTGAGGGAACAGGGGGGACCAGACAGGGACTGCGCCATGGGTCGCGTTCACATCCACCGCAAGGCTGGGTCACGGTCCAGGTGTTGCGTGCAGGTCTCCGGGGCACACCTGGCCGTCTCGGAATGGAGGTCTGTGTGCCTGGGGCACCTTTCCTCCACCTCCACCTCCCCCTGGAGGAACGGCCCGATTCAAGCATTTCCATGTCCAAGCCTCAGGGACAGTTGGGAACCTGGGGTCAAGAGAGGCAGGGACCGGCCCAGGACAAAAGACGAGTACAGAGTCCAAGGAGCAGAGCTTCCCTCCAGTCCTAGGCAAGCCCCGACCCTCCCATGAGGTCTGCTGTGAGGGTGAGAGCCTCTCAGATGCTTGGGGAGAGCTACCCACCCCGTCCCATGTGGGGACATGACCTCGGGCCTCCCCAGACAGGGAGAGGCGTCTGCTTGAGCGTGCACACATACACACACACAGGCACGCACACACAGACACACACACCCACACACACACAGACACACACACCCACACCCACACACACACACACACACACCACTCTGCCCAGCTGGGGCTCAGAGGGGGAGACACCCTGGGAAAATGGTGGGTAACAAGGCAGATAAGAAGAAAGAGGTTGGAGACAGCTGGGCCATGGCGTCAGGGGCGTCAGGTCTCCTGGCAAGGACCGAGATCCTTAGCATGGGGAGGGGAGACAGGAAGGGCTGATGGTCAAGGGGTCCCCAAGGGGCCCAGGGGCTTTGCCAGGGCACTGGGTGAGGACAGGGTCTGGGGCCTGGTGTCCTTCACCACCCCGGACACCTACCCTGGAAGTAGGAAGAGGTAAACCCCCCCTCCCCATTGTGGACAGGGCTACAGCGCCAAAGGCCTCCCCTTACTCTTCTATCAATGGGGCCATAGAGACGGGCTGTCCCTAGGCTCCCACAGGCTTGCCGAAGAGCCTGTGGGCCTTGAATCTCTCTCCCTGACCCACTGTGCTCCCAGTCTTGGGAACATGCTTTGGACTCCCTCGAGGTCCTTCTGAGCAGAGGACAGCCTGCAGGCTTGGGGGGCTGACATCGTGGGCTTGCAGAATATGGCAGAGCCCTGGAGCCCTGGTCTGGGGACCAAGGTCGGGACCCTCCTTGTTGCAGCCTCAAGGGCCCCATGTGCAAGAGGTTCCAGAGTCAGTGCTCTGCTCAGGGGGACAAGGCCTTAGCAAGGAACCAAGCACCGGCCCAGGGGAGGGAAACAGGGACAAGGGAGACTTCTGAGGGTTCTCCCATCACCCCTGGAGCCCACAGATCCTGCTCCTGTGAGACACACAAAACCAGAGACAGAGACAGACCCGGAGACAAAGTCAAAGACAGAGACAGACCCCGAACACAGGAGAGAGGGAACCAGGAGAAGTCACAGACTTTCCTCCATCGGCTGGGAAATGACCGCCAAACACTTTGTCCCCTTCTCAGTCCCACGGGCCATCCACCCCGGCGGGACGGATTCGGGAATGCCCGGGAACCACGGTGGGGGCTGTCCGGCACATGGGCACAGACGAGGCCCTTGGACCTCAACCTAATGGGAGCCCCTGGAAGTCTGTGTCACCACGGTCAGACTCCATGAACTGCCACCTTGCCACGGCTGATGGGACCCAGGCAGCAGGAGGGTGGCTTTGCCTGGATCCCAGAGCAGATCCAGGCCCCTCTGGGCTGTGCTCCATGCCCCCGCCCAGCCCCTGGCTCGCCCGTGCATCGCCAAGGGTGTGCACGAGCCTCCCGGGAGAGCGGGTACGGAACGTATGGAGAGGTCCCACCCCTGATGGCATCCCCAGAAGTAGAAGCCAGAACACCGCCAGTGTGCACACGGGGAGACTGGGGAGGCCCTGGGAGCCACAGGGTGCGTCCGCGGTCCCAGTCCTGGGCAGGAGCCGGAGCAGGAACCCGGTCTGAACCCAGCTCTGGGCCCTCACAGCGGGGACCACAGCTGCACCCAGGCCTCCCAGGGGCTGTGGGTAGGCCGCGTGGGGGTCACTGTAGAGACAGGGCATGGGGTGGGGTGTGAGCCTGGAGCAGCTGGGGGAGGGGCGCCCTCAGGGAGCTCCAGGGTGAGGAGGAAGTCCCATAAGGAGCCCCCAGGCAGCGGTGACCTCACTTCCCTGACGACACAGCCCAACGGAATTGGAACCCACGTGTCCAGGCACCCACGTTCCGGAGACAACCCCCTGCCCAGCTCATTTCTGCGGAGATCCCCACAGAAGCGACATGTTCCTCTGTTGCATACCCAAGTCCAGAGGAGGCGAGCAGAGGAGAGCTCGCCCGCCAAGCACATCCCCTCACTGCGGAGGGCCTGGCAGGGCTCCCCGACGCCTCTGGCCCTTTGGCAAGAAGAATCGAAAGGTGACCCCGGGAGGCTCCGACTCAGACAGCCCCACACCTTCCGATCCACCCGTGTCGCCCCAGGCCTCCTCCCCGTGTGTGTGTGTGTGTGTGTGTGTGCATGTGTGTGTGAAGAGAGCTCATCGGGGGTGGACACGCCCCGAGCAGGAGCAGGCTGATGAGGGGTCAGATGCCTGGTGGGCAGGTCATGTTCACACCCCAGGTTCAGGCTGGCTACGTGGGATGGGGTGTGGGGGCTGCGTCCTTCTGCCCGGGGTTTATCCTGAGACCCTGCAGGGACGGGTCCCTGACCCAGGTGCGGGGCAGTGCACGTGCAGGTCTGCGTGTGATCCGGGAGAAGCCGGGGGACTGGGCAGGAGGACGGTGGGTATGGCCGGGCAGGGCTCTGCGGCCTCTTGCACGGTCCCCATCTCTGCCTTGGCAGGCCACGGATGAAAGAGGAAGGAGGCGGGAAGACACGTACTCCTCCCTGACCCTGGAGTCCCCGGTCCTGGGAAGGCCTCCGGTCCCTCCCAGACCACGGTCCCCGCTACTCCATTGGACTGCGGTCCTGGACACGGAGCCCACGGAGGCCAAGGCTGAGGGTGAGAAGGCTGGGATGGGGTGCCTGTGGCTGTGTGGGGAGGGGTCGCTGATGGGCCCCACAGGGAGAAGCCCCCACAGGCTGGCGTGGGGCCGGGAGCCACGACCTGGCTCAGAGCACCCAGGGGGCGGCCTGCCGTCGGGGAGACGTCCCGGGGAGGGTTCCTTCGTGGCTGCGGCTTCTCCGGGAGACCCTGGGCTGTGCTCGGTCTCTGCCAAGCCCCAGGGAGAGGCAGGCCCGCGGGTGACCGTCTCCTCTCACAGCTACTCAGGCGGAGAAGCTAGACCCACTCCCAAACTCAGCAGCTCCGGAGGGGGACATGGTGATGGGAGAGACTTCGGCGGGAGACCGGGAGCCGACAGGGCACCGGCCGCCTGCCCACGGAGGTGCTGATGCTATGCAGGGAGAGCCGGCTCCTGCTCCTGCCCCCAGCCCTGCTCCTGCCGCTCCCCCTGCCCCTGCCCCTACCAGAGCTACCCCCACGTCCCCTGCCCCTGCCTGTGCTCCTGTTCTCGCCCCTGACCCAGATCCTCCCTTGGTCCCACCGCTTACCCGGGCCTTCACAGGGCCCCTGTTCCTGCCCCAGACCCAGCTCCTGCCCTTGACCCTGCACAGGCCCTCGCCCGTGCACTTGTCCCAGCTCCTGCTCCAGCCCCTGCCCCTGCCCCTGCCCCTGCCCCTGTCCCTGCCCCTGCCCCAGACCCAGGTCCTACCCCTGTTCCTGCCCCTTCGGTTTCCCCTTCCCATGCCCCTGCCAGGACGGCCTCCCCTTCCCCTGCCTGTGACCCTGTTCCTGCCCCAGACCCAGCTCCTGCCCTTGACCCTGCACCGGCCATCACCCCTGCACATGCCCCAATTCCTGTTCCTGCTCCTGTCCCTTCCCCTGCCCCTGCCCCTGTCCCTTCTCCTTTCCCTGCCAGGACCACTGCCCCTTCCCCTGCTCCTGCCTATGCCCCTGTTCCCGCTCCAGACCCAGCCCCTAGCCCTTGCTCCTGCTCCTTTCCCTGCCCTTGCCTGTGCTCCCGTTCTCGCCCCTGACCCAGCTCCTCCCTCGGTCCCACCGCTTCCCCGGGCCCTCACGGGGCCCCTGTTCCTGCCCTTGCCCCAGCTCCTGCCCCTGCCCCTGTCCGTTCTCCTTTCCGTGCCAGGGCCACTGCCCCTGCCCCTGCCCCAGACCCAGGTCCTACATCTGTTCTTGCCCCTGCCCCTGCCCCTGCCCCTGCCCCTGCCCCTGCCCCTGCCCCTGCCAGGACGGCCTCCCCTTCGCCTGCCTGCGCCCCTGTTCCCGTCCCATACCCAAACCCTGTCCCTGCTTCTTCCCCTTCAACTGCGCCCGGCCCTTCCCCTGGCCTTGCCAGGACCACTGCGCCTTCCCTTGGCCCTGCCTATGCCCCTGATCCCGCCCCAGCCCCAGACCCTAGCCCTTGCTCCTGCTCCTTTCCCTGCCCTTGCCTGGGCTCCTGTTCTTGCCTCGGACCCAGCTCCTGCTCTGGATCCTGCGCTGGCCACGACCGCTGACCCTGCCCCCACCCCGGTCCCAACGCCTGCCCTGGCACTTGCTCCTGTGGGGCTCCCAGACCCGCATCCAGAGCCCACAACTCTGCGGGGAGATCTCCCCGTAAAATTACCCTCCGTCCCGTCCCCTGACCCCGACATCCCCGCAGAATGTTTCCTCCCCTCCCCCTGTGTTCTTCCTCTCCTCTATGGAGTCACCGTCCTAGTCGCCTTCCATCTCCTCTATGCTGTGTATTATTTACTTTAAATAAAAGTTCTTGTTTTCCCTTGAACACGTCATGAGCTTGAAGGACATTCCCAACGCTGCGCCACCACACCCCAGAACGTCGCTGCAGGAGAGCTCCGTCCCCAGAGGAGACCCTGAGCCCAAGCCCTCCCTGCCCATGGCTCCCCCGGCCTGGCCCCTCGCAGCCCCTAAGTTGCTTTCTCTTTCTGTTCCTGCACGTGTTCTGGAGGTTTCTGGAAGTGGAATCCCTCAACGGGTGCCTCTGTGTCTGCCCACCCACTTTCAAAGGGCATTCGTTTGGTTTTTTTCCCTGTTGGACATAGAATTGCCCTTATTTGATGTCGACGCGCAGAATGGATTACAGAGGCGATGTCATCCTGGGCACCCCTTCAGGAATTCTGGGCACAATCTTGGCGCCAAGGCCCCTGTTCCTGCTGGGACACCCCAGTCGGTCCCCAGACAGGACACGGCTGTTCCCTCCCGTGGCTCACACAGAAACCAGGGAAATGCAGAAAGCCGGAAGGCACGCCGCAGAGGGCAGACGCATTGCTCCCAACCCTAGGCCAGAGAAAGGTTTCCCATGGGTCTGCTCCAGTCCATGCTGCGAGTCACCGGGTCCCACAGGGACAGAGACAGGGACAGAGACCAAACACGTGCAAGTTCGAGGGGGAGGCTGGGCACACGGGGAGTATGTGTCAGGAGATGCAGGAGCTCCCGGGCAAGGACTCGGGCAAAGGAAACCCTGGGGAGCCAGCGCTGGTCACCCTCAGACCGGCAGGGGTCAGGTCTGGGGACCAGCAGCCCTGGGGAGAACGTGAGGAAGCAGAGGTCCAAGGCAGGTCCCCTGGAGAGAAGGGGGACAGGCACCCCTGTCTGGGACCACCGTGAGCCGCACCCGTCCCAGGCCACAGGTGCACCGTTCACCTAGCAGGGCTCAGCCCGGACTCACCCCCAGAAACTCTGGCTCGGTCGTTCACAGACGTGTTTTCAGGAGCAGCTGGCACAGCGGTGGTGGAAAGAGCAGGGACTGGAACCGTGTTCATGCCCAAGGAGATGGATGGGATCGTCCTCCCAGTCCTCATGACAGAATGTCCCGTGGCTCCTTTCTCCGTGTCGTCTGGGGCACAGGATCGCGGCAGCCCCTCCTGAGACCCCACGCCTGCCACGCTGCTCCTGGAGACATTCAGAATTGTTTAAGGAGGAGGTGGAGAGGATCCGGGATGACAGAGGGCCGAGGAGAAGGAAGGTCAGGACTGGGAGGACAGATGGGCGTGCCCTGAGCCACCATTCAGGGCCTAATAAAAAGCCGAACCTGAACCCCAACCCTAAACCTAACCCGAACCCGAACCCGAACCAATAACCCATAACCCTAAACCCCGAACCTGAACACGAACCCGAACCCTAACACCGAACATTAACTCGAATCCTAATCCTAACCCTGACCCTAACCCCGAACCCTGACCCTGACAATAACCCGAACCCTAACGTTGAGCTGGACCATGACCCTAACCCTAACACTATCTCTCTAACACTAACCCTAACCCTCTAACCCTAACCCTCACCCTAACCCTATCTCTCTAACCCTAACCCTAACCCTAACCCTAACTGACCCTGACCCTGACCCTGACCCTGACCCTGACCCTGACCCTGA
Organism: Meles meles; assembly: GCF_922984935.1. Classification (NCBI taxonomy): domain Eukaryota; kingdom Metazoa; phylum Chordata; class Mammalia; order Carnivora; family Mustelidae; genus Meles; species Meles meles. The sequence goes on from NW_025721603.1 coordinate 25,269, forward strand.
CCCTAACCCAAACCCGAACCCGACCCCGAACCCTAACGCTAACCCGAACCCCTAACCTATAACCCTAACCCCGAACCTGAAGGCAAATCCGAAGCTTAACCCTAACCCTAATGCTAACCCTAAACCTAACCCCTAACCCTGACCCTGACCATTACCCGGAGCCTGACCCCAACCCGGACCCTAACACTGACCCTGAGCCTAACACTCAAACTGACACTGACCCTACCCCTGACCCTAAACCGAACCCTGACCATGACCCTAGCCCTGACCTTGACCGTGACCCTAATGATAGCCCTGACCCTGACCCTGACCCTAATCCTAACCCTATCCCTCTAGCCCTAACCCTTACATTCTAACCCTAACCCTAACCCTCACCCTAACCCTCTAACCCTCACCCTAGCCCTCTCACCCTAACCCTAACTCTAACTGTGACCCTCACACTAACCCTAACCCTAACCCTAACCCTAACCCTAACCCTAACCCACACCCTAACCCTAAATCTAACCCTAACCCTAATCCTAAGCCTATCCCTCTAGCCCTAACCCTTACCTTCTAACCCTAACCCTAACCCTCACCCTAACCCTCTAAACCTCACCCTAGCCCTCTAGCGCTAACCCTAACTCTAACTGTGACCCTCACCCTAACCCAAACCCCTAACCCAAACCCTAACCTTCCCTGTCCTCCTTCCACCCACTGACTCAAGCCAGGGCTAAATCCAAGGACAGGCTGGACCTCTGTCCCCGGGTACAACCAGGAAGACTAAGCAGAGGGAGAGAGGAGAAGTGGAAGGGGCCCACTGACCTCCCTGCCACTGATGTCTCCAAGGCCTTTGGCTCAACCCCGCATTTCACGGGACCCTGGGCGGGATTCTGAATTCCAGGCCAGCTGCGTGGGGAGTACTCGGTGACCTTTGCATCCCCACATGTCCAACCCTCCTGGCCTTGCATCCTGAGCCTTGCTCCCCGGGACAGGCATGGCTCTGGTGCTCAGCAGACTTCGGGGACCCAGAGCACGTGGCAGAGGTGAGGGAACAGGGGGGACCAGACAGGGACTGCGCCATGGGTCGCGTTCACATCCACCGCAAGGCTGGGTCACGGTCCAGGTGTTGCGTGCAGGTCTCCGGGGCACACCTGGCCGTCTCGGAATGGAGGTCTGTGTGCCTGGGGCACCTTTCCTCCACCTCCACCTCCCCCTGGAGGAACGGCCCGATTCAAGCATTTCCATGTCCAAGCCTCAGGGACAGTTGGGAACCTGGGGTCAAGAGAGGCAGGGACCGGCCCAGGACAAAAGACGAGTACAGAGTCCAAGGAGCAGAGCTTCCCTCCAGTCCTAGGCAAGCCCCGACCCTCCCATGAGGTCTGCTGTGAGGGTGAGAGCCTCTCAGATGCTTGGGGAGAGCTACCCACCCCAGCCATGTGGGGACATGACCTCGGGCCTCCCCAGACAGGGAGAGGCGTCTGCTTGAGCGTGCACACATACACACACACAGGCACGCACACACAGACACACACACCCACACACACACAGACACACACACCCACACCCACACACACACACTCACACACCACTCTGCCCAGCTAGGGCTCAGAGGGGGAGACACCCTGGGAAAATGGTGGGTAACAAGGCAGATAAGAAGAAAGAGGTTGGAGACAGCTGGGCCATGGCGTCAGGGGCGTCAGGTCTCCTGGCAAGGACCGAGATCCTTAGCATGGGGAGGGGAGACAGGAAGGGCTGATGGTCAAGGGGTCCCCAAGGGGCCCAGGGGCTTTGCCAGGGCACTGGGTGAGGACAGGGTCTGGGGCCTGGTGTCCTTCACCACCCCGGACACCTACCCTGGAAGTAGGAAGAGGTAAACCCCCCCTCCCCATTGTGGACAGGGCTACAGCGCCAAAGGCCTCCCCTTACTCTTCTACCAATGGGGCCATAGAGACGGGCTGTCCCTAGGCTCCCACAGGCTTGCCGAAGAGCCTGTGGGCCTTGAATCTCTCTCCCTGACCCACTGTGCTCCCAGTCTTGGGAACATGCTTTGGACTCCCTCGAGGTCCTTCTGAGCAGAGGACAGCCTGCAGGCTTGGGGGGCTGACATCGTGGGCTTGCAGAATGTGGCAGAGCCCTAGAGCCCTGGTCTGGGGACCAAGGTCGGGACCCTCCTTGTTGCAGCCTCAAGGGCCCCATGTGCAAGAGGTTCCAGAGTCAGTGCTCTGCTCAGGGGGACAAGGCCTTAGCAAGGAACCAAGCACCGGCCCAGGGGAGGGAAACAGGGACAAGGGAGACTTCTGAGGGTTCTCCCATCACCCCTGGAGCCCACAGATCCTGCTCCTGTGAGACACACAAAACCAGAGACAGAGACAGACCCGGAGACAAAGTCAAAGACAGAGACAGACCCCGAACACAGGAGAGAGGGAACCAGGAGAAGTCACAGACTTTCCTCCATCGGCTGGGAAATGACCGCCAAACACTTTGTCCCCTTCTCAGTCCCACGGGCCATCCACCCCGGCGGGACGGATTCGGGAATGCCCGGGAACCACGGTGGGGGCTGTCCGGCACATGGGCACAGACGAGGCCCTTGGACCTCAACCTAATGGGAGCCCCTGGAAGTCTGTGTCACCACGGTCAGACTCCATGAACTGCCACCTTGCCACGGCTGATGGGACCCAGGCAGCAGGAGGGTGGCTTTGCCTGGATCCCAGAGCAGATCCAGGCCCCTCTGGGCTGTGCTCCATGCCCCCGCCCAGCCCCTGGCTCGCCCGTGCATCGCCAAGGGTGTGCACGAGCCTCCCGGGAGAGCGGGTACGGAACGTATGGAGAGGTCCCACCCCTGATGGCATCCCCAGAAGTAGAAGCCAGAACACCACCAGTGTGCACACGGGGAGACTGGGGAGGCCCTGGGAGCCACAGGGTGCGTCCGGGTCCCGGTCCTGGGCAGGAGCCGGAGCAGGAACCCGGTCTGAACCCAGCTCTGGGCCCTCACAGCGGGGACCACAGCTGCACCCAGGCCTCCCAGGGGCTGTGGGTAGGCCGCGTGGGGGTCACTGTAGAGACAGGGCATGGGGTGGGGGGTGAGCCTGGAGCAGCGGTGGGAGGGGCGCCCTCAGGGAGCTCCAGGGTGAGGAGGAAGTCCCATAAGGAGCCCCCAGGCAGCGGTGACCTCACTTCCCTGACGACACAGCCCAACGGAATTGGAACCCACGTGTCCAGGCACCCACGTTCCGGAGACAACCCCCTGCCCAGCTCAGTTCTGCGGAGATCCCCACAGAAGCGACATGTTCCTCTGTTGCATACCCAAGTCCAGAGGAGGCGAGCAGAGGAGAGCTCGCCCGCCAAGCACATCCCCTCACTGCGGAGGGCCTGGCAGGGCTCCCCGACGCCTCTGGCCCTTTGGCAAGAAGAATCGAAAGGTGACCCCGGGAGGCTCCGAGTCAGACAGCCCCACACCTTCCGATCCACCCGTGTCGCCCCAGGCCTCCTCCCCGTGTGTGTGCGTGTGTGTGTGTGTGTGTGTGTGTGTGTGTGTGTGTGTGTGTGCGTGTGTGTGTGAAGAGAGCTCATCGGGGGTGGACACGCCCCGAGCAGGAGCAGGCTGATGAGGGGTCAGATGCCTGGTGGGCAGGTCATGTTCACACCCCAGGTTCAGGCTGGCTACGTGGGATGGGGTGTGGGGGCTGCGTCCTTCTGCCCGGGGTTTATCCTGAGACCCTGCAGGGACGGGTCCCTGACCCAGGTGCGGGGCAGTGCACGTGCAGGTCTGCGTGTGATCCGGGAGAAGCCGGGGGACTGGGCAGGAGGACGGTGGGTATGGCCGGGCAGGGCTCTGCGGCCTCTTGCACGCTCCCCATCTCTGCCTTGGCAGGCCACGGATGAAAGAGGAAGGAGGCGGGAAGACACGCACTCCTCCCTGACCCTGGAGTCCCCAGTCCTGGGAAGGCCTCCGGTCCCTCCCAGACCACGGTCCCCGCTACTCCATTGGACTGCGGTCCTGGACACGGAGCCCACGGAGGCCAAGGCTGAGGGTGAGAAGGCTGGGATGGGGTGCCTGTGGCTGTGTGGGGAGGGGTCGCTGATGGGCCCCACAGGGAGAAGCCCCCACAGGCTGGCGTGGGGCCGGGAGCCACGACCTGGCTCAGAGCACCCAGGGGGCGGCCTGCCGTCGGGGAGACGTCCCGGGGAGGGTTCCTTCGTGGCTGCGGCTTCTCCGGGAGACCCTGGGCTGTGCTCGGTCTCTGCCAAGCCCCAGGGAGAGGCAGGCCCGCGGGTGACCGTCTCTCCTCTCACAGCTACTCAGGCGGAGAAGCTAGACCCACTCCCAACCTCAGCAGCTCCGGAGGGGGACATGGTGATGGGAGAGACTTCGGCGGGAGACCGGGAGCCGACAGGGCACAGGCCGCCTGCCCACGGAGGTGCTGATGCTATGCAGGGAGAGCCGGCTCCTGCTCCTGCCCCCAGCCCTGCTCCTGCCGCTCCCCCTGCCCCTGCCCCTACCAGAGCTACCCCCACGTCCCCTGCCCCTGCCTGTGCTCCTGTTCTCGCCCCTGACCCAGATCCTCCCTTGGTCCCACCGCTTCCCCGGGCCTTCACAGGGCCCCTGTTCCTGCCCCAGACCCAGCTCCTGCCCTTGACCCTGCACAGGCCCTCGCCCGTGCACTTGTCCCAGCTCCTGCTCCAGCCCCTGCCCCTGCCCCTGCCCCTGTCCCTGCCCCTGCCCCAGACCCAGGTCCTACCCCTGTTCCTGCCCCTTCGGTTTCCCCTTCCCATGCCCCTGCCAGGACGGCCTCCCCTTCCCCTGCCTGTGACCCTGTTCCTGCCCCAGACCCAGCTCCTGCCCTTGACCCTGCACCGGCCATCACCCCTGCACATGCCCCAATTCCTGTTCCTGCTCCTGTCCCTTCCCCTGCCCCTGCCCCTGTCCCTTCTCCTTTCCCTGCCAGGGCCACTGCCCCTGCACCTGCCAAAGACCCAGGTCCTACCCCTGTTCTTGCCCCTGCCACTGACCCTGCCAGGACGGCCTCCCCTTCCACTGCCTGCGCCCCTGTTCCCGCCCCAGACCCAGAAACTGCCTCTGCTTCTTCCCCTTCAACTGCCCCCTTCCCGTCCCCTGGCCCTGCCAGGACCACTGCCCCTTCCCCTGCTCCTGCCTATGCCCCTGTTCCCGCTCCAGACCCAGCCCCTAGCCCTTGCTCCTGCTCCTTTCCCTGCCCTTGCCTGTGCTCCCGTTCTCGCCCCTGACCCAGCTCCTCCCTCGGTCCCACCGCTTCCCCGGGCCCTCACGGGGCCCCTGTTCCTGCCCTTGACCCGGCTCCTGCCCCTGCCCCTGTCCCTTCTCCTTTCCCTGCCAGGGCCACTGCCCCTGCCCCTGCCCCAGACCCAGGTCCTACATCTGTTCTTGCCCCTGCCCCTGCCCCTGCCCCTGCCCCTGCCCCTGCCCCTGCCCCTGCCCCTGCCCCTGCCAGGACGGCCTCCCCTTCGCCTGCCTGCGCCCCTGTTCCCGCCCCATACCCAAACCCTGTCCCTGCTTCTTCCCCTTCAACTGCGCCTGGCCCTTCCCCTGGCCTTGCCAGGACCACTGCGCCTTCCCTTGGCCCTGCCTATGCCCCTGATCCCGCCCCAGCCCCAGCCCCTAGCCCTTGCTCCTGCTCCTTTCCCTGCCCTTGCCTGTGCTCCCGTTCTCGCCCCTGACCCAGCTCCTCCCTTGGTCCCACCGCTTCCCCGGGCCCTCACGGGGCCCCTGTTCCTGCCCTTGACCCGGCTCCTGCCCCTGCCCCTGTCCCTTCTCCTTTCCCTGCCAGGGCCACTGCCCCTGCACCTGAACCAGACCCAGGTCCTACATCTGTTCTTGCCCCTGCCCCTGCCCCTGCCCCTGCCCCTGCCAGGACGGCCTCCCCTTCCCCTGCCTGTGACAATGTCCCTGCCCCAGACCCACCTCCTGCCCTTGACCCTGCACCGGCCATCACCGCTGCACATGCCCCAGTTCCTCTTCCTGCTCCTGTCCCTTCCCCTGCCCCTGCCCCTGTCCCTTCTCCTTTCCCTGCCAGGGCCACTGCCCCTGCACCTGCCAAAGACCCAGGTCCTACCCCTGTTCTTGTCCCTGCCCCTGCCCCTGCCAGGACGGCCTCCCCTTCGCCTGCCTGCGCCCCTGTTCCCGCCCCATACCCAGACCCTGTCCCTGCTTCTTCCCCTTCAACTGCCCCCGGCCCTTCCCCTGGCCTTGCCAGGACCACTGCGCCTTCCCTTGCCCCTGCCTATGCCCCTGATCCCGCCCCAGCCCCAGACCCTAGCCCTTGCTCCTGCTCCTTTCCCTGCCCTTGCCTGGGCTCCTGTTCTTGCCTCGGACCCAGCTCCTGCTCTGGATCCTGCGCTGGCCACGACCGCTGACCCTGCCCCCACCCCGGTCCCAACGCCTGCCCTGGCACTTGCTCCTGTGGGGCTCCCAGACCCGCATCCAGAGCCCACAACTCTGCGGGGAGATCTCCCCGTAAAATTACCCTCCGTCCCGTCCCCTGACCCCGACATCCCCGCAGAATGTTTCCTCCCCTCCCCCTGTGTTCTTCTTCTCCTCTATGGAGTCCCCGTCCTAGTCGCCTTCCATCTCCTCTATGCTGTGTATTATTTACTTTAAATAAAAGTTCTTGTTTTCCCTTGAACACGTCATGAGCTTGAAGGACATTCCCAATGCTGCGCCACCACACCCCAGAACGTCGCTGCAGGAGAGCTCCGTCCCCAGAGGAGACCCTGAGCCCAAGCCCTCCCTGCCCATGGCTCCCCCGGCCTGGCCCCTCGCAGCCCCTAAGTTGCTTTCTCTTTCTGTTCCTGCACGTGTTCTGGAGGTTTCTGGAAGTGGAATCCCTCAACGGGTGCCTCTGTGTCTGCCCACCCACTTTCAAAGGGCATTCGTTTGTTTTTTTTCCCTGTTGGACATAGAATTGCCCTTATTTGATGTCGACGCGCAGAATGGATTACAGAGGCGATGTCATCCTGGGCACCCCTTCAGGAATTCTGGGCACAATCTTGGCGCCAAGGCCCCTGTTCCTGCTGGGACACCCCAGTCGGTCCCCAGACAGGACACGGCTGTTCCCTCCCGTGGCTCACACAGAAACCAGGGAAATGCAGAAAGCCGGAAGGCACGCCGCAGAGGGCAGACGCATTGCTCCCAACCCTAGGCCAGAGAAAGGTTTCCCATGGGTCTGCTCCAGTCCATGCTGCGAGTCACCGGGTCCCACAGGGACAGAGACAGGGACAGAGACCAAACACGTGCAAGTTCGAGGGGGAGGCTGGGCACACGGGGAGTATGTGTCAGGAGATGCAGGAGCTCCCGGGCAAGGACTCGGGCAAAGGAAACCCTGGGGAGCCAGCGCTGGTCACCCTCAGACCGGCAGGGGTCAGGTCTGGGGACCAGCAGCCCTGGGGAGAATGTGAGGAAGCAGAGGTCCAAGGCAGGTCCCCTGGAGAGAAGGGGGACAGGCACCCCTGTCTGGGACCACCGTGAGCCGCACCCGTCCCAGGCCACAGGTGCACCATTCACCTAGCAGGGCTCAGCCCGGACTCACCCCCAGAAACTCTGGCTCGGTCGTTCACAGACGTGTTTTCAGGAGCAGCTGGCACAGCGGTGGTGGAAAGAGCAGGGACTGGAACCGTGTTCATGCCCAAGGAGATGGATGGGATCGTCCTCCCAGTCCTCATGACAGAATGTCCCGTGGCTCCTTTCTCCGTGTCGTCTGGGGCACAGGATCGCGCCAGCCCCTCCTGAGACCCAACGCCTGCCACGCTGCTCCTGGAGACATTCAGAATTGTTTAAGGAGGAGGTGGAGAGGATCCGGGATGACAGAGGGCCGAGGAGAAGGAAGGTCAGGACTGGGAGGACAGATGGGCGTGCCCTGAGCCACCATTCAGGGCCTAATAAAAAGCCGAACCTGAACCCCAACCCTAAACCTAACCCGAACCCGAACCCGAACCAATAACCCATAACCCTAAACCCCGAACCTGAACACGAACCCGAACCCTAACACCGAACATTAACTCGAATCCTAATCCTAACCCTGACCCTAACCCCGAACCCTGACCCTGACAATAACCCGAACCCTAACGTTGAGCTGGACCATGACCCTAACCCTAACACTATCTCTCTAACACTAACCCTAACCCTCTAACCCTAACCCTCACCCTAACCCTATCTCTCTAACCCTAACCCTAACCCTAACCCTAACTGACCCTGACCCTGACCCTGACCCTGACCCTGACCCTGACCCTGACCCTAACCCAAACCCGAACCCGACCCCGAACCCTAACGCTAACCCGAACCCCTAACCTATAACCCTAACCCCGAACCTGAAGGCAAATCCGAAGCTTAACCCTAACCCTAATGCTAACCCTAAACCTAACCCCTAACCCTGACCCTGACCATTACCCGGAGCCTGACCCCAACCCGGACCCTAACACTGACCCTGACCCTAACACTCAAACTGACCCTGACCCTACACCTGACCCTAAACCGAACCCTGACCATGACCCTAGCCCTGACCTTGACCGTGACCCTAATGATAGCCCTGACCCTGACCCTGTCCCTGACCCTGACCCTAATCCTAACCCTATCCCTCTAGCCCTAACCCTTACATTCTAACCCTAACCCTAACCCTCACCCTAACCCTCTAACCCTCACCCTAGCCCTCTCACCCTAACCCTAACTCTAACTGTGACCCTCACACTAACCCTAACCCTAACCCTAACCCTAACCCTAACCCTAACCCACACCCTAACCCTAAATCTAACCCTAACCCTAATCCTAAGCCTATCCCTCTAGCCCTAACCCTTACCTTCTAACCCTAACCCTAACCCTCACCCTAACCCTCTAAACCTCACCCTAGCCCTCTAGCGCTAACCCTAACTCTAACTGTGACCCTCACCCTAACCCAAACCCCTAACCCAAACCCTAACCTTCCCTGTCCTCCTTCCACCCACTGACTCAAGCCAGGGCTAAATCCAAGGACAGGCTGGACCTCTGTCCCCGGGTACAACCAGGAAGACTAAGCAGAGGGAGAGAGGAGAAGTGGAAGGGGCCCACTGACCTCCCTGCCACTGATGTCTCCAAGGCCTTTGGCTCAACCCCGCATTTCACGGGACCCTGGGCGGGATTCTGAATTCCAGGCCAGCTGCGTGGGGAGTACTCGGTGACCTTTGCATCCCCACATGTCCAACCCTCCTGGCCTTGCATCCTGAGCCTTGCTCCCCGGGACAGGCATGGCTCTGGTGCTCAGCAGACTTCGGGGACCCAGAGCACGTGGCAGAGGTGAGGGAACAGGGGGGACCAGACAGGGACTGCGCCATGGGTCGCGTTCACATCCACCGCAAGGCTGGGTCACGGTCCAGGTGTTGCGTGCAGGTCTCCGGGGCACACCTGGCCGTCTCGGAATGGAGGTCTGTGTGCCTGGGGCACCTTTCCTCCACCTCCACCTCCCCCTGGAGGAACGGCCCGATTCAAGCATTTCCATGTCCAAGCCTCAGGGACAGTTGGGAACCTGGGGTCAAGAGAGGCAGGGACCGGCCCAGGACAAAAGACGAGTACAGAGTCCAAGGAGCAGAGCTTCCCTCCAGTCCTAGGCAAGCCCCGACCCTCCCATGAGGTCTGCTGTGAGGGTGAGAGCCTCTCAGATGCTTGGGGAGAGCTACCCACCCCGTCCCATGTGGGGACATGACCTCGGGCCTCCCCAGACAGGGAGAGGCGTCTGCTTGAGCGTGCACACATACACACACACAGGCACGCACACACAGACACACACACCCACACACACACAGACACACACACCCACACCCACACACACACACACACACACCACTCTGCCCAGCTGGGGCTCAGAGGGGGAGACACCCTGGGAAAATGGTGGGTAACAAGGCAGATAAGAAGAAAGAGGTTGGAGACAGCTGGGCCATGGCGTCAGGGGCGTCAGGTCTCCTGGCAAGGACCGAGATCCTTAGCATGGGGAGGGGAGACAGGAAGGGCTGATGGTCAAGGGGTCCCCAAGGGGCCCAGGGGCTTTGCCAGGGCACTGGGTGAGGACAGGGTCTGGGGCCTGGTGTCCTTCACCACCCCGGACACCTACCCTGGAAGTAGGAAGAGGTAAACCCCCCCTCCCCATTGTGGACAGGGCTACAGCGCCAAAGGCCTCCCCTTACTCTTCTATCAATGGGGCCATAGAGACGGGCTGTCCCTAGGCTCCCACAGGCTTGCCGAAGAGCCTGTGGGCCTTGAATCTCTCTCCCTGACCCACTGTGCTCCCAGTCTTGGGAACATGCTTTGGACTCCCTCGAGGTCCTTCTGAGCAGAGGACAGCCTGCAGGCTTGGGGGGCTGACATCGTGGGCTTGCAGAATATGGCAGAGCCCTGGAGCCCTGGTCTGGGGACCAAGGTCGGGACCCTCCTTGTTGCAGCCTCAAGGGCCCCATGTGCAAGAGGTTCCAGAGTCAGTGCTCTGCTCAGGGGGACAAGGCCTTAGCAAGGAACCAAGCACCGGCCCAGGGGAGGGAAACAGGGACAAGGGAGACTTCTGAGGGTTCTCCCATCACCCCTGGAGCCCACAGATCCTGCTCCTGTGAGACACACAAAACCAGAGACAGAGACAGACCCGGAGACAAAGTCAAAGACAGAGACAGACCCCGAACACAGGAGAGAGGGAACCAGGAGAAGTCACAGACTTTCCTCCATCGGCTGGGAAGTGACCGCCAAACACTTTGTCCCCTTCTCAGTCCCACGGGCCATCCACCCCGGCGGGACGGATTCGGGAATGCCCGGGAACCACGGTGGGGGCTGTCCGGCACATGGGCACAGACGAGGCCCTTGGACCTCAACCTAATGGGAGCCCCTGGAAGTCTGTGTAACCACGGTCAGACTCCATGAACTGCCACCTTGCCACGGCTGATGGGACCCAGGCAGCAGGAGGGTGGCTTTGCCTGGATCCCAGAGCAGATCCAGGCCCCTCTGGGCTGTGCTCCATGCCCCCGCCCAGCCCCTGGCTCGCCCGTGCATCGCCAAGGGTGTGCACGAGCCTCCCGGGAGAGCGGGTACGGAACGTATGGAGAGGTCCCACCCCTGATGGCATCCCCAGAAGTAGAAGCCAGAACACCGCCAGTGTGCACACGGGGAGACTGGGGAGGCCCTGGGAGCCACAGGGTGCGTCCGCGGTCCCAGTCCTGGGCAGGAGCCGGAGCAGGAACCCGGTCTGAACCCAGCTCTGGGCCCTCACAGCGGGGACCACAGCTGCACCCAGGCCTCCCAGGGGCTGTGGGTAGGCCGCGTGGGGGTCACTGTAGAGACAGGGCATGGGGTGGGGGGTGAGCCTGGAGCAGCGGTGGGAGGGGCGCCCTCAGGGAGCTCCAGGGTGAGGAGGAAGTCCCATAAGGAGCCCCCAGGCAGCGGTGACCTCACTTCCCTGACGACACAGCCCAACGGAATTGGAACCCACGTGTCCAGGCACCCACGTTCCGGAGACAACCCCCTGCCCAGCTCATTTCTGCGGAGATCCCCACAGAAGCGACATGTTCCTCTGTTGCATACCCAAGTCCAGAGGAGGCGAGCAGAGGAGAGCTCGCCCGCCAAGCACATCCCCTCACTGCGGAGGGCCTGGCAGGGCTCCCCGACGCCTCTGGCCCTTTGGCAAGAAGAATCGAAAGGTGACCCCGGGAGGCTCCGACTCAGACAGCCCCACACCTTCCGATCCACCCGTGTCGCCCCAGGCCTCCTCCCCGTGTGTGTGTGTGTGTGTGTGTGTGTGTGTGTGCGTGTGTGTGTGTGTGTGAAGAGAGCTCATCGGGGGTGGACACGCCCCGAGCAGGAGCAGGCTGATGAGGGGTCAGATGCCTGGTGGGCAGGTCATGTTCACACCCCAGGTTCAGGCTGGCTACGTGGGATGGGGTGTGGGGGCTGCGTCCTTCTGCCCGGGGTTTATCCTGAGACCCTGCAGGGACGGGTCCCTGACCCAGGTGCGGGGCAGTGCACGTGCAGGTCTGCGTGTGATCCGGGAGAAGCCGGGGGACTGGGCAGGAGGACGGTGGGTATGGCCGGGCAGGGCTCTGCGGCCTCTTGCACGGTCCCCATCTCTGCCTTGGCAGGCCACGGATGAAAGAGGAAGGAGGCGGGAAGACACGCACTCCTCCCTGACCCTGGAGTCCCCGGTCCTGGGAAGGCCTCCGGTCCCTCCCAGACCACGGTCCCCGCTACTCCATTGGACTGCGGTCCTGGACACGGAGCCCACGGAGGCCAAGGCTGAGGGTGAGAAGGCTGGGATGGGGTGCCTGTGGCTGTGTGGGGAGGGGTCGCTGATGGGCCCCACAGGGAGAAGCCCCCACAGGCTGGCGTGGGGCCGGGAGCCACGACCTGGCTCAGAGCACCCAGGGGGCGGCCTGCCGTCGGGGAGACGTCCCGGGGAGGGTTCCTTCGTGGCTGCGGCTTCTCCGGGAGACCCTGGGCTGTGCTCGGTCTCTGCCAAGCCCCAGGGAGAGGCAGGCCCGCGGGTGACCGTCTCTCCTCTCACAGCTACTCAGGCGGAGAAGCTAGACCCACTCCCAACCTCAGCAGCTCCGGAGGGGGACATGGTGACGGGAGAGACTTCAGCGGGAGACCGGGAGCCGACAGGGCACCGGCCGCCTGCCCACGGAGGTGCTGATGCTGTGCAGGGAGACCCGGCTCCTGCTCCTGCCCCCAGCCCTGCTCCTGCCGCTCCCCCTGCCCCTGCCCCTACCAGAGCTACCCCCACGTCCCCTGCCCCTGCCTGTGCTCCTGTTCTCGCCCCTGACCCAGATCCTCCCTTGGTCCCACTGCTTCCCCAGGCCTTCACAGGGCCCCTGTTCCTGCCCCAGACCCAGCTCCTGCCCTTGACCCTGCACAGGCCCTCGCCCGTGCACTTGTCCCAGCTCCTGCTCCAGCCCCTGCCCCTGCCCCTGCCCCTGTCCCTGCCCCAGACCCAGGTCCTACCCCTGTTCCTGCCCCTTCGGTTTCCCCTTCCCATGCCCCTGCCAGGACGGCCTCCCCTTCCCCTGCCTGTGACCCTGTTCCTGCCCCAGACCCAGCTCCTGCCCTTGACCCTGCACCGGCCATCACCCCTGCACATGCCCCAATTCCTGTTCCTGCTCCTGTCCCTTCCCCTGCCCCTGCCCCTGTCCCTTCTCCTTTCCCTGCCAGGGCCACTGCCCCTGCACCTGCCAAAGACCCAGGTCCTACCCCTGTTCTTGCCCCTGCCTCTGACCCTGCCAGGACGGCCTCCCCTTCCACTGCCTGCACCCCTGTTCCCGCCCCAGACCCAGAAACTGCCTCTGCTTCTTCCCCTTCAACTGCCCCCTTCCCGTCCCCTGGCCCTGCCAGGACCACTGCCCCTTCCCCTGCTCCTGCCTATGCCCCTGTTCCCGCTCCAGACCCAGCCCCTAGCCCTTGCTCCTGCTCCTTTCCCTGCCCTTGCCTGTGCTCCCGTTCTCGCCCCTGACCCAGCTCCTCCCTCGGTCCCACCGCTTCCCCGGGCCCTCACGGGGCCCCTGTTCCTGCCCTTGCCCCAGCTCCTGCCCCTGCCCCTGTCCGTTCTCCTTTCCCTGCCAGGGCCACTGCCCCTGCCCCTGTCCCAGACCCAGGTCCTACATCTGTTCTTGCCCCTGCCCCTGCCCCTGCCCCTGCCCCTGCCCCTGCCCCTGCCCCTGCCAGGACGGCCTCCCCTTCGCCTGCCTGCGCCCCTGTTCCCGCCCCATACCCAAACCCTGTCCCTGCTTCTTCCCCTTCAACTGCGCCCGGCCCTTCCCCTGGCCGTGCCAGGACCACTGCGCCTTCCCTTGGCCCTGCCTATGCCCCTGATCCCGCCCCAGCCCCAGCCCCTAGCCCTTGCTCCTGCTCCTTTCCCTGCCCTTGCCTGTGCTCCAGTTCTCGCCCCTGACCCAGCTCCTCCCTTGGTCCCACCGCTTCCCCGGGCCCTCACGGGGCCCCTGTTCCTGCCCTTGCCCCGGCTCCTGCCCCTGCCCCTGTCCCTTCTCCTTTCCCTGCCAGGGCCACTGCCCCTGCACCTGAACCAGACCCAGGTCCTACATCTGTTCTTGCCCCTGCCCCTGCCCCTGCCCCTGCCCCTGCCAGGACGGCCTCCCCTTCCCCTGCCTGTGACAATGTCCCTGCCCCAGACCCAGCTCCTGCCCTTGACCCTGCACCGGCCATCACCGCTGCACATGCCCCAGTTCCTCTTCCTGCTCCTGTCCCTTCCCCTGCCCCTGCCCCTGTCCCTTCTCCTTTCCCTGCCAGGGCCACTGCCCCTGCACCTGCCAAAGACCCAGGTCCTACCCCTGTTCTTGCCCCTGCCCCTGCCCCTGCCAGGACGGCCTCCCCTTCGCCTGCCTGCGCCCCTGTTCCCGCCCCATACCCAGACCCTGTCCCTGCTTCTTCCCCTTCAACTGCCCCCGGCCCTTCCCCTGGCCTTGCCAGGACCACTGCGCCTTCCCTTGGCCCTGCCTATGCCCCTGATCCCGCCCCAGCCCCAGCCCCTAGCCCTTGCTCCTGCTCCTTTCCCTGCCCTTGCCTGGGCTCCTGTTCTTGCCTCGGACCCAGCTCCTGCTCTGGATCCTGCGCTGGCCACGACCGCTGACCCTGCCCCCACCCCGGTCCCAACGCCTGCCCTGGCACTTGCTCCTGTGGGGCTCCCAGACCCGCATCCAGAGCCCACAACTCTGCGGGGAGATCTCCCCGTAAAATTACCCTCCGTCCCGTCCCCTGACCCCGACATCCCCGCAGAATGTTTCCTCCCCTCCCCCTGTGTTCTTCCTCTCCTCTATGGAGTCACCGTCCTAGTCGCCTTCCATCTCCTCTATGCTGTGTATTATTTACTTTAAATAAAAGTTCTTGTTTTCCCTTGAACACGTCATGAGCTTGAAGGACATTCCCAACGCTGCGCCACCACACCCCAGAACGTCGCTGCAGGAGAGCTCCGTCCCCAGAGGAGACCCTGAGCCCAAGCCCTCCCTGCCCATGGCTCCCCCGGCCTGGCCCCTCGCAGCCCCTAAGTTGCTTTCTCTTTCTGTTCCTGCACGTGTTCTGGAGGTTTCTGGAAGTGGAATCCCTCAACGGGTGCCTCTGTGTCTGCCCACCCACTTTCAAAGGGCATTCGTTTGGTTTTTTTCCCTGTTGGACATAGAATTGCCCTTATTTGATGTCGACGTGCAGAATGGATTACAGAGGCGATGTCATCCTGGGCACCCCTTCAGGAATTCTGGGCACAATCTTGGCGCCAAGGCCCCTGTTCCTGCTGGGACACCCCAGTCGGTCCCCAGACAGGACACGGCGGTTCCCTCCCGTGGCTCACACAGAAACCAGGGAAATGCAGAAAGCCGGAAGGCACGCCGCAGAGGGCAGACGCATTGCTCCCAACCCTAGGCCAGAGAAAGGTTTCCCATGGGTCTGCTCCAGTCCATGCTGCGAGTCACCGGGTCCCACAGGGACAGAGACAGGGACAGAGACCAAACACGTGCAAGTTCGAGGGGGAGGCTGGGCACACGGGGAGTATGTGTCAGGAGATGCAGGAGCTCCTGGGCAAGGACTCGGGCAAAGGAAACCCTGGGGAGCCAGCGCTGGTCACCCTCAGACCGGCAGGGGTCAGGTCTGGGGACCAGCAGCCCTGGGGAGAACGTGAGGAAGCAGAGGTCCAAGGCAGGTCCCCTGGAGAGAAGGGGGACAGGCACCCCTGTCTGGGACCACCGTGAGCCGCACCCGTCCCAGGCCACAGGTGCACCGTTCACCTAGCAGGGCTCAGCCTGGACTCACCCCCAGAAACTCTGGCTCGGTCGTTCACAGACGTGTTTTCAGGAGCAGCTGGCACAGCGGTGGTGGAAAGAGCAGGGACTGGAACCGTGTTCATGCCCAAGGAGATGGATGGGATCGTCCTCCCAGTCCTCATGACAGAATGTCCCGTGGCTCCTTTCTCCGTGTCGTCTGGGGCACAGGATCGCGGCAGCCCCTCCTGAGACCCCACGCCTGCCACGCTGCTCCTGGAGACATTCAGAATTGTTTAAGGAGGAGGTGGAGAGGATCCGGGATGACAGAGGGCCGAGGAGAAGGAAGGTCAGGACTGGGAGGACAGATGGGCGTGCCCTGAGCCACCATTCAGGGCCTAATAAAAAGCCGAACCTGAACCCCAACCCTAAACCTAACCCGAACCCGAACCCGAACCAATAACCCATAACCCTAAACCCCGAACCTGAACACGAACCCGAACCCTAACACCGAACATTAACTCGAATCCTAATCCTAACCCTGACCCTAACCCCGAACCCTGACCCTGACAATAACCCGAACCCTAACGTTGAGCTGGACCATGACCCTAACCCTAACACTATCTCTCTAACACTAACCCTAACCCTCTAACCCTAACCCTCACCCTAACCCTATCTCTCTAACCCTAACCCTAACCCTAACCCTAACTGACCCTGACCCTGACCCTGACCCTGACCCTGACCCTGACCCTGACCCTAACCCAAACCCGAACCCGACCCCGAACCCTAACGCTAACCCGAACCCCTAACCTATAACCCTAACCCCGAACCTGAAGGCAAATCCGAAGCTTAACCCTAACCCTAATGCTAACCCTAAACCTAACCCCTAACCCTGACCCTGACCATTACCCGGAGCCTGACCCCAACCCGGACCCTAACACTGACCCTGACCCTAACACTCAAACTGACCCTGACCCTACACCTGACCCTAAACCGAACCCTGACCATGACCCTAGCCCTGACCTTGACCGTGACCCTAATGATAGCCCTGACCCTGACCCTGTCCCTGACCCTGACCCTAATCCTAACCCTATCCCTCTAGCCCTAACCCTTACATTCTAACCCTAACCCTAACCCTCACCCTAACCCTCTAACCCTCACCCTAGCCCTCTCACCCTAACCCTAACTCTAACTGTGACCCTCACACTAACCCTAACCCTAACCCTAACCCTAACCCTAACCCTAACCCACACCCTAACCCTAAATCTAACCCTAACCCTAATCCTAAGCCTATCCCTCTAGCCCTAACCCTTACCTTCTAACCCTAACCCTAACCCTCACCCTAACCCTCTAAACCTCACCCTAGCCCTCTAGCGCTAACCCTAACTCTAACTGTGACCCTCACCCTAACCCAAACCCCTAACCCAAACCCTAACCTTCCCTGTCCTCCTTCCACCCACTGACTCAAGCCAGGGCTAAATCCAAGGACAGGCTGGACCTCTGTCCCCGGGTACAACCAGGAAGACTAAGCAGAGGGAGAGAGGAGAAGTGGAAGGGGCCCACTGACCTCCCTGCCACTGATGTCTCCAAGGCCTTTGGCTCAACCCCGCATTTCACGGGACCCTGGGCGGGATTCTGAATTCCAGGCCAGCTGCGTGGGGAGTACTCGGTGACCTTTGCATCCCCACATGTCCAACCCTCCTGGCCTTGCATCCTGAGCCTTGCTCCCCGGGACAGGCATGGCTCTGGTGCTCAGCAGACTTCGGGGACCCAGAGCACGTGGCAGAGGTGAGGGAACAGGGGGGACCAGACAGGGACTGCGCCATGGGTCGCGTTCACATCCACCGCAAGGCTGGGTCACGGTCCAGGTGTTGCGTGCAGGTCTCCGGGGCACACCTGGCCGTCTCGGAATGGAGGTCTGTGTGCCTGGGGCACCTTTCCTCCACCTCCACCTCCCCCTGGAGGAACGGCCCGATTCAAGCATTTCCATGTCCAAGCCTCAGGGACAGTTGGGAACCTGGGGTCAAGAGAGGCAGGGACCGGCCCAGGACAAAAGACGAGTACAGAGTCCAAGGAGCAGAGCTTCCCTCCAGTCCTAGGCAAGCCCCGACCCTCCCATGAGGTCTGCTGTGAGGGTGAGAGCCTCTCAGATGCTTGGGGAGAGCTACCCACCCCGTCCCATGTGGGGACATGACCTCGGGCCTCCCCAGACAGGGAGAGGCGTCTGCTTGAGCGTGCACACATACACACACACAGGCACGCACACACAGACACACACACCCACACACACACAGACACACACACCCACACCCACACACACACACACACACACCACTCTGCCCAGCTGGGGCTCAGAGGGGGAGACACCCTGGGAAAATGGTGGGTAACAAGGCAGATAAGAAGAAAGAGGTTGGAGACAGCTGGGCCATGGCGTCAGGGGCGTCAGGTCTCCTGGCAAGGACCGAGATCCTTAGCATGGGGAGGGGAGACAGGAAGGGCTGATGGTCAAGGGGTCCCCAAGGGGCCCAGGGGCTTTGCCAGGGCACTGGGTGAGGACAGGGTCTGGGGCCTGGTGTCCTTCACCACCCCGGACACCTACCCTGGAAGTAGGAAGAGGTAAACCCCCCCTCCCCATTGTGGACAGGGCTACAGCGCCAAAGGCCTCCCCTTACTCTTCTATCAATGGGGCCATAGAGACGGGCTGTCCCTAGGCTCCCACAGGCTTGCCGAAGAGCCTGTGGGCCTTGAATCTCTCTCCCTGACCCACTGTGCTCCCAGTCTTGGGAACATGCTTTGGACTCCCTCGAGGTCCTTCTGAGCAGAGGACAGCCTGCAGGCTTGGGGGGCTGACATCGTGGGCTTGCAGAATATGGCAGAGCCCTGGAGCCCTGGTCTGGGGACCAAGGTCGGGACCCTCCTTGTTGCAGCCTCAAGGGCCCCATGTGCAAGAGGTTCCAGAGTCAGTGCTCTGCTCAGGGGGACAAGGCCTTAGCAAGGAACCAAGCACCGGCCCAGGGGAGGGAAACAGGGACAAGGGAGACTTCTGAGGGTTCTCCCATCACCCCTGGAGCCCACAGATCCTGCTCCTGTGAGACACACAAAACCAGAGACAGAGACAGACCCGGAGACAAAGTCAAAGACAGAGACAGACCCCGAACACAGGAGAGAGGGAACCAGGAGAAGTCACAGACTTTCCTCCATCGGCTGGGAAATGACCGCCAAACACTTTGTCCCCTTCTCAGTCCCACGGGCCATCCACCCCGGCGGGACGGATTCGGGAATGCCCGGGAACCACGGTGGGGGCTGTCCGGCACATGGGCACAGACGAGGCCCTTGGACCTCAACCTAATGGGAGCCCCTGGAAGTCTGTGTCACCACGGTCAGACTCCATGAACTGCCACCTTGCCACGGCTGATGGGACCCAGGCAGCAGGAGGGTGGCTTTGCCTGGATCCCAGAGCAGATCCAGGCCCCTCTGGGCTGTGCTCCATGCCCCCGCCCAGCCCCTGGCTCGCCCGTGCATCGCCAAGGGTGTGCACGAGCCTCCCGGGAGAGCGGGTACGGAACGTATGGAGAGGTCCCACCCCTGATGGCATCCCCAGAAGTAGAAGCCAGAACACCGCCAGTGTGCACACGGGGAGACTGGGGAGGCCCTGGGAGCCACAGGGTGCGTCCGCGGTCCCAGTCCTGGGCAGGAGCCGGAGCAGGAACCCGGTCTGAACCCAGCTCTGGGCCCTCACAGCGGGGACCACAGCTGCACCCAGGCCTCCCAGGGGCTGTGGGTAGGCCGCGTGGGGGTCACTGTAGAGACAGGGCATGGGGTGGGGTGTGAGCCTGGAGCAGCTGGGGGAGGGGCGCCCTCAGGGAGCTCCAGGGTGAGGAGGAAGTCCCATAAGGAGCCCCCAGGCAGCGGTGACCTCACTTCCCTGACGACACAGCCCAACGGAATTGGAACCCACGTGTCCAGGCACCCACGTTCCGGAGACAACCCCCTGCCCAGCTCATTTCTGCGGAGATCCCCACAGAAGCGACATGTTCCTCTGTTGCATACCCAAGTCCAGAGGAGGCGAGCAGAGGAGAGCTCGCCCGCCAAGCACATCCCCTCACTGCGGAGGGCCTGGCAGGGCTCCCCGACGCCTCTGGCCCTTTGGCAAGAAGAATCGAAAGGTGACCCCGGGAGGCTCCGACTCAGACAGCCCCACACCTTCCGATCCACCCGTGTCGCCCCAGGCCTCCTCCCCGTGTGTGCGTGTGTGTGTGTGTGTGTGTGTGTGCATGTGTGTGTGAAGAGAGCTCATCGGGGGTGGACACGCCCCGAGCAGGAGCAGGCTGATGAGGGGTCAGATGCCTGGTGGGCAGGTCATGTTCACACCCCAGGTTCAGGCTGGCTACGTGGGATGGGGTGTGGGGGCTGCGTCCTTCTGCCCGGGGTTTATCCTGAGACCCTGCAGGGACGGGTCCCTGACCCAGGTGCGGGGCAGTGCACGTGCAGGTCTGCGTGTGATCCGGGAGAAGCCGGGGGACTGGGCAGGAGGACGGTGGGTATGGCCGGGCAGGGCTCTGCGGCCTCTTGCACGCTCCCCATCTCTGCCTTGGCAGGCCACGGATGAAAGAGGAAGGAGGCGGGAAGACACGTACTCCTCCCTGACCCTGGAGTCCCCGGTCCTGGGAAGGCCTCCGGTCCCTCCCAGACCACGGTCCCCGCTACTCCATTGGACTGCGGTCCTGGACACGGAGCCCACGGAGGCCAAGGCTGAGGGTGAGAAGGCTGGGATGGGGTGCCTGTGGCTGTGTGGGGAGGGGTCGCTGATGGGCCCCACAGGGAGAAGCCCCCACAGGCTGGCGTGGGGCCGGGAGCCACGACCTGGCTCAGAGCACCCAGGGGGCGGCCTGCCGTCGGGGAGACGTCCCGGGGAGGGTTCCTTCGTGGCTGCGGCTTCTCCGGGAGACCCTGGGCTGTGCTCGGTCTCTGCCAAGCCCCAGGGAGAGGCAGGCCCGCGGGTGACCGTCTCCTCTCACAGCTACTCAGGCGGAGAAGCTAGACCCACTCCCAAACTCAGCAGCTCCGGAGGGGGACATGGTGATGGGAGAGACTTCGGCGGGAGACCGGGAGCCGACAGGGCACCGGCCGCCTGCCCACGGAGGTGCTGATGCTATGCAGGGAGAGCCGGCTCCTGCTCCTGCCCCCAGCCCTGCTCCTGCCGCTCCCCCTGCCCCTGCCCCTACCAGAGCTACCCCCACGTCCCCTGCCCCTGCCTGTGCTCCTGTTCTCGCCCCTGACCCAGATCCTCCCTTGGTCCCACCGCTTACCCGGGCCTTCACAGGGCCCCTGTTCCTGCCCCAGACCCAGCTCCTGCCCTTGACCCTGCACAGGCCCTCGCCCGTGCACTTGTCCCAGCTCCTGCTCCAGCCCCTGCCCCTGCCCCTGCCCCTGCCCCTGTCCCTGCCCCTGCCCCAGACCCAGGTCCTACCCCTGTTCCTGCCCCTTCGGTTTCCCCTTCCCATGCCCCTGCCAGGACGGCCTCCCCTTCCCCTGCCTGTGACCCTGTTCCTGCCCCAGACCCAGCTCCTGCCCTTGACCCTGCACCGGCCATCACCCCTGCACATGCCCCAATTCCTGTTCCTGCTCCTGTCCCTTCCCCTGCCCCTGCCCCTGTCCCTTCTCCTTTCCCTGCCAGGACCACTGCCCCTTCCCCTGCTCCTGCCTATGCCCCTGTTCCCGCTCCAGACCCAGCCCCTAGCCCTTGCTCCTGCTCCTTTCCCTGCCCTTGCCTGTGCTCCCGTTCTCGCCCCTGACCCAGCTCCTCCCTCGGTCCCACCGCTTCCCCGGGCCCTCACGGGGCCCCTGTTCCTGCCCTTGCCCCAGCTCCTGCCCCTGCCCCTGTCCGTTCTCCTTTCCGTGCCAGGGCCACTGCCCCTGCCCCTGCCCCAGACCCAGGTCCTACATCTGTTCTTGCCCCTGCCCCTGCCCCTGCCCCTGCCCCTGCCCCTGCCCCTGCCCCTGCCAGGACGGCCTCCCCTTCGCCTGCCTGCGCCCCTGTTCCCGTCCCATACCCAAACCCTGTCCCTGCTTCTTCCCCTTCAACTGCGCCCGGCCCTTCCCCTGGCCTTGCCAGGACCACTGCGCCTTCCCTTGGCCCTGCCTATGCCCCTGATCCCGCCCCAGCCCCAGCCCCTAGCCCTTGCTCCTGCTCCTTTCCCTGCCCTTGCCTGGGCTCCTGTTCTTGCCTCGGACCCAGCTCCTGCTCTGGATCCTGCGCTGGCCACGACCGCTGACCCTGCCCCCACCCCGGTCCCAACGCCTGCCCTGGCACTTGCTCCTGTGGGGCTCCCAGACCCGCATCCAGAGCCCACAACTCTGCGGGGAGATCTCCCCGTAAAATTACCCTCCGTCCCGTCCCCTGACCCCGACATCCCCGCAGAATGTTTCCTCCCCTCCCCCTGTGTTCTTCCTCTCCTCTATGGAGTCACCGTCCTAGTCGCCTTCCATCTCCTCTATGCTGTGTATTATTTACTTTAAATAAAAGTTCTTGTTTTCCCTTGAACACGTCATGAGCTTGAAGGACATTCCCAACGCTGCGCCACCACACCCCAGAACGTCGCTGCAGGAGAGCTCCGTCCCCAGAGGAGACCCTGAGCCCAAGCCCTCCCTGCCCATGGCTCCCCCGGCCTGGCCCCTCGCAGCCCCTAAGTTGCTTTCTCTTTCTGTTCCTGCACGTGTTCTGGAGGTTTCTGGAAGTGGAATCCCTCAACGGGTGCCTCTGTGTCTGCCCACCCACTTTCAAAGGGCATTCGTTTGGTTTTTTTCCCTGTTGGACATAGAATTGCCCTTATTTGATGTCGACGCGCAGAATGGATTACAGAGGCGATGTCATCCTGGGCACCCCTTCAGGAATTCTGGGCACAATCTTGGCGCCAAGGCCCCTGTTCCTGCTGGGACACCCCAGTCGGTCCCCAGACAGGACACGGCTGTTCCCTCCCGTGGCTCACACAGAAACCAGGGAAATGCAGAAAGCCGGAAGGCACGCCGCAGAGGGCAGACGCATTGCTCCCAACCCTAGGCCAGAGAAAGGTTTCCCATGGGTCTGCTCCAGTCCATGCTGCGAGTCACCGGGTCCCACAGGGACAGAGACAGGGACAGAGACCAAACACGTGCAAGTTCGAGGGGGAGGCTGGGCACACGGGGAGTATGTGTCAGGAGATGCAGGAGCTCCCGGGCAAGGACTCGGGCAAAGGAAACCCTGGGGAGCCAGCGCTGGTCACCCTCAGACCGGCAGGGGTCAGGTCTGGGGACCAGCAGCCCTGGGGAGAACGTGAGGAAGCAGAGGTCCAAGGCAGGTCCCCTGGAGAGAAGGGGGACAGGCACCCCTGTCTGGGACCACCGTGAGCCGCACCCGTCCCAGGCCACAGGTGCACCGTTCACCTAGCAGGGCTCAGCCCGGACTCACCCCCAGAAACTCTGGCTCGGTCGTTCACAGACGTGTTTTCAGGAGCAGCTGGCACAGCGGTGGTGGAAAGAGCAGGGACTGGAACCGTGTTCATGCCCAAGGAGATGGATGGGATCGTCCTCCCAGTCCTCATGACAGAATGTCCCGTGGCTCCTTTCTCCGTGTCGTCTGGGGCACAGGATCGCGGCAGCCCCTCCTGAGACCCCACGCCTGCCACGCTGCTCCTGGAGACATTCAGAATTGTTTAAGGAGGAGGTGGAGAGGATCCGGGATGACAGAGGGCCGAGGAGAAGGAAGGTCAGGACTGGGAGGACAGATGGGCGTGCCCTGAGCCACCATTCAGGGCCTAATAAAAAGCCGAACCTGAACCCCAACCCTAAACCTAACCCGAACCCGAACCCGAACCAATAACCCATAACCCTAAACCCCGAACCTGAACACGAACCCGAACCCTAACACCGAACATTAACTCGAATCCTAATCCTAACCCTGACCCTAACCCCGAACCCTGACCCTGACAATAACCCGAACCCTAACGTTGAGCTGGACCATGACCCTAACCCTAACACTATCTCTCTAACACTAACCCTAACCCTCTAACCCTAACCCTCACCCTAACCCTATCTCTCTAACCCTAACCCTAACCCTAACCCTAACTGACCCTGACCCTGACCCTGACCCTGACCCTGACCCTGACCCTGACCCTAACCCAAACCCGAACCCGACCCCGAACCCTAACGCTAACCCGAACCCCTAACCTATAACCCTAACCCCGAACCTGAAGGCAAATCCGAAGCTTAACCCTAACCCTAATGCTAACCCTAAACCTAACCCCTAACCCTGACCCTGACCATTACCCGGAGCCTGACCCCAACCCGGACCCTAACACTGACCCTGAGCCTAACACTCAAACTGACACTGACCCTACCCCTGACCCTAAACCGAACCCTGACCATGACCCTAGCCCTGACCTTGACCGTGACCCTAATGATAGCCCTGACCCTGACCCTGACCCTAATCCTAACCCTATCCCTCTAGCCCTAACCCTTACATTCTAACCCTAACCCTAACCCTCACCCTAACCCTCTAACCCTCACCCTAGCCCTCTCACCCTAACCCTAACTCTAACTGTGACCCTCACACTAACCCTAACCCTAACCCTAACCCTAACCCTAACCCTAACCCACACCCTAACCCTAAATCTAACCCTAACCCTAATCCTAAGCCTATCCCTCTAGCCCTAACCCTTACCTTCTAACCCTAACCCTAACCCTCACCCTAACCCTCTAAACCTCACCCTAGCCCTCTAACGCTAACCCTAACTCTAACTGTGACCCTCACCCTAACCCAAAACCCTAACCCAAACCCTAACCTTCCCTGTCCTCCTTCTACCCACTGACTCAAGCCAGGGCTAAATCCAAGGACAGGCTGGACCTCTGTCCCCGGGTACAACCAGGAAGACTAAGCAGAGGGAGAGAGGAGAAGTGGAAGGGGCCCACTGACCTCCCTGCCACTGATGTCTCCAAGGCCTTTGGCTCAACCCCGCATTTCACGGGACCCTGGGCGGGATTCTGAATTCCAGGCCAGCTGCGTGGGGAGTACTCGGTGACCTTTGCATCCCCACATGTCCAACCCTCCTGGCCTTGCATCCTGAGCCTTGCTCCCCGGGATAGGCATGGCTCTGGTGCTCAGCAGACTTCGGGGACCCAGAGCACGTGGCAGAGGTGAGGGAACAGGGGGGACCAGACAGGGACTGCGCCATGGGTCGCGTTCACATCCACCGCAAGGCTGGGTCACGGTCCAGGTGTTGCGTGCAGGTCTCCGGGGCACACCTGGCCGTCTCGGAATGGAGGTCTGTGTGCCTGGGGCACCTTTCCTCCACCTCCACCTCCCCCTGGAGGAACGGCCCGATTCAAGCATTTCCATGTCCAAGCCTCAGGGACAGTTGGGAACCTGGGGTCAAGAGAGGCAGGGACCGGCCCAGGACAAAAGACGAGTACAGAGTCCAAGGAGCAGAGCTTCCCTCCAGTCCTAGGCAAGCCCCGACCCTCCCATGAGGTCTGCTGTGAGGGTGAGAGCCTCTCAGATGCTTGGGGAGAGCTACCCACCCCAGCCATGTGGGGACATGACCTCGGGCCTCCCCAGACAGGGAGAGGCGTCTGCTTGAGCGTGCACACATACACACACACAGGCACGCACACACAGACACACACACCCACACACACACAGACACACACACCCACACCCACACACACACACTCACACACCACTCTGCCCAGCTAGGGCTCAGAGGGGGAGACACCCTGGGAAAATGGTGGGTAACAAGGCAGATAAGAAGAAAGAGGTTGGAGACAGCTGGGCCATGGCGTCAGGGGCGTCAGGTCTCCTGGCAAGGACCGAGATCCTTAGCATGGGGAGGGGAGACAGGAAGGGCTGATGGTCAAGGGGTCCCCAAGGGGCCCAGGGGCTTTGCCAGGGCACTGGGTGAGGACAGGGTCTGGGGCCTGGTGTCCTTCACCACCCCGGACACCTACCCTGGAAGTAGGAAGAGGTAAACCCCCCCTCCCCATTGTGGACAGGGCTACAGCGCCAAAGGCCTCCCCTTACTCTTCTACCAATGGGGCCATAGAGACGGGCTGTCCCTAGGCTCCCACAGGCTTGCCGAAGAGCCTGTGGGCCTTGAATCTCTCTCCCTGACCCACTGTGCTCCCAGTCTTGGGAACATGCTTTGGACTCCCTCGAGGTCCTTCTGAGCAGAGGACAGCCTGCAGGCTTGGGGGGCTGACATCGTGGGCTTGCAGAATGTGGCAGAGCCCTAGAGCCCTGGTCTGGGGACCAAGGTCGGGACCCTCCTTGTTGCAGCCTCAAGGGCCCCATGTGCAAGAGGTTCCAGAGTCAGTGCTCTGCTCAGGGGGACAAGGCCTTAGCAAGGAACCAAGCACCGGCCCAGGGGAGGGAAACAGGGACAAGGGAGACTTCTGAGGGTTCTCCCATCACCCCTGGAGCCCACAGATCCTGCTCCTGTGAGACACACAAAACCAGAGACAGAGACAGACCCGGAGACAAAGTCAAAGACAGAGACAGACCCCGAACACAGGAGAGAGGGAACCAGGAGAAGTCACAGACTTTCCTCCATCGGCTGGGAAATGACCGCCAAACACTTTGTCCCCTTCTCAGTCCCACGGGCCATCCACCCCGGCGGGACGGATTCGGGAATGCCCGGGAACCACGGTGGGGGCTGTCCGGCACATGGGCACAGACGAGGCCCTTGGACCTCAACCTAATGGGAGCCCCTGGAAGTCTGTGTCACCACGGTCAGACTCCATGAACTGCCACCTTGCCACGGCTGATGGGACCCAGGCAGCAGGAGGGTGGCTTTGCCTGGATCCCAGAGCAGATCCAGGCCCCTCTGGGCTGTGCTCCATGCCCCCGCCCAGCCCCTGGCTCGCCCGTGCATCGCCAAGGGTGTGCACGAGCCTCCCGGGAGAGCGGGTACGGAACGTATGGAGAGGTCCCACCCCTGATGGCATCCCCAGAAGTAGAAGCCAGAACACCACCAGTGTGCACACGGGGAGACTGGGGAGGCCCTGGGAGCCACAGGGTGCGTCCGGGTCCCGGTCCTGGGCAGGAGCCGGAGCAGGAACCCGGTCTGAACCCAGCTCTGGGCCCTCACAGCGGGGACCACAGCTGCACCCAGGCCTCCCAGGGGCTGTGGGTAGGCCGCGTGGGGGTCACTGTAGAGACAGGGCATGGGGTGGGGGGTGAGCCTGGAGCAGCGGTGGGAGGGGCGCCCTCAGGGAGCTCCAGGGTGAGGAGGAAGTCCCATAAGGAGCCCCCAGGCAGCGGTGACCTCACTTCCCTGACGACACAGCCCAACGGAATTGGAACCCACGTGTCCAGGCACCCACGTTCCGGAGACAACCCCCTGCCCAGCTCAGTTCTGCGGAGATCCCCACAGAAGCGACATGTTCCTCTGTTGCATACCCAAGTCCAGAGGAGGCGAGCAGAGGAGAGCTCGCCCGCCAAGCACATCCCCTCACTGCGGAGGGCCTGGCAGGGCTCCCCGACGCCTCTGGCCCTTTGGCAAGAAGAATCGAAAGGTGACCCCGGGAGGCTCCGAGTCAGACAGCCCCACACCTTCCGATCCACCCGTGTCGCCCCAGGCCTCCTCCCCGTGTGTGTGCGTGTGTGTGTGTGTGTGTGTGTGTGTGTGTGTGTGTGTGTGTGTGTGCGTGTGTGTGTGAAGAGAGCTCATCGGGGGTGGACACGCCCCGAGCAGGAGCAGGCTGATGAGGGGTCAGATGCCTGGTGGGCAGGTCATGTTCACACCCCAGGTTCAGGCTGGCTACGTGGGATGGGGTGTGGGGGCTGCGTCCTTCTGCCCGGGGTTTATCCTGAGACCCTGCAGGGACGGGTCCCTGACCCAGGTGCGGGGCAGTGCACGTGCAGGTCTGCGTGTGATCCGGGAGAAGCCGGGGGACTGGGCAGGAGGACGGTGGGTATGGCCGGGCAGGGCTCTGCGGCCTCTTGCACGCTCCCCATCTCTGCCTTGGCAGGCCACGGATGAAAGAGGAAGGAGGCGGGAAGACACGCACTCCTCCCTGACCCTGGAGTCCCCAGTCCTGGGAAGGCCTCCGGTCCCTCCCAGACCACGGTCCCCGCTACTCCATTGGACTGCGGTCCTGGACACGGAGCCCACGGAGGCCAAGGCTGAGGGTGAGAAGGCTGGGATGGGGTGCCTGTGGCTGTGTGGGGAGGGGTCGCTGATGGGCCCCACAGGGAGAAGCCCCCACAGGCTGGCGTGGGGCCGGGAGCCACGACCTGGCTCAGAGCACCCAGGGGGCGGCCTGCCGTCGGGGAGACGTCCCGGGGAGGGTTCCTTCGTGGCTGCGGCTTCTCCGGGAGACCCTGGGCTGTGCTCGGTCTCTGCCAAGCCCCAGGGAGAGGCAGGCCCGCGGGTGACCGTCTCTCCTCTCACAGCTACTCAGGCGGAGAAGCTAGACCCACTCCCAACCTCAGCAGCTCCGGAGGGGGACATGGTGATGGGAGAGACTTCGGCGGGAGACCGGGAGCCGACAGGGCACAGGCCGCCTGCCCACGGAGGTGCTGATGCTATGCAGGGAGAGCCGGCTCCTGCTCCTGCCCCCAGCCCTGCTCCTGCCGCTCCCCCTGCCCCTGCCCCTACCAGAGCTACCCCCACGTCCCCTGCCCCTGCCTGTGCTCCTGTTCTCGCCCCTGACCCAGATCCTCCCTTGGTCCCACCGCTTCCCCGGGCCTTCACAGGGCCCCTGTTCCTGCCCCAGACCCAGCTCCTGCCCTTGACCCTGCACAGGCCCTCGCCCGTGCACTTGTCCCAGCTCCTGCTCCAGCCCCTGCCCCTGCCCCTGCCCCTGTCCCTGCCCCTGCCCCAGACCCAGGTCCTACCCCTGTTCCTGCCCCTTCGGTTTCCCCTTCCCATGCCCCTGCCAGGACGGCCTCCCCTTCCCCTGCCTGTGACCCTGTTCCTGCCCCAGACCCAGCTCCTGCCCTTGACCCTGCACCGGCCATCACCCCTGCACATGCCCCAATTCCTGTTCCTGCTCCTGTCCCTTCCCCTGCCCCTGCCCCTGTCCCTTCTCCTTTCCCTGCCAGGGCCACTGCCCCTGCACCTGCCAAAGACCCAGGTCCTACCCCTGTTCTTGCCCCTGCCACTGACCCTGCCAGGACGGCCTCCCCTTCCACTGCCTGCGCCCCTGTTCCCGCCCCAGACCCAGAAACTGCCTCTGCTTCTTCCCCTTCAACTGCCCCCTTCCCGTCCCCTGGCCCTGCCAGGACCACTGCCCCTTCCCCTGCTCCTGCCTATGCCCCTGTTCCCGCTCCAGACCCAGCCCCTAGCCCTTGCTCCTGCTCCTTTCCCTGCCCTTGCCTGTGCTCCCGTTCTCGCCCCTGACCCAGCTCCTCCCTCGGTCCCACCGCTTCCCCGGGCCCTCACGGGGCCCCTGTTCCTGCCCTTGACCCGGCTCCTGCCCCTGCCCCTGTCCCTTCTCCTTTCCCTGCCAGGGCCACTGCCCCTGCCCCTGCCCCAGACCCAGGTCCTACATCTGTTCTTGCCCCTGCCCCTGCCCCTGCCCCTGCCCCTGCCCCTGCCCCTGCCCCTGCCCCTGCCCCTGCCAGGACGGCCTCCCCTTCGCCTGCCTGCGCCCCTGTTCCCGCCCCATACCCAAACCCTGTCCCTGCTTCTTCCCCTTCAACTGCGCCCGGCCCTTCCCCTGGCCTTGCCAGGACCACTGCGCCTTCCCTTGGCCCTGCCTATGCCCCTGATCCCGCCCCAGCCCCAGCCCCTAGCCCTTGCTCCTGCTCCTTTCCCTGCCCTTGCCTGTGCTCCCGTTCTCGCCCCTGACCCAGCTCCTCCCTTGGTCCCACCGCTTCCCCGGGCCCTCACGGGGCCCCTGTTCCTGCCCTTGACCCGGCTCCTGCCCCTGCCCCTGTCCCTTCTCCTTTCCCTGCCAGGGCCACTGCCCCTGCACCTGAACCAGACCCAGGTCCTACATCTGTTCTTGCCCCTGCCCCTGCCCCTGCCCCTGCCCCTGCCAGGACGGCCTCCCCTTCCCCTGCCTGTGACAATGTCCCTGCCCCAGACCCACCTCCTGCCCTTGACCCTGCACCGGCCATCACCGCTGCACATGCCCAAGTTCCTCTTCCTGCTCCTGTCCCTTCCCCTGCCCCTGCCCCTGTCCCTTCTCCTTTCCCTGCCAGGGCCACTGCCCCTGCACCTGCCAAAGACCCAGGTCCTACCCCTGTTCTTGCCCCTGCCCCTGCCCCTGCCAGGACGGCCTCCCCTTCGCCTGCCTGCGCCCCTGTTCCCGCCCCATACCCAGACCCTGTCCCTGCTTCTTCCCCTTCAACTGCCCCCGGCCCTTCCCCTGGCCTTGCCAGGACCACTGCGCCTTCCCTTGCCCCTGCCTATGCCCCTGATCCCGCCCCAGCCCCAGACCCTAGCCCTTGCTCCTGCTCCTTTCCCTGCCCTTGCCTGGGCTCCTGTTCTTGCCTCGGACCCAGCTCCTGCTCTGGATCCTGCGCTGGCCACGACCGCTGACCCTGCCCCCACCCCGGTCCCAACGCCTGCCCTGGCACTTGCTCCTGTGGGGCTCCCAGACCCGCATCCAGAGCCCACAACTCTGCGGGGAGATCTCCCCGTAAAATTACCCTCCGTCCCGTCCCCTGACCCCGACATCCCCGCAGAATGTTTCCTCCCCTCCCCCTGTGTTCTTCTTCTCCTCTATGGAGTCCCCGTCCTAGTCGCCTTCCATCTCCTCTATGCTGTGTATTATTTACTTTAAATAAAAGTTCTTGTTTTCCCTTGAACACGTCATGAGCTTGAAGGACATTCCCAATGCTGCGCCACCACACCCCAGAACGTCGCTGCAGGAGAGCTCCGTCCCCAGAGGAGACCCTGAGCCCAAGCCCTCCCTGCCCATGGCTCCCCCGGCCTGGCCCCTCGCAGCCCCTAAGTTGCTTTCTCTTTCTGTTCCTGCACGTGTTCTGGAGGTTTCTGGAAGTGGAATCCCTCAACGGGTGCCTCTGTGTCTGCCCACCCACTTTCAAAGGGCATTCGTTTGTTTTTTTTCCCTGTTGGACATAGAATTGCCCTTATTTGATGTCGACGCGCAGAATGGATTACAGAGGCGATGTCATCCTGGGCACCCCTTCAGGAATTCTGGGCACAATCTTGGCGCCAAGGCCCCTGTTCCTGCTGGGACACCCCAGTCGGTCCCCAGACAGGACACGGCTGTTCCCTCCCGTGGCTCACACAGAAACCAGGGAAATGCAGAAAGCCGGAAGGCACGCCGCAGAGGGCAGACGCATTGCTCCCAACCCTAGGCCAGAGAAAGGTTTCCCATGGGTCTGCTCCAGTCCATGCTGCGAGTCACCGGGTCCCACAGGGACAGAGACAGGGACAGAGACCAAACACGTGCAAGTTCGAGGGGGAGGCTGGGCACACGGGGAGTATGTGTCAGGAGATGCAGGAGCTCCCGGGCAAGGACTCGGGCAAAGGAAACCCTGGGGAGCCAGCGCTGGTCACCCTCAGACCGGCAGGGGTCAGGTCTGGGGACCAGCAGCCCTGGGGAGAATGTGAGGAAGCAGAGGTCCAAGGCAGGTCCCCTGGAGAGAAGGGGGACAGGCACCCCTGTCTGGGACCACCGTGAGCCGCACCCGTCCCAGGCCACAGGTGCACCATTCACCTAGCAGGGCTCAGCCCGGACTCACCCCCAGAAACTCTGGCTCGGTCGTTCACAGACGTGTTTTCAGGAGCAGCTGGCACAGCGGTGGTGGAAAGAGCAGGGACTGGAACCGTGTTCATGCCCAAGGAGATGGATGGGATCGTCCTCCCAGTCCTCATGACAGAATGTCCCGTGGCTCCTTTCTCCGTGTCGTCTGGGGCACAGGATCGCGCCAGCCCCTCCTGAGACCCAACGCCTGCCACGCTGCTCCTGGAGACATTCAGAATTGTTTAAGGAGGAGGTGGAGAGGATCCGGGATGACAGAGGGCCGAGGAGAAGGAAGGTCAGGACTGGGAGGACAGATGGGCGTGCCCTGAGCCACCATTCAGGGCCTAATAAAAAGCCGAACCTGAACCCCAACCCTAAACCTAACCCGAACCCGAACCCGAACCAATAACCCATAACCCTAAACCCCGAACCTGAACACGAACCCGAACCCTAACACCGAACATTAACTCGAATCCTAATCCTAACCCTGACCCTAACCCCGAACCCTGACCCTGACAATAACCCGAACCCTAACGTTGAGCTGGACCATGACCCTAACCCTAACACTATCTCTCTAACACTAACCCTAACCCTCTAACCCTAACCCTCACCCTAACCCTATCTCTCTAACCCTAACCCTAACCCTAACCCTAACTGACCCTGACCCTGACCCTGACCCTGACCCTGACCCTGACCCTGACCCTAACCCAAACCCGAACCCGACCCCGAACCCTAACGCTAACCCGAACCCCTAACCTATAACCCTAACCCCGAACCTGAAGGCAAATCCGAAGCTTAACCCTAACCCTAATGCTAACCCTAAACCTAACCCCTAACCCTGACCCTGACCATTACCCGGAGCCTGACCCCAACCCGGACCCTAACACTGACCCTGACCCTAACACTCAAACTGACCCTGACCCTACACCTGACCCTAAACCGAACCCTGACCATGACCCTAGCCCTGACCTTGACCGTGACCCTAATGATAGCCCTGACCCTGACCCTGTCCCTGACCCTGACCCTAATCCTAACCCTATCCCTCTAGCCCTAACCCTTACATTCTAACCCTAACCCTAACCCTCACCCTAACCCTCTAACCCTCACCCTAGCCCTCTCACCCTAACCCTAACTCTAACTGTGACCCTCACACTAACCCTAACCCTAACCCTAACCCTAACCCTAACCCTAACCCACACCCTAACCCTAAATCTAACCCTAACCCTAATCCTAAGCCTATCCCTCTAGCCCTAACCCTTACCTTCTAACCCTAACCCTAACCCTCACCCTAACCCTCTAAACCTCACCCTAGCCCTCTAGCGCTAACCCTAACTCTAACTGTGACCCTCACCCTAACCCAAACCCCTAACCCAAACCCTAACCTTCCCTGTCCTCCTTCCACCCACTGACTCAAGCCAGGGCTAAATCCAAGGACAGGCTGGACCTCTGTCCCCGGGTACAACCAGGAAGACTAAGCAGAGGGAGAGAGGAGAAGTGGAAGGGGCCCACTGACCTCCCTGCCACTGATGTCTCCAAGGCCTTTGGCTCAACCCCGCATTTCACGGGACCCTGGGCGGGATTCTGAATTCCAGGCCAGCTGCGTGGGGAGTACTCGGTGACCTTTGCATCCCCACATGTCCAACCCTCCTGGCCTTGCATCCTGAGCCTTGCTCCCCGGGACAGGCATGGCTCTGGTGCTCAGCAGACTTCGGGGACCCAGAGCACGTGGCAGAGGTGAGGGAACAGGGGGGACCAGACAGGGACTGCGCCATGGGTCGCGTTCACATCCACCGCAAGGCTGGGTCACGGTCCAGGTGTTGCGTGCAGGTCTCCGGGGCACACCTGGCCGTCTCGGAATGGAGGTCTGTGTGCCTGGGGCACCTTTCCTCCACCTCCACCTCCCCCTGGAGGAACGGCCCGATTCAAGCATTTCCATGTCCAAGCCTCAGGGACAGTTGGGAACCTGGGGTCAAGAGAGGCAGGGACCGGCCCAGGACAAAAGACGAGTACAGAGTCCAAGGAGCAGAGCTTCCCTCCAGTCCTAGGCAAGCCCCGACCCTCCCATGAGGTCTGCTGTGAGGGTGAGAGCCTCTCAGATGCTTGGGGAGAGCTACCCACCCCGTCCCATGTGGGGACATGACCTCGGGCCTCCCCAGACAGGGAGAGGCGTCTGCTTGAGCGTGCACACATACACACACACAGGCACGCACACACAGACACACACACCCACACACACACAGACACACACACCCACACCCACACACACACACACACACACCACTCTGCCCAGCTGGGGCTCAGAGGGGGAGACACCCTGGGAAAATGGTGGGTAACAAGGCAGATAAGAAGAAAGAGGTTGGAGACAGCTGGGCCATGGCGTCAGGGGCGTCAGGTCTCCTGGCAAGGACCGAGATCCTTAGCATGGGGAGGGGAGACAGGAAGGGCTGATGGTCAAGGGGTCCCCAAGGGGCCCAGGGGCTTTGCCAGGGCACTGGGTGAGGACAGGGTCTGGGGCCTGGTGTCCTTCACCACCCCGGACACCTACCCTGGAAGTAGGAAGAGGTAAACCCACCCTCCCCATTGTGGACAGGGCTACAGCGCCAAAGGCCTCCCCTTACTCTTCTATCAATGGGGCCATAGAGACGGGCTGTCCCTAGGCTCCCACAGGCTTGCCGAAGAGCCTGTGGGCCTTGAATCTCTCTCCCTGACCCACTGTGCTCCCAGTCTTGGGAACATGCTTTGGACTCCCTCGAGGTCCTTCTGAGCAGAGGACAGCCTGCAGGCTTGGGGGGCTGACATCGTGGGCTTGCAGAATATGGCAGAGCCCTGGAGCCCTGGTCTGGGGACCAAGGTCGGGACCCTCCTTGTTGCAGCCTCAAGGGCCCCATGTGCAAGAGGTTCCAGAGTCAGTGCTCTGCTCAGGGGGACAAGGCCTTAGCAAGGAACCAAGCACCGGCCCAGGGGAGGGAAACAGGGACAAGGGAGACTTCTGAGGGTTCTCCCATCACCCCTGGAGCCCACAGATCCTGCTCCTGTGAGACACACAAAACCAGAGACAGAGACAGACCCGGAGACAAAGTCAAAGACAGAGACAGACCCCGAACACAGGAGAGAGGGAACCAGGAGAAGTCACAGACTTTCCTCCATCGGCTGGGAAGTGACCGCCAAACACTTTGTCCCCTTCTCAGTCCCACGGGCCATCCACCCCGGCGGGACGGATTCGGGAATGCCCGGGAACCACGGTGGGGGCTGTCCGGCACATGGGCACAGACGAGGCCCTTGGACCTCAACCTAATGGGAGCCCCTGGAAGTCTGTGTCACCACGGTCAGACTCCATGAACTGCCACCTTGCCACGGCTGATGGGACCCAGGCAGCAGGAGGGTGGCTTTGCCTGGATCCCAGAGCAGATCCAGGCCCCTCTGGGCTGTGCTCCATGCCCCCGCCCAGCCCCTGGCTCGCCCGTGCATCGCCAAGGGTGTGCACGAGCCTCCCGGGAGAGCGGGTACGGAACGTATGGAGAGGTCCCACCCCTGATGGCATCCCCAGAAGTAGAAGCCAGAACACCGCCAGTGTGCACACGGGGAGACTGGGGAGGCCCTGGGAGCCACAGGGTGCGTCCGCGGTCCCAGTCCTGGGCAGGAGCCGGAGCAGGAACCCGGTCTGAACCCAGCTCTGGGCCCTCACAGCGGGGACCACAGCTGCACCCAGGCCTCCCAGGGGCTGTGGGTAGGCCGCGTGGGGGTCACTGTAGAGACAGGGCATGGGGTGGGGGGTGAGCCTGGAGCAGCGGTGGGAGGGGCGCCCTCAGGGAGCTCCAGGGTGAGGAGGAAGTCCCATAAGGAGCCCCCAGGCAGCGGTGACCTCACTTCCCTGACGACACAGCCCAACGGAATTGGAACCCACGTGTCCAGGCACCCACGTTCCGGAGACAACCCCCTGCCCAGCTCATTTCTGCGGAGATCCCCACAGAAGCGACATGTTCCTCTGTTGCATACCCAAGTCCAGAGGAGGCGAGCAGAGGAGAGCTCGCCCGCCAAGCACATCCCCTCACTGCGGAGGGCCTGGCAGGGCTCCCCGACGCCTCTGGCCCTTTGGCAAGAAGAATCGAAAGGTGACCCCGGGAGGCTCCGACTCAGACAGCCCCACACCTTCCGATCCACCCGTGTCGCCCCAGGCCTCCTCCCCGTGTGTGTGCGTGTGTGTGTGTGTGTGTGTGTGTGTGTGTGTGTGTGTGTGCGTGTGTGTGTGAAGAGAGCTCATCGGGGGTGGACACGCCCCGAGCAGGAGCAGGCTGATGAGGGGTCAGATGCCTGGTGGGCAGGTCATGTTCACACCCCAGGTTCAGGCTGGCTACGTGGGATGGGGTGTGGGGGCTGCGTCCTTCTGCCCGGGGTTTATCCTGAGACCCTGCAGGGACGGGTCCCTGACCCAGGTGCGGGGCAGTGCACGTGCAGGTCTGCGTGTGATCCGGGAGAAGCCGGGGGACTGGGCAGGAGGACGGTGGGTATGGCCGGGCAGGGCTCTGCGGCCTCTTGCACGCTCCCCATCTCTGCCTTGGCAGGCCACGGATGAAAGAGGAAGGAGGCGGGAAGACACGCACTCCTCCCTGACCCTGGAGTCCCCAGTCCTGGGAAGGCCTCCGGTCCCTCCCAGACCACGGTCCCCGCTACTCCATTGGACTGCGGTCCTGGACACGGAGCCCACGGAGGCCAAGGCTGAGGGTGAGAAGGCTGGGATGGGGTGCCTGTGGCTGTGTGGGGAGGGGTCGCTGATGGGCCCCACAGGGAGAAGCCCCCACAGGCTGGCGTGGGGCCGGGAGCCACGACCTGGCTCAGAGCACCCAGGGGGCGGCCTGCCGTCGGGGAGACGTCCCGGGGAGGGTTCCTTCGTGGCTGCGGCTTCTCCGGGAGACCCTGGGCTGTGCTCGGTCTCTGCCAAGCCCCAGGGAGAGGCAGGCCCGCGGGTGACCGTCTCTCCTCTCACAGCTACTCAGGCGGAGAAGCTAGACCCACTCCCAACCTCAGCAGCTCCGGAGGGGGACATGGTGATGGGAGAGACTTCGGCGGGAGACCGGGAGCCGACAGGGCACAGGCCGCCTGCCCACGGAGGTGCTGATGCTATGCAGGGAGAGCCGGCTCCTGCTCCTGCCCCCAGCCCTGCTCCTGCCGCTCCCCCTGCCCCTGCCCCTACCAGAGCTACCCCCACGTCCCCTGCCCCTGCCTGTGCTCCTGTTCTCGCCCCTGACCCAGATCCTCCCTTGGTCCCACCGCTTCCCCGGGCCTTCACAGGGCCCCTGTTCCTGCCCCAGACCCAGCTCCTGCCCTTGACCCTGCACAGGCCCTCGCCCGTGCACTTGTCCCAGCTCCTGCTCCAGCCCCTGCCCCTGCCCCTGCCCCTGTCCCTGCCCCTGCCCCAGACCCAGGTCCTACCCCTGTTCCTGCCCCTTCGGTTTCCCCTTCCCATGCCCCTGCCAGGACGGCCTCCCCTTCCCCTGCCTGTGACCCTGTTCCTGCCCCAGACCCAGCTCCTGCCCTTGACCCTGCACCGGCCATCACCCCTGCACATGCCCCAATTCCTGTTCCTGCTCCTGTCCCTTCCCCTGCCCCTGCCCCTGTCCCTTCTCCTTTCCCTGCCAGGGCCACTGCCCCTGCACCTGCCAAAGACCCAGGTCCTACCCCTGTTCTTGCCCCTGCCACTGACCCTGCCAGGACGGCCTCCCCTTCCACTGCCTGCGCCCCTGTTCCCGCCCCAGACCCAGAAACTGCCTCTGCTTCTTCCCCTTCAACTGCCCCCTTCCCGTCCCCTGGCCCTGCCAGGACCACTGCCCCTTCCCCTGCTCCTGCCTATGCCCCTGTTCCCGCTCCAGACCCAGCCCCTAGCCCTTGCTCCTGCTCCTTTCCCTGCCCTTGCCTGTGCTCCCGTTCTCGCCCCTGACCCAGCTCCTCCCTCGGTCCCACCGCTTCCCCGGGCCCTCACGGGGCCCCTGTTCCTGCCCTTGACCCGGCTCCTGCCCCTGCCCCTGTCCCTTCTCCTTTCCCTGCCAGGGCCACTGCCCCTGCCCCTGCCCCAGACCCAGGTCCTACATCTGTTCTTGCCCCTGCCCCTGCCCCTGCCCCTGCCCCTGCCCCTGCCCCTGCCCCTGCCCCTGCCCCTGCCAGGACGGCCTCCCCTTCGCCTGCCTGCGCCCCTGTTCCCGCCCCATACCCAAACCCTGTCCCTGCTTCTTCCCCTTCAACTGCGCCCGGCCCTTCCCCTGGCCTTGCCAGGACCACTGCGCCTTCCCTTGGCCCTGCCTATGCCCCTGATCCCGCCCCAGCCCCAGCCCCTAGCCCTTGCTCCTGCTCCTTTCCCTGCCCTTGCCTGTGCTCCCGTTCTCGCCCCTGACCCAGCTCCTCCCTTGGTCCCACCGCTTCCCCGGGCCCTCACGGGGCCCCTGTTCCTGCCCTTGACCCGGCTCCTGCCCCTGCCCCTGTCCCTTCTCCTTTCCCTGCCAGGGCCACTGCCCCTGCACCTGAACCAGACCCAGGTCCTACATCTGTTCTTGCCCCTGCCCCTGCCCCTGCCCCTGCCCCTGCCAGGACGGCCTCCCCTTCCCCTGCCTGTGACAATGTCCCTGCCCCAGACCCACCTCCTGCCCTTGACCCTGCACCGGCCATCACCGCTGCACATGCCCCAGTTCCTCTTCCTGCTCCTGTCCCTTCCCCTGCCCCTGCCCCTGTCCCTTCTCCTTTCCCTGCCAGGGCCACTGCCCCTGCACCTGCCAAAGACCCAGGTCCTACCCCTGTTCTTGCCCCTGCCCCTGCCCCTGCCAGGACGGCCTCCCCTTCGCCTGCCTGCGCCCCTGTTCCCGCCCCATACCCAGACCCTGTCCCTGCTTCTTCCCCTTCAACTGCCCCCGGCCCTTCCCCTGGCCTTGCCAGGACCACTGCGCCTTCCCTTGCCCCTGCCTATGCCCCTGATCCCGCCCCAGCCCCAGACCCTAGCCCTTGCTCCTGCTCCTTTCCCTGCCCTTGCCTGGGCTCCTGTTCTTGCCTCGGACCCAGCTCCTGCTCTGGATCCTGCGCTGGCCACGACCGCTGACCCTGCCCCCACCCCGGTCCCAACGCCTGCCCTGGCACTTGCTCCTGTGGGGCTCCCAGACCCGCATCCAGAGCCCACAACTCTGCGGGGAGATCTCCCCGTAAAATTACCCTCCGTCCCGTCCCCTGACCCCGACATCCCCGCAGAATGTTTCCTCCCCTCCCCCTGTGTTCTTCTTCTCCTCTATGGAGTCCCCGTCCTAGTCGCCTTCCATCTCCTCTATGCTGTGTATTATTTACTTTAAATAAAAGTTCTTGTTTTCCCTTGAACACGTCATGAGCTTGAAGGACATTCCCAACGCTGCGCCACCACACCCCAGAACGTCGCTGCAGGAGAGCTCCGTCCCCAGAGGAGACCCTGAGCCCAAGCCCTCCCTGCCCATGGCTCCCCCGGCCTGGCCCCTCGCAGCCCCTAAGTTGCTTTCTCTTTCTGTTCCTGCACGTGTTCTGGAGGTTTCTGGAAGTGGAATCCCTCAACGGGTGCCTCTGTGTCTGCCCACCCACTTTCAAAGGGCATTCGTTTGTTTTTTTTCCCTGTTGGACATAGAATTGTCCTTATTTGATGTCGACGCGCAGAATGGATTACAGAGGCGATGTCATCCTGGGCACCCCTTCAGGAATTCTGGGCACAATCTTGGCGCCAAGGCCCCTGTTCCTGCTGGGACACCCCAGTCGGTCCCCAGACAGGACACGGCTGTTCCCTCCCGTGGCTCACACAGAAACCAGGGAAATGCAGAAAGCCGGAAGGCACGCCGCAGAGGGCAGACGCATTGCTCCCAACCCTAGGCCAGAGAAAGGTTTCCCATGGGTCTGCTCCAGTCCATGCTGCGAGTCACCGGGTCCCACAGGGACAGAGACAGGGACAGAGACCAAACACGTGCAAGTTCGAGGGGGAGGCTGGGCACACGGGGAGTATGTGTCAGGAGATGCAGGAGCTCCCGGGCAAGGACTCGGGCAAAGGAAACCCTGGGGAGCCAGCGCTGGTCACCCTCAGACCGGCAGGGGTCAGGTCTGGGGACCAGCAGCCCTGGGGAGAACGTGAGGAAGCAGAGGTCCAAGGCAGGTCCCCTGGAGAGAAGGGGGACAGGCACCCCTGTCTGGGACCACCGTGAGCCGCACCCGTCCCAGGCCACAGGTGCACCATTCACCTAGCAGGGCTCAGCCCGGACTCACCCCCAGAAACTCTGGCTCGGTCGTTCACAGACGTGTTTTCAGGAGCAGCTGGCACAGCGGTGGTGGAAAGAGCAGGGACTGGAACCGTGTTCATGCCCAAGGAGATGGATGGGATCGTCCTCCCAGTCCTCATGACAGAATGTCCCGTGGCTCCTTTCTCCGTGTCGTCTGGGGCACAGGATCGCGCCAGCCCCTCCTGAGACCCAACGCCTGCCACGCTGCTCCTGGAGACATTCAGAATTGTTTAAGGAGGAGGTGGAGAGGATCCGGGATGACAGAGGGCCGAGGAGAAGGAAGGTCAGGACTGGGAGGACAGATGGGCGTGCCCTGAGCCACCATTCAGGGCCTAATAAAAAGCCGAACCTGAACCCCAACCCTAAACCTAACCCGAACCCGAACCCGAACCAATAACCCATAACCCTAAACCCCGAACCTGAACACGAACCCGAACCCTAACACCGAACATTAACTCGAATCCTAATCCTAACCCTGACCCTAACCCCGAACCCTGACCCTGACAATAACCCGAACCCTAACGTTGAGCTGGACCATGACCCTAACCCTAACACTATCTCTCTAACACTAACCCTAACCCTCTAACCCTAACCCTCACCCTAACCCTATCTCTCTAACCCTAACCCTAACCCTAACCCTAACTGACCCTGACCCTGACCCTGACCCTGACCCTGACCCTGACCCTGACCCTAACCCAAACCCGAACCCGACCCCGAACCCTAACGCTAACCCGAACCCCTAACCTATAACCCTAACCCCGAACCTGAAGGCAAATCCGAAGCTTAACCCTAACCCTAATGCTAACCCTAAACCTAACCCCTAACCCTGACCCTGACCATTACCCGGAGCCTGACCCCAACCCGGACCCTAACACTGACCCTGAGCCTAACACTCAAACTGACACTGACCCTACCCCTGACCCTAAACCGAACCCTGACCATGACCCTAGCCCTGACCTTGACCGTGACCCTAATGATAGCCCTGACCCTGACCCTGACCCTAATCCTAACCCTATCCCTCTAGCCCTAACCCTTACATTCTAACCCTAACCCTAACCCTCACCCTAACCCTCTAACCCTCACCCTAGCCCTCTCACCCTAACCCTAACTCTAACTGTGACCCTCACACTAACCCTAACCCTAACCCTAACCCTAACCCTAACCCTAACCCACACCCTAACCCTAAATCTAACCCTAACCCTAATCCTAAGCCTATCCCTCTAGCCCTAACCCTTACCTTCTAACCCTAACCCTAACCCTCACCCTAACCCTCTAAACCTCACCCTAGCCCTCTAACGCTAACCCTAACTCTAACTGTGACCCTCACCCTAACCCAAAACCCTAACCCAAACCCTAACCTTCCCTGTCCTCCTTCTACCCACTGACTCAAGCCAGGGCTAAATCCAAGGACAGGCTGGACCTCTGTCCCCGGGTACAACCAGGAAGACTAAGCAGAGGGAGAGAGGAGAAGTGGAAGGGGCCCACTGACCTCCCTGCCACTGATGTCTCCAAGGCCTTTGGCTCAACCCCGCATTTCACGGGACCCTGGGCGGGATTCTGAATTCCAGGCCAGCTGCGTGGGGAGTACTCGGTGACCTTTGCATCCCCACATGTCCAACCCTCCTGGCCTTGCATCCTGAGCCTTGCTCCCCGGGATAGGCATGGCTCTGGTGCTCAGCAGACTTCGGGGACCCAGAGCACGTGGCAGAGGTGAGGGAACAGGGGGGACCAGACAGGGACTGCGCCATGGGTCGCGTTCACATCCACCGCAAGGCTGGGTCACGGTCCAGGTGTTGCGTGCAGGTCTCCGGGGCACACCTGGCCGTCTCGGAATGGAGGTCTGTGTGCCTGGGGCACCTTTCCTCCACCTCCACCTCCCCCTGGAGGAACGGCCCGATTCAAGCATTTCCATGTCCAAGCCTCAGGGACAGTTGGGAACCTGGGGTCAAGAGAGGCAGGGACCGGCCCAGGACAAAAGACGAGTACAGAGTCCAAGGAGCAGAGCTTCCCTCCAGTCCTAGGCAAGCCCCGACCCTCCCATGAGGTCTGCTGTGAGGGTGAGAGCCTCTCAGATGCTTGGGGAGAGCTACCCACCCCAGCCATGTGGGGACATGACCTCGGGCCTCCCCAGACAGGGAGAGGCGTCTGCTTGAGCGTGCACACATACACACACACAGGCACGCACACACAGACACACACACCCACACACACACAGACACACACACCCACACCCACACACACACACTCACACACCACTCTGCCCAGCTAGGGCTCAGAGGGGGAGACACCCTGGGAAAATGGTGGGTAACAAGGCAGATAAGAAGAAAGAGGTTGGAGACAGCTGGGCCATGGCGTCAGGGGCGTCAGGTCTCCTGGCAAGGACCGAGATCCTTAGCATGGGGAGGGGAGACAGGAAGGGCTGATGGTCAAGGGGTCCCCAAGGGGCCCAGGGGCTTTGCCAGGGCACTGGGTGAGGACAGGGTCTGGGGCCTGGTGTCCTTCACCACCCCGGACACCTACCCTGGAAGTAGGAAGAGGTAAACCCCCCCTCCCCATTGTGGACAGGGCTACAGCGCCAAAGGCCTCCCCTTACTCTTCTACCAATGGGGCCATAGAGACGGGCTGTCCCTAGGCTCCCACAGGCTTGCCGAAGAGCCTGTGGGCCTTGAATCTCTCTCCCTGACCCACTGTGCTCCCAGTCTTGGGAACATGCTTTGGACTCCCTCGAGGTCCTTCTGAGCAGAGGACAGCCTGCAGGCTTGGGGGGCTGACATCGTGGGCTTGCAGAATGTGGCAGAGCCCTAGAGCCCTGGTCTGGGGACCAAGGTCGGGACCCTCCTTGTTGCAGCCTCAAGGGCCCCATGTGCAAGAGGTTCCAGAGTCAGTGCTCTGCTCAGGGGGACAAGGCCTTAGCAAGGAACCAAGCACCGGCCCAGGGGAGGGAAACAGGGACAAGGGAGACTTCTGAGGGTTCTCCCATCACCCCTGGAGCCCACAGATCCTGCTCCTGTGAGACACACAAAACCAGAGACAGAGACAGACCCGGAGACAAAGTCAAAGACAGAGACAGACCCCGAACACAGGAGAGAGGGAACCAGGAGAAGTCACAGACTTTCCTCCATCGGCTGGGAAATGACCGCCAAACACTTTGTCCCCTTCTCAGTCCCACGGGCCATCCACCCCGGCGGGACGGATTCGGGAATGCCCGGGAACCACGGTGGGGGCTGTCCGGCACATGGGCACAGACGAGGCCCTTGGACCTCAACCTAATGGGAGCCCCTGGAAGTCTGTGTCACCACGGTCAGACTCCATGAACTGCCACCTTGCCACGGCTGATGGGACCCAGGCAGCAGGAGGGTGGCTTTGCCTGGATCCCAGAGCAGATCCAGGCCCCTCTGGGCTGTGCTCCATGCCCCCGCCCAGCCCCTGGCTCGCCCGTGCATCGCCAAGGGTGTGCACGAGCCTCCCGGGAGAGCGGGTACGGAACGTATGGAGAGGTCCCACCCCTGATGGCATCCCCAGAAGTAGAAGCCAGAACACCGCCAGTGTGCACACGGGGAGACTGGGGAGGCCCTGGGAGCCACAGGGTGCGTCCGCGGTCCCAGTCCTGGGCAGGAGCCGGAGCAGGAACCCGGTCTGAACCCAGCTCTGGGCCCTCACAGCGGGGACCACAGCTGCACCCAGGCCTCCCAGGGGCTGTGGGTAGGCCGCGTGGGGGTCACTGTAGAGACAGGGCATGGGGTGGGGTGTGAGCCTGGAGCAGCTGGGGGAGGGGCGCCCTCAGGGAGCTCCAGGGTGAGGAGGAAGTCCCATAAGGAGCCCCCAGGCAGCGGTGACCTCACTTCCCTGACGACACAGCCCAACGGAATTGGAACCCACGTGTCCAGGCACCCACGTTCCGGAGACAACCCCCTGCCCAGCTCATTTCTGCGGAGATCCCCACAGAAGCGACATGTTCCTCTGTTGCATACCCAAGTCCAGAGGAGGCGAGCAGAGGAGAGCTCGCCCGCCAAGCACATCCCCTCACTGCGGAGGGCCTGGCAGGGCTCCCCGACGCCTCTGGCCCTTTGGCAAGAAGAATCGAAAGGTGACCCCGGGAGGCTCCGAGTCAGACAGCCCCACACCTTCCGATCCACCCGTGTCGCCCCAGGCCTCCTCCCCGTGTGTGTGCGTGTGTGTGTGTGTGTGTGTGTGTGTGTGTGTGCGTGTGTGTGTGTGTGTGAAGAGAGCTCATCGGGGGTGGACACGCCCCGAGCAGGAGCAGGCTGATGAGGGGTCAGATGCCTGGTGGGCAGGTCATGTTCACACCCCAGGTTCAGGCTGGCTACGTGGGATGGGGTGTGGGGGCTGCGTCCTTCTGCCCGGGGTTTATCCTGAGACCCTGCAGGGACGGGTCCCTGACCCAGGTGCGGGGCAGTGCACGTGCAGGTCTGCGTGTGATCCGGGAGAAGCCGGGGGACTGGGCAGGAGGACGGTGGGTATGGCCGGGCAGGGCTCTGCGGCCTCTTGCACGCTCCCCATCTCTGCCTTGGCAGGCCACGGATGAAAGAGGAAGGAGGCGGGAAGACACGCACTCCTCCCTGACCCTGGAGTCCCCGGTCCTGGGAAGGCCTCCGGTCCCTCCCAGACCACGGTCCCCGCTACTCCATTGGACTGCGGTCCTGGACACGGAGCCCACGGAGGCCAAGGCTGAGGGTGAGAAGGCTGGGATGGGGTGCCTGTGGCTGTGTGGGGAGGGGTCGCTGATGGGCCCCACAGGGAGAAGCCCCCACAGGCTGGCGTGGGGCCGGGAGCCACGACCTGGCTCAGAGCACCCAGGGGGCGGCCTGCCGTCGGGGAGACGTCCCGGGGAGGGTTCCTTCGTGGCTGCGGCTTCTCCGGGAGACCCTGGGCTGTGCTCGGTCTCTGCCAAGCCCCAGGGAGAGGCAGGCCCGCGGGTGACCGTCTCTCCTCTCACAGCTACTCAGGCGGAGAAGCTAGACCCACTCCCAACCTCAGCAGCTCCGGAGGGGGACATGGTGATGGGAGAGACTTCGGCGGGAGACCGGGAGCCGACAGGGCACAGGCCGCCTGCCCACGGAGGTGCTGATGCTATGCAGGGAGAGCCGGCTCCTGCTCCTGCCCCCAGCCCTGCTCCTGCCGCTCCCCCTGCCCCTGCCCCTACCAGAGCTACCCCCACGTCCCCTGCCCCTGCCTGTGCTCCTGTTCTCGCCCCTGACCCAGATCCTCCCTTGGTCCCACCGCTTC
The DNA here is from genome assembly GCF_922984935.1 of Meles meles. Taxonomy (NCBI): domain Eukaryota; kingdom Metazoa; phylum Chordata; class Mammalia; order Carnivora; family Mustelidae; genus Meles; species Meles meles. The sequence goes on from NW_025721603.1 coordinate 70,193, forward strand.
CCCGGGCCTTCACAGGGCCCCTGTTCCTGCCCCAGACCCAGCTCCTGCCCTTGACCCTGCACAGGCCCTCGCCCGTGCACTTGTCCCAGCTCCTGCTCCAGCCCCTGCCCCTGCCCCTGCCCCTGTCCCTGCCCCTGCCCCAGACCCAGGTCCTACCCCTGTTCCTGCCCCTTCGGTTTCCCCTTCCCATGCCCCTGCCAGGACGGCCTCCCCTTCCCCTGCCTGTGACCCTGTTCCTGCCCCAGACCCAGCTCCTGCCCTTGACCCTGCACCGGCCATCACCCCTGCACATGCCCCAATTCCTGTTCCTGCTCCTGTCCCTTCCCCTGCCCCTGCCCCTGTCCCTTCTCCTTTCCCTGCCAGGGCCACTGCCCCTGCACCTGCCAAAGACCCAGGTCCTACCCCTGTTCTTGCCCCTGCCACTGACCCTGCCAGGACGGCCTCCCCTTCCACTGCCTGCGCCCCTGTTCCCGCCCCAGACCCAGAAACTGCCTCTGCTTCTTCCCCTTCAACTGCCCCCTTCCCGTCCCCTGGCCCTGCCAGGACCACTGCCCCTTCCCCTGCTCCTGCCTATGCCCCTGTTCCCGCTCCAGACCCAGCCCCTAGCCCTTGCTCCTGCTCCTTTCCCTGCCCTTGCCTGTGCTCCCGTTCTCGCCCCTGACCCAGCTCCTCCCTCGGTCCCACCGCTTCCCCGGGCCCTCACGGGGCCCCTGTTCCTGCCCTTGACCCGGCTCCTGCCCCTGCCCCTGTCCCTTCTCCTTTCCCTGCCAGGGCCACTGCCCCTGCCCCTGCCCCAGACCCAGGTCCTACATCTGTTCTTGCCCCTGCCCCTGCCCCTGCCCCTGCCCCTGCCCCTGCCCCTGCCCCTGCCAGGACGGCCTCCCCTTCGCCTGCCTGCGCCCCTGTTCCCGCCCCATACCCAAACCCTGTCCCTGCTTCTTCCCCTTCAACTGCGCCCGGCCCTTCCCCTGGCCGTGCCAGGACCACTGCGCCTTCCCTTGGCCCTGCCTATGCCCCTGATCCCGCCCCAGCCCCAGCCCCTAGCCCTTGCTCCTGCTCCTTTCCCTGCCCTTGCCTGTGCTCCAGTTCTCGCCCCTGACCCAGCTCCTCCCTTGGTCCCACCGCTTCCCCGGGCCCTCACGGGGCCCCTGTTCCTGCCCTTGCCCCGGCTCCTGCCCCTGCCCCTGTCCCTTCTCCTTTCCCTGCCAGGGCCACTGCCCCTGCACCTGAACCAGACCCAGGTCCTACATCTGTTCTTGCCCCTGCCCCTGCCCCTGCCCCTGCCCCTGCCAGGACGGCCTCCCCTTCCCCTGCCTGTGACAATGTCCCTGCCCCAGACCCAGCTCCTGCCCTTGACCCTGCACCGGCCATCACCGCTGCACATGCCCCAGTTCCTCTTCCTGCTCCTGTCCCTTCCCCTGCCCCTGCCCCTGTCCCTTCTCCTTTCCCTGCCAGGGCCACTGCCCCTGCACCTGCCAAAGACCCAGGTCCTACCCCTGTTCTTGCCCCTGCCCCTGCCCCTGCCAGGACGGCCTCCCCTTCGCCTGCCTGCGCCCCTGTTCCCGCCCCATACCCAGACCCTGTCCCTGCTTCTTCCCCTTCAACTGCCCCCGGCCCTTCCCCTGGCCTTGCCAGGACCACTGCGCCTTCCCTTGCCCCTGCCTATGCCCCTGATCCCGCCCCAGCCCCAGCCCCTAGCCCTTGCTCCTGCTCCTTTCCCTGCCCTTGCCTGGGCTCCTGTTCTTGCCTCGGACCCAGCTCCTGCTCTGGATCCTGCGCTGGCCACGACCGCTGACCCTGCCCCCACCCCGGTCCCAACGCCTGCCCTGGCACTTGCTCCTGTGGGGCTCCCAGACCCGCATCCAGAGCCCACAACTCTGCGGGGAGATCTCCCCGTAAAATTACCCTCCGTCCCGTCCCCTGACCCCGACATCCCCGCAGAATGTTTCCTCCCCTCCCCCTGTGTTCTTCCTCTCCTCTATGGAGTCACCGTCCTAGTCGCCTTCCATCTCCTCTATGCTGTGTATTATTTACTTTAAATAAAAGTTCTTGTTTTCCCTTGAACACGTCATGAGCTTGAAGGACATTCCCAACGCTGCGCCACCACACCCCAGAACGTCGCTGCAGGAGAGCTCCGTCCCCAGAGGAGACCCTGAGCCCAAGCCCTCCCTGCCCATGGCTCCCCCGGCCTGGCCCCTCGCAGCCCCTAAGTTGCTTTCTCTTTCTGTTCCTGCACGTGTTCTGGAGGTTTCTGGAAGTGGAATCCCTCAACGGGTGCCTCTGTGTCTGCCCACCCACTTTCAAAGGGCATTCGTTTGGTTTTTTTCCCTGTTGGACATAGAATTGCCCTTATTTGATGTCGACGTGCAGAATGGATTACAGAGGCGATGTCATCCTGGGCACCCCTTCAGGAATTCTGGGCACAATCTTGGCGCCAAGGCCCCTGTTCCTGCTGGGACACCCCAGTCGGTCCCCAGACAGGACACGGCGGTTCCCTCCCGTGGCTCACACAGAAACCAGGGAAATGCAGAAAGCCGGAAGGCACGCCGCAGAGGGCAGACGCATTGCTCCCAACCCTAGGCCAGAGAAAGGTTTCCCATGGGTCTGCTCCAGTCCATGCTGCGAGTCACCGGGTCCCACAGGGACAGAGACAGGGACAGAGACCAAACACGTGCAAGTTCGAGGGGGAGGCTGGGCACACGGGGAGTATGTGTCAGGAGATGCAGGAGCTCCCGGGCAAGGACTCGGGCAAAGGAAACCCTGGGGAGCCAGCGCTGGTCACCCTCAGACCGGCAGGGGTCAGGTCTGGGGACCAGCAGCCCTGGGGAGAACGTGAGGAAGCAGAGGTCCAAGGCAGGTCCCCTGGAGAGAAGGGGGACAGGCACCCCTGTCTGGGACCACCGTGAGCCGCACCCGTCCCAGGCCACAGGTGCACCGTTCACCTAGCAGGGCTCAGCCTGGACTCACCCCCAGAAACTCTGGCTCGGTCGTTCACAGACGTGTTTTCAGGAGCAGCTGGCACAGCGGTGGTGGAAAGAGCAGGGACTGGAACCGTGTTCATGCCCAAGGAGATGGATGGGATCGTCCTCCCAGTCCTCATGACAGAATGTCCCGTGGCTCCTTTCTCCGTGTCGTCTGGGGCACAGGATCGCGGCAGCCCCTCCTGAGACCCCACGCCTGCCACGCTGCTCCTGGAGACATTCAGAATTGTTTAAGGAGGAGGTGGAGAGGATCCGGGATGACAGAGGGCCGAGGAGAAGGAAGGTCAGGACTGGGAGGACAGATGGGCGTGCCCTGAGCCACCATTCAGGGCCTAATAAAAAGCCGAACCTGAACCCCAACCCTAAACCTAACCCGAACCCGAACCCGAACCAATAACCCATAACCCTAAACCCCGAACCTGAACACGAACCCGAACCCTAACACCGAACATTAACTCGAATCCTAATCCTAACCCTGACCCTAACCCCGAACCCTGACCCTGACAATAACCCGAACCCTAACGTTGAGCTGGACCATGACCCTAACCCTAACACTATCTCTCTAACACTAACCCTAACCCTCTAACCCTAACCCTCACCCTAACCCTATCTCTCTAACCCTAACCCTAACCCTAACCCTAACTGACCCTGACCCTGACCCTGACCCTGACCCTGACCCTGACCCTGACCCTAACCCAAACCCGAACCCGACCCCGAACCCTAACGCTAACCCGAACCCCTAACCTATAACCCTAACCCCGAACCTGAAGGCAAATCCGAAGCTTAACCCTAACCCTAATGCTAACCCTAAACCTAACCCCTAACCCTGACCCTGACCATTACCCGGAGCCTGACCCCAACCCGGACCCTAACACTGACCCTGACCCTAACACTCAAACTGACCCTGACCCTACACCTGACCCTAAACCGAACCCTGACCATGACCCTAGCCCTGACCTTGACCGTGACCCTAATGATAGCCCTGACCCTGACCCTGTCCCTGACCCTGACCCTAATCCTAACCCTATCCCTCTAGCCCTAACCCTTACATTCTAACCCTAACCCTAACCCTCACCCTAACCCTCTAACCCTCACCCTAGCCCTCTCACCCTAACCCTAACTCTAACTGTGACCCTCACACTAACCCTAACCCTAACCCTAACCCTAACCCTAACCCTAACCCACACCCTAACCCTAAATCTAACCCTAACCCTAATCCTAAGCCTATCCCTCTAGCCCTAACCCTTACCTTCTAACCCTAACCCTAACCCTCACCCTAACCCTCTAAACCTCACCCTAGCCCTCTAGCGCTAACCCTAACTCTAACTGTGACCCTCACCCTAACCCAAACCCCTAACCCAAACCCTAACCTTCCCTGTCCTCCTTCCACCCACTGACTCAAGCCAGGGCTAAATCCAAGGACAGGCTGGACCTCTGTCCCCGGGTACAACCAGGAAGACTAAGCAGAGGGAGAGAGGAGAAGTGGAAGGGGCCCACTGACCTCCCTGCCACTGATGTCTCCAAGGCCTTTGGCTCAACCCCGCATTTCACGGGACCCTGGGCGGGATTCTGAATTCCAGGCCAGCTGCGTGGGGAGTACTCGGTGACCTTTGCATCCCCACATGTCCAACCCTCCTGGCCTTGCATCCTGAGCCTTGCTCCCCGGGACAGGCATGGCTCTGGTGCTCAGCAGACTTCGGGGACCCAGAGCACGTGGCAGAGGTGAGGGAACAGGGGGGACCAGACAGGGACTGCGCCATGGGTCGCGTTCACATCCACCGCAAGGCTGGGTCACGGTCCAGGTGTTGCGTGCAGGTCTCCGGGGCACACCTGGCCGTCTCGGAATGGAGGTCTGTGTGCCTGGGGCACCTTTCCTCCACCTCCACCTCCCCCTGGAGGAACGGCCCGATTCAAGCATTTCCATGTCCAAGCCTCAGGGACAGTTGGGAACCTGGGGTCAAGAGAGGCAGGGACCGGCCCAGGACAAAAGACGAGTACAGAGTCCAAGGAGCAGAGCTTCCCTCCAGTCCTAGGCAAGCCCCGACCCTCCCATGAGGTCTGCTGTGAGGGTGAGAGCCTCTCAGATGCTTGGGGAGAGCTACCCACCCCGTCCCATGTGGGGACATGACCTCGGGCCTCCCCAGACAGGGAGAGGCGTCTGCTTGAGCGTGCACACATACACACACACAGGCACGCACACACAGACACACACACCCACACACACACAGACACACACACCCACACCCACACACACACACACACACACCACTCTGCCCAGCTGGGGCTCAGAGGGGGAGACACCCTGGGAAAATGGTGGGTAACAAGGCAGATAAGAAGAAAGAGGTTGGAGACAGCTGGGCCATGGCGTCAGGGGCGTCAGGTCTCCTGGCAAGGACCGAGATCCTTAGCATGGGGAGGGGAGACAGGAAGGGCTGATGGTCAAGGGGTCCCCAAGGGGCCCAGGGGCTTTGCCAGGGCACTGGGTGAGGACAGGGTCTGGGGCCTGGTGTCCTTCACCACCCCGGACACCTACCCTGGAAGTAGGAAGAGGTAAACCCCCCCTCCCCATTGTGGACAGGGCTACAGCGCCAAAGGCCTCCCCTTACTCTTCTATCAATGGGGCCATAGAGACGGGCTGTCCCTAGGCTCCCACAGGCTTGCCGAAGAGCCTGTGGGCCTTGAATCTCTCTCCCTGACCCACTGTGCTCCCAGTCTTGGGAACATGCTTTGGACTCCCTCGAGGTCCTTCTGAGCAGAGGACAGCCTGCAGGCTTGGGGGGCTGACATCGTGGGCTTGCAGAATATGGCAGAGCCCTGGAGCCCTGGTCTGGGGACCAAGGTCGGGACCCTCCTTGTTGCAGCCTCAAGGGCCCCATGTGCAAGAGGTTCCAGAGTCAGTGCTCTGCTCAGGGGGACAAGGCCTTAGCAAGGAACCAAGCACCGGCCCAGGGGAGGGAAACAGGGACAAGGGAGACTTCTGAGGGTTCTCCCATCACCCCTGGAGCCCACAGATCCTGCTCCTGTGAGACACACAAAACCAGAGACAGAGACAGTCCCGGAGACAAAGTCAAAGACAGAGACAGACCCCGAACACAGGAGAGAGGGAACCAGGAGAAGTCACAGACTTTCCTCCATCGGCTGGGAAATGACCGCCAAACACTTTGTCCCCTTCTCAGTCCCACGGGCCATCCACCCCGGCGGGACGGATTCGGGAATGCCCGGGAACCACGGTGGGGGCTGTCCGGCACATGGGCACAGACGAGGCCCTTGGACCTCAACCTAATGGGAGCCCCTGGAAGTCTGTGTCACCACGGTCAGACTCCATGAACTGCCACCTTGCCACGGCTGATGGGACCCAGGCAGCAGGAGGGTGGCTTTGCCTGGATCCCAGAGCAGATCCAGGCCCCTCTGGGCTGTGCTCCATGCCCCCGCCCAGCCCCTGGCTCGCCCGTGCATCGCCAAGGGTGTGCACGAGCCTCCCGGGAGAGCGGGTACGGAACGTATGGAGAGGTCCCACCCCTGATGGCATCCCCAGAAGTAGAAGCCAGAACACCGCCAGTGTGCACACGGGGAGACTGGGGAGGCCCTGGGAGCCACAGGGTGCGTCCGCGGTCCCAGTCCTGGGCAGGAGCCGGAGCAGGAACCCGGTCTGAACCCAGCTCTGGGCCCTCACAGCGGGGACCACAGCTGCACCCAGGCCTCCCAGGGGCTGTGGGTAGGCCGCGTGGGGGTCACTGTAGAGACAGGGCATGGGGTGGGGTGTGAGCCTGGAGCAGCTGGGGGAGGGGCGCCCTCAGGGAGCTCCAGGGTGAGGAGGAAGTCCCATAAGGAGCCCCCAGGCAGCGGTGACCTCACTTCCCTGACGACACAGCCCAACGGAATTGGAACCCACGTGTCCAGGCACCCACGTTCCGGAGACAACCCCCTGCCCAGCTCATTTCTGCGGAGATCCCCACAGAAGCGACATGTTCCTCTGTTGCATACCCAAGTCCAGAGGAGGCGAGCAGAGGAGAGCTCGCCCGCCAAGCACATCCCCTCACTGCGGAGGGCCTGGCAGGGCTCCCCGACGCCTCTGGCCCTTTGGCAAGAAGAATCGAAAGGTGACCCCGGGAGGCTCCGACTCAGACAGCCCCACACCTTCCGATCCACCCGTGTCGCCCCAGGCCTCCTCCCCGTGTGTGCGTGTGTGTGTGTGTGTGTGTGTGTGCATGTGTGTGTGAAGAGAGCTCATCGGGGGTGGACACGCCCCGAGCAGGAGCAGGCTGATGAGGGGTCAGATGCCTGGTGGGCAGGTCATGTTCACACCCCAGGTTCAGGCTGGCTACGTGGGATGGGGTGTGGGGGCTGCGTCCTTCTGCCCGGGGTTTATCCTGAGACCCTGCAGGGACGGGTCCCTGACCCAGGTGCGGGGCAGTGCACGTGCAGGTCTGCGTGTGATCCGGGAGAAGCCGGGGGACTGGGCAGGAGGACGGTGGGTATGGCCGGGCAGGGCTCTGCGGCCTCTTGCACGCTCCCCATCTCTGCCTTGGCAGGCCACGGATGAAAGAGGAAGGAGGCGGGAAGACACGTACTCCTCCCTGACCCTGGAGTCCCCGGTCCTGGGAAGGCCTCCGGTCCCTCCCAGACCACGGTCCCCGCTACTCCATTGGACTGCGGTCCTGGACACGGAGCCCACGGAGGCCAAGGCTGAGGGTGAGAAGGCTGGGATGGGGTGCCTGTGGCTGTGTGGGGAGGGGTCGCTGATGGGCCCCACAGGGAGAAGCCCCCACAGGCTGGCGTGGGGCCGGGAGCCACGACCTGGCTCAGAGCACCCAGGGGGCGGCCTGCCGTCGGGGAGACGTCCCGGGGAGGGTTCCTTCGTGGCTGCGGCTTCTCCGGGAGACCCTGGGCTGTGCTCGGTCTCTGCCAAGCCCCAGGGAGAGGCAGGCCCGCGGGTGACCGTCTCCTCTCACAGCTACTCAGGCGGAGAAGCTAGACCCACTCCCAAACTCAGCAGCTCCGGAGGGGGACATGGTGATGGGAGAGACTTCGGCGGGAGACCGGGAGCCGACAGGGCACCGGCCGCCTGCCCACGGAGGTGCTGATGCTATGCAGGGAGAGCCGGCTCCTGCTCCTGCCCCCAGCCCTGCTCCTGCCGCTCCCCCTGCCCCTGCCCCTACCAGAGCTACCCCCACGTCCCCTGCCCCTGCCTGTGCTCCTGTTCTCGCCCCTGACCCAGATCCTCCCTTGGTCCCACCGCTTACCCGGGCCTTCACAGGGCCCCTGTTCCTGCCCCAGACCCAGCTCCTGCCCTTGACCCTGCACAGGCCCTCGCCCGTGCACTTGTCCCAGCTCCTGCTCCAGCCCCTGCCCCTGCCCCTGCCCCTGCCCCTGTCCCTGCCCCTGCCCCAGACCCAGGTCCTACCCCTGTTCCTGCCCCTTCGGTTTCCCCTTCCCATGCCCCTGCCAGGACGGCCTCCCCTTCCCCTGCCTGTGACCCTGTTCCTGCCCCAGACCCAGCTCCTGCCCTTGACCCTGCACCGGCCATCACCCCTGCACATGCCCCAATTCCTGTTCCTGCTCCTGTCCCTTCCCCTGCCCCTGCCCCTGTCCCTTCTCCTTTCCCTGCCAGGACCACTGCCCCTTCCCCTGCTCCTGCCTATGCCCCTGTTCCCGCTCCAGACCCAGCCCCTAGCCCTTGCTCCTGCTCCTTTCCCTGCCCTTGCCTGTGCTCCCGTTCTCGCCCCTGACCCAGCTCCTCCCTCGGTCCCACCGCTTCCCCGGGCCCTCACGGGGCCCCTGTTCCTGCCCTTGCCCCAGCTCCTGCCCCTGCCCCTGTCCGTTCTCCTTTCCGTGCCAGGGCCACTGCCCCTGCCCCTGCCCCAGACCCAGGTCCTACATCTGTTCTTGCCCCTGCCCCTGCCCCTGCCCCTGCCCCTGCCCCTGCCCCTGCCCCTGCCCCTGCCAGGACGGCCTCCCCTTCGCCTGCCTGCGCCCCTGTTCCCGTCCCATACCCAAACCCTGTCCCTGCTTCTTCCCCTTCAACTGCGCCCGGCCCTTCCCCTGGCCTTGCCAGGACCACTGCGCCTTCCCTTGGCCCTGCCTATGCCCCTGATCCCGCCCCAGCCCCAGCCCCTAGCCCTTGCTCCTGCTCCTTTCCCTGCCCTTGCCTGGGCTCCTGTTCTTGCCTCGGACCCAGCTCCTGCTCTGGATCCTGCGCTGGCCACGACCGCTGACCCTGCCCCCACCCCGGTCCCAACGCCTGCCCTGGCACTTGCTCCTGTGGGGCTCCCAGACCCGCATCCAGAGCCCACAACTCTGCGGGGAGATCTCCCCGTAAAATTACCCTCCGTCCCGTCCCCTGACCCCGACATCCCCGCAGAATGTTTCCTCCCCTCCCCCTGTGTTCTTCCTCTCCTCTATGGAGTCACCGTCCTAGTCGCCTTCCATCTCCTCTATGCTGTGTATTATTTACTTTAAATAAAAGTTCTTGTTTTCCCTTGAACACGTCATGAGCTTGAAGGACATTCCCAACGCTGCGCCACCACACCCCAGAACGTCGCTGCAGGAGAGCTCCGTCCCCAGAGGAGACCCTGAGCCCAAGCCCTCCCTGCCCATGGCTCCCCCGGCCTGGCCCCTCGCAGCCCCTAAGTTGCTTTCTCTTTCTGTTCCTGCACGTGTTCTGGAGGTTTCTGGAAGTGGAATCCCTCAACGGGTGCCTCTGTGTCTGCCCACCCACTTTCAAAGGGCATTCGTTTGGTTTTTTTCCCTGTTGGACATAGAATTGCCCTTATTTGATGTCGACGCGCAGAATGGATTACAGAGGCGATGTCATCCTGGGCACCCCTTCAGGAATTCTGGGCACAATCTTGGCGCCAAGGCCCCTGTTCCTGCTGGGACACCCCAGTCGGTCCCCAGACAGGACACGGCTGTTCCCTCCCGTGGCTCACACAGAAACCAGGGAAATGCAGAAAGCCGGAAGGCACGCCGCAGAGGGCAGACGCATTGCTCCCAACCCTAGGCCAGAGAAAGGTTTCCCATGGGTCTGCTCCAGTCCATGCTGCGAGTCACCGGGTCCCACAGGGACAGAGACAGGGACAGAGACCAAACACGTGCAAGTTCGAGGGGGAGGCTGGGCACACGGGGAGTATGTGTCAGGAGATGCAGGAGCTCCCGGGCAAGGACTCGGGCAAAGGAAACCCTGGGGAGCCAGCGCTGGTCACCCTCAGACCGGCAGGGGTCAGGTCTGGGGACCAGCAGCCCTGGGGAGAACGTGAGGAAGCAGAGGTCCAAGGCAGGTCCCCTGGAGAGAAGGGGGACAGGCACCCCTGTCTGGGACCACCGTGAGCCGCACCCGTCCCAGGCCACAGGTGCACCGTTCACCTAGCAGGGCTCAGCCCGGACTCACCCCCAGAAACTCTGGCTCGGTCGTTCACAGACGTGTTTTCAGGAGCAGCTGGCACAGCGGTGGTGGAAAGAGCAGGGACTGGAACCGTGTTCATGCCCAAGGAGATGGATGGGATCGTCCTCCCAGTCCTCATGACAGAATGTCCCGTGGCTCCTTTCTCCGTGTCGTCTGGGGCACAGGATCGCGGCAGCCCCTCCTGAGACCCCACGCCTGCCACGCTGCTCCTGGAGACATTCAGAATTGTTTAAGGAGGAGGTGGAGAGGATCCGGGATGACAGAGGGCCGAGGAGAAGGAAGGTCAGGACTGGGAGGACAGATGGGCGTGCCCTGAGCCACCATTCAGGGCCTAATAAAAAGCCGAACCTGAACCCCAACCCTAAACCTAACCCGAACCCGAACCCGAACCAATAACCCATAACCCTAAACCCCGAACCTGAACACGAACCCGAACCCTAACACCGAACATTAACTCGAATCCTAATCCTAACCCTGACCCTAACCCCGAACCCTGACCCTGACAATAACCCGAACCCTAACGTTGAGCTGGACCATGACCCTAACCCTAACACTATCTCTCTAACACTAACCCTAACCCTCTAACCCTAACCCTCACCCTAACCCTATCTCTCTAACCCTAACCCTAACCCTAACCCTAACTGACCCTGACCCTGACCCTGACCCTGACCCTGACCCTGACCCTGACCCTAACCCAAACCCGAACCCGACCCCGAACCCTAACGCTAACCCGAACCCCTAACCTATAACCCTAACCCCGAACCTGAAGGCAAATCCGAAGCTTAACCCTAACCCTAATGCTAACCCTAAACCTAACCCCTAACCCTGACCCTGACCATTACCCGGAGCCTGACCCCAACCCGGACCCTAACACTGACCCTGAGCCTAACACTCAAACTGACACTGACCCTACCCCTGACCCTAAACCGAACCCTGACCATGACCCTAGCCCTGACCTTGACCGTGACCCTAATGATAGCCCTGACCCTGACCCTGACCCTAATCCTAACCCTATCCCTCTAGCCCTAACCCTTACATTCTAACCCTAACCCTAACCCTCACCCTAACCCTCTAACCCTCACCCTAGCCCTCTCACCCTAACCCTAACTCTAACTGTGACCCTCACACTAACCCTAACCCTAACCCTAACCCTAACCCTAACCCTAACCCACACCCTAACCCTAAATCTAACCCTAACCCTAATCCTAAGCCTATCCCTCTAGCCCTAACCCTTACCTTCTAACCCTAACCCTAACCCTCACCCTAACCCTCTAAACCTCACCCTAGCCCTCTAACGCTAACCCTAACTCTAACTGTGACCCTCACCCTAACCCAAAACCCTAACCCAAACCCTAACCTTCCCTGTCCTCCTTCTACCCACTGACTCAAGCCAGGGCTAAATCCAAGGACAGGCTGGACCTCTGTCCCCGGGTACAACCAGGAAGACTAAGCAGAGGGAGAGAGGAGAAGTGGAAGGGGCCCACTGACCTCCCTGCCACTGATGTCTCCAAGGCCTTTGGCTCAACCCCGCATTTCACGGGACCCTGGGCGGGATTCTGAATTCCAGGCCAGCTGCGTGGGGAGTACTCGGTGACCTTTGCATCCCCACATGTCCAACCCTCCTGGCCTTGCATCCTGAGCCTTGCTCCCCGGGATAGGCATGGCTCTGGTGCTCAGCAGACTTCGGGGACCCAGAGCACGTGGCAGAGGTGAGGGAACAGGGGGGACCAGACAGGGACTGCGCCATGGGTCGCGTTCACATCCACCGCAAGGCTGGGTCACGGTCCAGGTGTTGCGTGCAGGTCTCCGGGGCACACCTGGCCGTCTCGGAATGGAGGTCTGTGTGCCTGGGGCACCTTTCCTCCACCTCCACCTCCCCCTGGAGGAACGGCCCGATTCAAGCATTTCCATGTCCAAGCCTCAGGGACAGTTGGGAACCTGGGGTCAAGAGAGGCAGGGACCGGCCCAGGACAAAAGACGAGTACAGAGTCCAAGGAGCAGAGCTTCCCTCCAGTCCTAGGCAAGCCCCGACCCTCCCATGAGGTCTGCTGTGAGGGTGAGAGCCTCTCAGATGCTTGGGGAGAGCTACCCACCCCAGCCATGTGGGGACATGACCTCGGGCCTCCCCAGACAGGGAGAGGCGTCTGCTTGAGCGTGCACACATACACACACACAGGCACGCACACACAGACACACACACCCACACACACACAGACACACACACCCACACCCACACACACACACTCACACACCACTCTGCCCAGCTAGGGCTCAGAGGGGGAGACACCCTGGGAAAATGGTGGGTAACAAGGCAGATAAGAAGAAAGAGGTTGGAGACAGCTGGGCCATGGCGTCAGGGGCGTCAGGTCTCCTGGCAAGGACCGAGATCCTTAGCATGGGGAGGGGAGACAGGAAGGGCTGATGGTCAAGGGGTCCCCAAGGGGCCCAGGGGCTTTGCCAGGGCACTGGGTGAGGACAGGGTCTGGGGCCTGGTGTCCTTCACCACCCCGGACACCTACCCTGGAAGTAGGAAGAGGTAAACCCCCCCTCCCCATTGTGGACAGGGCTACAGCGCCAAAGGCCTCCCCTTACTCTTCTACCAATGGGGCCATAGAGACGGGCTGTCCCTAGGCTCCCACAGGCTTGCCGAAGAGCCTGTGGGCCTTGAATCTCTCTCCCTGACCCACTGTGCTCCCAGTCTTGGGAACATGCTTTGGACTCCCTCGAGGTCCTTCTGAGCAGAGGACAGCCTGCAGGCTTGGGGGGCTGACATCGTGGGCTTGCAGAATGTGGCAGAGCCCTAGAGCCCTGGTCTGGGGACCAAGGTCGGGACCCTCCTTGTTGCAGCCTCAAGGGCCCCATGTGCAAGAGGTTCCAGAGTCAGTGCTCTGCTCAGGGGGACAAGGCCTTAGCAAGGAACCAAGCACCGGCCCAGGGGAGGGAAACAGGGACAAGGGAGACTTCTGAGGGTTCTCCCATCACCCCTGGAGCCCACAGATCCTGCTCCTGTGAGACACACAAAACCAGAGACAGAGACAGACCCGGAGACAAAGTCAAAGACAGAGACAGACCCCGAACACAGGAGAGAGGGAACCAGGAGAAGTCACAGACTTTCCTCCATCGGCTGGGAAATGACCGCCAAACACTTTGTCCCCTTCTCAGTCCCACGGGCCATCCACCCCGGCGGGACGGATTCGGGAATGCCCGGGAACCACGGTGGGGGCTGTCCGGCACATGGGCACAGACGAGGCCCTTGGACCTCAACCTAATGGGAGCCCCTGGAAGTCTGTGTCACCACGGTCAGACTCCATGAACTGCCACCTTGCCACGGCTGATGGGACCCAGGCAGCAGGAGGGTGGCTTTGCCTGGATCCCAGAGCAGATCCAGGCCCCTCTGGGCTGTGCTCCATGCCCCCGCCCAGCCCCTGGCTCGCCCGTGCATCGCCAAGGGTGTGCACGAGCCTCCCGGGAGAGCGGGTACGGAACGTATGGAGAGGTCCCACCCCTGATGGCATCCCCAGAAGTAGAAGCCAGAACACCACCAGTGTGCACACGGGGAGACTGGGGAGGCCCTGGGAGCCACAGGGTGCGTCCGGGTCCCGGTCCTGGGCAGGAGCCGGAGCAGGAACCCGGTCTGAACCCAGCTCTGGGCCCTCACAGCGGGGACCACAGCTGCACCCAGGCCTCCCAGGGGCTGTGGGTAGGCCGCGTGGGGGTCACTGTAGAGACAGGGCATGGGGTGGGGGGTGAGCCTGGAGCAGCGGTGGGAGGGGCGCCCTCAGGGAGCTCCAGGGTGAGGAGGAAGTCCCATAAGGAGCCCCCAGGCAGCGGTGACCTCACTTCCCTGACGACACAGCCCAACGGAATTGGAACCCACGTGTCCAGGCACCCACGTTCCGGAGACAACCCCCTGCCCAGCTCAGTTCTGCGGAGATCCCCACAGAAGCGACATGTTCCTCTGTTGCATACCCAAGTCCAGAGGAGGCGAGCAGAGGAGAGCTCGCCCGCCAAGCACATCCCCTCACTGCGGAGGGCCTGGCAGGGCTCCCCGACGCCTCTGGCCCTTTGGCAAGAAGAATCGAAAGGTGACCCCGGGAGGCTCCGAGTCAGACAGCCCCACACCTTCCGATCCACCCGTGTCGCCCCAGGCCTCCTCCCCGTGTGTGTGCGTGTGTGTGTGTGTGTGTGTGTGTGTGTGTGTGTGTGTGTGTGTGTGCGTGTGTGTGTGAAGAGAGCTCATCGGGGGTGGACACGCCCCGAGCAGGAGCAGGCTGATGAGGGGTCAGATGCCTGGTGGGCAGGTCATGTTCACACCCCAGGTTCAGGCTGGCTACGTGGGATGGGGTGTGGGGGCTGCGTCCTTCTGCCCGGGGTTTATCCTGAGACCCTGCAGGGACGGGTCCCTGACCCAGGTGCGGGGCAGTGCACGTGCAGGTCTGCGTGTGATCCGGGAGAAGCCGGGGGACTGGGCAGGAGGACGGTGGGTATGGCCGGGCAGGGCTCTGCGGCCTCTTGCACGCTCCCCATCTCTGCCTTGGCAGGCCACGGATGAAAGAGGAAGGAGGCGGGAAGACACGCACTCCTCCCTGACCCTGGAGTCCCCAGTCCTGGGAAGGCCTCCGGTCCCTCCCAGACCACGGTCCCCGCTACTCCATTGGACTGCGGTCCTGGACACGGAGCCCACGGAGGCCAAGGCTGAGGGTGAGAAGGCTGGGATGGGGTGCCTGTGGCTGTGTGGGGAGGGGTCGCTGATGGGCCCCACAGGGAGAAGCCCCCACAGGCTGGCGTGGGGCCGGGAGCCACGACCTGGCTCAGAGCACCCAGGGGGCGGCCTGCCGTCGGGGAGACGTCCCGGGGAGGGTTCCTTCGTGGCTGCGGCTTCTCCGGGAGACCCTGGGCTGTGCTCGGTCTCTGCCAAGCCCCAGGGAGAGGCAGGCCCGCGGGTGACCGTCTCTCCTCTCACAGCTACTCAGGCGGAGAAGCTAGACCCACTCCCAACCTCAGCAGCTCCGGAGGGGGACATGGTGATGGGAGAGACTTCGGCGGGAGACCGGGAGCCGACAGGGCACAGGCCGCCTGCCCACGGAGGTGCTGATGCTATGCAGGGAGAGCCGGCTCCTGCTCCTGCCCCCAGCCCTGCTCCTGCCGCTCCCCCTGCCCCTGCCCCTACCAGAGCTACCCCCACGTCCCCTGCCCCTGCCTGTGCTCCTGTTCTCGCCCCTGACCCAGATCCTCCCTTGGTCCCACCGCTTCCCCGGGCCTTCACAGGGCCCCTGTTCCTGCCCCAGACCCAGCTCCTGCCCTTGACCCTGCACAGGCCCTCGCCCGTGCACTTGTCCCAGCTCCTGCTCCAGCCCCTGCCCCTGCCCCTGCCCCTGTCCCTGCCCCTGCCCCAGACCCAGGTCCTACCCCTGTTCCTGCCCCTTCGGTTTCCCCTTCCCATGCCCCTGCCAGGACGGCCTCCCCTTCCCCTGCCTGTGACCCTGTTCCTGCCCCAGACCCAGCTCCTGCCCTTGACCCTGCACCGGCCATCACCCCTGCACATGCCCCAATTCCTGTTCCTGCTCCTGTCCCTTCCCCTGCCCCTGCCCCTGTCCCTTCTCCTTTCCCTGCCAGGGCCACTGCCCCTGCACCTGCCAAAGACCCAGGTCCTACCCCTGTTCTTGCCCCTGCCACTGACCCTGCCAGGACGGCCTCCCCTTCCACTGCCTGCGCCCCTGTTCCCGCCCCAGACCCAGAAACTGCCTCTGCTTCTTCCCCTTCAACTGCCCCCTTCCCGTCCCCTGGCCCTGCCAGGACCACTGCCCCTTCCCCTGCTCCTGCCTATGCCCCTGTTCCCGCTCCAGACCCAGCCCCTAGCCCTTGCTCCTGCTCCTTTCCCTGCCCTTGCCTGTGCTCCCGTTCTCGCCCCTGACCCAGCTCCTCCCTCGGTCCCACCGCTTCCCCGGGCCCTCACGGGGCCCCTGTTCCTGCCCTTGACCCGGCTCCTGCCCCTGCCCCTGTCCCTTCTCCTTTCCCTGCCAGGGCCACTGCCCCTGCCCCTGCCCCAGACCCAGGTCCTACATCTGTTCTTGCCCCTGCCCCTGCCCCTGCCCCTGCCCCTGCCCCTGCCCCTGCCCCTGCCCCTGCCCCTGCCAGGACGGCCTCCCCTTCGCCTGCCTGCGCCCCTGTTCCCGCCCCATACCCAAACCCTGTCCCTGCTTCTTCCCCTTCAACTGCGCCCGGCCCTTCCCCTGGCCTTGCCAGGACCACTGCGCCTTCCCTTGGCCCTGCCTATGCCCCTGATCCCGCCCCAGCCCCAGCCCCTAGCCCTTGCTCCTGCTCCTTTCCCTGCCCTTGCCTGTGCTCCCGTTCTCGCCCCTGACCCAGCTCCTCCCTTGGTCCCACCGCTTCCCCGGGCCCTCACGGGGCCCCTGTTCCTGCCCTTGACCCGGCTCCTGCCCCTGCCCCTGTCCCTTCTCCTTTCCCTGCCAGGGCCACTGCCCCTGCACCTGAACCAGACCCAGGTCCTACATCTGTTCTTGCCCCTGCCCCTGCCCCTGCCCCTGCCCCTGCCAGGACGGCCTCCCCTTCCCCTGCCTGTGACAATGTCCCTGCCCCAGACCCACCTCCTGCCCTTGACCCTGCACCGGCCATCACCGCTGCACATGCCCCAGTTCCTCTTCCTGCTCCTGTCCCTTCCCCTGCCCCTGCCCCTGTCCCTTCTCCTTTCCCTGCCAGGGCCACTGCCCCTGCACCTGCCAAAGACCCAGGTCCTACCCCTGTTCTTGCCCCTGCCCCTGCCCCTGCCAGGACGGCCTCCCCTTCGCCTGCCTGCGCCCCTGTTCCCGCCCCATACCCAGACCCTGTCCCTGCTTCTTCCCCTTCAACTGCCCCCGGCCCTTCCCCTGGCCTTGCCAGGACCACTGCGCCTTCCCTTGCCCCTGCCTATGCCCCTGATCCCGCCCCAGCCCCAGACCCTAGCCCTTGCTCCTGCTCCTTTCCCTGCCCTTGCCTGGGCTCCTGTTCTTGCCTCGGACCCAGCTCCTGCTCTGGATCCTGCGCTGGCCACGACCGCTGACCCTGCCCCCACCCCGGTCCCAACGCCTGCCCTGGCACTTGCTCCTGTGGGGCTCCCAGACCCGCATCCAGAGCCCACAACTCTGCGGGGAGATCTCCCCGTAAAATTACCCTCCGTCCCGTCCCCTGACCCCGACATCCCCGCAGAATGTTTCCTCCCCTCCCCCTGTGTTCTTCTTCTCCTCTATGGAGTCCCCGTCCTAGTCGCCTTCCATCTCCTCTATGCTGTGTATTATTTACTTTAAATAAAAGTTCTTGTTTTCCCTTGAACACGTCATGAGCTTGAAGGACATTCCCAATGCTGCGCCACCACACCCCAGAACGTCGCTGCAGGAGAGCTCCGTCCCCAGAGGAGACCCTGAGCCCAAGCCCTCCCTGCCCATGGCTCCCCCGGCCTGGCCCCTCGCAGCCCCTAAGTTGCTTTCTCTTTCTGTTCCTGCACGTGTTCTGGAGGTTTCTGGAAGTGGAATCCCTCAACGGGTGCCTCTGTGTCTGCCCACCCACTTTCAAAGGGCATTCGTTTGTTTTTTTTCCCTGTTGGACATAGAATTGCCCTTATTTGATGTCGACGCGCAGAATGGATTACAGAGGCGATGTCATCCTGGGCACCCCTTCAGGAATTCTGGGCACAATCTTGGCGCCAAGGCCCCTGTTCCTGCTGGGACACCCCAGTCGGTCCCCAGACAGGACACGGCTGTTCCCTCCCGTGGCTCACACAGAAACCAGGGAAATGCAGAAAGCCGGAAGGCACGCCGCAGAGGGCAGACGCATTGCTCCCAACCCTAGGCCAGAGAAAGGTTTCCCATGGGTCTGCTCCAGTCCATGCTGCGAGTCACCGGGTCCCACAGGGACAGAGACAGGGACAGAGACCAAACACGTGCAAGTTCGAGGGGGAGGCTGGGCACACGGGGAGTATGTGTCAGGAGATGCAGGAGCTCCCGGGCAAGGACTCGGGCAAAGGAAACCCTGGGGAGCCAGCGCTGGTCACCCTCAGACCGGCAGGGGTCAGGTCTGGGGACCAGCAGCCCTGGGGAGAATGTGAGGAAGCAGAGGTCCAAGGCAGGTCCCCTGGAGAGAAGGGGGACAGGCACCCCTGTCTGGGACCACCGTGAGCCGCACCCGTCCCAGGCCACAGGTGCACCATTCACCTAGCAGGGCTCAGCCCGGACTCACCCCCAGAAACTCTGGCTCGGTCGTTCACAGACGTGTTTTCAGGAGCAGCTGGCACAGCGGTGGTGGAAAGAGCAGGGACTGGAACCGTGTTCATGCCCAAGGAGATGGATGGGATCGTCCTCCCAGTCCTCATGACAGAATGTCCCGTGGCTCCTTTCTCCGTGTCGTCTGGGGCACAGGATCGCGCCAGCCCCTCCTGAGACCCAACGCCTGCCACGCTGCTCCTGGAGACATTCAGAATTGTTTAAGGAGGAGGTGGAGAGGATCCGGGATGACAGAGGGCCGAGGAGAAGGAAGGTCAGGACTGGGAGGACAGATGGGCGTGCCCTGAGCCACCATTCAGGGCCTAATAAAAAGCCGAACCTGAACCCCAACCCTAAACCTAACCCGAACCCGAACCCGAACCAATAACCCATAACCCTAAACCCCGAACCTGAACACGAACCCGAACCCTAACACCGAACATTAACTCGAATCCTAATCCTAACCCTGACCCTAACCCCGAACCCTGACCCTGACAATAACCCGAACCCTAACGTTGAGCTGGACCATGACCCTAACCCTAACACTATCTCTCTAACACTAACCCTAACCCTCTAACCCTAACCCTCACCCTAACCCTGTCTCTCTAACCCTAACCCTAACCCTAACCCTAACTGACCCTGACCCTGACCCTGACCCTGACCCTGACCCTGACCCTGACCCTAACCCAAACCCGAACCCGACCCCGAACCCTAACGCTAACCCGAACCCCTAACCTATAACCCTAACCCCGAACCTGAAGGCAAATCCGAAGCTTAACCCTAACCCTAATGCTAACCCTAAACCTAACCCCTAACCCTGACCCTGACCATTACCCGGAGCCTGACCCCAACCCGGACCCTAACACTGACCCTGACCCTAACACTCAAACTGACCCTGACCCTACACCTGACCCTAAACCGAACCCTGACCATGACCCTAGCCCTGACCTTGACCGTGACCCTAATGATAGCCCTGACCCTGACCCTGTCCCTGACCCTGACCCTAATCCTAACCCTATCCCTCTAGCCCTAACCCTTACATTCTAACCCTAACCCTAACCCTCACCCTAACCCTCTAACCCTCACCCTAGCCCTCTCACCCTAACCCTAACTCTAACTGTGACCCTCACACTAACCCTAACCCTAACCCTAACCCTAACCCTAACCCTAACCCACACCCTAACCCTAAATCTAACCCTAACCCTAATCCTAAGCCTATCCCTCTAGCCCTAACCCTTACCTTCTAACCCTAACCCTAACCCTCACCCTAACCCTCTAAACCTCACCCTAGCCCTCTAGCGCTAACCCTAACTCTAACTGTGACCCTCACCCTAACCCAAACCCCTAACCCAAACCCTAACCTTCCCTGTCCTCCTTCCACCCACTGACTCAAGCCAGGGCTAAATCCAAGGACAGGCTGGACCTCTGTCCCCGGGTACAACCAGGAAGACTAAGCAGAGGGAGAGAGGAGAAGTGGAAGGGGCCCACTGACCTCCCTGCCACTGATGTCTCCAAGGCCTTTGGCTCAACCCCGCATTTCACGGGACCCTGGGCGGGATTCTGAATTCCAGGCCAGCTGCGTGGGGAGTACTCGGTGACCTTTGCATCCCCACATGTCCAACCCTCCTGGCCTTGCATCCTGAGCCTTGCTCCCCGGGACAGGCATGGCTCTGGTGCTCAGCAGACTTCGGGGACCCAGAGCACGTGGCAGAGGTGAGGGAACAGGGGGGACCAGACAGGGACTGCGCCATGGGTCGCGTTCACATCCACCGCAAGGCTGGGTCACGGTCCAGGTGTTGCGTGCAGGTCTCCGGGGCACACCTGGCCGTCTCGGAATGGAGGTCTGTGTGCCTGGGGCACCTTTCCTCCACCTCCACCTCCCCCTGGAGGAACGGCCCGATTCAAGCATTTCCATGTCCAAGCCTCAGGGACAGTTGGGAACCTGGGGTCAAGAGAGGCAGGGACCGGCCCAGGACAAAAGACGAGTACAGAGTCCAAGGAGCAGAGCTTCCCTCCAGTCCTAGGCAAGCCCCGACCCTCCCATGAGGTCTGCTGTGAGGGTGAGAGCCTCTCAGATGCTTGGGGAGAGCTACCCACCCCGTCCCATGTGGGGACATGACCTCGGGCCTCCCCAGACAGGGAGAGGCGTCTGCTTGAGCGTGCACACATACACACACACAGGCACGCACACACAGACACACACACCCACACACACACAGACACACACACCCACACCCACACACACACACACACACACCACTCTGCCCAGCTGGGGCTCAGAGGGGGAGACACCCTGGGAAAATGGTGGGTAACAAGGCAGATAAGAAGAAAGAGGTTGGAGACAGCTGGGCCATGGCGTCAGGGGCGTCAGGTCTCCTGGCAAGGACCGAGATCCTTAGCATGGGGAGGGGAGACAGGAAGGGCTGATGGTCAAGGGGTCCCCAAGGGGCCCAGGGGCTTTGCCAGGGCACTGGGTGAGGACAGGGTCTGGGGCCTGGTGTCCTTCACCACCCCGGACACCTACCCTGGAAGTAGGAAGAGGTAAACCCCCCCTCCCCATTGTGGACAGGGCTACAGCGCCAAAGGCCTCCCCTTACTCTTCTATCAATGGGGCCATAGAGACGGGCTGTCCCTAGGCTCCCACAGGCTTGCCGAAGAGCCTGTGGGCCTTGAATCTCTCTCCCTGACCCACTGTGCTCCCAGTCTTGGGAACATGCTTTGGACTCCCTCGAGGTCCTTCTGAGCAGAGGACAGCCTGCAGGCTTGGGGGGCTGACATCGTGGGCTTGCAGAATATGGCAGAGCCCTGGAGCCCTGGTCTGGGGACCAAGGTCGGGACCCTCCTTGTTGCAGCCTCAAGGGCCCCATGTGCAAGAGGTTCCAGAGTCAGTGCTCTGCTCAGGGGGACAAGGCCTTAGCAAGGAACCAAGCACCGGCCCAGGGGAGGGAAACAGGGACAAGGGAGACTTCTGAGGGTTCTCCCATCACCCCTGGAGCCCACAGATCCTGCTCCTGTGAGACACACAAAACCAGAGACAGAGACAGACCCGGAGACAAAGTCAAAGACAGAGACAGACCCCGAACACAGGAGAGAGGGAACCAGGAGAAGTCACAGACTTTCCTCCATCGGCTGGGAAGTGACCGCCAAACACTTTGTCCCCTTCTCAGTCCCACGGGCCATCCACCCCGGCGGGACGGATTCGGGAATGCCCGGGAACCACGGTGGGGGCTGTCCGGCACATGGGCACAGACGAGGCCCTTGGACCTCAACCTAATGGGAGCCCCTGGAAGTCTGTGTCACCACGGTCAGACTCCATGAACTGCCACCTTGCCACGGCTGATGGGACCCAGGCAGCAGGAGGGTGGCTTTGCCTGGATCCCAGAGCAGATCCAGGCCCCTCTGGGCTGTGCTCCATGCCCCCGCCCAGCCCCTGGCTCGCCCGTGCATCGCCAAGGGTGTGCACGAGCCTCCCGGGAGAGCGGGTACGGAACGTATGGAGAGGTCCCACCCCTGATGGCATCCCCAGAAGTAGAAGCCAGAACACCGCCAGTGTGCACACGGGGAGACTGGGGAGGCCCTGGGAGCCACAGGGTGCGTCCGCGGTCCCAGTCCTGGGCAGGAGCCGGAGCAGGAACCCGGTCTGAACCCAGCTCTGGGCCCTCACAGCGGGGACCACAGCTGCACCCAGGCCTCCCAGGGGCTGTGGGTAGGCCGCGTGGGGGTCACTGTAGAGACAGGGCATGGGGTGGGGGGTGAGCCTGGAGCAGCGGTGGGAGGGGCGCCCTCAGGGAGCTCCAGGGTGAGGAGGAAGTCCCATAAGGAGCCCCCAGGCAGCGGTGACCTCACTTCCCTGACGACACAGCCCAACGGAATTGGAACCCACGTGTCCAGGCACCCACGTTCCGGAGACAACCCCCTGCCCAGCTCATTTCTGCGGAGATCCCCACAGAAGCGACATGTTCCTCTGTTGCATACCCAAGTCCAGAGGAGGCGAGCAGAGGAGAGCTCGCCCGCCAAGCACATCCCCTCACTGCGGAGGGCCTGGCAGGGCTCCCCGACGCCTCTGGCCCTTTGGCAAGAAGAATCGAAAGGTGACCCCGGGAGGCTCCGACTCAGACAGCCCCACACCTTCCGATCCACCCGTGTCGCCCCAGGCCTCCTCCCCGTGTGTGTGTGTGTGTGTGTGTGTGTGTGTGTGCGTGTGTGTGTGTGTGTGAAGAGAGCTCATCGGGGGTGGACACGCCCCGAGCAGGAGCAGGCTGATGAGGGGTCAGATGCCTGGTGGGCAGGTCATGTTCACACCCCAGGTTCAGGCTGGCTACGTGGGATGGGGTGTGGGGGCTGCGTCCTTCTGCCCGGGGTTTATCCTGAGACCCTGCAGGGACGGGTCCCTGACCCAGGTGCGGGGCAGTGCACGTGCAGGTCTGCGTGTGATCCGGGAGAAGCCGGGGGACTGGGCAGGAGGACGGTGGGTATGGCCGGGCAGGGCTCTGCGGCCTCTTGCACGGTCCCCATCTCTGCCTTGGCAGGCCACGGATGAAAGAGGCAGGAGGCGGGAAGACACGCACTCCTCCCTGACCCTGGAGTCCCCGGTCCTGGGAAGGCCTCCGGTCCCTCCCAGACCACGGTCCCCGCTACTCCATTGGACTGCGGTCCTGGACACGGAGCCCACGGAGGCCAAGGCTGAGGGTGAGAAGGCTGGGATGGGGTGCCTGTGGCTGTGTGGGGAGGGGTCGCTGATGGGCCCCACAGGGAGAAGCCCCCACAGGCTGGCGTGGGGCCGGGAGCCACGACCTGGCTCAGAGCACCCAGGGGGCGGCCTGCCGTCGGGGAGACGTCCCGGGGAGGGTTCCTTCGTGGCTGCGGCTTCTCCGGGAGACCCTGGGCTGTGCTCGGTCTCTGCCAAGCCCCAGGGAGAGGCAGGCCCGCGGGTGACCGTCTCTCCTCTCACAGCTACTCAGGCGGAGAAGCTAGACCCACTCCCAACCTCAGCAGCTCCGGAGGGGGACATGGTGACGGGAGAGACTTCAGCGGGAGACCGGGAGCCGACAGGGCACCGGCCGCCTGCCCACGGAGGTGCTGATGCTGTGCAGGGAGACCCGGCTCCTGCTCCTGCCCCCAGCCCTGCTCCTGCCGCTCCCCCTGCCCCTGCCCCTACCAGAGCTACCCCCACGTCCCCTGCCCCTGCCTGTGCTCCTGTTCTCGCCCCTGACCCAGATCCTCCCTTGGTCCCACCGCTTCCCCAGGCCTTCACAGGGCCCCTGTTCCTGCCCCAGACCCAGCTCCTGCCCTTGACCCTGCACAGGCCCTCGCCCGTGCACTTGTCCCAGCTCCTGCTCCAGCCCCTGCCCCTGCCCCTGCCCCTGTCCCTGCCCCAGACCCAGGTCCTACCCCTGTTCCTGCCCCTTCGGTTTCCCCTTCCCATGCCCCTGCCAGGACGGCCTCCCCTTCCCCTGCCTGTGACCCTGTTCCTGCCCCAGACCCAGCTCCTGCCCTTGACCCTGCACCGGCCATCACCCCTGCACATGCCCCAATTCCTGTTCCTGCTCCTGTCCCTTCCCCTGCCCCTGCCCCTGTCCCTTCTCCTTTCCCTGCCAGGGCCACTGCCCCTGCACCTGCCAAAGACCCAGGTCCTACCCCTGTTCTTGCCCCTGCCTCTGACCCTGCCAGGACGGCCTCCCCTTCCACTGCCTGCACCCCTGTTCCCGCCCCAGACCCAGAAACTGCCTCTGCTTCTTCCCCTTCAACTGCCCCCTTCCCGTCCCCTGGCCCTGCCAGGACCACTGCCCCTTCCCCTGCTCCTGCCTATGCCCCTGTTCCCGCTCCAGACCCAGCCCCTAGCCCTTGCTCCTGCTCCTTTCCCTGCCCTTGCCTGTGCTCCCGTTCTCGCCCCTGACCCAGCTCCTCCCTCGGTCCCACCGCTTCCCCGGGCCCTCACGGGGCCCCTGTTCCTGCCCTTGACCCGGCTCCTGCCCCTGCCCCTGTCCCTTCTCCTTTCCCTGCCAGGGCCACTGCCCCTGCCCCTGTCCCAGACCCAGGTCCTACATCTGTTCTTGCCCCTGCCCCTGCCCCTGCCCCTGCCCCTGCCCCTGCCCCTGCCAGGACGGCCTCCCCTTCGCCTGCCTGCGCCCCTGTTCCCGCCCCATACCCAAACCCTGTCCCTGCTTCTTCCCCTTCAACTGCGCCCGGCCCTTCCCCTGGCCTTGCCAGGACCACTGCGCCTTCCCTTGGCCCTGCCTATGCCCCTGATCCCGCCCCAGCCCCAGCCCCTAGCCCTTGCTCCTGCTCCTTTCCCTGCCCTTGCCTGTGCTCCAGTTCTCGCCCCTGACCCAGCTCCTCCCTTGGTCCCACCGCTTCCCCGGGCCCTCACGGGGCCCCTGTTCCTGCCCTTGCCCCGGCTCCTGCCCCTGCCCCTGTCCCTTCTCCTTTCCCTGCCAGGGCCACTGCCCCTGCACCTGAACCAGACCCAGGTCCTACATCTGTTCTTGCCCCTGCCCCTGCCCCTGCCCCTGCCCCTGCCAGGACGGCCTCCCCTTCCCCTGCCTGTGACAATGTCCCTGCCCCAGACCCACCTCCTGCCCTTGACCCTGCACCGGCCATCACCGCTGCACATGCCCCAGTTCCTCTTCCTGCTCCTGTCCCTTCCCCTGCCCCTGCCCCTGTCCCTTCTCCTTTCCCTGCCAGGGCCACTGCCCCTGCACCTGCCAAAGACCCAGGTCCTACCCCTGTTCTTGCCCCTGCCCCTGCCCCTGCCAGGACGGCCTCCCCTTCGCCTGCCTGCGCCCCTGTTCCCGCCCCATACCCAGACCCTGTCCCTGCTTCTTCCCCTTCAACTGCCCCCGGCCCTTCCCCTGGCCTTGCCAGGACCACTGCGCCTTCCCTTGCCCCTGCCTATGCCCCTGATCCCGCCCCAGCCCCAGCCCCTAGCCCTTGCTCCTGCTCCTTTCCCTGCCCTTGCCTGGGCTCCTGTTCTTGCCTCGGACCCAGCTCCTGCTCTGGATCCTGCGCTGGCCACGACCGCTGACCCTGCCCCCACCCCGGTCCCAACGCCTGCCCTGGCACTTGCTCCTGTGGGGCTCCCAGACCCGCATCCAGAGCCCACAACTCTGCGGGGAGATCTCCCCGTAAAATTACCCTCCGTCCCGTCCCCTGACCCCGACATCCCCGCAGAATGTTTCCTCCCCTCCCCCTGTGTTCTTCCTCTCCTCTATGGAGTCACCGTCCTAGTCGCCTTCCATCTCCTCTATGCTGTGTATTATTTACTTTAAATAAAAGTTCTTGTTTTCCCTTGAACACGTCATGAGCTTGAAGGACATTCCCAACGCTGCGCCACCACACCCCAGAACGTCGCTGCAGGAGAGCTCCGTCCCCAGAGGAGACCCTGAGCCCAAGCCCTCCCTGCCCATGGCTCCCCCGGCCTGGCCCCTCGCAGCCCCTAAGTTGCTTTCTCTTTCTGTTCCTGCACGTGTTCTGGAGGTTTCTGGAAGTGGAATCCCTCAACGGGTGCCTCTGTGTCTGCCCACCCACTTTCAAAGGGCATTCGTTTGGTTTTTTTCCCTGTTGGACATAGAATTGCCCTTATTTGATGTCGACGTGCAGAATGGATTACAGAGGCGATGTCATCCTGGGCACCCCTTCAGGAATTCTGGGCACAATCTTGGCGCCAAGGCCCCTGTTCCTGCTGGGACACCCCAGTCGGTCCCCAGACAGGACACGGCGGTTCCCTCCCGTGGCTCACACAGAAACCAGGGAAATGCAGAAAGCCGGAAGGCACGCCGCAGAGGGCAGACGCATTGCTCCCAACCCTAGGCCAGAGAAAGGTTTCCCATGGGTCTGCTCCAGTCCATGCTGCGAGTCACCGGGTCCCACAGGGACAGAGACAGGGACAGAGACCAAACACGTGCAAGTTCGAGGGGGAGGCTGGGCACACGGGGAGTATGTGTCAGGAGATGCAGGAGCTCCCGGGCAAGGACTCGGGCAAAGGAAACCCTGGGGAGCCAGCGCTGGTCACCCTCAGACCGGCAGGGGTCAGGTCTGGGGACCAGCAGCCCTGGGGAGAACGTGAGGAAGCAGAGGTCCAAGGCAGGTCCCCTGGAGAGAAGGGGGACAGGCACCCCTGTCTGGGACCACCGTGAGCCGCACCCGTCCCAGGCCACAGGTGCACCGTTCACCTAGCAGGGCTCAGCCTGGACTCACCCCCAGAAACTCTGGCTCGGTCGTTCACAGACGTGTTTTCAGGAGCAGCTGGCACAGCGGTGGTGGAAAGAGCAGGGACTGGAACCGTGTTCATGCCCAAGGAGATGGATGGGATCGTCCTCCCAGTCCTCATGACAGAATGTCCCGTGGCTCCTTTCTCCGTGTCGTCTGGGGCACAGGATCGCGGCAGCCCCTCCTGAGACCCCACGCCTGCCACGCTGCTCCTGGAGACATTCAGAATTGTTTAAGGAGGAGGTGGAGAGGATCCGGGATGACAGAGGGCCGAGGAGAAGGAAGGTCAGGACTGGGAGGACAGATGGGCGTGCCCTGAGCCACCATTCAGGGCCTAATAAAAAGCCGAACCTGAACCCCAACCCTAAACCTAACCCGAACCCGAACCCGAACCAATAACCCATAACCCTAAACCCCGAACCTGAACACGAACCCGAACCCTAACACCGAACATTAACTCGAATCCTAATCCTAACCCTGACCCTAACCCCGAACCCTGACCCTGACAATAACCCGAACCCTAACGTTGAGCTGGACCATGACCCTAACCCTAACACTATCTCTCTAACACTAACCCTAACCCTCTAACCCTAACCCTCACCCTAACCCTATCTCTCTAACCCTAACCCTAACCCTAACCCTAACTGACCCTGACCCTGACCCTGACCCTGACCCTGACCCTGACCCTAACCCAAACCCGAACCCGACCCCGAACCCTAACGCTAACCCGAACCCCTAACCTATAACCCTAACCCCGAACCTGAAGGCAAATCCGAAGCTTAACCCTAACCCTAATGCTAACCCTAAACCTAACCCCTAACCCTGACCCTGACCATTACCCGGAGCCTGACCCCAACCCGGACCCTAACACTGACCCTGACCCTAACACTCAAACTGACCCTGACCCTACACCTGACCCTAAACCGAACCCTGACCATGACCCTAGCCCTGACCTTGACCGTGACCCTAATGATAGCCCTGACCCTGACCCTGTCCCTGACCCTGACCCTAATCCTAACCCTATCCCTCTAGCCCTAACCCTTACATTCTAACCCTAACCCTAACCCTCACCCTAACCCTCTAACCCTCACCCTAGCCCTCTCACCCTAACCCTAACTCTAACTGTGACCCTCACACTAACCCTAACCCTAACCCTAACCCTAACCCTAACCCTAACCCACACCCTAACCCTAAATCTAACCCTAACCCTAATCCTAAGCCTATCCCTCTAGCCCTAACCCTTACCTTCTAACCCTAACCCTAACCCTCACCCTAACCCTCTAAACCTCACCCTAGCCCTCTAGCGCTAACCCTAACTCTAACTGTGACCCTCACCCTAACCCAAACCCCTAACCCAAACCCTAACCTTCCCTGTCCTCCTTCCACCCACTGACTCAAGCCAGGGCTAAATCCAAGGACAGGCTGGACCTCTGTCCCCGGGTACAACCAGGAAGACTAAGCAGAGGGAGAGAGGAGAAGTGGAAGGGGCCCACTGACCTCCCTGCCACTGATGTCTCCAAGGCCTTTGGCTCAACCCCGCATTTCACGGGACCCTGGGCGGGATTCTGAATTCCAGGCCAGCTGCGTGGGGAGTACTCGGTGACCTTTGCATCCCCACATGTCCAACCCTCCTGGCCTTGCATCCTGAGCCTTGCTCCCCGGGACAGGCATGGCTCTGGTGCTCAGCAGACTTCGGGGACCCAGAGCACGTGGCAGAGGTGAGGGAACAGGGGGGACCAGACAGGGACTGCGCCATGGGTCGCGTTCACATCCACCGCAAGGCTGGGTCACGGTCCAGGTGTTGCGTGCAGGTCTCCGGGGCACACCTGGCCGTCTCGGAATGGAGGTCTGTGTGCCTGGGGCACCTTTCCTCCACCTCCACCTCCCCCTGGAGGAACGGCCCGATTCAAGCATTTCCATGTCCAAGCCTCAGGGACAGTTGGGAACCTGGGGTCAAGAGAGGCAGGGACCGGCCCAGGACAAAAGACGAGTACAGAGTCCAAGGAGCAGAGCTTCCCTCCAGTCCTAGGCAAGCCCCGACCCTCCCATGAGGTCTGCTGTGAGGGTGAGAGCCTCTCAGATGCTTGGGGAGAGCTACCCACCCCGTCCCATGTGGGGACATGACCTCGGGCCTCCCCAGACAGGGAGAGGCGTCTGCTTGAGCGTGCACACATACACACACACAGGCACGCACACACAGACACACACACCCACACACACACAGACACACACACCCACACCCACACACACACACACACACACCACTCTGCCCAGCTGGGGCTCAGAGGGGGAGACACCCTGGGAAAATGGTGGGTAACAAGGCAGATAAGAAGAAAGAGGTTGGAGACAGCTGGGCCATGGCGTCAGGGGCGTCAGGTCTCCTGGCAAGGACCGAGATCCTTAGCATGGGGAGGGGAGACAGGAAGGGCTGATGGTCAAGGGGTCCCCAAGGGGCCCAGGGGCTTTGCCAGGGCACTGGGTGAGGACAGGGTCTGGGGCCTGGTGTCCTTCACCACCCCGGACACCTACCCTGGAAGTAGGAAGAGGTAAACCCCCCCTCCCCATTGTGGACAGGGCTACAGCGCCAAAGGCCTCCCCTTACTCTTCTATCAATGGGGCCATAGAGACGGGCTGTCCCTAGGCTCCCACAGGCTTGCCGAAGAGCCTGTGGGCCTTGAATCTCTCTCCCTGACCCACTGTGCTCCCAGTCTTGGGAACATGCTTTGGACTCCCTCGAGGTCCTTCTGAGCAGAGGACAGCCTGCAGGCTTGGGGGGCTGACATCGTGGGCTTGCAGAATATGGCAGAGCCCTGGAGCCCTGGTCTGGGGACCAAGGTCGGGACCCTCCTTGTTGCAGCCTCAAGGGCCCCATGTGCAAGAGGTTCCAGAGTCAGTGCTCTGCTCAGGGGGACAAGGCCTTAGCAAGGAACCAAGCACCGGCCCAGGGGAGGGAAACAGGGACAAGGGAGACTTCTGAGGGTTCTCCCATCACCCCTGGAGCCCACAGATCCTGCTCCTGTGAGACACACAAAACCAGAGACAGAGACAGACCCGGAGACAAAGTCAAAGACAGAGACAGACCCCGAACACAGGAGAGAGGGAACCAGGAGAAGTCACAGACTTTCCTCCATCGGCTGGGAAATGACCGCCAAACACTTTGTCCCCTTCTCAGTCCCACGGGCCATCCACCCCGGCGGGACGGATTCGGGAATGCCCGGGAACCACGGTGGGGGCTGTCCGGCACATGGGCACAGACGAGGCCCTTGGACCTCAACCTAATGGGAGCCCCTGGAAGTCTGTGTCACCACGGTCAGACTCCATGAACTGCCACCTTGCCACGGCTGATGGGACCCAGGCAGCAGGAGGGTGGCTTTGCCTGGATCCCAGAGCAGATCCAGGCCCCTCTGGGCTGTGCTCCATGCCCCCGCCCAGCCCCTGGCTCGCCCGTGCATCGCCAAGGGTGTGCACGAGCCTCCCGGGAGAGCGGGTACGGAACGTATGGAGAGGTCCCACCCCTGATGGCATCCCCAGAAGTAGAAGCCAGAACACCGCCAGTGTGCACACGGGGAGACTGGGGAGGCCCTGGGAGCCACAGGGTGCGTCCGCGGTCCCAGTCCTGGGCAGGAGCCGGAGCAGGAACCCGGTCTGAACCCAGCTCTGGGCCCTCACAGCGGGGACCACAGCTGCACCCAGGCCTCCCAGGGGCTGTGGGTAGGCCGCGTGGGGGTCACTGTAGAGACAGGGCATGGGGTGGGGTGTGAGCCTGGAGCAGCTGGGGGAGGGGCGCCCTCAGGGAGCTCCAGGGTGAGGAGGAAGTCCCATAAGGAGCCCCCAGGCAGCGGTGACCTCACTTCCCTGACGACACAGCCCAACGGAATTGGAACCCACGTGTCCAGGCACCCACGTTCCGGAGACAACCCCCTGCCCAGCTCATTTCTGCGGAGATCCCCACAGAAGCGACATGTTCCTCTGTTGCATACCCAAGTCCAGAGGAGGCGAGCAGAGGAGAGCTCGCCCGCCAAGCACATCCCCTCACTGCGGAGGGCCTGGCAGGGCTCC
This sequence comes from Meles meles, assembly GCF_922984935.1. NCBI lineage: Eukaryota > Metazoa > Chordata > Mammalia > Carnivora > Mustelidae > Meles > Meles meles. Next base: position 101,098 of record NW_025721603.1, read on the forward strand.
CCGACGCCTCTGGCCCTTTGGCAAGAAGAATCGAAAGGTGACCCCGGGAGGCTCCGACTCAGACAGCCCCACACCTTCCGATCCACCCGTGTCGCCCCAGGCCTCCTCCCCGTGTGTGCGTGTGTGTGTGTGTGTGTGTGTGTGCATGTGTGTGTGAAGAGAGCTCATCGGGGGTGGACACGCCCCGAGCAGGAGCAGGCTGATGAGGGGTCAGATGCCTGGTGGGCAGGTCATGTTCACACCCCAGGTTCAGGCTGGCTACGTGGGATGGGGTGTGGGGGCTGCGTCCTTCTGCCCGGGGTTTATCCTGAGACCCTGCAGGGACGGGTCCCTGACCCAGGTGCGGGGCAGTGCACGTGCAGGTCTGCGTGTGATCCGGGAGAAGCCGGGGGACTGGGCAGGAGGACGGTGGGTATGGCCGGGCAGGGCTCTGCGGCCTCTTGCACGCTCCCCATCTCTGCCTTGGCAGGCCACGGATGAAAGAGGAAGGAGGCGGGAAGACACGTACTCCTCCCTGACCCTGGAGTCCCCGGTCCTGGGAAGGCCTCCGGTCCCTCCCAGACCACGGTCCCCGCTACTCCATTGGACTGCGGTCCTGGACACGGAGCCCACGGAGGCCAAGGCTGAGGGTGAGAAGGCTGGGATGGGGTGCCTGTGGCTGTGTGGGGAGGGGTCGCTGATGGGCCCCACAGGGAGAAGCCCCCACAGGCTGGCGTGGGGCCGGGAGCCACGACCTGGCTCAGAGCACCCAGGGGGCGGCCTGCCGTCGGGGAGACGTCCCGGGGAGGGTTCCTTCGTGGCTGCGGCTTCTCCGGGAGACCCTGGGCTGTGCTCGGTCTCTGCCAAGCCCCAGGGAGAGGCAGGCCCGCGGGTGACCGTCTCCTCTCACAGCTACTCAGGCGGAGAAGCTAGACCCACTCCCAAACTCAGCAGCTCCGGAGGGGGACATGGTGATGGGAGAGACTTCGGCGGGAGACCGGGAGCCGACAGGGCACCGGCCGCCTGCCCACGGAGGTGCTGATGCTATGCAGGGAGAGCCGGCTCCTGCTCCTGCCCCCAGCCCTGCTCCTGCCGCTCCCCCTGCCCCTGCCCCTACCAGAGCTACCCCCACGTCCCCTGCCCCTGCCTGTGCTCCTGTTCTCGCCCCTGACCCAGATCCTCCCTTGGTCCCACCGCTTACCCGGGCCTTCACAGGGCCCCTGTTCCTGCCCCAGACCCAGCTCCTGCCCTTGACCCTGCACAGGCCCTCGCCCGTGCACTTGTCCCAGCTCCTGCTCCAGCCCCTGCCCCTGCCCCTGCCCCTGCCCCTGTCCCTGCCCCTGCCCCAGACCCAGGTCCTACCCCTGTTCCTGCCCCTTCGGTTTCCCCTTCCCATGCCCCTGCCAGGACGGCCTCCCCTTCCCCTGCCTGTGACCCTGTTCCTGCCCCAGACCCAGCTCCTGCCCTTGACCCTGCACCGGCCATCACCCCTGCACATGCCCCAATTCCTGTTCCTGCTCCTGTCCCTTCCCCTGCCCCTGCCCCTGTCCCTTCTCCTTTCCCTGCCAGGACCACTGCCCCTTCCCCTGCTCCTGCCTATGCCCCTGTTCCCGCTCCAGACCCAGCCCCTAGCCCTTGCTCCTGCTCCTTTCCCTGCCCTTGCCTGTGCTCCCGTTCTCGCCCCTGACCCAGCTCCTCCCTCGGTCCCACCGCTTCCCCGGGCCCTCACGGGGCCCCTGTTCCTGCCCTTGCCCCAGCTCCTGCCCCTGCCCCTGTCCGTTCTCCTTTCCGTGCCAGGGCCACTGCCCCTGCCCCTGCCCCAGACCCAGGTCCTACATCTGTTCTTGCCCCTGCCCCTGCCCCTGCCCCTGCCCCTGCCCCTGCCCCTGCCCCTGCCAGGACGGCCTCCCCTTCGCCTGCCTGCGCCCCTGTTCCCGTCCCATACCCAAACCCTGTCCCTGCTTCTTCCCCTTCAACTGCGCCCGGCCCTTCCCCTGGCCTTGCCAGGACCACTGCGCCTTCCCTTGGCCCTGCCTATGCCCCTGATCCCGCCCCAGCCCCAGCCCCTAGCCCTTGCTCCTGCTCCTTTCCCTGCCCTTGCCTGGGCTCCTGTTCTTGCCTCGGACCCAGCTCCTGCTCTGGATCCTGCGCTGGCCACGACCGCTGACCCTGCCCCCACCCCGGTCCCAACGCCTGCCCTGGCACTTGCTCCTGTGGGGCTCCCAGACCCGCATCCAGAGCCCACAACTCTGCGGGGAGATCTCCCCGTAAAATTACCCTCCGTCCCGTCCCCTGACCCCGACATCCCCGCAGAATGTTTCCTCCCCTCCCCCTGTGTTCTTCCTCTCCTCTATGGAGTCACCGTCCTAGTCGCCTTCCATCTCCTCTATGCTGTGTATTATTTACTTTAAATAAAAGTTCTTGTTTTCCCTTGAACACGTCATGAGCTTGAAGGACATTCCCAACGCTGCGCCACCACACCCCAGAACGTCGCTGCAGGAGAGCTCCGTCCCCAGAGGAGACCCTGAGCCCAAGCCCTCCCTGCCCATGGCTCCCCCGGCCTGGCCCCTCGCAGCCCCTAAGTTGCTTTCTCTTTCTGTTCCTGCACGTGTTCTGGAGGTTTCTGGAAGTGGAATCCCTCAACGGGTGCCTCTGTGTCTGCCCACCCACTTTCAAAGGGCATTCGTTTGGTTTTTTTCCCTGTTGGACATAGAATTGCCCTTATTTGATGTCGACGCGCAGAATGGATTACAGAGGCGATGTCATCCTGGGCACCCCTTCAGGAATTCTGGGCACAATCTTGGCGCCAAGGCCCCTGTTCCTGCTGGGACACCCCAGTCGGTCCCCAGACAGGACACGGCTGTTCCCTCCCGTGGCTCACACAGAAACCAGGGAAATGCAGAAAGCCGGAAGGCACGCCGCAGAGGGCAGACGCATCGCTCCCAACCCTAGGCCAGAGAAAGGTTTCCCATGGGTCTGCTCCAGTCCATGCTGCGAGTCACCGGGTCCCACAGGGACAGAGACAGGGACAGAGACCAAACACGTGCAAGTTCGAGGGGGAGGCTGGGCACACGGGGAGTATGTGTCAGGAGATGCAGGAGCTCCCGGGCAAGGACTTGGGCAAAGGAAACCCTGGGGAGCCAGCGCTGGTCACCCTCAGACCGGCAGGGGTCAGGTCTGGGGACCAGCAGCCCTGGGGAGAACGTGAGGAAGCAGAGGTCCAAGGCAGGTCCCCTGGAGAGAAGGGGGACAGGCACCCCTGTCTGGGACCACCGTGAGCCGCACCCGTCCCAGGCCACAGGTGCACCGTTCACCTAGCAGGGCTCAGCCCGGACTCACCCCCAGAAACTCTGGCTCGGTCGTTCACAGACGTGTTTTCAGGAGCAGCTGGCACAGCGGTGGTGGAAAGAGCAGGGACTGGAACCGTGTTCATGCCCAAGGAGATGGATGGGATCGTCCTCCCAGTCCTCATGACAGAATGTCCCGTGGCTCCTTTCTCCGTGTCGTCTGGGGCACAGGATCGCGGCAGCCCCTCCTGAGACCCCACGCCTGCCACGCTGCTCCTGGAGACATTCAGAATTGTTTAAGGAGGAGGTGGAGAGGATCCGGGATGACAGAGGGCCGAGGAGAAGGAAGGTCAGGACTGGGAGGACAGATGGGCGTGCCCTGAGCCACCATTCAGGGCCTAATAAAAAGCCGAACCTGAACCCCAACCCTAAACCTAACCCGAACCCGAACCCGAACCAATAACCCATAACCCTAAACCCCGAACCTGAACACGAACCCGAACCCTAACACCGAACATTAACTCGAATCCTAATCCTAACCCTGACCCTAACCCCGAACCCTGACCCTGACAATAACCCGAACCCTAACGTTGAGCTGGACCATGACCCTAACCCTAACACTATCTCTCTAACACTAACCCTAACCCTCTAACCCTAACCCTCACCCTAACCCTATCTCTCTAACCCTAACCCTAACCCTAACCCTAACTGACCCTGACCCTGACCCTGACCCTGACCCTGACCCTGACCCTGACCCTAACCCAAACCCGAACCCGACCCCGAACCCTAACGCTAACCCGAACCCCTAACCTATAACCCTAACCCCGAACCTGAAGGCAAATCCGAAGCTTAACCCTAACCCTAATGCTAACCCTAAACCTAACCCCTAACCCTGACCCTGACCATTACCCGGAGCCTGACCCCAACCCGGACCCTAACACTGACCCTGAGCCTAACACTCAAACTGACACTGACCCTACCCCTGACCCTAAACCGAACCCTGACCATGACCCTAGCCCTGACCTTGACCGTGACCCTAATGATAGCCCTGACCCTGACCCTGACCCTAATCCTAACCCTATCCCTCTAGCCCTAACCCTTACATTCTAACCCTAACCCTAACCCTCACCCTAACCCTCTAACCCTCACCCTAGCCCTCTCACCCTAACCCTAACTCTAACTGTGACCCTCACACTAACCCTAACCCTAACCCTAACCCTAACCCTAACCCTAACCCACACCCTAACCCTAAATCTAACCCTAACCCTAATCCTAAGCCTATCCCTCTAGCCCTAACCCTTACCTTCTAACCCTAACCCTAACCCTCACCCTAACCCTCTAAACCTCACCCTAGCCCTCTAACGCTAACCCTAACTCTAACTGTGACCCTCACCCTAACCCAAAACCCTAACCCAAACCCTAACCTTCCCTGTCCTCCTTCTACCCACTGACTCAAGCCAGGGCTAAATCCAAGGACAGGCTGGACCTCTGTCCCCGGGTACAACCAGGAAGACTAAGCAGAGGGAGAGAGGAGAAGTGGAAGGGGCCCACTGACCTCCCTGCCACTGATGTCTCCAAGGCCTTTGGCTCAACCCCGCATTTCACGGGACCCTGGGCGGGATTCTGAATTCCAGGCCAGCTGCGTGGGGAGTACTCGGTGACCTTTGCATCCCCACATGTCCAACCCTCCTGGCCTTGCATCCTGAGCCTTGCTCCCCGGGATAGGCATGGCTCTGGTGCTCAGCAGACTTCGGGGACCCAGAGCACGTGGCAGAGGTGAGGGAACAGGGGGGACCAGACAGGGACTGCGCCATGGGTCGCGTTCACATCCACCGCAAGGCTGGGTCACGGTCCAGGTGTTGCGTGCAGGTCTCCGGGGCACACCTGGCCGTCTCGGAATGGAGGTCTGTGTGCCTGGGGCACCTTTCCTCCACCTCCACCTCCCCCTGGAGGAACGGCCCGATTCAAGCATTTCCATGTCCAAGCCTCAGGGACAGTTGGGAACCTGGGGTCAAGAGAGGCAGGGACCGGCCCAGGACAAAAGACGAGTACAGAGTCCAAGGAGCAGAGCTTCCCTCCAGTCCTAGGCAAGCCCCGACCCTCCCATGAGGTCTGCTGTGAGGGTGAGAGCCTCTCAGATGCTTGGGGAGAGCTACCCACCCCAGCCATGTGGGGACATGACCTCGGGCCTCCCCAGACAGGGAGAGGCGTCTGCTTGAGCGTGCACACATACACACACACAGGCACGCACACACAGACACACACACCCACACACACACAGACACACACACCCACACCCACACACACACACTCACACACCACTCTGCCCAGCTAGGGCTCAGAGGGGGAGACACCCTGGGAAAATGGTGGGTAACAAGGCAGATAAGAAGAAAGAGGTTGGAGACAGCTGGGCCATGGCGTCAGGGGCGTCAGGTCTCCTGGCAAGGACCGAGATCCTTAGCATGGGGAGGGGAGACAGGAAGGGCTGATGGTCAAGGGGTCCCCAAGGGGCCCAGGGGCTTTGCCAGGGCACTGGGTGAGGACAGGGTCTGGGGCCTGGTGTCCTTCACCACCCCGGACACCTACCCTGGAAGTAGGAAGAGGTAAACCCCCCCTCCCCATTGTGGACAGGGCTACAGCGCCAAAGGCCTCCCCTTACTCTTCTACCAATGGGGCCATAGAGACGGGCTGTCCCTAGGCTCCCACAGGCTTGCCGAAGAGCCTGTGGGCCTTGAATCTCTCTCCCTGACCCACTGTGCTCCCAGTCTTGGGAACATGCTTTGGACTCCCTCGAGGTCCTTCTGAGCAGAGGACAGCCTGCAGGCTTGGGGGGCTGACATCGTGGGCTTGCAGAATGTGGCAGAGCCCTAGAGCCCTGGTCTGGGGACCAAGGTCGGGACCCTCCTTGTTGCAGCCTCAAGGGCCCCATGTGCAAGAGGTTCCAGAGTCAGTGCTCTGCTCAGGGGGACAAGGCCTTAGCAAGGAACCAAGCACCGGCCCAGGGGAGGGAAACAGGGACAAGGGAGACTTCTGAGGGTTCTCCCATCACCCCTGGAGCCCACAGATCCTGCTCCTGTGAGACACACAAAACCAGAGACAGAGACAGACCCGGAGACAAAGTCAAAGACAGAGACAGACCCCGAACACAGGAGAGAGGGAACCAGGAGAAGTCACAGACTTTCCTCCATCGGCTGGGAAATGACCGCCAAACACTTTGTCCCCTTCTCAGTCCCACGGGCCATCCACCCCGGCGGGACGGATTCGGGAATGCCCGGGAACCACGGTGGGGGCTGTCCGGCACATGGGCACAGACGAGGCCCTTGGACCTCAACCTAATGGGAGCCCCTGGAAGTCTGTGTCACCACGGTCAGACTCCATGAACTGCCACCTTGCCACGGCTGATGGGACCCAGGCAGCAGGAGGGTGGCTTTGCCTGGATCCCAGAGCAGATCCAGGCCCCTCTGGGCTGTGCTCCATGCCCCCGCCCAGCCCCTGGCTCGCCCGTGCATCGCCAAGGGTGTGCACGAGCCTCCCGGGAGAGCGGGTACGGAACGTATGGAGAGGTCCCACCCCTGATGGCATCCCCAGAAGTAGAAGCCAGAACACCACCAGTGTGCACACGGGGAGACTGGGGAGGCCCTGGGAGCCACAGGGTGCGTCCGGGTCCCGGTCCTGGGCAGGAGCCGGAGCAGGAACCCGGTCTGAACCCAGCTCTGGGCCCTCACAGCGGGGACCACAGCTGCACCCAGGCCTCCCAGGGGCTGTGGGTAGGCCGCGTGGGGGTCACTGTAGAGACAGGGCATGGGGTGGGGGGTGAGCCTGGAGCAGCGGTGGGAGGGGCGCCCTCAGGGAGCTCCAGGGTGAGGAGGAAGTCCCATAAGGAGCCCCCAGGCAGCGGTGACCTCACTTCCCTGACGACACAGCCCAACGGAATTGGAACCCACGTGTCCAGGCACCCACGTTCCGGAGACAACCCCCTGCCCAGCTCAGTTCTGCGGAGATCCCCACAGAAGCGACATGTTCCTCTGTTGCATACCCAAGTCCAGAGGAGGCGAGCAGAGGAGAGCTCGCCCGCCAAGCACATCCCCTCACTGCGGAGGGCCTGGCAGGGCTCCCCGACGCCTCTGGCCCTTTGGCAAGAAGAATCGAAAGGTGACCCCGGGAGGCTCCGAGTCAGACAGCCCCACACCTTCCGATCCACCCGTGTCGCCCCAGGCCTCCTCCCCGTGTGTGTGCGTGTGTGTGTGTGTGTGTGTGTGTGTGTGTGTGTGTGTGTGTGTGCGTGTGTGTGTGAAGAGAGCTCATCGGGGGTGGACACGCCCCGAGCAGGAGCAGGCTGATGAGGGGTCAGATGCCTGGTGGGCAGGTCATGTTCACACCCCAGGTTCAGGCTGGCTACGTGGGATGGGGTGTGGGGGCTGCGTCCTTCTGCCCGGGGTTTATCCTGAGACCCTGCAGGGACGGGTCCCTGACCCAGGTGCGGGGCAGTGCACGTGCAGGTCTGCGTGTGATCCGGGAGAAGCCGGGGGACTGGGCAGGAGGACGGTGGGTATGGCCGGGCAGGGCTCTGCGGCCTCTTGCACGCTCCCCATCTCTGCCTTGGCAGGCCACGGATGAAAGAGGAAGGAGGCGGGAAGACACGCACTCCTCCCTGACCCTGGAGTCCCCAGTCCTGGGAAGGCCTCCGGTCCCTCCCAGACCACGGTCCCCGCTACTCCATTGGACTGCGGTCCTGGACACGGAGCCCACGGAGGCCAAGGCTGAGGGTGAGAAGGCTGGGATGGGGTGCCTGTGGCTGTGTGGGGAGGGGTCGCTGATGGGCCCCACAGGGAGAAGCCCCCACAGGCTGGCGTGGGGCCGGGAGCCACGACCTGGCTCAGAGCACCCAGGGGGCGGCCTGCCGTCGGGGAGACGTCCCGGGGAGGGTTCCTTCGTGGCTGCGGCTTCTCCGGGAGACCCTGGGCTGTGCTCGGTCTCTGCCAAGCCCCAGGGAGAGGCAGGCCCGCGGGTGACCGTCTCTCCTCTCACAGCTACTCAGGCGGAGAAGCTAGACCCACTCCCAACCTCAGCAGCTCCGGAGGGGGACATGGTGATGGGAGAGACTTCGGCGGGAGACCGGGAGCCGACAGGGCACAGGCCGCCTGCCCACGGAGGTGCTGATGCTATGCAGGGAGAGCCGGCTCCTGCTCCTGCCCCCAGCCCTGCTCCTGCCGCTCCCCCTGCCCCTGCCCCTACCAGAGCTACCCCCACGTCCCCTGCCCCTGCCTGTGCTCCTGTTCTCGCCCCTGACCCAGATCCTCCCTTGGTCCCACCGCTTCCCCGGGCCTTCACAGGGCCCCTGTTCCTGCCCCAGACCCAGCTCCTGCCCTTGACCCTGCACAGGCCCTCGCCCGTGCACTTGTCCCAGCTCCTGCTCCAGCCCCTGCCCCTGCCCCTGCCCCTGTCCCTGCCCCTGCCCCAGACCCAGGTCCTACCCCTGTTCCTGCCCCTTCGGTTTCCCCTTCCCATGCCCCTGCCAGGACGGCCTCCCCTTCCCCTGCCTGTGACCCTGTTCCTGCCCCAGACCCAGCTCCTGCCCTTGACCCTGCACCGGCCATCACCCCTGCACATGCCCCAATTCCTGTTCCTGCTCCTGTCCCTTCCCCTGCCCCTGCCCCTGTCCCTTCTCCTTTCCCTGCCAGGGCCACTGCCCCTGCACCTGCCAAAGACCCAGGTCCTACCCCTGTTCTTGCCCCTGCCACTGACCCTGCCAGGACGGCCTCCCCTTCCACTGCCTGCGCCCCTGTTCCCGCCCCAGACCCAGAAACTGCCTCTGCTTCTTCCCCTTCAACTGCCCCCTTCCCGTCCCCTGGCCCTGCCAGGACCACTGCCCCTTCCCCTGCTCCTGCCTATGCCCCTGTTCCCGCTCCAGACCCAGCCCCTAGCCCTTGCTCCTGCTCCTTTCCCTGCCCTTGCCTGTGCTCCCGTTCTCGCCCCTGACCCAGCTCCTCCCTCGGTCCCACCGCTTCCCCGGGCCCTCACGGGGCCCCTGTTCCTGCCCTTGACCCGGCTCCTGCCCCTGCCCCTGTCCCTTCTCCTTTCCCTGCCAGGGCCACTGCCCCTGCCCCTGCCCCAGACCCAGGTCCTACATCTGTTCTTGCCCCTGCCCCTGCCCCTGCCCCTGCCCCTGCCCCTGCCCCTGCCCCTGCCAGGACGGCCTCCCCTTCGCCTGCCTGCGCCCCTGTTCCCGCCCCATACCCAAACCCTGTCCCTGCTTCTTCCCCTTCAACTGCGCCCGGCCCTTCCCCTGGCCTTGCCAGGACCACTGCGCCTTCCCTTGGCCCTGCCTATGCCCCTGATCCCGCCCCAGCCCCAGCCCCTAGCCCTTGCTCCTGCTCCTTTCCCTGCCCTTGCCTGTGCTCCCGTTCTCGCCCCTGACCCAGCTCCTCCCTTGGTCCCACCGCTTCCCCGGGCCCTCACGGGGCCCTTGTTCCTGCCCTTGACCCGGCTCCTGCCCCTGCCCCTGTCCCTTCTCCTTTCCCTGCCAGGGCCACTGCCCCTGCACCTGAACCAGACCCAGGTCCTACATCTGTTCTTGCCCCTGCCCCTGCCCCTGCCCCTGCCCCTGCCAGGACGGCCTCCCCTTCCCCTGCCTGTGACAATGTCCCTGCCCCAGACCCACCTCCTGCCCTTGACCCTGCACCGGCCATCACCGCTGCACATGCCCCAGTTCCTCTTCCTGCTCCTGTCCCTTCCCCTGCCCCTGCCCCTGTCCCTTCTCCTTTCCCTGCCAGGGCCACTGCCCCTGCACCTGCCAAAGACCCAGGTCCTACCCCTGTTCTTGCCCCTGCCCCTGCCCCTGCCAGGACGGCCTCCCCTTCGCCTGCCTGCGCCCCTGTTCCCGCCCCATACCCAGACCCTGTCCCTGCTTCTTCCCCTTCAACTGCCCCCGGCCCTTCCCCTGGCCTTGCCAGGACCACTGCGCCTTCCCTTGCCCCTGCCTATGCCCCTGATCCCGCCCCAGCCCCAGACCCTAGCCCTTGCTCCTGCTCCTTTCCCTGCCCTTGCCTGGGCTCCTGTTCTTGCCTCGGACCCAGCTCCTGCTCTGGATCCTGCGCTGGCCACGACCGCTGACCCTGCCCCCACCCCGGTCCCAACGCCTGCCCTGGCACTTGCTCCTGTGGGGCTCCCAGACCCGCATCCAGAGCCCACAACTCTGCGGGGAGATCTCCCCGTAAAATTACCCTCCGTCCCGTCCCCTGACCCCGACATCCCCGCAGAATGTTTCCTCCCCTCCCCCTGTGTTCTTCTTCTCCTCTATGGAGTCCCCGTCCTAGTCGCCTTCCATCTCCTCTATGCTGTGTATTATTTACTTTAAATAAAAGTTCTTGTTTTCCCTTGAACACGTCATGAGCTTGAAGGACATTCCCAATGCTGCGCCACCACACCCCAGAACGTCGCTGCAGGAGAGCTCCGTCCCCAGAGGAGACCCTGAGCCCAAGCCCTCCCTGCCCATGGCTCCCCCGGCCTGGCCCCTCGCAGCCCCTAAGTTGCTTTCTCTTTCTGTTCCTGCACGTGTTCTGGAGGTTTCTGGAAGTGGAATCCCTCAACGGGTGCCTCTGTGTCTGCCCACCCACTTTCAAAGGGCATTCGTTTGTTTTTTTTCCCTGTTGGACATAGAATTGCCCTTATTTGATGTCGACGCGCAGAATGGATTACAGAGGCGATGTCATCCTGGGCACCCCTTCAGGAATTCTGGGCACAATCTTGGCGCCAAGGCCCCTGTTCCTGCTGGGACACCCCAGTCGGTCCCCAGACAGGACACGGCTGTTCCCTCCCGTGGCTCACACAGAAACCAGGGAAATGCAGAAAGCCGGAAGGCACGCCGCAGAGGGCAGACGCATTGCTCCCAACCCTAGGCCAGAGAAAGGTTTCCCATGGGTCTGCTCCAGTCCATGCTGCGAGTCACCGGGTCCCACAGGGACAGAGACAGGGACAGAGACCAAACACGTGCAAGTTCGAGGGGGAGGCTGGGCACACGGGGAGTATGTGTCAGGAGATGCAGGAGCTCCCGGGCAAGGACTCGGGCAAAGGAAACCCTGGGGAGCCAGCGCTGGTCACCCTCAGACCGGCAGGGGTCAGGTCTGGGGACCAGCAGCCCTGGGGAGAATGTGAGGAAGCAGAGGTCCAAGGCAGGTCCCCTGGAGAGAAGGGGGACAGGCACCCCTGTCTGGGACCACCGTGAGCCGCACCCGTCCCAGGCCACAGGTGCACCATTCACCTAGCAGGGCTCAGCCCGGACTCACCCCCAGAAACTCTGGCTCGGTCGTTCACAGACGTGTTTTCAGGAGCAGCTGGCACAGCGGTGGTGGAAAGAGCAGGGACTGGAACCGTGTTCATGCCCAAGGAGATGGATGGGATCGTCCTCCCAGTCCTCATGACAGAATGTCCCGTGGCTCCTTTCTCCGTGTCGTCTGGGGCACAGGATCGCGCCAGCCCCTCCTGAGACCCAACGCCTGCCACGCTGCTCCTGGAGACATTCAGAATTGTTTAAGGAGGAGGTGGAGAGGATCCGGGATGACAGAGGGCCGAGGAGAAGGAAGGTCAGGACTGGGAGGACAGATGGGCGTGCCCTGAGCCACCATTCAGGGCCTAATAAAAAGCCGAACCTGAACCCCAACCCTAAACCTAACCCGAACCCGAACCCGAACCAATAACCCATAACCCTAAACCCCGAACCTGAACACGAACCCGAACCCTAACACCGAACATTAACTCGAATCCTAATCCTAACCCTGACCCTAACCCCGAACCCTGACCCTGACAATAACCCGAACCCTAACGTTGAGCTGGACCATGACCCTAACCCTAACACTATCTCTCTAACACTAACCCTAACCCTCTAACCCTAACCCTCACCCTAACCCTATCTCTCTAACCCTAACCCTAACCCTAACCCTAACTGACCCTGACCCTGACCCTGACCCTGACCCTGACCCTGACCCTGACCCTAACCCAAACCCGAACCCGACCCCGAACCCTAACGCTAACCCGAACCCCTAACCTATAACCCTAACCCCGAACCTGAAGGCAAATCCGAAGCTTAACCCTAACCCTAATGCTAACCCTAAACCTAACCCCTAACCCTGACCCTGACCATTACCCGGAGCCTGACCCCAACCCGGACCCTAACACTGACCCTGACCCTAACACTCAAACTGACCCTGACCCTACACCTGACCCTAAACCGAACCCTGACCATGACCCTAGCCCTGACCTTGACCGTGACCCTAATGATAGCCCTGACCCTGACCCTGTCCCTGACCCTGACCCTAATCCTAACCCTATCCCTCTAGCCCTAACCCTTACATTCTAACCCTAACCCTAACCCTCACCCTAACCCTCTAACCCTCACCCTAGCCCTCTCACCCTAACCCTAACTCTAACTGTGACCCTCACACTAACCCTAACCCTAACCCTAACCCTAACCCTAACCCTAACCCACACCCTAACCCTAAATCTAACCCTAACCCTAATCCTAAGCCTATCCCTCTAGCCCTAACCCTTACCTTCTAACCCTAACCCTAACCCTCACCCTAACCCTCTAAACCTCACCCTAGCCCTCTAGCGCTAACCCTAACTCTAACTGTGACCCTCACCCTAACCCAAACCCCTAACCCAAACCCTAACCTTCCCTGTCCTCCTTCCACCCACTGACTCAAGCCAGGGCTAAATCCAAGGACAGGCTGGACCTCTGTCCCCGGGTACAACCAGGAAGACTAAGCAGAGGGAGAGAGGAGAAGTGGAAGGGGCCCACTGACCTCCCTGCCACTGATGTCTCCAAGGCCTTTGGCTCAACCCCGCATTTCACGGGACCCTGGGCGGGATTCTGAATTCCAGGCCAGCTGCGTGGGGAGTACTCGGTGACCTTTGCATCCCCACATGTCCAACCCTCCTGGCCTTGCATCCTGAGCCTTGCTCCCCGGGACAGGCATGGCTCTGGTGCTCAGCAGACTTCGGGGACCCAGAGCACGTGGCAGAGGTGAGGGAACAGGGGGGACCAGACAGGGACTGCGCCATGGGTCGCGTTCACATCCACCGCAAGGCTGGGTCACGGTCCAGGTGTTGCGTGCAGGTCTCCGGGGCACACCTGGCCGTCTCGGAATGGAGGTCTGTGTGCCTGGGGCACCTTTCCTCCACCTCCACCTCCCCCTGGAGGAACGGCCCGATTCAAGCATTTCCATGTCCAAGCCTCAGGGACAGTTGGGAACCTGGGGTCAAGAGAGGCAGGGACCGGCCCAGGACAAAAGACGAGTACAGAGTCCAAGGAGCAGAGCTTCCCTCCAGTCCTAGGCAAGCCCCGACCCTCCCATGAGGTCTGCTGTGAGGGTGAGAGCCTCTCAGATGCTTGGGGAGAGCTACCCACCCCGTCCCATGTGGGGACATGACCTCGGGCCTCCCCAGACAGGGAGAGGCGTCTGCTTGAGCGTGCACACATACACACACACAGGCACGCACACACAGACACACACACCCACACACACACAGACACACACACCCACACCCACACACACACACACACACACCACTCTGCCCAGCTGGGGCTCAGAGGGGGAGACACCCTGGGAAAATGGTGGGTAACAAGGCAGATAAGAAGAAAGAGGTTGGAGACAGCTGGGCCATGGCGTCAGGGGCGTCAGGTCTCCTGGCAAGGACCGAGATCCTTAGCATGGGGAGGGGAGACAGGAAGGGCTGATGGTCAAGGGGTCCCCAAGGGGCCCAGGGGCTTTGCCAGGGCACTGGGTGAGGACAGGGTCTGGGGCCTGGTGTCCTTCACCACCCCGGACACCTACCCTGGAAGTAGGAAGAGGTAAACCCCCCCTCCCCATTGTGGACAGGGCTACAGCGCCAAAGGCCTCCCCTTACTCTTCTATCAATGGGGCCATAGAGACGGGCTGTCCCTAGGCTCCCACAGGCTTGCCGAAGAGCCTGTGGGCCTTGAATCTCTCTCCCTGACCCACTGTGCTCCCAGTCTTGGGAACATGCTTTGGACTCCCTCGAGGTCCTTCTGAGCAGAGGACAGCCTGCAGGCTTGGGGGGCTGACATCGTGGGCTTGCAGAATATGGCAGAGCCCTGGAGCCCTGGTCTGGGGACCAAGGTCGGGACCCTCCTTGTTGCAGCCTCAAGGGCCCCATGTGCAAGAGGTTCCAGAGTCAGTGCTCTGCTCAGGGGGACAAGGCCTTAGCAAGGAACCAAGCACCGGCCCAGGGGAGGGAAACAGGGACAAGGGAGACTTCTGAGGGTTCTCCCATCACCCCTGGAGCCCACAGATCCTGCTCCTGTGAGACACACAAAACCAGAGACAGAGACAGACCCGGAGACAAAGTCAAAGACAGAGACAGACCCCGAACACAGGAGAGAGGGAACCAGGAGAAGTCACAGACTTTCCTCCATCGGCTGGGAAGTGACCGCCAAACACTTTGTCCCCTTCTCAGTCCCACGGGCCATCCACCCCGGCGGGACGGATTCGGGAATGCCCGGGAACCACGGTGGGGGCTGTCCGGCACATGGGCACAGACGAGGCCCTTGGACCTCAACCTAATGGGAGCCCCTGGAAGTCTGTGTAACCACGGTCAGACTCCATGAACTGCCACCTTGCCACGGCTGATGGGACCCAGGCAGCAGGAGGGTGGCTTTGCCTGGATCCCAGAGCAGATCCAGGCCCCTCTGGGCTGTGCTCCATGCCCCCGCCCAGCCCCTGGCTCGCCCGTGCATCGCCAAGGGTGTGCACGAGCCTCCCGGGAGAGCGGGTACGGAACGTATGGAGAGGTCCCACCCCTGATGGCATCCCCAGAAGTAGAAGCCAGAACACCGCCAGTGTGCACACGGGGAGACTGGGGAGGCCCTGGGAGCCACAGGGTGCGTCCGCGGTCCCAGTCCTGGGCAGGAGCCGGAGCAGGAACCCGGTCTGAACCCAGCTCTGGGCCCTCACAGCGGGGACCACAGCTGCACCCAGGCCTCCCAGGGGCTGTGGGTAGGCCGCGTGGGGGTCACTGTAGAGACAGGGCATGGGGTGGGGGGTGAGCCTGGAG
Source organism: Meles meles (assembly GCF_922984935.1). Classification (NCBI taxonomy): domain Eukaryota; kingdom Metazoa; phylum Chordata; class Mammalia; order Carnivora; family Mustelidae; genus Meles; species Meles meles. Next base: position 116,436 of record NW_025721603.1, read on the forward strand.
CAGCGGTGGGAGGGGCGCCCTCAGGGAGCTCCAGGGTGAGGAGGAAGTCCCATAAGGAGCCCCCAGGCAGCGGTGACCTCACTTCCCTGACGACACAGCCCAACGGAATTGGAACCCACGTGTCCAGGCACCCACGTTCCGGAGACAACCCCCTGCCCAGCTCATTTCTGCGGAGATCCCCACAGAAGCGACATGTTCCTCTGTTGCATACCCAAGTCCAGAGGAGGCGAGCAGAGGAGAGCTCGCCCGCCAAGCACATCCCCTCACTGCGGAGGGCCTGGCAGGGCTCCCCGACGCCTCTGGCCCTTTGGCAAGAAGAATCGAAAGGTGACCCCGGGAGGCTCCGACTCAGACAGCCCCACACCTTCCGATCCACCCGTGTCGCCCCAGGCCTCCTCCCCGTGTGTGTGTGTGTGTGTGTGTGTGTGTGTGTGCGTGTGTGTGTGTGTGTGAAGAGAGCTCATCGGGGGTGGACACGCCCCGAGCAGGAGCAGGCTGATGAGGGGTCAGATGCCTGGTGGGCAGGTCATGTTCACACCCCAGGTTCAGGCTGGCTACGTGGGATGGGGTGTGGGGGCTGCGTCCTTCTGCCCGGGGTTTATCCTGAGACCCTGCAGGGACGGGTCCCTGACCCAGGTGCGGGGCAGTGCACGTGCAGGTCTGCGTGTGATCCGGGAGAAGCCGGGGGACTGGGCAGGAGGACGGTGGGTATGGCCGGGCAGGGCTCTGCGGCCTCTTGCACGGTCCCCATCTCTGCCTTGGCAGGCCACGGATGAAAGAGGAAGGAGGCGGGAAGACACGCACTCCTCCCTGACCCTGGAGTCCCCGGTCCTGGGAAGGCCTCCGGTCCCTCCCAGACCACGGTCCCCGCTACTCCATTGGACTGCGGTCCTGGACACGGAGCCCACGGAGGCCAAGGCTGAGGGTGAGAAGGCTGGGATGGGGTGCCTGTGGCTGTGTGGGGAGGGGTCGCTGATGGGCCCCACAGGGAGAAGCCCCCACAGGCTGGCGTGGGGCCGGGAGCCACGACCTGGCTCAGAGCACCCAGGGGGCGGCCTGCCGTCGGGGAGACGTCCCGGGGAGGGTTCCTTCGTGGCTGCGGCTTCTCCGGGAGACCCTGGGCTGTGCTCGGTCTCTGCCAAGCCCCAGGGAGAGGCAGGCCCGCGGGTGACCGTCTCTCCTCTCACAGCTACTCAGGCGGAGAAGCTAGACCCACTCCCAACCTCAGCAGCTCCGGAGGGGGACATGGTGACGGGAGAGACTTCAGCGGGAGACCGGGAGCCGACAGGGCACCGGCCGCCTGCCCACGGAGGTGCTGATGCTGTGCAGGGAGACCCGGCTCCTGCTCCTGCCCCCAGCCCTGCTCCTGCCGCTCCCCCTGCCCCTGCCCCTACCAGAGCTACCCCCACGTCCCCTGCCCCTGCCTGTGCTCCTGTTCTCGCCCCTGACCCAGATCCTCCCTTGGTCCCACTGCTTCCCCAGGCCTTCACAGGGCCCCTGTTCCTGCCCCAGACCCAGCTCCTGCCCTTGACCCTGCACAGGCCCTCGCCCGTGCACTTGTCCCAGCTCCTGCTCCAGCCCCTGCCCCTGCCCCTGCCCCTGTCCCTGCCCCAGACCCAGGTCCTACCCCTGTTCCTGCCCCTTCGGTTTCCCCTTCCCATGCCCCTGCCAGGACGGCCTCCCCTTCCCCTGCCTGTGACCCTGTTCCTGCCCCAGACCCAGCTCCTGCCCTTGACCCTGCACCGGCCATCACCCCTGCACATGCCCCAATTCCTGTTCCTGCTCCTGTCCCTTCCCCTGCCCCTGCCCCTGTCCCTTCTCCTTTCCCTGCCAGGGCCACTGCCCCTGCACCTGCCAAAGACCCAGGTCCTACCCCTGTTCTTGCCCCTGCCTCTGACCCTGCCAGGACGGCCTCCACTTCCACTGCCTGCACCCCTGTTCCCGCCCCAGACCCAGAAACTGCCTCTGCTTCTTCCCCTTCAACTGCCCCCTTCCCGTCCCCTGGCCCTGCCAGGACCACTGCCCCTTCCCCTGCTCCTGCCTATGCCCCTGTTCCCGCTCCAGACCCAGCCCCTAGCCCTTGCTCCTGCTCCTTTCCCTGCCCTTGCCTGTGCTCCCGTTCTCGCCCCTGACCCAGCTCCTCCCTCGGTCCCACCGCTTCCCCGGGCCCTCACGGGGCCCCTGTTCCTGCCCTTGCCCCAGCTCCTGCCCCTGCCCCTGTCCGTTCTCCTTTCCCTGCCAGGGCCACTGCCCCTGCCCCTGTCCCAGACCCAGGTCCTACATCTGTTCTTGCCCCTGCCCCTGCCCCTGCCCCTGCCCCTGCCCCTGCCCCTGCCCCTGCCAGGACGGCCTCCCCTTCGCCTGCCTGCGCCCCTGTTCCCGCCCCATACCCAAACCCTGTCCCTGCTTCTTCCCCTTCAACTGCGCCCGGCCCTTCCCCTGGCCGTGCCAGGACCACTGCGCCTTCCCTTGGCCCTGCCTATGCCCCTGATCCCGCCCCAGCCCCAGCCCCTAGCCCTTGCTCCTGCTCCTTTCCCTGCCCTTGCCTGTGCTCCAGTTCTCGCCCCTGACCCAGCTCCTCCCTTGGTCCCACCGCTTCCCCGGGCCCTCACGGGGCCCCTGTTCCTGCCCTTGCCCCGGCTCCTGCCCCTGCCCCTGTCCCTTCTCCTTTCCCTGCCAGGGCCACTGCCCCTGCACCTGAACCAGACCCAGGTCCTACATCTGTTCTTGCCCCTGCCCCTGCCCCTGCCCCTGCCCCTGCCAGGACGGCCTCCCCTTCCCCTGCCTGTGACAATGTCCCTGCCCCAGACCCAGCTCCTGCCCTTGACCCTGCACCGGCCATCACCGCTGCACATGCCCCAGTTCCTCTTCCTGCTCCTGTCCCTTCCCCTGCCCCTGCCCCTGTCCCTTCTCCTTTCCCTGCCAGGGCCACTGCCCCTGCACCTGCCAAAGACCCAGGTCCTACCCCTGTTCTTGCCCCTGCCCCTGCCCCTGCCAGGACGGCCTCCCCTTCGCCTGCCTGCGCCCCTGTTCCCGCCCCATACCCAGACCCTGTCCCTGCTTCTTCCCCTTCAACTGCCCCCGGCCCTTCCCCTGGCCTTGCCAGGACCACTGCGCCTTCCCTTGCCCCTGCCTATGCCCCTGATCCCGCCCCAGCCCCAGCCCCTAGCCCTTGCTCCTGCTCCTTTCCCTGCCCTTGCCTGGGCTCCTGTTCTTGCCTCGGACCCAGCTCCTGCTCTGGATCCTGCGCTGGCCACGACCGCTGACCCTGCCCCCACCCCGGTCCCAACGCCTGCCCTGGCACTTGCTCCTGTGGGGCTCCCAGACCCGCATCCAGAGCCCACAACTCTGCGGGGAGATCTCCCCGTAAAATTACCCTCCGTCCCGTCCCCTGACCCCGACATCCCCGCAGAATGTTTCCTCCCCTCCCCCTGTGTTCTTCCTCTCCTCTATGGAGTCACCGTCCTAGTCGCCTTCCATCTCCTCTATGCTGTGTATTATTTACTTTAAATAAAAGTTCTTGTTTTCCCTTGAACACGTCATGAGCTTGAAGGACATTCCCAACGCTGCGCCACCACACCCCAGAACGTCGCTGCAGGAGAGCTCCGTCCCCAGAGGAGACCCTGAGCCCAAGCCCTCCCTGCCCATGGCTCCCCCGGCCTGGCCCCTCGCAGCCCCTAAGTTGCTTTCTCTTTCTGTTCCTGCACGTGTTCTGGAGGTTTCTGGAAGTGGAATCCCTCAACGGGTGCCTCTGTGTCTGCCCACCCACTTTCAAAGGGCATTCGTTTGGTTTTTTTCCCTGTTGGACATAGAATTGCCCTTATTTGATGTCGACGTGCAGAATGGATTACAGAGGCGATGTCATCCTGGGCACCCCTTCAGGAATTCTGGGCACAATCTTGGCGCCAAGGCCCCTGTTCCTGCTGGGACACCCCAGTCGGTCCCCAGACAGGACACGGCGGTTCCCTCCCGTGGCTCACACAGAAACCAGGGAAATGCAGAAAGCCGGAAGGCACGCCGCAGAGGGCAGACGCATTGCTCCCAACCCTAGGCCAGAGAAAGGTTTCCCATGGGTCTGCTCCAGTCCATGCTGCGAGTCACCGGGTCCCACAGGGACAGAGACAGGGACAGAGACCAAACACGTGCAAGTTCGAGGGGGAGGCTGGGCACACGGGGAGTATGTGTCAGGAGATGCAGGAGCTCCCGGGCAAGGACTCGGGCAAAGGAAACCCTGGGGAGCCAGCGCTGGTCACCCTCAGACCGGCAGGGGTCAGGTCTGGGGACCAGCAGCCCTGGGGAGAACGTGAGGAAGCAGAGGTCCAAGGCAGGTCCCCTGGAGAGAAGGGGGACAGGCACCCCTGTCTGGGACCACCGTGAGCCGCACCCGTCCCAGGCCACAGGTGCACCGTTCACCTAGCAGGGCTCAGCCTGGACTCACCCCCAGAAACTCTGGCTCGGTCGTTCACAGACGTGTTTTCAGGAGCAGCTGGCACAGCGGTGGTGGAAAGAGCAGGGACTGGAACCGTGTTCATGCCCAAGGAGATGGATGGGATCGTCCTCCCAGTCCTCATGACAGAATGTCCCGTGGCTCCTTTCTCCGTGTCGTCTGGGGCACAGGATCGCGGCAGCCCCTCCTGAGACCCCACGCCTGCCACGCTGCTCCTGGAGACATTCAGAATTGTTTAAGGAGGAGGTGGAGAGGATCCGGGATGACAGAGGGCCGAGGAGAAGGAAGGTCAGGACTGGGAGGACAGATGGGCGTGCCCTGAGCCACCATTCAGGGCCTAATAAAAAGCCGAACCTGAACCCCAACCCTAAACCTAACCCGAACCCGAACCCGAACCAATAACCCATAACCCTAAACCCCGAACCTGAACACGAACCCGAACCCTAACACCGAACATTAACTCGAATCCTAATCCTAACCCTGACCCTAACCCCGAACCCTGACCCTGACAATAACCCGAACCCTAACGTTGAGCTGGACCATGACCCTAACCCTAACACTATCTCTCTAACACTAACCCTAACCCTCTAACCCTAACCCTCACCCTAACCCTATCTCTCTAACCCTAACCCTAACCCTAACCCTAACTGACCCTGACCCTGACCCTGACCCTGACCCTGACCCTGACCCTGACCCTAACCCAAACCCGAACCCGACCCCGAACCCTAACGCTAACCCGAACCCCTAACCTATAACCCTAACCCCGAACCTGAAGGCAAATCCGAAGCTTAACCCTAACCCTAATGCTAACCCTAAACCTAACCCCTAACCCTGACCCTGACCATTACCCGGAGCCTGACCCCAACCCGGACCCTAACACTGACCCTGACCCTAACACTCAAACTGACCCTGACCCTACACCTGACCCTAAACCGAACCCTGACCATGACCCTAGCCCTGACCTTGACCGTGACCCTAATGATAGCCCTGACCCTGACCCTGTCCCTGACCCTGACCCTAATCCTAACCCTATCCCTCTAGCCCTAACCCTTACATTCTAACCCTAACCCTAACCCTCACCCTAACCCTCTAACCCTCACCCTAGCCCTCTCACCCTAACCCTAACTCTAACTGTGACCCTCACACTAACCCTAACCCTAACCCTAACCCTAACCCTAACCCTAACCCACACCCTAACCCTAAATCTAACCCTAACCCTAATCCTAAGCCTATCCCTCTAGCCCTAACCCTTACCTTCTAACCCTAACCCTAACCCTCACCCTAACCCTCTAAACCTCACCCTAGCCCTCTAGCGCTAACCCTAACTCTAACTGTGACCCTCACCCTAACCCAAACCCCTAACCCAAACCCTAACCTTCCCTGTCCTCCTTCCACCCACTGACTCAAGCCAGGGCTAAATCCAAGGACAGGCTGGACCTCTGTCCCCGGGTACAACCAGGAAGACTAAGCAGAGGGAGAGAGGAGAAGTGGAAGGGGCCCACTGACCTCCCTGCCACTGATGTCTCCAAGGCCTTTGGCTCAACCCCGCATTTCACGGGACCCTGGGCGGGATTCTGAATTCCAGGCCAGCTGCGTGGGGAGTACTCGGTGACCTTTGCATCCCCACATGTCCAACCCTCCTGGCCTTGCATCCTGAGCCTTGCTCCCCGGGACAGGCATGGCTCTGGTGCTCAGCAGACTTCGGGGACCCAGAGCACGTGGCAGAGGTGAGGGAACAGGGGGGACCAGACAGGGACTGCGCCATGGGTCGCGTTCACATCCACCGCAAGGCTGGGTCACGGTCCAGGTGTTGCGTGCAGGTCTCCGGGGCACACCTGGCCGTCTCGGAATGGAGGTCTGTGTGCCTGGGGCACCTTTCCTCCACCTCCACCTCCCCCTGGAGGAACGGCCCGATTCAAGCATTTCCATGTCCAAGCCTCAGGGACAGTTGGGAACCTGGGGTCAAGAGAGGCAGGGACCGGCCCAGGACAAAAGACGAGTACAGAGTCCAAGGAGCAGAGCTTCCCTCCAGTCCTAGGCAAGCCCCGACCCTCCCATGAGGTCTGCTGTGAGGGTGAGAGCCTCTCAGATGCTTGGGGAGAGCTACCCACCCCGTCCCATGTGGGGACATGACCTCGGGCCTCCCCAGACAGGGAGAGGCGTCTGCTTGAGCGTGCACACATACACACACACAGGCACGCACACACAGACACACACACCCACACACACACAGACACACACACCCACACCCACACACACACACACACACACCACTCTGCCCAGCTGGGGCTCAGAGGGGGAGACACCCTGGGAAAATGGTGGGTAACAAGGCAGATAAGAAGAAAGAGGTTGGAGACAGCTGGGCCATGGCGTCAGGGGCGTCAGGTCTCCTGGCAAGGACCGAGATCCTTAGCATGGGGAGGGGAGACAGGAAGGGCTGATGGTCAAGGGGTCCCCAAGGGGCCCAGGGGCTTTGCCAGGGCACTGGGTGAGGACAGGGTCTGGGGCCTGGTGTCCTTCACCACCCCGGACACCTACCCTGGAAGTAGGAAGAGGTAAACCCCCCCTCCCCATTGTGGACAGGGCTACAGCGCCAAAGGCCTCCCCTTACTCTTCTATCAATGGGGCCATAGAGACGGGCTGTCCCTAGGCTCCCACAGGCTTGCCGAAGAGCCTGTGGGCCTTGAATCTCTCTCCCTGACCCACTGTGCTCCCAGTCTTGGGAACATGCTTTGGACTCCCTCGAGGTCCTTCTGAGCAGAGGACAGCCTGCAGGCTTGGGGGGCTGACATCGTGGGCTTGCAGAATATGGCAGAGCCCTGGAGCCCTGGTCTGGGGACCAAGGTCGGGACCCTCCTTGTTGCAGCCTCAAGGGCCCCATGTGCAAGAGGTTCCAGAGTCAGTGCTCTGCTCAGGGGGACAAGGCCTTAGCAAGGAACCAAGCACCGGCCCAGGGGAGGGAAACAGGGACAAGGGAGACTTCTGAGGGTTCTCCCATCACCCCTGGAGCCCACAGATCCTGCTCCTGTGAGACACACAAAACCAGAGACAGAGACAGACCCGGAGACAAAGTCAAAGACAGAGACAGACCCCGAACACAGGAGAGAGGGAACCAGGAGAAGTCACAGACTTTCCTCCATCGGCTGGGAAATGACCGCCAAACACTTTGTCCCCTTCTCAGTCCCACGGGCCATCCACCCCGGCGGGACGGATTCGGGAATGCCCGGGAACCACGGTGGGGGCTGTCCGGCACATGGGCACAGACGAGGCCCTTGGACCTCAACCTAATGGGAGCCCCTGGAAGTCTGTGTCACCACGGTCAGACTCCATGAACTGCCACCTTGCCACGGCTGATGGGACCCAGGCAGCAGGAGGGTGGCTTTGCCTGGATCCCAGAGCAGATCCAGGCCCCTCTGGGCTGTGCTCCATGCCCCCGCCCAGCCCCTGGCTCGCCCGTGCATCGCCAAGGGTGTGCACGAGCCTCCCGGGAGAGCGGGTACGGAACGTATGGAGAGGTCCCACCCCTGATGGCATCCCCAGAAGTAGAAGCCAGAACACCGCCAGTGTGCACACGGGGAGACTGGGGAGGCCCTGGGAGCCACAGGGTGCGTCCGCGGTCCCAGTCCTGGGCAGGAGCCGGAGCAGGAACCCGGTCTGAACCCAGCTCTGGGCCCTCACAGCGGGGACCACAGCTGCACCCAGGCCTCCCAGGGGCTGTGGGTAGGCCGCGTGGGGGTCACTGTAGAGACAGGGCATGGGGTGGGGTGTGAGCCTGGAGCAGCTGGGGGAGGGGCGCCCTCAGGGAGCTCCAGGGTGAGGAGGAAGTCCCATAAGGAGCCCCCAGGCAGCGGTGACCTCACTTCCCTGACGACACAGCCCAACGGAATTGGAACCCACGTGTCCAGGCACCCACGTTCCGGAGACAACCCCCTGCCCAGCTCATTTCTGCGGAGATCCCCACAGAAGCGACATGTTCCTCTGTTGCATACCCAAGTCCAGAGGAGGCGAGCAGAGGAGAGCTCGCCCGCCAAGCACATCCCCTCACTGCGGAGGGCCTGGCAGGGCTCCCCGACGCCTCTGGCCCTTTGGCAAGAAGAATCGAAAGGTGACCCCGGGAGGCTCCGACTCAGACAGCCCCACACCTTCCGATCCACCCGTGTCGCCCCAGGCCTCCTCCCCGTGTGTGCGTGTGTGTGTGTGTGTGTGTGTGTGCATGTGTGTGTGAAGAGAGCTCATCGGGGGTGGACACGCCCCGAGCAGGAGCAGGCTGATGAGGGGTCAGATGCCTGGTGGGCAGGTCATGTTCACACCCCAGGTTCAGGCTGGCTACGTGGGATGGGGTGTGGGGGCTGCGTCCTTCTGCCCGGGGTTTATCCTGAGACCCTGCAGGGACGGGTCCCTGACCCAGGTGCGGGGCAGTGCACGTGCAGGTCTGCGTGTGATCCGGGAGAAGCCGGGGGACTGGGCAGGAGGACGGTGGGTATGGCCGGGCAGGGCTCTGCGGCCTCTTGCACGCTCCCCATCTCTGCCTTGGCAGGCCACGGATGAAAGAGGAAGGAGGCGGGAAGACACGTACTCCTCCCTGACCCTGGAGTCCCCGGTCCTGGGAAGGCCTCCGGTCCCTCCCAGACCACGGTCCCCGCTACTCCATTGGACTGCGGTCCTGGACACGGAGCCCACGGAGGCCAAGGCTGAGGGTGAGAAGGCTGGGATGGGGTGCCTGTGGCTGTGTGGGGAGGGGTCGCTGATGGGCCCCACAGGGAGAAGCCCCCACAGGCTGGCGTGGGGCCGGGAGCCACGACCTGGCTCAGAGCACCCAGGGGGCGGCCTGCCGTCGGGGAGACGTCCCGGGGAGGGTTCCTTCGTGGCTGCGGCTTCTCCGGGAGACCCTGGGCTGTGCTCGGTCTCTGCCAAGCCCCAGGGAGAGGCAGGCCCGCGGGTGACCGTCTCCTCTCACAGCTACTCAGGCGGAGAAGCTAGACCCACTCCCAAACTCAGCAGCTCCGGAGGGGGACATGGTGATGGGAGAGACTTCGGCGGGAGACCGGGAGCCGACAGGGCACCGGCCGCCTGCCCACGGAGGTGCTGATGCTATGCAGGGAGAGCCGGCTCCTGCTCCTGCCCCCAGCCCTGCTCCTGCCGCTCCCCCTGCCCCTGCCCCTACCAGAGCTACCCCCACGTCCCCTGCCCCTGCCTGTGCTCCTGTTCTCGCCCCTGACCCAGATCCTCCCTTGGTCCCACCGCTTACCCGGGCCTTCACAGGGCCCCTGTTCCTGCCCCAGACCCAGCTCCTGCCCTTGACCCTGCACAGGCCCTCGCCCGTGCACTTGTCCCAGCTCCTGCTCCAGCCCCTGCCCCTGCCCCTGCCCCTGCCCCTGTCCCTGCCCCTGCCCCAGACCCAGGTCCTACCCCTGTTCCTGCCCCTTCGGTTTCCCCTTCCCATGCCCCTGCCAGGACGGCCTCCCCTTCCCCTGCCTGTGACCCTGTTCCTGCCCCAGACCCAGCTCCTGCCCTTGACCCTGCACCGGCCATCACCCCTGCACATGCCCCAATTCCTGTTCCTGCTCCTGTCCCTTCCCCTGCCCCTGCCCCTGTCCCTTCTCCTTTCCCTGCCAGGACCACTGCCCCTTCCCCTGCTCCTGCCTATGCCCCTGTTCCCGCTCCAGACCCAGCCCCTAGCCCTTGCTCCTGCTCCTTTCCCTGCCCTTGCCTGTGCTCCCGTTCTCGCCCCTGACCCAGCTCCTCCCTCGGTCCCACCGCTTCCCCGGGCCCTCACGGGGCCCCTGTTCCTGCCCTTGCCCCAGCTCCTGCCCCTGCCCCTGTCCGTTCTCCTTTCCGTGCCAGGGCCACTGCCCCTGCCCCTGCCCCAGACCCAGGTCCTACATCTGTTCTTGCCCCTGCCCCTGCCCCTGCCCCTGCCCCTGCCCCTGCCCCTGCCCCTGCCAGGACGGCCTCCCCTTCGCCTGCCTGCGCCCCTGTTCCCGTCCCATACCCAAACCCTGTCCCTGCTTCTTCCCCTTCAACTGCGCCCGGCCCTTCCCCTGGCCTTGCCAGGACCACTGCGCCTTCCCTTGGCCCTGCCTATGCCCCTGATCCCGCCCCAGCCCCAGCCCCTAGCCCTTGCTCCTGCTCCTTTCCCTGCCCTTGCCTGGGCTCCTGTTCTTGCCTCGGACCCAGCTCCTGCTCTGGATCCTGCGCTGGCCACGACCGCTGACCCTGCCCCCACCCCGGTCCCAACGCCTGCCCTGGCACTTGCTCCTGTGGGGCTCCCAGACCCGCATCCAGAGCCCACAACTCTGCGGGGAGATCTCCCCGTAAAATTACCCTCCGTCCCGTCCCCTGACCCCGACATCCCCGCAGAATGTTTCCTCCCCTCCCCCTGTGTTCTTCCTCTCCTCTATGGAGTCACCGTCCTAGTCGCCTTCCATCTCCTCTATGCTGTGTATTATTTACTTTAAATAAAAGTTCTTGTTTTCCCTTGAACACGTCATGAGCTTGAAGGACATTCCCAACGCTGCGCCACCACACCCCAGAACGTCGCTGCAGGAGAGCTCCGTCCCCAGAGGAGACCCTGAGCCCAAGCCCTCCCTGCCCATGGCTCCCCCGGCCTGGCCCCTCGCAGCCCCTAAGTTGCTTTCTCTTTCTGTTCCTGCACGTGTTCTGGAGGTTTCTGGAAGTGGAATCCCTCAACGGGTGCCTCTGTGTCTGCCCACCCACTTTCAAAGGGCATTCGTTTGGTTTTTTTCCCTGTTGGACATAGAATTGCCCTTATTTGATGTCGACGCGCAGAATGGATTACAGAGGCGATGTCATCCTGGGCACCCCTTCAGGAATTCTGGGCACAATCTTGGCGCCAAGGCCCCTGTTCCTGCTGGGACACCCCAGTCGGTCCCCAGACAGGACACGGCTGTTCCCTCCCGTGGCTCACACAGAAACCAGGGAAATGCAGAAAGCCGGAAGGCACGCCGCAGAGGGCAGACGCATTGCTCCCAACCCTAGGCCAGAGAAAGGTTTCCCATGGGTCTGCTCCAGTCCATGCTGCGAGTCACCGGGTCCCACAGGGACAGAGACAGGGACAGAGACCAAACACGTGCAAGTTCGAGGGGGAGGCTGGGCACACGGGGAGTATGTGTCAGGAGATGCAGGAGCTCCCGGGCAAGGACTCGGGCAAAGGAAACCCTGGGGAGCCAGCGCTGGTCACCCTCAGACCGGCAGGGGTCAGGTCTGGGGACCAGCAGCCCTGGGGAGAACGTGAGGAAGCAGAGGTCCAAGGCAGGTCCCCTGGAGAGAAGGGGGACAGGCACCCCTGTCTGGGACCACCGTGAGCCGCACCCGTCCCAGGCCACAGGTGCACCGTTCACCTAGCAGGGCTCAGCCCGGACTCACCCCCAGAAACTCTGGCTCGGTCGTTCACAGACGTGTTTTCAGGAGCAGCTGGCACAGCGGTGGTGGAAAGAGCAGGGACTGGAACCGTGTTCATGCCCAAGGAGATGGATGGGATCGTCCTCCCAGTCCTCATGACAGAATGTCCCGTGGCTCCTTTCTCCGTGTCGTCTGGGGCACAGGATCGCGGCAGCCCCTCCTGAGACCCCACGCCTGCCACGCTGCTCCTGGAGACATTCAGAATTGTTTAAGGAGGAGGTGGAGAGGATCCGGGATGACAGAGGGCCGAGGAGAAGGAAGGTCAGGACTGGGAGGACAGATGGGCGTGCCCTGAGCCACCATTCAGGGCCTAATAAAAAGCCGAACCTGAACCCCAACCCTAAACCTAACCCGAACCCGAACCCGAACCAATAACCCATAACCCTAAACCCCGAACCTGAACACGAACCCGAACCCTAACACCGAACATTAACTCGAATCCTAATCCTAACCCTGACCCTAACCCCGAACCCTGACCCTGACAATAACCCGAACCCTAACGTTGAGCTGGACCATGACCCTAACCCTAACACTATCTCTCTAACACTAACCCTAACCCTCTAACCCTAACCCTCACCCTAACCCTATCTCTCTAACCCTAACCCTAACCCTAACCCTAACTGACCCTGACCCTGACCCTGACCCTGACCCTGACCCTGACCCTGACCCTAACCCAAACCCGAACCCGACCCCGAACCCTAACGCTAACCCGAACCCCTAACCTATAACCCTAACCCCGAACCTGAAGGCAAATCCGAAGCTTAACCCTAACCCTAATGCTAACCCTAAACCTAACCCCTAACCCTGACCCTGACCATTACCCGGAGCCTGACCCCAACCCGGACCCTAACACTGACCCTGAGCCTAACACTCAAACTGACACTGACCCTACCCCTGACCCTAAACCGAACCCTGACCATGACCCTAGCCCTGACCTTGACCGTGACCCTAATGATAGCCCTGACCCTGACCCTGACCCTAATCCTAACCCTATCCCTCTAGCCCTAACCCTTACATTCTAACCCTAACCCTAACCCTCACCCTAACCCTCTAACCCTCACCCTAGCCCTCTCACCCTAACCCTAACTCTAACTGTGACCCTCACACTAACCCTAACCCTAACCCTAACCCTAACCCTAACCCTAACCCACACCCTAACCCTAAATCTAACCCTAACCCTAATCCTAAGCCTATCCCTCTAGCCCTAACCCTTACCTTCTAACCCTAACCCTAACCCTCACCCTAACCCTCTAAACCTCACCCTAGCCCTCTAACGCTAACCCTAACTCTAACTGTGACCCTCACCCTAACCCAAAACCCTAACCCAAACCCTAACCTTCCCTGTCCTCCTTCTACCCACTGACTCAAGCCAGGGCTAAATCCAAGGACAGGCTGGACCTCTGTCCCCGGGTACAACCAGGAAGACTAAGCAGAGGGAGAGAGGAGAAGTGGAAGGGGCCCACTGACCTCCCTGCCACTGATGTCTCCAAGGCCTTTGGCTCAACCCCGCATTTCACGGGACCCTGGGCGGGATTCTGAATTCCAGGCCAGCTGCGTGGGGAGTACTCGGTGACCTTTGCATCCCCACATGTCCAACCCTCCTGGCCTTGCATCCTGAGCCTTGCTCCCCGGGATAGGCATGGCTCTGGTGCTCAGCAGACTTCGGGGACCCAGAGCACGTGGCAGAGGTGAGGGAACAGGGGGGACCAGACAGGGACTGCGCCATGGGTCGCGTTCACATCCACCGCAAGGCTGGGTCACGGTCCAGGTGTTGCGTGCAGGTCTCCGGGGCACACCTGGCCGTCTCGGAATGGAGGTCTGTGTGCCTGGGGCACCTTTCCTCCACCTCCACCTCCCCCTGGAGGAACGGCCCGATTCAAGCATTTCCATGTCCAAGCCTCAGGGACAGTTGGGAACCTGGGGTCAAGAGAGGCAGGGACCGGCCCAGGACAAAAGACGAGTACAGAGTCCAAGGAGCAGAGCTTCCCTCCAGTCCTAGGCAAGCCCCGACCCTCCCATGAGGTCTGCTGTGAGGGTGAGAGCCTCTCAGATGCTTGGGGAGAGCTACCCACCCCAGCCATGTGGGGACATGACCTCGGGCCTCCCCAGACAGGGAGAGGCGTCTGCTTGAGCGTGCACACATACACACACACAGGCACGCACACACAGACACACACACCCACACACACACAGACACACACACCCACACCCACACACACACACTCACACACCACTCTGCCCAGCTAGGGCTCAGAGGGGGAGACACCCTGGGAAAATGGTGGGTAACAAGGCAGATAAGAAGAAAGAGGTTGGAGACAGCTGGGCCATGGCGTCAGGGGCGTCAGGTCTCCTGGCAAGGACCGAGATCCTTAGCATGGGGAGGGGAGACAGGAAGGGCTGATGGTCAAGGGGTCCCCAAGGGGCCCAGGGGCTTTGCCAGGGCACTGGGTGAGGACAGGGTCTGGGGCCTGGTGTCCTTCACCACCCCGGACACCTACCCTGGAAGTAGGAAGAGGTAAACCCCCCCTCCCCATTGTGGACAGGGCTACAGCGCCAAAGGCCTCCCCTTACTCTTCTACCAATGGGGCCATAGAGACGGGCTGTCCCTAGGCTCCCACAGGCTTGCCGAAGAGCCTGTGGGCCTTGAATCTCTCTCCCTGACCCACTGTGCTCCCAGTCTTGGGAACATGCTTTGGACTCCCTCGAGGTCCTTCTGAGCAGAGGACAGCCTGCAGGCTTGGGGGGCTGACATCGTGGGCTTGCAAAATGTGGCAGAGCCCTAGAGCCCTGGTCTGGGGACCAAGGTCGGGACCCTCCTTGTTGCAGCCTCAAGGGCCCCATGTGCAAGAGGTTCCAGAGTCAGTGCTCTGCTCAGGGGGACAAGGCCTTAGCAAGGAACCAAGCACCGGCCCAGGGGAGGGAAACAGGGACAAGGGAGACTTCTGAGGGTTCTCCCATCACCCCTGGAGCCCACAGATCCTGCTCCTGTGAGACACACAAAACCAGAGACAGAGACAGACCCGGAGACAAAGTCAAAGACAGAGACAGACCCCGAACACAGGAGAGAGGGAACCAGGAGAAGTCACAGACTTTCCTCCATCGGCTGGGAAATGACCGCCAAACACTTTGTCCCCTTCTCAGTCCCACGGGCCATCCACCCCGGCGGGACGGATTCGGGAATGCCCGGGAACCACGGTGGGGGCTGTCCGGCACATGGGCACAGACGAGGCCCTTGGACCTCAACCTAATGGGAGCCCCTGGAAGTCTGTGTCACCA
This sequence comes from Meles meles, assembly GCF_922984935.1. Taxonomy (NCBI): domain Eukaryota; kingdom Metazoa; phylum Chordata; class Mammalia; order Carnivora; family Mustelidae; genus Meles; species Meles meles. Next base: position 131,581 of record NW_025721603.1, read on the forward strand.
CGGTCAGACTCCATGAACTGCCACCTTGCCACGGCTGATGGGACCCAGGCAGCAGGAGGGTGGCTTTGCCTGGATCCCAGAGCAGATCCAGGCCCCTCTGGGCTGTGCTCCATGCCCCCGCCCAGCCCCTGGCTCGCCCGTGCATCGCCAAGGGTGTGCACGAGCCTCCCGGGAGAGCGGGTACGGAACGTATGGAGAGGTCCCACCCCTGATGGCATCCCCAGAAGTAGAAGCCAGAACACCACCAGTGTGCACACGGGGAGACTGGGGAGGCCCTGGGAGCCACAGGGTGCGTCCGGGTCCCGGTCCTGGGCAGGAGCCGGAGCAGGAACCCGGTCTGAACCCAGCTCTGGGCCCTCACAGCGGGGACCACAGCTGCACCCAGGCCTCCCAGGGGCTGTGGGTAGGCCGCGTGGGGGTCACTGTAGAGACAGGGCATGGGGTGGGGGGTGAGCCTGGAGCAGCGGTGGGAGGGGCGCCCTCAGGGAGCTCCAGGGTGAGGAGGAAGTCCCATAAGGAGCCCCCAGGCAGCGGTGACCTCACTTCCCTGACGACACAGCCCAACGGAATTGGAACCCACGTGTCCAGGCACCCACGTTCCGGAGACAACCCCCTGCCCAGCTCAGTTCTGCGGAGATCCCCACAGAAGCGACATGTTCCTCTGTTGCATACCCAAGTCCAGAGGAGGCGAGCAGAGGAGAGCTCGCCCGCCAAGCACATCCCCTCACTGCGGAGGGCCTGGCAGGGCTCCCCGACGCCTCTGGCCCTTTGGCAAGAAGAATCGAAAGGTGACCCCGGGAGGCTCCGAGTCAGACAGCCCCACACCTTCCGATCCACCCGTGTCGCCCCAGGCCTCCTCCCCGTGTGTGTGCGTGTGTGTGTGTGTGTGTGTGTGTGTGTGTGTGTGTGTGTGTGTGTGCGTGTGTGTGTGAAGAGAGCTCATCGGGGGTGGACACGCCCCGAGCAGGAGCAGGCTGATGAGGGGTCAGATGCCTGGTGGGCAGGTCATGTTCACACCCCAGGTTCAGGCTGGCTACGTGGGATGGGGTGTGGGGGCTGCGTCCTTCTGCCCGGGGTTTATCCTGAGACCCTGCAGGGACGGGTCCCTGACCCAGGTGCGGGGCAGTGCACGTGCAGGTCTGCGTGTGATCCGGGAGAAGCCGGGGGACTGGGCAGGAGGACGGTGGGTATGGCCGGGCAGGGCTCTGCGGCCTCTTGCACGCTCCCCATCTCTGCCTTGGCAGGCCACGGATGAAAGAGGAAGGAGGCGGGAAGACACGCACTCCTCCCTGACCCTGGAGTCCCCAGTCCTGGGAAGGCCTCCGGTCCCTCCCAGACCACGGTCCCCGCTACTCCATTGGACTGCGGTCCTGGACACGGAGCCCACGGAGGCCAAGGCTGAGGGTGAGAAGGCTGGGATGGGGTGCCTGTGGCTGTGTGGGGAGGGGTCGCTGATGGGCCCCACAGGGAGAAGCCCCCACAGGCTGGCGTGGGGCCGGGAGCCACGACCTGGCTCAGAGCACCCAGGGGGCGGCCTGCCGTCGGGGAGACGTCCCGGGGAGGGTTCCTTCGTGGCTGCGGCTTCTCCGGGAGACCCTGGGCTGTGCTCGGTCTCTGCCAAGCCCCAGGGAGAGGCAGGCCCGCGGGTGACCGTCTCTCCTCTCACAGCTACTCAGGCGGAGAAGCTAGACCCACTCCCAACCTCAGCAGCTCCGGAGGGGGACATGGTGATGGGAGAGACTTCGGCGGGAGACCGGGAGCCGACAGGGCACAGGCCGCCTGCCCACGGAGGTGCTGATGCTATGCAGGGAGAGCCGGCTCCTGCTCCTGCCCCCAGCCCTGCTCCTGCCGCTCCCCCTGCCCCTGCCCCTACCAGAGCTACCCCCACGTCCCCTGCCCCTGCCTGTGCTCCTGTTCTCGCCCCTGACCCAGATCCTCCCTTGGTCCCACCGCTTCCCCGGGCCTTCACAGGGCCCCTGTTCCTGCCCCAGACCCAGCTCCTGCCCTTGACCCTGCACAGGCCCTCGCCCGTGCACTTGTCCCAGCTCCTGCTCCAGCCCCTGCCCCTGCCCCTGCCCCTGTCCCTGCCCCTGCCCCAGACCCAGGTCCTACCCCTGTTCCTGCCCCTTCGGTTTCCCCTTCCCATGCCCCTGCCAGGACGGCCTCCCCTTCCCCTGCCTGTGACCCTGTTCCTGCCCCAGACCCAGCTCCTGCCCTTGACCCTGCACCGGCCATCACCCCTGCACATGCCCCAATTCCTGTTCCTGCTCCTGTCCCTTCCCCTGCCCCTGCCCCTGTCCCTTCTCCTTTCCCTGCCAGGGCCACTGCCCCTGCACCTGCCAAAGACCCAGGTCCTACCCCTGTTCTTGCCCCTGCCACTGACCCTGCCAGGACGGCCTCCCCTTCCACTGCCTGCGCCCCTGTTCCCGCCCCAGACCCAGAAACTGCCTCTGCTTCTTCCCCTTCAACTGCCCCCTTCCCGTCCCCTGGCCCTGCCAGGACCACTGCCCCTTCCCCTGCTCCTGCCTATGCCCCTGTTCCCGCTCCAGACCCAGCCCCTAGCCCTTGCTCCTGCTCCTTTCCCTGCCCTTGCCTGTGCTCCCGTTCTCGCCCCTGACCCAGCTCCTCCCTCGGTCCCACCGCTTCCCCGGGCCCTCACGGGGCCCCTGTTCCTGCCCTTGACCCGGCTCCTGCCCCTGCCCCTGTCCCTTCTCCTTTCCCTGCCAGGGCCACTGCCCCTGCCCCTGCCCCAGACCCAGGTCCTACATCTGTTCTTGCCCCTGCCCCTGCCCCTGCCCCTGCCCCTGCCCCTGCCCCTGCCCCTGCCCCTGCCCCTGCCAGGACGGCCTCCCCTTCGCCTGCCTGCGCCCCTGTTCCCGCCCCATACCCAAACCCTGTCCCTGCTTCTTCCCCTTCAACTGCGCCCGGCCCTTCCCCTGGCCTTGCCAGGACCACTGCGCCTTCCCTTGGCCCTGCCTATGCCCCTGATCCCGCCCCAGCCCCAGCCCCTAGCCCTTGCTCCTGCTCCTTTCCCTGCCCTTGCCTGTGCTCCCGTACTCGCCCCTGACCCAGCTCCTCCCTTGGTCCCACCGCTTCCCCGGGCCCTCACGGGGCCCCTGTTCCTGCCCTTGACCCGGCTCCTGCCCCTGCCCCTGTCCCTTCTCCTTTCCCTGCCAGGGCCACTGCCCCTGCACCTGAACCAGACCCAGGTCCTACATCTGTTCTTGCCCCTGCCCCTGCCCCTGCCCCTGCCCCTGCCAGGACGGCCTCCCCTTCCCCTGCCTGTGACAATGTCCCTGCCCCAGACCCACCTCCTGCCCTTGACCCTGCACCGGCCATCACCGCTGCACATGCCCCAGTTCCTCTTCCTGCTCCTGTCCCTTCCCCTGCCCCTGCCCCTGTCCCTTCTCCTTTCCCTGCCAGGGCCACTGCCCCTGCACCTGCCAAAGACCCAGGTCCTACCCCTGTTCTTGCCCCTGCCCCTGCCCCTGCCAGGACGGCCTCCCCTTCGCCTGCCTGCGCCCCTGTTCCCGCCCCATACCCAGACCCTGTCCCTGCTTCTTCCCCTTCAACTGCCCCCGGCCCTTCCCCTGGCCTTGCCAGGACCACTGCGCCTTCCCTTGCCCCTGCCTATGCCCCTGATCCCGCCCCAGCCCCAGACCCTAGCCCTTGCTCCTGCTCCTTTCCCTGCCCTTGCCTGGGCTCCTGTTCTTGCCTCGGACCCAGCTCCTGCTCTGGATCCTGCGCTGGCCACGACCGCTGACCCTGCCCCCACCCCGGTCCCAACGCCTGCCCTGGCACTTGCTCCTGTGGGGCTCCCAGACCCGCATCCAGAGCCCACAACTCTGCGGGGAGATCTCCCCGTAAAATTACCCTCCGTCCCGTCCCCTGACCCCGACATCCCCGCAGAATGTTTCCTCCCCTCCCCCTGTGTTCTTCTTCTCCTCTATGGAGTCCCCGTCCTAGTCGCCTTCCATCTCCTCTATGCTGTGTATTATTTACTTTAAATAAAAGTTCTTGTTTTCCCTTGAACACGTCATGAGCTTGAAGGACATTCCCAATGCTGCGCCACCACACCCCAGAACGTCGCTGCAGGAGAGCTCCGTCCCCAGAGGAGACCCTGAGCCCAAGCCCTCCCTGCCCATGGCTCCCCCGGCCTGGCCCCTCGCAGCCCCTAAGTTGCTTTCTCTTTCTGTTCCTGCACGTGTTCTGGAGGTTTCTGGAAGTGGAATCCCTCAACGGGTGCCTCTGTGTCTGCCCACCCACTTTCAAAGGGCATTCGTTTGTTTTTTTTCCCTGTTGGACATAGAATTGCCCTTATTTGATGTCGACGCGCAGAATGGATTACAGAGGCGATGTCATCCTGGGCACCCCTTCAGGAATTCTGGGCACAATCTTGGCGCCAAGGCCCCTGTTCCTGCTGGGACACCCCAGTCGGTCCCCAGACAGGACACGGCTGTTCCCTCCCGTGGCTCACACAGAAACCAGGGAAATGCAGAAAGCCGGAAGGCACGCCGCAGAGGGCAGACGCATTGCTCCCAACCCTAGGCCAGAGAAAGGTTTCCCATGGGTCTGCTCCAGTCCATGCTGCGAGTCACCGGGTCCCACAGGGACAGAGACAGGGACAGAGACCAAACACGTGCAAGTTCGAGGGGGAGGCTGGGCACACGGGGAGTATGTGTCAGGAGATGCAGGAGCTCCCGGGCAAGGACTCGGGCAAAGGAAACCCTGGGGAGCCAGCGCTGGTCACCCTCAGACCGGCAGGGGTCAGGTCTGGGGACCAGCAGCCCTGGGGAGAATGTGAGGAAGCAGAGGTCCAAGGCAGGTCCCCTGGAGAGAAGGGGGACAGGCACCCCTGTCTGGGACCACCGTGAGCCGCACCCGTCCCAGGCCACAGGTGCACCATTCACCTAGCAGGGCTCAGCCCGGACTCACCCCCAGAAACTCTGGCTCGGTCGTTCACAGACGTGTTTTCAGGAGCAGCTGGCACAGCGGTGGTGGAAAGAGCAGGGACTGGAACCGTGTTCATGCCCAAGGAGATGGATGGGATCGTCCTCCCAGTCCTCATGACAGAATGTCCCGTGGCTCCTTTCTCCGTGTCGTCTGGGGCACAGGATCGCGCCAGCCCCTCCTGAGACCCAACGCCTGCCACGCTGCTCCTGGAGACATTCAGAATTGTTTAAGGAGGAGGTGGAGAGGATCCGGGATGACAGAGGGCCGAGGAGAAGGAAGGTCAGGACTGGGAGGACAGATGGGCGTGCCCTGAGCCACCATTCAGGGCCTAATAAAAAGCCGAACCTGAACCCCAACCCTAAACCTAACCCGAACCCGAACCCGAACCAATAACCCATAACCCTAAACCCCGAACCTGAACACGAACCCGAACCCTAACACCGAACATTAACTCGAATCCTAATCCTAACCCTGACCCTAACCCCGAACCCTGACCCTGACAATAACCCGAACCCTAACGTTGAGCTGGACCATGACCCTAACCCTAACACTATCTCTCTAACACTAACCCTAACCCTCTAACCCTAACCCTCACCCTAACCCTATCTCTCTAACCCTAACCCTAACCCTAACCCTAACTGACCCTGACCCTGACCCTGACCCTGACCCTGACCCTGACCCTGACCCTAACCCAAACCCGAACCCGACCCCGAACCCTAACGCTAACCCAAACCCCTAACCTATAACCCTAACCCCGAACCTGAAGGCAAATCCGAAGCTTAACCCTAACCCTAATGCTAACCCTAAACCTAACCCCTAACCCTGACCCTGACCATTACCCGGAGCCTGACCCCAACCCGGACCCTAACACTGACCCTGACCCTAACACTCAAACTGACCCTGACCCTACACCTGACCCTAAACCGAACCCTGACCATGACCCTAGCCCTGACCTTGACCGTGACCCTAATGATAGCCCTGACCCTGACCCTGTCCCTGACCCTGACCCTAATCCTAACCCTATCCCTCTAGCCCTAACCCTTACATTCTAACCCTAACCCTAACCCTCACCCTAACCCTCTAACCCTCACCCTAGCCCTCTCACCCTAACCCTAACTCTAACTGTGACCCTCACACTAACCCTAACCCTAACCCTAACCCTAACCCTAACCCACACCCTAACCCTAAATCTAACCCTAACCCTAATCCTAAGCCTATCCCTCTAGCCCTAACCCTTACCTTCTAACCCTAACCCTAACCCTCACCCTAACCCTCTAAACCTCACCCTAGCCCTCTAGCGCTAACCCTAACTCTAACTGTGACCCTCACCCTAACCCAAACCCCTAACCCAAACCCTAACCTTCCCTGTCCTCCTTCCACCCACTGACTCAAGCCAGGGCTAAATCCAAGGACAGGCTGGACCTCTGTCCCCGGGTACAACCAGGAAGACTAAGCAGAGGGAGAGAGGAGAAGTGGAAGGGGCCCACTGACCTCCCTGCCACTGATGTCTCCAAGGCCTTTGGCTCAACCCCGCATTTCACGGGACCCTGGGCGGGATTCTGAATTCCAGGCCAGCTGCGTGGGGAGTACTCGGTGACCTTTGCATCCCCACATGTCCAACCCTCCTGGCCTTGCACCCTGAGCCTTGCTCCCCGGGATACGCATGGCTCTGGTGCTCAGCAGACTTCGGGGACCCAGAGCACGTGGCAGAGGTGAGGGAACAGGGGGGACCAGACAGGGACTGCGCCATGGGTCGCGTACACATCCACCGCAAGGCTGGGTCTCGGTCCAGGTGTTGCGTGCAGGTCTCCGGGGCACACCTGGCCGTCTCGGAATGGAGGTCTGTGTGCCTGGGGCACCTTTCCTCCACCTCCACCTCCCCCTGGAGGAACGGCCCGATTCAAGCATTTCCATGTCCAAGCCTCAGGGACAGTTGGGAACCTGGGGTCAAGAGAGGCAGGGACCGGCCCAGGACAAAAGACGAGTACAGAGTCCAAGGAGCAGAGCTTCCCTCCAGTCCTAGGCAAGCCCCGACCCTCCCATGAGGTCTGCTGTGAGGGTGAGAGCCTCTCAGATGCTTGGGGAGAGCTACCCACCCCGTCCCATGTGGGGACATGACCTCGGGCCTCCCCAGACAGGGAGAGGCGTCTGCTTGAGCGTGCACACATACATACACACAGGCACGCACACACAGACACACACACCCACACCCACACACACACACACACACACACCACTCTGCCCAGCTAGGGCTCAGAGGGGGAGACACCCTGGGAAAATGGTGGGTAACAAGGCAGATAAGAAGAAAGAGGTTGGAGACAGCTGGGCCATGGCGTCAGGGGCGTCAGGTCTCCTGGCAAGGACCGAGATCCTTAGCATGGGGAGGGGAGACAGGAAGGGCTGATGGTCAAGGGGTCCCCAAGGGGCCCAGGGGCTTTGCCAGGGCACTGGGTGAGGACAGGGTCTGGGGCCTGGTGTCCTTCACCACCCCGGACACCTACCCTGGAAGTAGGAAGAGGTAAACCCCCCCTCCCCATTGTGGACAGGGCTACAGCGCCAAAGGCCTCCCCTTACTCTTCTACCAATGGGGCCATAGAGACGGGCTGTCCCTAGGCTCCCACAGGCTTGCCGAAGAGCCTGTGGGCCTTGAATCTCTCTCCCTGACCCACTGTGCTCCCAGTCTTGGGAACATGCTTTGGACTCCCTCGAGGTCCTTCTGAGCAGAGGACAGCCTGCAGGCTTGGGGGGCTGACATCGTGGGCTTGCAGAATGTGGCAGAGCCCTAGAGCCCTGGTCTGGGGACCAAGGTCGGGACCCTCCTTGTTGCAGCCTCAAGGGCCCCATGTGCAAGAGGTTCCAGAGTCAGTGCTCTGCTCAGGGGGACAAGGCCTTAGCAAGGAACCAAGCACCGGCCCAGGGGAGGGGAACAGGGACAAGGGAGACTTCTGAGGGTTCTCCCATCACCCCTGGAGCCCACAGATCCTGCTCCTGTGAGACACACAAAACCAGAGACAGAGACAGACCCGGAGACAAAGTCAAAGACAGAGACAGACCCCGAACACAGGAGAGAGGGAACCAGGAGAAGTCACAGACTTTCCTCCATCGGCTGGGAAATGACCGCCAAACACTTTGTCCCCTTCTCAGTCCCACGGGCCATCCACCCCGGCGGGACGGATTCGGGAATGCCCGGGAACCACGGTGGGGGCTGTCCGGCACATGGGCACAGACGAGGCCCTTGGACCTCAACCTAATGGGAGCCCCTGGAAGTCTGTGTCACCACGGTCAGACTCCATGAACTGCCACCTTGCCACGGCTGATGGGACCCAGGCAGCAGGAGGGTGGCTTTGCCTGGATCCCAGAGCAGATCCAGGCCCCTCTGGGCTGTGCTCCATGCCCCCGCCCAGCCCCTGGCTCGCCCGTGCATCGCCAAGGGTGTGCACGAGCCTCCCGGGAGAGCGGGTACGGAACGTATGGAGAGGTCCCACCCCTGATGGCATCCCCAGAAGTAGAAGCCAGAACACCGCCAGTGTGCACACGGGGAGACTGGGGAGGCCCTGGGAGCCACAGGGTGCGTCCGCGGTCCCAGTCCTGGGCAGGAGCCGGAGCAGGAACCCGGTCTGAACCCAGCTCTGGGCCCTCACAGCGGGGACCACAGCTGCACCCAGGCCTCCCAGGGGCTGTGGGTAGGCCGCGTGGGGGTCACTGTAGAGACAGGGCATGGGGTGGGGGGTGAGCCTGGAGCAGCGGTGGGAGGGGCGCCCTCAGGGAGCTCCAGGGTGAGGAGGAAGTCCCATAAGGAGCCCCCAGGCAGCGGTGACCTCACTTCCCTGACGACACAGCCCAACGGAATTGGAACCCACGTGTCCAGGCACCCATGTTCCGGAGACAACCCCCTGCCCAGCTCATTTCTGCGGAGATCCCCACAGAAGCGACATGTTCCTCTGTTGCATACCCAAGTCCAGAGGAGGCGAGCAGAGGAGAGCTCGCCCGCCAAGCACATCCCCTCACTGCGGAGGGCCTGGCAGGGCTCCCCGACGCCTCTGGCCCTTTGGCAAGAAGAATCGAAAGGTGACCCCGGGAGGCTCCGACTCAGACAGCCCCACACCTTCCGATCCACCCGTGTCGCCCCAGGCCTCCTCCCCGTGTGTGTGTGTGTGTGTGTGTGTTTGTGTGCGTGTGTGTGTGTGAAGAGAGCTCATCGGGGGTGGACACGCCCCGAGCAGGAGCAGGCTGATGAGGGGTCAGATGCCTGGTGGGCAGGTCATGTTCACACCCCAGGTTCAGGCTGGCTACGTGGGATGGGGTGTGGGGGCTGCGAGCTTCTGCCCGGGGTTTATCCTGAGACCCTGCAGGGACGGGTCCCTGACCCAGGTGCGGGGCAGTGCACGTGCAGGTCTGCGTGTGATCCGGGAGAAGCCGGGGGACTGGGCAGGAGGACGGTGGGTATGGCCGGGCAGGGCTCTGCGGCCTCTTGCACGCTCCCCATCTCTGCCTTGGCAGGCCACGGATGAAAGAGGAAGGAGGCGGGAAGACACGCACTCCTCCCTGACCCTGGAGTCCCCGGTCCTGGGAAGGCCTCCGGTCCCTCCCAGACCACGGTCCCCGCTACTCCATTGGACTGCGGTCCTGGACACGGAGCCCACGGAGGCCAAGGCTGAGGGTGAGAAGGCTGGGATGGGGTGCCTGTGGCTGTGTGGGGAGGGGTCGCTGATGGGCCCCACAGGGAGAAGCCCCCACAGGCTGGCGTGGGGCCGGGAGCCACGACCTGGCTCAGAGCACCCAGGGGGCGGCCTGCCGTCGGGGAGACGTCCCGGGGAGGGTTCCTTCGTGGCTGCGGCTTCTCCGGGAGACCCTGGGCTGTGCTCGGTCTCTGCCAAGCCCCAGGGAGAGGCAGGCCCGCGGGTGACCGTCTCTCCTCTCACAGCTACTCAGGCGGAGAAGCTAGACCCACTCCCAACCTCAGCAGCTCCGGAGGGGGACATGGTGATGGGAGAGACTTCGGCGGGAGACCGGGAGCCGACAGGGCACCGGCCGCCTGCCCACGGAGGTGCTGATGCTATGCAGGGAGAGCCGGCTCCTGCTCCTGCCCCCAGCCCTGCTCCTGCCGCTCCCCCTGCCCCTGCCCCTACCAGAGCTACCCCCACGTCCCCTGCCCCTGCCTGTGCTCCTGTTCTCGCCCCTGACCCAGATCCTCCCTTGGTCCCACCGCTTCCCCGGGCCTTCACAGGGCCCCTGTTCCTGCCCCAGACCCAGCTCCTGCCCTTGACCCTGCACAGGCCCTCGCCCGTGCACTTGTCCCAGCTCCTGCTCCAGCCCCTGCCCCTGCCCCTGCCCCTGCCCCTGTCCCTGCCCCTGCCCCAGACCCAGGTCCTACCCCTGTTCCTGCCCCTTCGGTTTCCCCTTCCCATGCCCCTGCCAGGACGGCCTCCCCTTCCCCTGCCTGTGACCCTGTTCCTGCCCCAGACCCAGCTCCTGCCCTTGACCCTGCACCGGCCATCACCCCTGCACATGCCCCAATTCCTGTTCCTGCTCCTGTCCCTTCCCCTGCCCCTGCCCCTGTCCCTTCTCCTTTCCCTGCCAGGACCACTGCCCCTTCCCCTGCTCCTGCCTATGCCCCTGTTCCCGCTCCAGACCCAGCCCCTAGCCCTTGCTCCTGCTCCTTTCCCTGCCCTTGCCTGTGCTCCCGTTCTCGCCCCTGACCCAGCTCCTCCCTCGGTCCCACCGCTTCCCCGGGCCCTCACGGGGCCCCTGTTCCTGCCCTTGCCCCAGCTCCTGCCCCTGCCCCTGTCCGTTCTCCTTTCCGTGCCAGGGCCACTGCCCCTGCCCCTGCCCCAGACCCAGGTCCTACATCTGTTCTTGCCCCTGCCCCTGCCCCTGCCCCTGCCCCTGCCCCTGCCAGGACGGCCTCCCCTTCGCCTGCCTGCGCCCCTGTTCCCGCCCCATACCCAGACCCTGTCCCTGCTTCTTCCCCTTCAACTGCCCCCGGCCCTTCCCCTGGCCTTGCCAGGACCACTGCGCCTTCCCTTGCCCCTGCCTATGCCCCTGATCCCGCCCCAGCCCCAGCCCCTAGCCCTTGCTCCTGCTCCTTTCCCTGCCCTTGCCTGGGCTCCTGTTCTTGCCTCGGACCCAGCTCCTGCTCTGGATCCTGCGCTGGCCAAGACCGCTGACCCTGCCCCCGCCCCGGTCCCAACGCCTGCCCTGGCACTTGCTCCTGTGGGGCTCCCAGACCCGCATCCAGAGCCCACAACTCTGCGGGGAGATCTCCCCGTAAAATTACCCTCCGTCCCGTCCCCTGACCCCGACATCCCCGCAGAATGTTTCCTCCCCTCCCCCTGTGTTCTTCCTCTCCTCTATGGAGTCACCGTCCTAGTCGCCTTCCATCTCCTCTATGCTGTGTATTATTTATTTTAAATAAAAGTTCTTGTTTTCCCTTGAACACGTCATGAGCTTGAAGGACATTCCCAACGCTGCGCCACCACACCCCAGAACGTCGCTGCAGGAGAGCTCCGTCCCCAGAGGAGACCCTGAGCCCAAGCCCTCCCTGCCCATGGCTCCCCCGGCCTGGCCCCTCGCAGCCCCTAAGTTGCTTTCTCTTTCTGTTCCTGCACGTGTTCTGGAGGTTTCTGGAAGTGGAATCCCTCAACGGGTGCCTCTGTGTCTGCCCACCCACTTTCAAAGGGCATTCGTTTGGTTTTTTTCCCTGTTGGACAGAGAATTGCCCTTATTTGATGTCGACGCGCAGAATGGATTACAGAGGCGATGTCATCCTGGGCACCCCTTCAGGAATTCTGGGCACAATCTTGGGGCCAAGGCCCCTGTTCCTGCTGGGACACCCCAGTCGGTCCCCAGACAGGACACGGCGGTTCCCGCCCGTGGCCCACACAGAAACCAGGGAAATGCAGAAAGCCGGAAGGCACGCCGCAGAGGGCAGACGCATCGCTCCCAACCCTAGGCCAGAGAAAGGTTTCCCATGGGTCTGCTCCAGTCCATGCTGCGAGTCACCGGGTCCCACAGGGACAGAGACAGGGACAGAGACCAAACACGTGCAAGTTCGAGGGGGAGGCTGGGCACACGGGGAGTATGTGTCAGGAGATGCAGGAGCTCCCGGGCAAGGACTCGGGCAAAGGAAACCCTGGGGAGCCAGCGCTGGTCACCCTCAGACCGGCAGGGGTCAGGTCTGGGGACCAGCAGCCCTGGGGAGAACGTGAGGAAGCAGAGGTCCAAGGCAGGTCCCCTGGAGAGAAGGGGGACAGGCACCCCTGTCTGGGACCACCGTGAGCCGCACCCGTCCCAGGCCACAGGTGCACCGTTCACCTAGCAGGGCTCAGCCCGGACTCACCCCCAGAAACTCTGGCTCGGTCGTTCACAGACGTGTTTTCAGGAGCAGCTGGCACAGCGGTGGTGGAAAGAGCAGGGACTGGAACCGTGTTCATGCCCAAGGAGATGGATGGGATCGTCCTCCCAGTCCTCATGACAGAATGTCCCGTGGCTATTTTCTCCGTGTCGTCTGGGGCACAGGATCGCGGCAGCACCTCCTGAGACCCCACGCCTGCCACGCTGCTCCTGGAGACATTCAGAATTGTTTAAGGAGGAGGTGGAGAGGATCCGGGATGACAGAGGGCCGAGGAGAAGGAAGGTCAGGACTGGGAGGACAGATGGGCGTGCCCTGAGCCACCATTCAGGGCCTAATAAAAAGCCGAACCTGAACCCCAACCCTAAACCTAACCCGAACCCGAACCCGAACCAATAACCCATAACCCTAAACCCCGAACCTGAACACGAACCCGAACCCTAACACCGAACATTAACTCGAATCCTAATCCTAACCCTGACCCTAACCCCGAACCCTGACCCTGACAATAACCCGAACCCTAACGTTGAGCTGGACCATGACCCTAACCCTAACCCTATCTCTCTAACACTAACCCTAACCCTCTAACCCTAACCCTCACCCTAACCCTATCTCTCTAACCCTAACCCTAACCCTAACCCTAACTGACCCTGACCCTGACCCTGACCCTGACCCTGACCCTGACCCTGACCCTAACCCAAACCCGAACCCGACCCCGAACCCTAACGCTAACCCGAACCCCTAACCTATAACCCTAACCCCGAACCTGAAGGCAAATCCGAAGCTTAACCCTAACCCTAATGCTAACCCTAAACCTAACCCCTAACCCTGACCCTGACCATTACCCGGAGCCTGACCCCAACCCGGACCCTAACACTGACCCTGACCCTAACACTCAAACTGACCCTGACCCTACACCTGACCCTAAACCGAACCCTGACCATGACCCTAGCCCTGACCTTGACCGTGACCCTAATGATGGCCCTGACCCTGACCCGAACCCCTAAGCCCTAACCCTAACCCGAGCCGGGACAGGGGGACCCGTAGCCCCGCGCGACCCCCGCGCCGCGCACAAACCCGCGGAGGCCGCACCGTCTACACTGCGCGCCCGTCCTGCTCCGGCGGCTTCTGCTCACCTGCTCCGGCGGGCCTGAGGGTCCGGACTCCTGTCAGCGTAGACGCCGCCCGCGACCTCCACGGGGGGTCCCGTCAGCGCGGATGCCGCCCGCCTCCCCCGGGAGTCCCACAGCGGGTCCTGAGGAGGCCGGATTCCTGCCGGCGTGGACGCGGCCCTCCATCCTCCGCGGCCGGTCCTGAGGATCCGGGCTCCTGACTGTGGAGGAGGCTCGCGTCCTCCCGAAGCCTGCGCGAACGCACAGACGGTCCTGAGGCCTCGGGACTCCTGCCCGCGCCGGAGACAGCGGCCTGAGCGCGCATGCCCAGCAACGGTCGCGAGCGGGCCTCGGGCGCCCCCTGCGGGCGGTGCAGGCGGAGCAGGAGGGTGTGGGGCGGTGACTCTGGCGCCCCCTGCGGGCGGTGCAGGCGGAGCAGGAGGGTGTGGGGCGGTGACTCCGGCGCCCCCTGCGGGCGGTGCAGGCGGAGCAGGAGGGTGTGGGGCGGTGACTCTGGCGCCCCCTGCGGGCGGTGCAGGCGGAGCAGGAGGGTGTGGGGCGGTGACTCTGGCGCCCCCTGCGGGCGGTGCAGGCGGAGCAGGAGGGTGTGGGGCGGTGACTCCGGCGCCCCCTGCGGGCGGTGCAGGCGGAGCACGAGGGTGTGGGGCGGTGACTCTGGCGCCCCCTGCAGGCGGTGGGGGCGGCGCAGGAAGCGGTGCGCTCAGTTCAGGGCAGACATCTGTCCCTGCTGGGGTCCGGCTGAATCCATTAATTTTGGAAATTCAAACTGAAACGGAGTCCGACCATCCCCTGAGTTCCCCGGAAATAGAAACAATTCGTTAGAAACCGTGTGGAATTAAGTGAAATACAGACACAAGCTTTACAACTTACACCGAAATTCGTTCAAAATTGTAGATATATTTAAAATGTAAAACAATCAAAATAGCAAAAAGAAAACGGAAGAAAACCCACATGGCCTTGAGCTCGGTGATGAGTTTTAACGCACAACACCAAAAGCCAATCCACAGAAGAAAAAGCTGATAACATGAACTTCCTAAAATCTTCTGCTCTGGGAAAGACCTCACTCAGAAAACGAAAAGACAAGCCAGAAATGAGAGGAAATGTTTGCAAAATACACATCTGGTAAAATATTTGCATTCAAAATATACAAAAAGCTATCAGAACGCAACATCCTAATCGATCGTGGGTGAGGATCTGAACGTGCCTGGACAAAGAAGACGTACAGTACGAAATAAGCATACAGAAATATGCTCAACCTCATCATTAGGAAGGTACAGATTTAAACAACAGTGAGACAGCACTGCACAACTACTACAAATGATAACCTCCAAAAACAAGGATGCCGATTGCTGGAAGGGGAGGAATGACAGCAACGGTCCCTTCAGAAGACAGTTTGGACAGTTTCCAAACCGAAATAAGTCTCGTGTTAAGATCCAACAATCGCACTTCTAGTATTTAAACAACTGCTTTGAAAAAATATTTCCAAGCAAAAACTCTCCTGCAGTTATGCACAGTAGCTCTATTCATAATGGTTACAAATTTAGAGAAGCCAGAATGTCCTTCCATAAATGAATCCATAAGGGAACTAAGCGCATCCATGAGAAGGAAGCAGAATATGCCGCCCAAAATAGGCCTCTTTGTCACAAGGGTTATTTGGGCTGATTAATCTTAAGAAACGGCAGATACGGGAGAACCTCTGACAACTGGGTACAAGGTGCCATTGGTGAGTGAAATGCACACTTCTAAAGGGACACTCCATCTGTAAGCCTGTCTCCCTCTGTGTCGGAACAGAATGACTAAACCTCAAGAAACTCATGCCAAAAGAGAAGGCACAGACTTAAATCTGTGGAACAACTGTACCCCCGTTTACTGTGCTCACTGATAACATCCCTGAACTGGCCTTCCCACCACCCAAAATCTTTCGGTCTTTAGTTGAAGGTAGCATTTAGGGTGTGGGCTGAACCACTCACAGAGTTACTCCGTTTCCCTGGGCATCTCCCATGAATACAAGACATGCATGATATTGAAGTTTGACTTGTTTTTCTCCTGTTAATCTATTCAGCAATAGAAAGAAACAAACCATCACCCCATACAAGGACAAAGATGAACTTTACATATATTTTTCTAAGTGAAGGAATCCAGTGTGAAAATGCTACACACTTTGTGGGAGATTCTGGAAAAGGCAAGCTGGAGATGATAAAAGCATCGGGGGGTGAATTCCATGATATTTTAATGATTTCTACCTGTCATTATGCATCTGTCAAAACCCAAACGTTTTGGGACACCTGGCTAGCTCAGTCAGGAGAGCATGCAACTCTTGATCTTGGGGTTGTGAGTTTGAGCCCCATGTTGGGTGTGGAGGTTACTTAAAAACAAAATCTTTAAAAAACACAAACATGGGGCGCCTGGGTGGCTCAGTGGGTTAAAGCCTCTGCCTTCGGCTCAGGTCATGATCCCAGGGTCCTGGGATCGAGCCCCACATCGGGCTCTCTGCTCCGCAGGGAGCCTGCTTCCTCCTCTCTCTCTGCCTACCTCTCTGCCTAGTTGGATTTCTCTCTGTCGAATAAATAAAATATTAAAAAAAAAAAAAAAAAAAAAAAACACAAACATTTTTGCATCCCAAAGAGTAAATCATAATCTACTGAAACTATGTTATTTAGGATGTGGGAGTGTTACAGGATGGAATAGGGGCTCAAGGGCAGGCTGCCCCAAATCTGCCACTTTGACATATAGATCATTTTAATAACAGTTACTTAAGAGACAGCCTATGCAATGAGGACACCTAGACCCTCCTCTGTCCCCCTGGAGGCAGGAAATCGATCTCTCATATGAAGATGTCCCTGTACCAGTAGGTAAAGAGTTTTCAACATCACCAGAGATGGGACATTTCAAGCCCATAAGGTTGTATAAAAAAAAAAAAATCCCCGTTACTTTTTACTAATTTACTGTCCCAGCCAAAATTCTGTCTACAATGCCTTACTAACTGAAGCTCCCAAGATTAAGTTTTCTTTGTCCTTGATTTCATCACAGGTGTATTTTCTCTTTGTCTAGAAAGTATGAAACCTGGCTTCCTTGATCATTTCTTTAGACCTCCGTTTCATTATTGGGTCTCTAGGCACACATCATTACACTTTGGGTTTTTTTTCTCCTGTTAATCTGTCTCATGTCAATTTTATTCTTAATCCCATGGTAAGAACTTCAGGCCAAGGAAAAATTCTTCCTCCCCTTCAACGGAATACAGAACAGGACACATAATCTAACTGTATTAGAAACGTATGGGGGAAAAAGACCCTCACTGTAGATCGCAGGACAAAATGTGCTGACCTGGGTAACTTTGGAAATGAATGGAATCTTTAGAGTAAAGGAAAATGTACTGTATGTACACGGTGGACTCTATTTGATAAAGTTCTTTCCCTGAAGTGTGGTGGCTACCAGTTCTGAAGACACCACATCCGTTCCACATCTGGAATGGCAGCTGGGGAGAGCCGGGTTTGTCCCTGTTAGAGTAGGAAGTTACAGATCAGCAAAGAGAGAAGATCACAATCTCCACGTGGTGATGGGCCGGGTTGGAGACGTCAATGTAAACTCGTCTTTGGCTTGATGTGGACACAGACAGTCGCACCTAGAAATCTTTTTGACTAGGTGTGTCGGCACAGGTGGGAATGCATGCATTTGTTGCCTCGCACTGTCCGCTGAGCGCATTTAGCTCCCATGTGTAAGACTTTAATACCACCCTCTACTAACCAGCGCTCCTTGAAATTGCTGACACTAGAACCGAGACAGGAAGTACAGGAGCCAGGATAGTCTGGAAGTATCAGAAAGTAAGGAAGTCTCAGGGAAAGAGCCACAGAGATGGAAGGATGTCAATGGAAAGTGCTCCCAATCACCAAAGCAGGAATGAGCCAGCGACCAAACACTGTAGTGCTGGAGCACGAGCTACCCTGGTTTCCATACTGGTAAAAATAAATGATTCCTTAAAGATTTAATGTATTGATTTGAAAGAGAGGAAGTGCATGAGCAGAGGGGAGAGGCAGAGGGAGAGGGAGGAGCAGACTCCCCACTGAGCAGGGAGCCTGACCTGGGGCTCGATCCCAGGTCCCTGAGATCATGACCCGAGCCAAAGCAGCCACTCAACTGAGCCACCTAGGTGCCCCAGAATAAATGATGTTTTAAAAGAGAAACCACAGGCCCCAAATGGAGTCACTTATGTCAAGAGACCCAAGCCAGCAAACCAAGACTTACTATCTGACTTCAGTGCAGTTCCACACAACCTCACCTCCGCGTAACCTTCAACCAGTCAACCTGGTACATGAGCTGAATGGCCCCTTCTGTTCCCCTTAGGAAGGGGACGTTGTCTAATGATCCTAGAATGCATCTAGTGCATCCTTTTCTAGTAATTTCTTTTTCTCAATCCCCTCTGTGCCTTTAAATACCTTCCCTCCCCTGCAGGTCAAACAGGCCCCTTTCTTTTCGCTAAATGAGATGCTGCCTATTTCATGAATTGTTCAATGAAGCCAATGGGAGTGGGATCTTTTAAATTACCTGGTTGCATTTTTATTAACAAATTACAAATAGTTCCAAAGAATGGATGGAGACATTCAACCATTCATCAAGGAAATGGAGTTAATTTCCCTCTCCTAAAGTGTGGGCTCAGAGCAGTGTCTTCCTGCTCATGGCAAAGGGTCACTTCACAATGGGGAAACCTGACCAGCATTGCCTCAGCAGGTGACCATGAACACGGACAGTGATAAGTGTTCCCTTGTTACAAAGTGATGACAAAGCCCTTTACCTCCCTGATCTGCTTCCTCAGAACCCATAACCCCAGTCTAATCACGAGGAAAACAAGTAAATCTGAGAAACGGTCACAGCCAAGAAGAGCCTGAAGAGACATGATGGGCACATGGCACGTGGCGCCCAGCATGGGATCCTGGAGCAAGAAAGGTAGAACAGAGGGGACTTAAATAAAATACAGACTTTAGCTAAAAATAACACATCAATATTTGTTCATTAATTGTGAAAATTTTGTAGAAAACTAGAAAAAGAGGAGAAATTAGGAGCGGCTGTGTGGCTCAGTCAGTTAAGCATCTGCTTCTCCCTGTTAAGCCTGCTTCTCCCTGTCCCTCCTGCTTCCCCTGCTTGTACTCTCTCTCTCTCTCTCTCTATCAAATACATAAATAAAATCTTTTTTTTTTTAAAAAAAGGAGTAGAAATTAAAGGTCAAATAAGAGAAACCTATTGCATCAGACAGAAAGCCTAGAGGAAATGGGTAATTTCCTAATAAGAATGCACATTTACAAACTGGACCCTAAAATAAGGGAAAAACAAGCAGATCACTTAACCATCCAGGGGCCTCTTGCTCCTGCTGGTTCTCCCCTCACTGTTCTGGGGTTTTCCTCTCCGGGGACAGAGAAGGAGCAGGGACAGAACCGTTCCGGAGCTCCTCTGGGACCTGACCCCACCTTCTTGTCTCCCCCTGCTCTGGCCCACCCTGTGAGGACACCATGCATGGGAAGTCTCAGGGATTGTCACCCTGATGTGTCACCCAGCACTGTGGATGGCGAGGGACTGGACATATTTACTGAAGTAAAATAAATTTTTAAATGGTAGAAATACATCAACACTTGTAAGAAACAAGAGTGGGTCTAGACCTGGCAGGCCCAAGGGCTCACAGTCTCACAGGGTGAGCTGGACCCTCTCCAACACTCCATCCTGCTAAGTGCTCTGGGGAGACCCCATTCTCAGGCACAGTCTCTCTCACTGCACCTGGGGCTTCCCGCAACTCCAGCCTAACACTCACTCACCATCCATTCTACTGGGAAGCGTTTCTCTTTCCCTTGGGTTCCACGAAGTCATGGCTTTAAGTGTCTTTGGCCTGGCTCGGGTCACACTCTCATCCTTGAAGCCATCAGAGCACCCAGAGGGCAGAGCATGGGGTTGGGTAGACTTGGATCATATGTCCATCTTTGAGGTGGGCGGAATGGGGGGGTCTGCCCTCTGGAACTGTTTGGGTGGGAGGCAGGTGAGATGTGGTTCCCAAAGGGAAGCTGAGAGGCTGGACTTGGACGTGAGAGCAGATGCTGGGCGGGGAAAGCAGCAGATTCTGCATCACTGGTGGGTGACTACACGGCTGTGGAATCTGAAGCCCAGGGAAGGAAGGGGTGCACTTAGGGTCAGGGGCTCTAGCCGCCCATCCAGGGCTCTTCCTGTCCTCCCACAATGGCAAGACGGTCTTATAACTGCTGAAAAAACAACTTTGCTGTTGGTGGGACACTCAAGGCTCCTGCCCTGGGCATTGGGTCCTCCGATCTCAGAGACTGGAAGGCACACAGACCTCGCTTGTGCCCTTGGGAGGAGGGAAGCCTGGGAGTCACCCCTGCCCCCACACACACATTAATCACCCAACTCCAGAGAACACACTGGCTCATTCCAGTCTCTTCTCTCTTCTTTACAAAGCGCAGACACCAAATATGAGGATGATCAGGAAATTATTGCTCAGTGAAGTCGTGGGAGGCTCAAGGATCATTCCACACCAAGAATCCACACGTGGTACACCTTCTGGAGGCCACAGTCCTGAATCCTGCATGCGGCTCTTTGAATCCACACGGTCTCAGTGAGAACACTGCTCGCTGGGAGACACAGTTACTCCCACAACCTCGATTCTAACAAATAATCATGCCCAAGGTTTACATACGTATCGGGAGACCAAAGGACAGAAGAGCCAGTCTGCAGGACAGCTGTTGTGGCCAGGGCCGCATCCAACACTTGGCAGGTTAGGAGACTGAGGGAGGACGAGCTTGTCTCAACCACGCAGGTGTTGGGAATGGAAACATCCTGTGGGGGGGGCTGTCTACACAGCCCGTGGACTTATTACATTCCAGGAGCACAGTCAGCTCAGTAACTGGCCATAGGGGTTGTCAAGACCATGCCTGGCCTGAACTGGAGAACCACAGATGCCTCCTGAGATGGTGATAGGCCAAGGGCTGTCTGTCCACTGTTCACTGTTGATCACTTGGATGGGACGGAGGATCTAGCCAGGGCCAGGAGAGCCCCACCGGCCTGCAAGGAGACTGCACATGGGGGCAGGTAGGCCACGCAGTCAGTCCTGTATCAATCCATACGTGTTTCCTCAGTGGCCTCGTGGGTCAGAGTGGTGCTGGAACTTGGGGCTGCCCAGGCAGAGTGTGGCCAGTGACACCCTTCTCAGGTGGGAGGGAGGAAGAGCTGTGTGTGACCTCTGAGGCCCTCTACAGCTCCTGAGTGGGCTTGAGCTGGATCTGAAACAGTCAGTGACGAGCTATTTCACTTTTCTGTTAAAGCCCAGGAGTGAGAGGCCAAAAACCAATGTTCCAACTCACCTCTGACTCACGTGTGACCCTGGGTGAGTCCTGTCCATCCTGGAGGCATAGGGAGGTGGAGGAGGGGGAAGAAAGCTGATTATGCTTAAACCTAACCCAGACCATGGCCCCAATCCAGACACTGGTCCTGACCCCAACCCATGACCGTCAGCCCAACCCCACACTTGCATCATGAACAGACCCAAAAAAGTTTCAGAGGGTTCTTTTCTCCAGAGAGCTCCTCGGGTCTGCACTCCCACCCGCGTGCCCATGGAGGCAGCCCGGCCTCCTGAGGACACACAGATTGCTGACTCCCATACCCCCTGCATACATCACCCAGCAGCATGGTGGGGTTTGATTTGATTTTTTGCTAAGTTTTATTTTAATCCAAGGACTTTGATTCATACAAAATGTCATTGTAGAAACAATAGCAGAATCCAAAGTCTGGGTGATCAATATTACTCAGGCAGCAAACTCATCAATCACAGGATTGTTTTAAAGCAGGTCCCAGTTGTGTTGCATGGTTGGGACTTCTTTTTGTTTTTTTGTGTTTTTTTTAACACTGTTCTTAAATATAAAGTTTTGCAACAAACCTTTGATTTATATCAAATATAATTAAAAATTAACAAATGAGTACATTGTATCAAAAAGTACGAAGATATACATTTCATGCACATACTCGTATATATGTATATATGTATATATTTTACATGCACACATAACTTACTCAAACTACAGCCACTGCTTGACTGCTCCAGATGCAGACAACTGGTTCATGCATTTCAAATTTGGCAACTCACTATGAGATCTCAGTGGAAACATATGATAGCTGAGAAGAGACGATACAGAAACAAAACCCAAAGTCAGGAAAACAAGACAGGGTATCTCCTCCCCCACTCCCTGTAGTTTTCACCAATTCCAGTGTCTAGAAGAATCCAGACAAACTGGTGAGGCTGTGCTGGGCTACAACAGTGATTCTCCACCCACCGTGGCCTTGGAAGCAGCTGCGGTTCTGCACAGAATGGATACATTCAAAGTAACATGGGCCAGAGATGAAACATCAGTATCAAAATACACATCCTTCCACTTTGCAACAGGAGCACAGCGTCTCATGCAGGCTGAGATACCCTCCAGTTATCGTTTCCTATCGCAGTAAAATACTCTGTAATCTTAAAGGTTCAGAGTGTTGTGCCTTCCGGTAAGGAAATTCTATAAAATGGTTTGGTCACAATCGTGCTGAAACCCTGGAACAGGTGGTTGTCTGATGTGATTTAGTTCTACTGAACATGTGTCTTTTGTTGCATAGCCCTATGGGTTAGCGACACCCGCTCACTGGGACACACCTCCACACAGAGAAACGCACACACACATCACAGGCCAAGTTTCTTTAAGGTGAGTCATGGGGTGGCAGCCGATGGGATCACTCAAAAGATCCGGCAAAGCGATCATCTGACATTTCCAGACACGGAGGGCGCACCAAAATCTGATCATCTAGGTTCTCCTTTCGTCCACGCAACAAAGGGTCTCCCGGCATTTTACCCACAGCCTCCTAACTCCGGTGTTTCCCTTTTGAGAGCGGCCATGAGGTTGGATTCCTCTTTCGCTTTCTGCTTTCCCACGTCCTGTGCCAAGAACAGTGCCGGGCTTCCGTGCCTCCCACACGAGCCACAGTCTCGAAGCTTCTCCTTGCCGCGTCCCTTCCTCGGAGTCGTGGCCTCATTCACTTGGGGCGTCCTGAGTGCCGCGTCTGCCCAGACACAGACCCTCCCTCCTGCCCCCACCTCTCCCTCTTGCGAGTGCCTCTCCCTCTCTCTGGCCTTCTCTGAGAAGAAGCTCACAACGACAGACATCGTGTCCCCTTTGGCAGGCATCCCGTCCCTGAGATTCAGAAGTGCGACAGACTGAAAACACCCCACACGAGGACACGCTCCACGCTGCTGTGTGGCTTCCCAGGAAGCCCTTTCACTCGTGGGAGGAACACGGGGAAGTGGTCGCTTCGTTTCCAACGACAGCCGTCCCACTGGATGTTACACGAGTGTCCTCCACTGGCACCAGCCTTGGACCTGGCCGATATCTGGAACTGGGCACAGTTCCAAGGATTCACCCACGCTTCACACAGGCTTCACGGCACCGCCCCCAGGAGCCTGGCCCGAGAGGGCTCGGAAGTCAGGCACTTGGTCGAGAGCAGCAGGGGCCAGGGGAGCTGGGGGACCACCCAGGCTGGACGCAAGAGCGTCTCCTCACACAAGACACACACACACACACACGCGCGCGCGCGCACGCACACACACCAAAGAGCTGAGAGCTTCCTACAGGTTGGATTTTTTTAAGTAGTATTGCTATTTCCTTCCCCAGTCTTGTTTTTCTCTTTTTTCTAGATCAAGTATATGGAATTGACAAAGAGGGAAGGGTGTTGTGATTAAAAACCAAAACCAACAGCCAGAATGTTTTCAGATTTGGTCCCCGCCAGGGTTGACAGCATCTGGGAGAGGACGGAGTGTGAGAGTGTATTTCTGGGGTCCACTTGTGGTTTCAGGTACAAAGAGCCACGCCGGACATGTCTGTGTTTGTGGGCGCTGCCAAGAACGCATGGAGCCACGGCCCAGGCTCCCCAGGCTGCTGCCCGTGGACCGTCAACTCTGTCTTGTCTGGCCAGGCGTTCAAACGTGCCAGGTTCCCCAGGGCCACAGACTTGGATAAAGGATGGCCTCCGCGAGCTCCAGACCTCCTCGGAACGGCTCCAGACACACACCCCGGATGCTGGGACCCAGCACGCAGGATCCAGACCGGCAGCGTCCTACTCAGCACACGCAGCCAGTTCCCGTGTAGGGTCTGTGGTACGAGCCCCAGGCAGGCAGACCGGCGGACAGAGAGAGCCACAGCCCTGTCTGAAAGGGCTTAAGACTCGGTCCAGTGTGAAGGAGGAGGTGGCGGGGGGAGCAGCGGGGCCTCCCCCCAGCTGGCCCCAAAGGCAGGGCCCCTCCCCGCAGGGGCTGCTGCCCCTGCCTCGGAGCCCCTGAGCGTCCCCCGGAGCCAGCGTGGAGGATAAAACTCATCGGCGGGAGGCGGCCACGGCGCAGGTGCGTGGCGTGGGCGGTGCAGCTAGCACCAGTGGTCCTGGTCGGGGTGGTGGTAGCTGTGCCGGCCCGGCCGCCCCAGCCGAGTCCCAGAGTGCAGTGGTAGCCGCTGGGCACGCGGCGGAGGGGGTGGGACTGGGAGGTCAGAGAGGACACGGAGTCCGGGAGGAGCGGCCTGAGTCGGTGGCCACGGCCTCCTCGAAGGTAAGCGTGTCCTCAGGCTGGGTGCGGGCTGCGTCCTCACTGTCCGGACGCTGCCCCAGGTAAGGGTCAGAGCCGATCCTGGAGCCGGCAGCCAGGGGCTGGCTGAAGGGGTCTCTCTGGAGCAGAGCGTTGTGTTCGGAAAGGCCACGACTCAGCCGGCCTGGGAAGAAGGTGGGGAGGCTGGTCTGTGCCCCAGCGAAGTGGACAGGCGAAGCGTTGGCCGTCTTGTAGGTGACACTGGGACGGGGGGTCGGCGGAGTCTGGGGGAGCTGCCTCCGCCCGCCACGGCCAGGGGTGCTAGCACCGGATGCCGACAACAAGGGGCTCCCGTTCACGGAGCCGCCACCCTACAAGAAAGCAGAACAGAGCAAAAAGAGGAAAAAATGAAAGTACGGGGCCAGAGGCCAGTGCAGGTGAGCACCACTGGGAGGAGGGGCAGGGAGGCAGGGAGAGAGGCAGGCGCCCGAGGAGGGGGACCGGTAGGACGTGTGGTGGGGGAAATGTAGCTGGAAACAATGGGTGACAAAGGGACAGGCACAGCTCAGGGAGAGGCCAGACCAGAGGCCAGTCCAGGGCAGCTGGGAGGGGAGGCCTGGGCTGGTGGAGGAGCAGTGGGGCAAGGAAGAGGGGAGGAGACTCGGGCCAGGGAACCAGCACGTGAAGGACGATTCGGAACGTGGTGGCGGGGGGAGTCTTACAAGGAGGGGCAGCGAGGGGGTCCCGTCTTACTGGTCTCGGGGGTCCTGGCTCCTGCCCAGCTGTTGGCGATGTGGGGTGGCTGCCGAGAGAGGGTTTGGGACGCGAGGGCTCACGGCCCCCAAAGCGGTCGCAGGAGTAGAAACGCTGCTTCTCCGAGGAAGAGGAAGAAGGCTGCCTCCGCTCCTGGGACCGGCCCCGCTCCTGTCTGCGCTCCCTCCGGCAGCCTGTGGGTCCCTCTCCCGGGGGTGGGCCTGGCCCTGCGGCCCTGCTGGGTGCTGGCCAGGAAGAGGGGAAGTCAGCACAGACAGCCAGGCGGGGAGACAGACCCCCAGCCCAGACCTGGTCCCCAGGGAGGACCCAGGGAAGAGCCGAGGTGGGGGGGTGGTCCTGCCTGGTCCCCAGACCTGCGACTCACCACCCCCTACTCAGGACTGCTTGTACGGTCGAGGCACAGAGAGGAAGAGGGTTCAGACCCCTGCCCCAGGCCCTGGACATCCGAGGGACCCTGACGCACCACCATCTGTGTCTGCAGACAGGCTGGGCCCCTTCTCCAGGGACTTCTGCTTCCTGTCCCTGCGGCGGTGGCAGCGGTGGTGGGGGGGGCACAGGCTGGCTGGCCGGGGCGCGGTCCAGGGCCGCGTTGCAGAGCTGAGCCACGTGAGGGCGCTGGGGCGCCAGTGTGGAGATGGACCGCTTCATGGGGCTGGCGCTGGGGGCCGGCTGCGGGGCGGGGGGTGGGGGGGCATCCTTTATCTCACAGTCTGAGAGACGGGTCTGGGGCTCCAGAACCACCAGGCCCCTCCCTCTCCCTGGAAAGCTCTTCCCCACCCAGGGTCACCCTTTCTCCTGGAGCGCGGCACAGGCTGCTGTCCGTCTCTGCCAGCAGGGCGCAGAGAGCTGTTGCCTCCCTGTCCCGGGAGGACAGGGAGGAGGCCAGGAAGAGGGAGGCTGGGGCCGGGCTAGGAGAGCACCGAGGGGAGCTGCGTGTGACGGCTCTGCGGGGCCAGGGCCACGGGCTGCCGCCCTGAGCTGGAATCAGGACCCGTGGAAATGGGCCCACGTGGAGCAGACCCACGGCTTCCACTCAGTGTCCTGCAGCCGCTCCACTGGCCAGGGTCAGGAAGGGGAAGAGGGCGGGAGCCACCAGCAGTGGGACACAGAGACAAGTTTAGAGGATGAAGTCATTTTGAATGTGCAGAGCCAGGAACCACAAAAGGAGGTAGGGACACGGCCAGCCCCAGGCCAGCGCTGAAGGCCCCAGACCACAGGTCATGCTCTCCTAAAGCCCCTCACCTTCCCAGCAAGTTAAAACAGGGCCCCCGACCCAGTCTCAGGTCTGCAGGCCCCTCTCTGAGTCCTTGTGAAAGGGCATGCAGCCCCCCTGCCCTAGAGCGTCCCTGCATCCCTGAAGGAGCAGGGGACGGAGCTGGGAGCTCCTGCACACCAGAGAAGGAACAGGGCAGATCGTCCCCAGAGCTTCGACCGGAAAAGGGAGGACCAAGGTGTGAGGCACCTTGTGCACTGGCGGGAAGGGGGTGCACTAGGGTGGGACAGGTATGTCCTAGAGAGGGAAAGGCTGGGTCACGCACACTGGCCCACAGTAACCCAAAAAGAGGCTGACCACCGGTGGGTGCTGGAGACTCTTGGCAGGCCTCGGAGGGCCCTGGCTGTTCCTCTTGAGTCCATTGTGGAGTCCCAGGAGTCCCCGACAGGGCCGACAGCATCCAGGCTGCCATAAGGTGGGGAGCCTTCACGAGGGACACAAGCCCTCCCCAAGCCAGGTTTCCTCATCCCCCGCTCCCCCACCCTCCCATGACCCTGACCCTCCCAGACCACCCACCTGAGTCTCTGCAGCCAGGCGGGGCATGGAGGCCACTCGTCCCTGGCTCTCCAGGCCGGGCTGGGGTTCCCCGTCAGGACCTCTCAGGGCCACGCTCTGCATCTGGACATCCACGGCCTGGGCACGGAGCAGCGCACAGTCACGGCAGCCTCCACTCCACTCTCACCTTCTCCCCCTCCCCCGGGGCTCCCTGCCGCGTTCCTGGCATCTCGCACCATCCCTGCCTCACGCCCCCCATCTCGTCCGCCAGCCCCAGCCTGAGTCCCCAGGAGCCCGCACCGGCTTTCCCGGCTGCTCCACTGGGATCTCTGTGGAGTGGCCACGCTCCAGGGGTGCCCTTGCCTCACTGGGTACCTCCTGGGTCCGCTGAGTGCCCCAGGAAACAGACTCCTTGATGCCGCTCTCTTGGGTTTGTCTGTAGAGCAGAGACGATTGTCCTGTTGGCTCAGAGGTCTGTGGGCCCCGGCAAGTCCACCGAGGACCCGGCCCCAGCCTGACAGGAAGCTACACTGGCCCTTCTGCCCGGGCTCAGGAGCAGCCCAGCGGCGCAAGGCCCTCCCGTGCAGGCCCTCAAATGGCCACGGGGCAAGGGGTGTGGACCCAGAGCCAGGCTCGGAGCAGACGGCCCTAGAGGGCCCCGGAGAGGAGTCCGAGGGAGGGCTGGGCCCGGCCAGCAGCTTCCTCAGCCCTAAACACGGCCTCCTGTGTGCAGCTGGAGCAGGGACGGTTCTCAGCAAAGACCACACGTGTACGATGTGCACAATGCCCAGTACGGACATCCTGTTGATGCTTGTGCCCGGCAAGCCCTGGCTGCTGAGTTACGGGCAGTTTAGGACTCAGCAAAATCCACCTCATTAAGTGCAAGACCCACAACCCGGCTTCAAAGAAGAGCATCCAAATGTGTGCCACGAGAGGACGTCGGGAGCCCTAAGCATGCCGGCCACGCCAGTCTGCTCTCAGGCCCCGTGCCTCAGCCCCCGCGCCTCAGCCCCCGCTGCATGAGGTGGAGCAGAAGCCCCTCCCTCGGCGCTCAGCCAGGGGTCCGTTTGAGCCGATGGGGTGTGAGCAGACACGGGACCCTGCTGGCCCCAGGGGCTGGCTAGAGGAGCCCACTGCACCACCCCTCGGCGACACACGGCACAGGACGGGTCACTGCTCTTTCACAGCACTCGGTTTGGGTGGTTCATGCCCAAGAATTATTGCGGCAAGAGTCAGAGGACAGGCGAGAAGGATGTCACCAGTTTGTGTACCGGATGCAGCTGCTTCAGAAAGCGCGGCCGGAGCGGGCATCTGAGGGAAAGGCGTCTTAGAGGGGTTCGGAAGACCAGACACACACAAGGCGTCAACAGAATGCGGTGGGGACCGAGGTGGAAACAAGTAATTTCTCGACGGGCAGGGAGTGAGCAGAGGCAGAGGCCCCTGCACGGGAAGGCAAATGGGCACACGCACTGGGAGGGGACGGTCTGGAGCCGCTGACCTCGGGACCATCAGAGGCACCTGTGTCGCGTTGGGGAATCAGCTCTGGGGACCACCACAGACGGCTCCAGCAGCCGGCCTGGGCCAGCTTCCAGGCACCACCCACGAGAACCATCTGGGCGGAGGTGGGCACGGGGTGAACGGTGGAGCCTCCTCCCAAAGTGGCGCTGGGACCTGAAGGCTCCATGTCCTGCGGCCAGGCCTGCAGAGAGCCCCTCTGGGAGGTGCCGACACCAGGAGTCCTCCCTCCTCCCAGCACCACGACCCCTGGCCGGGTATTCACAAGGCCCCGCCGCTGCTGAGGGAGGCAGCGCTCTTCTGCCGAAGGAAAACCCGGGCTCCTCGGAGCACCGCGGGCTGTGTCTGCTCCAGCGTAGCCTTCAGAGGGTGGAACAGGGACACAGGGCCCATCTGCAGAAGGGACGCAGAGAAGGGGAAGAGCTCTAAGGGCAGAGACAGGTGCACCAGGAAGCTGCCGTGTCCCCACAGCGTGGGCTGGTGCTCCTTCTGCCCTGCCCCAGCCCTACACAGGAGGGAGGCAGGGTCTTCCTCCCAGCCTGGCCTGTAAGTGACATCAGCAAAGTCATTTCACTTCTTGGAGCTTCAGCTTCCTCACCTACAAAATCCGGGGACTGCATCCACTTAGAAATGGTAAAAATATTTCATCTCGTCGACTTGGATTGATGGGCAGAGGCCGCGTGAGCCCCAGATTGAGCAGAATTCTGAGATTTCCGGGCTTGGTGGGGGGCAGGGCACGGAAGGGTGTCTGCGACGGCCTGGGGAACGGGGAGCTGCGGTGTGGGCGGGCATCAGATAGTTCCCATCCCAAGAGGGGTGACTGTGCCCGCAAGCCCTGACCACCAGGCAACTTTCTAGACAAGAGTCTACATACGGTCACTGACGCGTTGGCTATGTGGGAAGTTGTTCTCTTTGAAGGGCGACATCAGGAAGACGGGGCCCCACACCAGCCCAGTCAGAGTCATGAGTGGAACAAATCATGACCTTGGACCCATCGGTTTGAATCTCTCTGCTCCCTGCCCGTGTGCAGGATAAGCAAGTTCTCCTCGCACCTCCCCAGACAACCTCCTCGAGTGTTGTTCGAACTTCTTTCTTCTACCACTTAAGAAAGCGGCATCTCCAGGGAACATGTTCTCAGTCCCTTGTCTACTGCTCCCGAACACTAGCTCTCCAAGTCAGGGGACCCCTGGACCAGCAAGAGACCAGCCACTGGAAAGCAGACAGGCTGCATGGAGTCTCTGACTTTGGGGGCGGAGAGGTGAAGCCACAGTTGGGACCTCTCGTCCTCCTTTTCCTGCCGTGCTGTCCCCAGGAGGATGTGCGCTCCCTCTGCTGTCGAAACAGCTGACGGGTGTCAGAGCCTGAGGCGTACTTCTTGGGAACCCTGAAACCCGGTACCTGGGACAGGCCTCCCGTGGCCTGGTGAATCTGATCCCTGGTGGTCTTGTTCTGTTTGTAGAAGTCGAATATCATCAGAGCCGTGTACACCTTCCCCACTGTCGTCTCATCGGCTGGAGGGAGAGAAAACAGAGGACGGAGTATGGCGGAGGAAGGCGGGGTGGGGTGGGACAAGGGAAGAGCCCCCACCAAGAGGAACCCCGGACACGCTCAGGAAAGGCCACAGGGCTTGGCCAAAGTTGCACGGTCCCCACATGGTGTCTTTGGACACTGGGCACGTGTCCCTGGAGCTGTACTGACTCTCCACAGGGCCCTGCATCTCCTCCCAGTGAAGTGGATATGGGGTCTAATCTTTAAGCCCGTCATCTCTAACAGGAGTCTCCCTGCTGTTCTCTGGATCTTTTTAAGTACACCCCCCACCGGGAATGGGGGGGACTGTGGCCAACAGAATAAAGCCCAGGTCATCCCCTCCCACAGTCCCTATGTGCCCACTCGTAAGACCGTTTCCCCGCAGGTGGAATCGAAGTCTAGACTATCAATGAGGTCACCCTGGCCCAGGGGTCCCGGCACTGCCTCTGGGTGGGACACAGAAGGGGGTGAACAAGGGGAGTTTCTTGCCCTCACTTACGTTTGTGGGGTGGCACCCGTACATCCAGGGTCTTCTGGGGCAGATTGGCCCACACAGAGGAGATCTCCTTCCTCAACTCGGCATCACCCTGGTGCTGCTTGGTGCCGGCTGGGGCGGGGCAGGGTGTGGAGGGGAAGAGAGATGTCAGCAGCCGTCGCATACCCCCTTGGGGAGCAGGCGGGGAGAGGTGTGGTGTAGAGGGAAACCGGGCAAGGACAGTGCTAGGAGAGAGGGCGGAGCAGGAAGAAGCGTGGCCACGGCGGCCATCTGAGCGCCCCGATGGGCTCCTGTCTGGAGACAGAGGCCTGCGTGCACGGGCCCTGGGAGCGGAGAAGGTCACGGTGGCGGTCCAGCCCTTCAGCACGATCGAGTGGACACCCGCCCGTGCCAGGTACTGTTCTAGGTGATGGAACGAAAGCAAAGCTGCTGCCTTTGTGGCACGACGTGGCTTAATAAAGTGGCAGTAAGTTCAAAATCTAGGGTGTTGGGTGCAGAAGCAGCCAAGGAGGAGGGATGACATACCAGGAGGGCTGCCGTGCTGGACAGGGTGGTCGGGAAAGGTGTCGTGTGTGCACGACCCCGAAGGCAGAAAGGGACCAGGGTGTGTCACACGCAATGAGCCAGGACAGCAAGGCTCACTGAGCAGGGCATGGGGGTTGGGCGTTGCAAGGAGCAGATGCTGAGATGGGAAGAAGCGGAGGCATAAAATACTGATTTATCTTTTTTTGGCATCAGGGTTAGTGTGGTGTGCATACAGTGACACTCATCCTTTTCAGTCGTCCCCTTCTGTGAACTGCGATAAACCTCCGAAGCCACGTATCCACCCCCACCATCGAGACGTGGGACCACGGCCAAAGCCCCTCCGTGCTCCCTTTGTAACTGACCCTTGGCCTTCTCCTCCCCTCCCCTCCCCTCCCTGTGTGTTTTCTGTCCCGGTTTATGCAGCCTTCTCCAGAATGCCACAGGAATAACATCGCAGGGTGTCTTGGTTTGGGGGGATTCCCCACTCAGCCCAGTGCATTTGAGACTCATCTGTGTTGGCGAACGTGTCGTTAGTGTGTTTCTTTTTTTTTTTTTTATTTGACAGAGAGAAATCACAAGAGAGGCAGGCAGAGAGAGAGGAAGGGAAGCAGGCTCTCCACTGAGCAGAGAGCCCGATGTGGGACTCGATCCCAGGACCCTGAGATCATGACCTGAGCTGAAGGCAGCGGCTTAACCCACTGAGCCACCCAGGCGCCCCTAGTGTGCTTCTTTTGATAGCTGAGGACTATCTTACTGTATGGACAGACCACAATTTGCTTATCCATTCACCCCCTGTAAACACTTGAGTTGCTTACATTTGGAGGGGATTATGAAATAAAGCTGTGAACCTCTGCATCGATGTTTCTGTAAAGACGTTTCTTTTCTTCCCACTTAGGGGTGGGATGGCTGGGCCAAACTGTAAGGAACTGCCAAACTAGGGTGACAAAAATTCCATATTATGCATTCTCGCCAGGACTTAATATTGTCCTTTTAAAAAAGTATTTTAACCATATTAATAACCATGTAGTGTTACCTTGTTGTGGCTTTATTTTGGATTTCTCTAACGACTAATGATATTGAGCGTCTCTGTAGCTGTTTACTTGCCTGCCATATATACGTCTCGGTGACATGTCTGTTCAAACCCTTTGCCCATTTTTATCAGTTTGTCTATTTTCTTATTACTGAGTTGTGGGAGACCTTTACCTATTCTGGAAACTGATCCTGTATCAGATATATGTTTCAAAAATATTTTCACCATTGCTTTAGCTTGTCTTTTCATTTTCTTAAATATAAAGCAAAAGTTTTTTACATTGGTGAAGTTCAATTTATCGATTTTTCTTTGATGGCTCGTGCTTTTTCTCTTAAAAAATCTTTCTCAGGGGCGCCTGGGTGGCTCAGTGGGTTAAGCCTCTGCCTTCGGCTCAGGTCATGATCTCGGGGTCCTGGGATCGACCCACATCGGGCTCTCTGCTCAGCGGGGAGCCTGCTTCCCCCTCTCTCTCTGCCTGCCTCTCTGCCTGCTTGTGATCTCTGTCTCTCTGTCAAATAAATAAATAAAATATTTTTTTAAAAAAATCTTTCCCAAACTCAAAATTGCCAAAATTTCTCTCCTGTGTTTCCTTCTATAGGTTTTATAATTTCACATTCTACATTATGTCTATGATCATTTTCAAGTTAATTTTGGTAGGAGATGACAGGTATGTGCCATGGGCTGCATTGTGCACTACCCCCACTCACCTGTTGAAACCCGAACTCTCGCTGGGACTGTATAAGGCTGAGAAGGAGGTAATTAGGTGAAATGAGGTCGGGGGGGCAGGGCCTGACCTACAGAGTTAGTGTCCTTCTGGGAAGGGACACCAGAAAATTCGTTCACTCTCTGTACCCACTCAAGGAAAGACCATGTGAGCACATGGTGAGAAGGTGACCACCCTACAAACCCAGAGAACACGCCTGGGGATGAACCCTACCTTCCCGACACCTTGAATCAGACTTTCAGCCTCTAGACTGTGAGGAATAAATTTCTGGGTTAAAGCACTCACTTATGGTATTTTGTTATTGGCAGCCCAAGCACACTAAGATAGTAAAGGTCAAGAATTTTCCCCTTTGGGGGGATATAGCTGTCTAAATTTTTCCAGTACCATTTGTTGAAAAAATTATCCTTTCTCCATTAATTGCCTTTACAATTTCATCAAAAACCCACTGGCTGTGTAAGTGTGAGTGTCCTTTGTGTTCCACCGACCCACGTCTCTGCCATTAACTTGCTTTATAGGTAGCTTCTGATTCATGTGGAGTAAGTATTCCAGCTTTGTACTTTTTCAAAATTGCTTCTCAAGTTCTTTTGCTTTCCTACAGACATTTTAGAATTCATTTGTACATTTCTACCTAAAAACTGGGATTTTGGTTGGGTTAACATTTATTCTATTGATCGGTGTGGGAAGAGCTGACATCATGGCAACACGGAGTCTTCCCGTGCAGGAAGACGATGCAGGGCTTGACTCAGTTAGGTCTTCGATTCTTTCAGCCAGTGCTTTGCAATTGACAGCGTACAAAGCGCACATATATACTTTGTAGAGTTATCCAGCAACACAGAAGTATTTCATGGTTTTGGTGCGATTTTAATGGAATTTTTTCCCATTTCAATTGTTAATATGTAGAAATACATTTGCTTCTTGCACATTGACCTTGTATCCTGTGGCCTTGCTAAACTTGTGTATTGTTTCAGTAACTTCTTTTAATGGCTTAAAACAATAGAAATCTGTTATCTCAGTTCTGGAGGCCAGAAGCTCAAAATCAAGGTGTCAGCATGAGGATGCCTCCTCCATATGCTCTAGTGAAGAATTCTTCCTTGCCTGTTCCCAGATGTTGGTGGCTCCCAGCCATCCTTGGCATTCCTTGTTTTATAGATACCTCCATTTTACTCACCTTTTCTTAGAGCCTTTCAAATTTTCTCCATAGATAATCATTCCAGTTGTAAATACAGACGGCTTTATTTCTTCCTTTCCAACTGGCATGCTTCCTATTTCTTTTTCTTAACTTATTACAATGGCTAGGCCCTAAAGTAAGATGTGAAACAGGAAGGATGACAGTAGACCTCCTTCCTTTGTTTTTGATCTTAGGGGGAAAGTCATTCTTTGTTAAGTGTGTCATTCGCTGAAGGTCTTTCACAGATATCCTTGGTCAGATTGAAGGGGCTTCCTTAGTTACTACGCTATGCAGAATTTTTAATTTTGTGAAATGCTTGTTCTGCATCTATTGAGATGATCATGTAGTTTCACTTCATTGATACAATAAATTATACTGATTGATTTTTAAACTTGAACTCAACTTGCATTCTTGGGATAAACCCTACTTTTGTCATCAAATAAATAGAAATATATATAATCAGATTCAGTCTGAGAAAACTGTGTTGAATATTTTTGTGCCTGCAGTCATGTGGGATAGTGATCTATAATTTTCTTTTCTTATAATGTCTTTGTCTCATCTTGATATCAGAGTAATGTTAGCATCATATGGTAAGTTGAAAAATATGCTCTTTTTTTCTATTTTCTGGAAGAGTTTATATAGGCCAGGTATTATTTCCTCCTTAAATGTTGGGCCGACTTCACCTATGGAGTTAACGGGGCCATGGATTTTCTTGTTGGAAGTCTTTTAACTATAATTTAATTTCTTTATGAAGTATAGTGCTACTCAGATTATCTCTTCCTTTTTTTAACCCACTCAGGTTATCCATGCTTGAATGAGCTTGGTAGTTGGTGTCAAAGAATTTTCCCATTTCATTTAAGTTACTGACAGAGAGTTGTTCATAAAATTTCCTTGTTATCCATTTAATGGCGGCAGGACCTGTAGTGGTGTTCTCTCATTCTTTATATTGGTTATTGTTGTCTCCTTTTTTCTTGATTAGTCTAGCCAGAGGTTTATTAATTTTATTGGTTTGGTTTCTGACATGATCGTCCTTGCTGGTATGTTGAAGGCAGACAAGAACAGAGGCAGACCAGTTGGAAGCTACGGTAACAATCTAGCCAAGACCCAAGAGACAGTGGCTTGGACAGGAGCTGGCAGTGGGAGAGGGCAGAGAAGTGATCATACTCTGTGTATTTTGAAGGTAGAGTCAGGAGATATGACAAGGGATCAGATATGGGTCAAAACTGGGGCACGGAAGTAAGAATGACTCCAAAGCTTGAGTGACCAACTGGAAGAAGAGAGTTTCCACTGATGGAGATGGGAAAGGCTGCAGGGAACACGTGGTGATCAAGTCTGGGCAAGTGAGCTTTGGAACACTTCCTGCGCCTCCAAGTGGAGACAGTAAATAACTTTTCTCACGTAGCTCCTCACATGAGAATGCAAGTCTGGGATTCAGGAAGAGGCCTGGACTGAAAACACGAAGTAGGGATTCCCAGTGCTTAGAGCCATGAGAACAGGTGGAAGGACCGAGGGGACAGAGAGAGTCTGAGGGGCACAGTGACATCCGGAGAGTGGGAGACATGAGAAAACACAACAAGAAACCTCAAAGGGATTCAAAAAGAAGGAGGCGGCAGCCGAGGAGAGGCTGAGCTGTGGACAGGGAAGATAAGGTCACTGAGCAGCTCAGCGAGCGCGGCTCCCACAGCACGGCCGCATGGACCCTCCTGCGGAGTGAACGGGAGAGACCAGACAGACCCTGCAGACCAGTCTCTCAAGAAGCCGGTTGCGAGGAAGGGAAGGATAAACACAGGGAAGCGGACGGAGGGAGAAGAAAACCTTTTAAAGATGGGAGAGATCGTCGCACGTCTGTATGCGGATACAAGGACTCTGACAGGGAGGAAGCAAGTGACAGGACAAGAAGCGGGGTGCAGAATTTCTGGCGTGACATCTTTGGGTAGATGATGAGAACGGGACCTAGGGTGCAAGGGGTGGTGGGGTACGGGACTGGCCTTGACTCATCCGCTATAAACACAATGGCTGAGCTCAAGGTCATGAATGCAGCTTGGAGGGTGGTGTGGGGGCAGGGACAGGGCCGATCCCCTCTGGTGGCTCTAATCTCCTCTGAAGGTACAGCAGGCATCACAGGAGGCTGCAGGTGGGGAGGACACACTGGAGGTCTGTTCTCTCCTAGATTGGCCACCGGCAATGCGGTCCTGTCCGCTCGGGAGAGGACCTGCCCGGGGCTGGGCTCACTTCGGGGAGTGGACTGCAGGCACAGACCCTCCGCCCTGGAAGACCGCTGTCTCCGCGTGCTCTAGCGCTGGGTGACCGGGACGGGTCGATGAACCTCACTGCACATCAGCTCCCTCCCACGAAACTGGGATCATTCACAAGCCCCCGAGTGGCTGTCAGATGACAAGGTTGGTGCCCGACAGAGGCGCCATGGGCAACTGTCCTTGGTCCCCTCCAAACAGGCCTCCTCACCCCTCCTCCCTGCACAGCCCCCTGGGGGCGGCTCTGGAGTGAGATGGCCTGGTCCTGGCTCGGTGCCGTCCCCAGATGCTGCCTTGCTCACCTGGAGCCAGCTTGATCTCCAGCGCAGTCCGAATGAGGGCCATCAGCATGGACGTGAAGTGGACAGTCATGTCCTTGTTGGAGATGGGCATGTTCATGCGAACCAGGCGCTAGGGACAAGCGGAGCAGGTCAGGGCCAGGCTTGCCAGGGTCCCTCCACCATGGGACGACAAGGTGCTAGAGGCCCCTAGAGGCTGGGCTTCTCCTGGGGCGGGGGGCTTCTGCAGGTGCCCAGGCCCAAGCAAAGTTGGGTGGCTGGGAGTTTTGCCAGCATTCACACTCACCCTTGGACCCCCACCCTCACCGGAGCTGAGTCTTCACCTAACCGCAGACAAAGGGACATCCAGGTAAAGGCTGTCACATCGCACCAAGCCAGAAGGCTGGGTCCCTCTGAAAGAACAGGCACATGCTCAGCCGGAAGGACCCCTGCCCGAGGCTGGAGTAAGGGGCATGTGGCCTGGGTTCAAGACGGAGGGGGGTTTGGGCTGCAGAACTGAGGCTGGGGTGCCCTGGGATAGCCCACAGATGGGCGGGAAGACCCCGTCCTTACTGCTCTGCCCAGTGTCATCCGTTCCCCTGGCAGCCCGGAGCCCTGGACAAGGGGCAGGTTAGCCATGAGCACAGCCCCGAGCTCCAGCTCCCAGTGAGGCCTCCCTCCACCCAGGAAGGCTTCGTCTCTCACCACCCAGCCAGGGGACCTGGGAGAAGCAGCCAGCACCTTCCAGTCAGAAGGACCCAGAGCCGATGGGACTGCACAGAGCCAAGTGAGGGCTCGTCGGGAGAGGCTCAAGACCACTGCACGGGAGTAAACGTACTCCGGACCAGACCGGGGGCAGTGTCCTGCTGCTGTTCTCCCTGTTTCCCCATCAGCTGAACCGCCCCTCTCCTCTCCTCATTTTTCCAGGACAGAACCGTGGGAGACAGACGTGTGTCCGTCCCACAGACCTCCAGGAATAGCCAACAGCTACCCGGAGCCTGAGGCTATGAGAACTTATGTGATGTCCAGGAAGAACAGTGTCCCTAGTATGTCTGGAATGGCCTCAGCATGGCAGGTCACCGAGCTGGCCAGCTGGAGCCCTAGGGAAACCGTGACCCACCTATCTCCTCCCAGCAGTCTCTTGTCCTCTGCCACGAGACAGGAGCTAGAGACGGAGGCGCAGGGTCCCTCCCTGGGCTCTGCCTGTCCTCTGCCAAGCCCGTACCCTGTAACACAGCAGCCCCTTTGGGGAGGGCCCTCAGCCCTGCCCCCAGTGTCTCGGCCCTAAATCCAATCCTCAATCTAATAGAGGTTGGTTGGTTGGAGACTTGAGCCCAGACTCTGCCCCCCTGAATGCTGGCAAAGCCCCACCTGGCTCACCCGCTCGTGGTCCCAGGACCGTACACTTAACCCGTGTGATGCACACCAGGAAAACGGGCTTCCAGGAAAACGGGCTTCCCAGAGCACGGTGTCCCTGTAGACCGGCACCAATGACAGAAAGAGGCAGAGGGATTCCTCTCCAGGGGGTCAGGGAGTTGGGCACCAGCGTGGAGGGGCGAGCAGGTGATCACCAAGAGAAGAGAGCTCTGTCCAAGGCACCTTCACCAGAGGCTCTCCTCTGCCTGACCAGGCCCTAGAAGGGCCAGGATCTCAGGAAGCAGCAGCAGGACAAGGCCAGGGCAAACAGACAGGCATCTCTGCCCTGGGCTGAGACCCTCCTGGTCACAGCACTCTGCCCTTCTCCTGCACCCTCCCCAGCTCTCCACGCCCCTCCATTCCCACCCAGCCTGCGGCCGCCCCTGGCCTCATCATGACCAGCACCTTGGAACGGGCCAGCACAGCTGGGGAGGGGCCCTGCCTGCCCAGCCCCACCCCAGGTACCAGTTTGGACAGAACTCTCCTTCTTGGGAACAAAGCTACGGCCGCGCATGCAGGCCTCCAGGCAGGCACAACGTGCAGGCCAGGCAGGGGAGGGCTGAGGACGAGAGCACAGGCGTCCGCCGACGGCTGGAAGGACAACCGCTTAGCTTCCAAAGGCTGTGCTGAGCCAGGTGACAGAGACAGGCCCAGGTTTGGAGCATGGACAGCGTGGATAGAACCAGAGAGGTGAGCGCTCTGCTGGGAGGCTTGCTCAGAGAGAGGGCAGGGGCAGGGAGCCTCCCGACACACGCCGGCTAAGCTGCAGGACTCAGGCTGGCTCTGTTTCCTGGGGCAGCGGGAGCTGCAGGGGGGCTCTCAGTGCTGGGCGGCAGGTGGGGGGGTTGCTGGACGGATGGAAGGTGCCCATGCACCAAAGGGGGGTGGCTGAGGACACATGGGCAGGTGGGAACAGGCTTGGGCTGGGCCATGTGACCTGCTCACCTCCTAAAGAGGGATGCCGGGAGGTGTCCCTCAGTTTACCCCTCACTGCAGCTCAGCCTCCTGGGCATTGGAGGGAGGGGGCATGGGGCCACCTGAGCCCCTGCGGCTCTCCTTACCCTGTAGCAGCCCTCTGAAGCCCCAGGAACGACAGCAGGACGCCTCTCCCTGGCACCCTTTTCCTTCTTAATGCCACAGTGCCTCCTTCCCACTGTGGGGATGCTTCCTCCCCAGGCTGACGGCAGCCCAGGCCTCAGGAAGTTCCGCACCTGTGGAGCTGGGCGTGGGCTCCTCCCAAGTGCCAGAGGCCCTGCAGAACCCTATCACCCCAGGGTCAGCCCCAAAGGGCTGGATTCCTCCCCCTTCATCAGGCGCTTATGGGACAGAGAAGCTGAGAGCCATCCTGGGCCCAGAACTAAAGCAGCTTCTGTCACGAAGGTGGTCTGTCCCGTCATTTCCAGGAAAGGGAAGGAAAGGGAAGAAAGGCAGGGGGAGGGCTCCGCCTCTGTCTTCCTGAGCCTCTCAGGGCCTCTCAGGGTGGGCAGACCCGCGGGAACAAGGGGTGGCTGCGAGACACCGTCGTGGTACCCGTGTCCCTCTGTCTGAGAAGGCAGAGGACATGGTTGGAACAGAGAAACGGAAGAAACAGTGAGACAGCAGAGCGGCAGACAGACAGACGGAGAAGCCCCCAGAGGAGACCGGAGGGCATCCCCAGCACAGCCAGCCTCGGGGTGCAGGGTCGGGGTCTACCTTGTATGCAACTCGAGCAGGGCATTT
This sequence comes from Meles meles, assembly GCF_922984935.1. Taxonomy (NCBI): domain Eukaryota; kingdom Metazoa; phylum Chordata; class Mammalia; order Carnivora; family Mustelidae; genus Meles; species Meles meles. The sequence goes on from NW_025721603.1 coordinate 170,801, forward strand.
CTTCCCCAGCCCCAGGGGTGGGGACATGGGTTTCAGCATCTCAAACATGTCATTGTAACTGATGCGCCCACCGGAGACCCGGCCCAGAGAGGCAGAGGCAGCGTGGGGTCCACAGGAAGGGGTGCGGCAGGAGGGGAGGGGGAGGAAGCAGACAAGAAAACAGATCCAGTTAACCAGCGTCAGAGTACATGCCAAAAGTCAAAACGCGCAAAATGAGGGACTTTTCTGCTCCACTCGATCCCCTCCTTGCCCCTCCCAGCCTCACCTCCACACTCCAGCCCCACGCAGGGCAGCGGGCAGGGGTGACGTCTGAGCTAACGAACATGGAGGGATGAGGAAGGGCTGCATCGGGGCGGCTTTGGGTTGTCAACTTCGGATTTTACACTTTTAGGAACCACAGACAATGCCAAATCGGAAGAGAGCTGTTTCACCGTGCCAGGAGAGCTGGGGCCTGACCCAAGGGGCCAGCCTGAGAGCCACGGCAGAAACGTCAGCGCTCCTTAATGCCCAATTTGCTTCCAAGTTAGCCTGGAGGCTAAAAGTGGAGAAAAATCTAAAACAGGCCAGAGAACTAGAGCGGGAGCCACGTTGTTCTGCAAGGAGCCCAGAGGCTCTCGAGATAAACTGGACCGGTGAGTCCTGCTCCAAGCCCAGAGACGCCCGAGGCCGCCCAGGGCAGGGCTGCTGCTGGGAGTCAGGGCTGGGCAGGAAATGGGAGACTGCGGGGGCAGGTGGGGGGGCGCGGTGGGCAGCGGGGGTCGGAGGTGGCTTGGAGCCACTCTTGTGCCCTCCTGACAGCACGCCAGGAACAGGGCTGGGGCCACCAGACGGGACCGGCTCCAGACCCAGGGAGGCGTCGGGGGCTGCTGACTGTGTCTTCCAGAGGTAGACAGGCCACGAGGCCTGCAGCCTGAACTCCACCCCCGGGGACACCTGCCTATGGGACCTGCTCGGGGTCCCAGAGACATGGTCAGCTGCAGGCCTCCCAGGACAGAAAAGGGACAGCTCTTTCCTGGCAGGCACGTCTGCCCCAGGGCCTGGCCCTCCTCCCCGGGTGCCCAGCCTTGGCCGAGTGGATCGATCCGGAGGTGAAGCAGGAGAGCCCATCCTTGGGCCTCGGCTGCCTCTGCCCTCGCCTCCCTCGGGGACCAGAAACCCTGGGTTGTTGGGCTCTTCGGACTGGGAGGGGCAGCTGCTCCCGGTCTCCTTGTGCCCATGCTCTCCTCCTCTGGGGCCCTTGGCCTCCAGCCTGTCTGACCATTAGCCCACCCTTGAGAGCCGGGAGGCAAAGCCAGGTGAGACAGCTGCTTCTTTGGGCACAGGCAGGGCCTGGCCCCCAGCTCCCACCCAGCAGCCGACCTCTGCCCTCGAGGCCCAGCCAGAAAGCTCCGTGTGCACTGCCTCAGAAGGCTGCCTCTCCCCGGCCGGCTGGAGGGGTCAGGAGATCACATGGGGGACCGAAGCGTCCAGGAGGTCGGAGTGCGGGCAGGGCAGGGCAGGAGGAAAGAGAGGTGAGGGTCGTCAATCCCAAACCAGGCAGGGAGTGTGTGCTGTGTCTGCATTTCGGGCAGGGGAGAGTGTGTGGGATGGAGGCTCTGAAGTCGCAAACCTTGTAGGCCAACCTACGAGGGCAGCTCTTCCCTAAGCCAACGGGTGGCGTGATACAACGCAACAAACTGTACAAATCCTTATGATGAATCCGGCAACTGGAAAGGAAACGTCACAGGTTACGGCAACCAAGGCAGCGGGGCCCGTCCCGCCCACCCACCCAGCCTGTGGCCGGAAGAGGAGCCCCGCGGCTGGACAGGCAGCTCCCTGCAGGAACCCCGGGGCTCCGACGGCCCCAGGAAGCGTGGCAGCCCCAAGACAATGTCCGAGCCCAAGGCAGGCAGGAGACACACCAGAGAACACAGCCGGCCCGGGCCCCCAGCCCCCAGCATGCACACACCGGAGCCACTGGCCCGTCGCTCGCTGGGCCCTGCTCCCCCACCCTCTCCGGCAGCCCCTACTCTTGCTCCCCGCGTGCCTGCGACCCCGTGCCTGGCTCTGCTGACGGTCCCCACCTCCGAAGCTCCTGGAATCTGCTGGTCCAGCTAAGAACCCCCTTGTCCCAGGGCCGGCACCCCAGCCAACACGCGTTTCTCTTTCCTGTCCCGTCAGATCCAAACTTCTGGGAAGAGGGAAGAAAGAGGAAGCCCCACTCTGCCCCACCCAAGGTGCCTGCTAACCTCACTGGACCCACGGCATCATCACGAAGGGTCTGGAAGCTTGGTGAAGCCCCCAGCCCCGGTAATCACCCAACCCAATGCCCAGCCTGTTCTTGGGCTCGTCGTCTCTCTGCCACCATCAAACCCCCAAGGGCACCAGATGGAAAGTGGGGGAGCAGGACCGTCGTGCCGACTCAAACACCGTCCTCGCTGTCTGTTAGGCCAAAGCTGTGGTCGGTCCTGAGGTTCAAGACCTCCTCCGCCTGTCCCAGCCACCCTTCCAGCCCCTCTGCAATGAGTTCTCTTCTCCATCACACACGATCAGACCCCTTCCCTCAGTCCTGCCCCACCCGCTTCTCCGGAGCTCCATCCGTCCTGCCCCTCTCAGTCTGGCTCAGATGGTACCTCCTCTGACCCACCAGGAGATGGGGTCCCTCCTCAAACAGCTGGGCTCCCACTACAGCTCCCCTGATCTCACCCAGCGTCCTGAGAGCATGAGCCTGCTTCGCCTACACACCCCCGGCCCCCAGCACGCGGCGGATGCTCCGGAAGGGTGACTGCGCGGATGGATGAGCACAAAGACGAGCAGACAGATCGCACACAGGTGGGGCCGGGATTCTCCTTTCGGGGTCCACACTTCACCACAAAGTGAGGCACCACGAAGATGGGGGAGGCGGGCACCAGAAAACAACAGCCCGTGCCTTCCTCACCTCTCACAGCATGCATGCCCACGCACACCTGCGTCCACACACGTGCACACACGCAAGCACGCGTGCCTTGCACCCTCATACACACAGGCGTTCACACGTGCACAGGAGCACACACACGTCGGCACAGTCACATGTGTGTACCCGCACGTGTACACGCAGCCATGTGCGCACGTGCACACGCGTGTGTCTGCTGACGCATGCACATACGCATGCCCCGAGTGTGCAGACGGTACACGTACCCGCACAAAAACACCCTGCACATAGGCACTGTGCACACGCTCCCAGAGCCACACAGGTGCAAACACACACACACGCATACGAAAGTGTGGAAATTTCACAAAGTTCTGTTGTTTTTTTAAGTCTCTCCGAGACCCAGGAGACAGCAGAGTGGCCACCTGGGACACAATGAGGACCACATCCGTGCATCTACCACGCAGGCTAGGAAGGGCTCAAAGCACTCTCCTTGGTCCTGGGCCCAGGACTCGGTCTGCTTAGTGGCCTCTGCTGGGCCTTCCCCTGTCCCCTGCCGTCTGGAGGCACGCTCTGTCTTCAGCCCCGGGCACACGTGGGAGCAGCAAGCCTGAGCGTCAGCTGTCGGTCACGTCTGTGTGACTCTGGACCACGGGCTCGTGCGCTGTTTCACAGAGGCCACCTCTGGCCCGAGGCTTCTGTCTGCTGTCCGCTCTTCCACAGACTTTCTCAACCACACTCCCACCGGCCTCTGCCTTCCAGAGGCCCGTTTTCAGAAAGCCTGCGCCATCACGAAACCACAGTCTGGCCCTGGTCCACTTCCTGTCTGTCCTAATTCTGCTCCACCTGCGACTGGACGAGGGGAAGTCCTGGGTGTGCAGTTCATAGAGATGTGGGAGAAGCCCTGCCCTCTCACAGGCCTGCTCCGGCCTATGCTTGTCCTGCCCACGTGGACATACGTCCCAGTCTCAACCCACAGTATCTCCGTTTCCCTGCAACACAACCTCCAGAATCACGGTGCCCGCAAACAGCAGCATCGCTCAACCCCACGGTCCAGGTGCCCCTCCTGGGAAGAGCCTCACTTGGAGTCTCCCCTGCCCTCTGACCTGACCAGAGAACCCCCACCTGCCCCAGAACGAGACTGGGCATGGCAGGCCCAGCCTGGTGGCGCATCAGCACAGTGGCAGGACCCCCCAAGGCCACGGAAACAGTCACCTACACTGTGAAATGTTAAGGAACAGCTACGCTCACTCGGCAATGTGTGAAAATGGCAAAAGATTCACAACGGAGAACACCCAGAAACACTATGGGCACAGCGATGCCCGAGAGTTGCGGGTGCTGCCCGTGGTCTCAGGACATGCCGGCCCGGGAAGGTCTCCCGCAGCATCCTCTGACCTTCCTGGGATGCGGCAGGGGCTCCAGAAAGGCTGCAGGAAAGGAGGCTGAGGGAGCCCCGCCAAGCTCCCAGGCCTTCCGGGCCCTGGGGTCAGAGCACCTGATCCCCTCGCTGAGTTTCCGTTGAGGGAAACACAGGTAGAAACTCAGGCCATCTGTGGGCCGGAGGGTCCTCACCACGACGACACTGACCATCTCCCCCAGGCCTCTACCACACGGGGTGACCACACCCAGAGCTGCGTGAGGGGGGCACAGGCAGGCTGGGGAGCTGCGGAGAGAGGACGTGGGAGTGCCCACACCCCATCTCCCCAGGCTTCCCCGTGCCTCCAAGCGTGGGAGGGATGGACGCCCGCTCGCTCACATTCGTGTCTGCTGGGCGCTCACCATGACCGAGGCGGGGAGCAGGCCCGTGTCCTCCCCAGCAGCCAGGGCTCTTGGCCCCTCCACGTCCTGGCAGCCTTGCAGAGCGCGCCCTGAATCACTACTCAAGAACCTGCTTGAGAGCGTGAATGAGTGAAGAAGCCAGTGAGGCAGCGGGGGATGAAGGAACAGACAGATGGGCAGACGGTGAGTCCGCGCTGCTTCGTGGGCCCGAGGGTAAGAGCGTCCCCCTGTGCGAGACTCTCCACGGACGACGGAACAACGTTTTAGCCCCAGCCGGTCCCCTGACGACACCTTGCTGTCTGGAAACGAGCCGCCCCTCACCTGACTTAACACACCAGGACCAGAGGGTCCCCAACACACTAGACCCTTCCTGGTAGCTCCTTTGATGTCAGTGAAAGTTCACCGAGTGCCCGCTGTTCGCAGCCGGGGCTGGGACACAGGTGCGTGTTGGCTCCTGTTCCCAAGGGCGATGGCAGAGAGGGAGAGGCCTGAGCCCGTGGGCAGGAAGAATGTCATTTGTTCCATGAAGGCCTCCAAGCTTCATGAGGATGGTGAGGCCCCGGGGGAAGGCCCTCCTGCTGTGTCCACACCCTCTTCCTTGAGCCCTCCAGGCCCCTCATGTGACAGACTGCGAGGGGACCATATGCTCCTCTTCCACAAGAGCCCGGAGCCTCACAGACCCCTCAGAAGCTGCTAAGGGCCAGGCTGCGGGTCTCCTGGAGCATTTCTCCACCCAGGGAGCTGTGTGAAAGCACTGTGGGCATGAGAAGGAACGTGCCACCTAGAGGGGGACCTAGCGCCACCCTACGCGGGCCCTGCCGAGAACTGAGGGGCAGACCTCCCGTGACACAAGTCTGAAGCCCCCCAGCCTTGTCCCGAGATCCGTGGCATGGACCACCCTGAGGACCACGGAGCACGGGGGCGACTCACCACGCCGCCAGGTCGTAGTCAGCCCAGACCTGGATGAACTCGTCCAGGTGGTGAGGCCCTAGGATGGAAGAGTCCCGTGTCAGGTACTCAAAATTGTCCATGATCACGGCCGCAGAGAGGTTCAACATCTGCAGGACAGGAAGGAGAAGGGGTGACATAAAGAGACCTCCGCCGGCCTCTACTCTAGCCCTTCCCCTCCCGCCGAGGCCTGTGTGAGACCATCCGAGCAGCAGAGGCCACTCCAGCTCACCCGGAGCCCGTCCAGCCCTGCTTCCCCGGCAACCTCCGCCCTCCACTCTACCACCACGGCTGGCCGCGGGCCCCTGCCCCGGGGCTAGATCCGCCAACTCTCCTGAGCCCTCCCGCCCCCTTCCGCTGCCCACCTCCCGTCACCTTCCTCATCCCCTCCCAGCTGGCTGCCAAGGGAAGCAGCGACTTTGGAGTTAGGGGTTTCGATGCTGGTGGCCACAAGCTTGGCTTCTTTTTCCCTTTAATGGAGTTGAAATTCACAGAACATGCATTCAGTGTTTCACAACCCAGTGGCTTTACTAATTCACAACATCAGTCAATCGCCTCTCAGGTTTCCAAAATTCTTTATCGCCCCAGAAAACGCTTGTGCCAGAAGGAGTCACTCACTTGCCCCCCTTCCCTACAGTGTCTGTCCGGCACCCACAGGCTTGTCTCCTTGGGGCGTTTCATGCGAGAGGAGTCCCTCAGCACGGGGCCATGGAGGGCCTCCCGGGCCCGGCTTCTCCGCTTTCCATGAGGCTCACCCAGTCGTCAGGCGCAGAACCGCACGGCGTTTTAAGGCCGAATAACATACCGTGGGGGACACAGCAGTTTGTTTCTCTGTCCACCCACCGATGGACGTGTGGGGCGTGGCCACCTGACGGCTGAACTGTTTTCCACAGGAGTTGCTGCATTTTGCATTCCTACCGCAATGCGCAAGAGTCACTATTTCTCCACGTCTCTGACAACGCTGGTTATTTTCCGTTAAAAAATGGTTATTGTGGCCATCCCAGGGAGTGTGAAGCAAGTGCGTGGTTTTGAGTTTCCTTGATTTAGTCCAAAGATGATGAATATCTTCATGTGCTTGTTGGCCACGTTGCCCACCTTCTGGCCGACATGTCTGTTCTGATGCTTTGCCCACTTTTTTGTGCTTGTCTTTTGCAGCTCAATTCTGAGAGTTCTTTATGTGTTTTGTATGTTACCCCCTTAAAAATATGCGACTAGTCAATATTTTCTCCCATTCCTTAGATTGCGTTTTCACACTTCTTATCATCCCCTTTGACACACAAAAGTGTTTAATTTTGAGTAATTTATTTTTTCTTTTGTTGCTTGTGATTTTGGCGTCAAATCTAAGAATCCTTCGACAAATCCGAGATCAGGATCTGCCCCCATGCTTTCTTCTAAGAGTTTTGTGGTGTTCACTCTACATCTAGGTCTTTTTCCAGTTCTGGGTTCATTTCTGTATACGGGGTGACATGGGGGTCCATCTTTTTTTCCCCGCATGTGGACATCTGGTTGTCTCTTCGCGATGTGTCAGAGAAACTGTTCTTGCCACACTGAGCAGCTTTGCACCCTCGTCAAAAATCAACTGTCCATGGAGATTTGGATTTATTTCTGGAGTCTCCATCCCACTCCAACGGTCTGTCCTTACGCCGATGCCTACTGCCCCGCATCAGGCTTACTGAGGTAGACGTGACTGACACAGTCACGAGACACTCCAGTCTCTACACACACAATTGTCGAAGCGCCCCTGCCATCCAGCTGACACGCCCATCACATATTTTTGGAAGAATACTTACGTTCTGCCCTCTAGAAAATTCCAGTTATACAATGCAGAGTTATCAGCTATAGTCACCATGTTTTACTTCACACGCTCGGACTTTATTCGTACTAGAGCTGAACGTGTGCACCCTTTCACCAACTCGTCCCTACTTCCCCCACTCTCCAGTCCCTGGCAACAGCTCTTCGACTCTGTTCTGTGGTTTGGCTTCCAAAAAAAATTCCACATGTAAGGGATATATGTAGTATTTGCCTTTTTCTGTCTGGCCTTTTTCCCTAGCACAATGCCCTCAAGATCCATCCATGCTGGCAGAAATGACAGGAGGGTTTCCTTCTTTCCCGTGGCTGAATACTCTGTGTGTGTGTGTGCGTGTGTGCACACCAAGTCTTCCTATCTACTCCTCTGCTGATGAACACTTAGGTTGTTTCCGTGTCTTGTCTATTGTGAGTAATGCTGCAGTGAACGTGGGCATGCAGATCTGTCTCCAATATCGTGTTCTCCTTCCATGTGGACATATACCGAACGTGGGATTGCTGGATCGTATTTTAGTTCCATTTTTTATTTTTTGAGGGACATCTACACTGTTTTCCATAGGGACTGTACCAACTCACATTCCTACTGACCGCATACAGTGGGTCACTTTTCTCCACATCTTCGCCAACACCTGCCCTCTCTCGTCTTCTTCCTGATCGTCCGTTTTAAATGTGGCGAGGGGTTGCTGTTGTCTTGATGTGCACTTCCCTGGCGACGGTGACACGGAGCACCTTTTCATGTACCTGTCGGTCATCTGTATGTCTTCTTCGGAGAAGGGCCTCTTCAGCCACATTGTTCTGACTCACGGTACCGTTACAGTAAGTTTTGTAATAGGGAAACGTGGGTTATCTCACTCGGTCTTTAATTTTCAAGGTTTTGTTGTTATTTGGGGCTCCTTGCCATTCCACACGAATGTGAGGATCAGCTGTTCCATTCCTGTAGAAAGGGCCCTGGAGCTCTGACAGGGAGCACACTGAATCCGGAGCTCACTCTGTGGGGACGTTGCCGCCTCACCAACGTTGCCTTCGGATCCGTGCGCCTGCATGTCTTTCCACTTAATTAGGTCTTCCTTAACTTATTTAGCAGTTTTTACTGTGCAAGTTTTCATCTTCACAGGTACTTATTCCTAGGTATGTTATCCCTTTGGATGCTACTGGAAGTGGAATTACTTTCTTAATTTCCTTTTCAGGCTGTTTATTGCCGGTACACGGAAACATAACTGACTTTTATGTGTTGATTTTGTACTCTGAGACTTTGATGAACTCGTTTATTGGTTCTAGCACTGTGCGTGCGTGTGTGTGTGCGTGCGTGTGTGTGCGTGCGTGGGCGTGTGTGCGTGCGTGGGCATGGGCGTTCTTCAGGATGTTCTACATATACCATGTCATCGGCAAAGAGGGATAGCTTTACCTTTTCCTCTCCAATTTGGGTGCTTTTTATTTCTTTTCCTTGCCTCCTGCTCTAACTAGGACTTCCAGCACAATGCTGGGTAGAAGTGATGAAGAAGTGGGGACCTTGTCTAGTCCCTGATATTTGGAGGAAAATTTGTAATCCTTCGTCACTGAGTTTAATGTCAAGTGTAGGTTTTCATAAGTGCCCTTCATCCCGTTACAGAAGTTCCCTTCTGTTCCAAGTCTGCTACGTGCTCTTGTCATGAAAGGGTGTTGAATTGGGTCAAGTGCTTTTCTGCATCTATTGAGATCATCATGTCAGGTGTTTCCCTCATCACATTGGTTAGTCTCTGTATGTCAAAGATGCATCCCTGCACTCCTGGGATAAATCCCGCCCGATCACCGTGTCTAACCCTTAACATGCCGTTGGAGCCGGTGTGCTGGTATCTCGTTCAGGACACCTACTGTGTACTCAGCACGGGCGTTGGTCTGTAGTTATCTTTCTGGGGGCATCACTCCTGTCCTTGGTATTAGGATAATGGCAGCATCACAGGATTTGTTAGGAGATGTTTCTCTTCTTCTACTTTTTGCAAGAGTTTGAGTAAGGGGCACTTGCGGGGCTCGCCAGTTCAGCGTTCCAGTCTTCGTTTCAGCTCAGGTCATGATCTCAGGGTCATGAGATCAAGCCCCACATCAGGCTCCGCAATCAGCGTGGCATCTGCTTGGGATTCTCTCTCTCTCCCTCTGCCCGCCCCCCTCTAAAAAAAAAAAAAGTTTGAACAGGATTTATGCTAATTCTTCTTTAAGACCATTTTCTGAATTTGATAAAATATACATAGCAACGAGCTTACAGATTTAATGACTCTGAAGTTCACAGCTGAGGGGCACCGTCCCCACTACCTGTCCCCAGAACTCTTCCATCTTCCCCGACGAAACCCTGCCCCTACGAAACACTAATCCCCATCCCCTCCCCCAGTCCCCGGTGCCTGCCATCGTACTCTCCGTCTCTACGAGCTTCCCTGCTCTAGGGACTTCAGACAGCTGAAACCGTGCCGTTACTTCTCCTTTGGCCACTGGTTTCTTTCTCTTGGCGTCATGACTTCACGGGCCATCCATACTGCAGCATGGGTCACAACGGCCTCTCTTCCTAAGGTCGGATGGTACTCCCTTGTGTGTCCATGTCACAACCGGTCACTCGCTGGTGGCACGTTGGCTGTTTCTGCCTCCAGGCCATTGTGGATGACGCCGCTGCAAACGTGCGCGCACAAATACCGGCGTGAGGCCCCTCCCTCAGCTCTGGCATGTGCCCGGAGTGCAGCTGCTGGATCAGACCGCCACTCCGTCGTTCCCTCATCGAGGAGCTGCCCTGCTGACTTCCACAGCCGCCGCACCACCTGCCGCCGCCGCTGGCCGTGGACGAGGGCGTCTCTGCAGCGCGCCAGCAGACTGCAGGGGCCGCTTTCTCCCTCGTTTGCTCTCATGCCCGTGTTTCATCTCCTGTCACGCTGGTCCCCACCCTTCTCTAGGCACTGTCACCTCCAGCCACCTCCCTGGTCACTCTTCAGCCTTTCCTGGTCAGAAGCCAGAGCAAGGTTTGGAAACGTCACCCAGACTGGGTCATGGCCCTGCTCCAAGTCTCCCAGGGGTGTGTACTGGCCTGGACCAAAATCCACGCCCCAGGACCCAATCCACTGAGCTCCGCGCCGCCCCAGGCGCGCCGGCTGCAGCGCTGCTTCTCTGTAACTCACCACCGTGGCAGAGGCTACAGGCTAAAGGACAGGGGTCCTGTGGAAACTTAAAACTCTTTCTGAGAAGGAAAGGCCCACAGGAGCTCATCACAGAGTGGGTCCTTTTACAGGTCATCGTCTCCAGAGACACAGGACCATCAACAGAGAATCAGCTTGCAATGAGACATGAATCAGCCTCAGGGATCTGTGAGAGACGTCGGGGTTCCTGGGATGGACTGAGACAGGTGGACACATGGGCACAGTGACCAGGACTTACCAGGAAGGAACAAAGGAAGATGAAGGAGACGAAGTAAAAGTAGGCAAAGTCGCTCCCACACTCACTGGCGTTGGCGTGCTCATCGCAGGCCTGATTGCTGAGACAAGACAGCATGATCTCATGCCAGGCCTCCCCCGTGGCACTCCTAAGAAGAAGGGCAGAGCCGTGAGGCCCACGAAGGAAGGGCCAGGCCAGCCGGAGAAGGGCTCCCAGAAGAGCGGGCGCCGGGGCACACCCTCACTGGGCTCAGAACCCTCTGGCATTAGGTTTGCAAACTGACCATGAACTCAGAAAGAACTACTCACTGAACGTAAGGCAGTGCACCAGAAGCCGGCACCGTGGTGAGAGCCCCTCCATGGGCCGCTGGGCCCCTCGAAGCCAACACAGACTTTCTTGGCCTGCCTGACAGCAGGTGCCATCCCAGCCTTCCTTGATTCAACAAGTGGGGGACTCCACCCCTCCAGTTTCTCCGGCCAAACAGGTCGTAGTCATCCCTGCCTCCACTCTTTCTCACCACCCCTGTTCATCAGCTCATCTGCTCCAAAGAACATCCAGACTCTAACCCTCTCACCACCCTGGGTTAGGCCGCCATCACCTTCCCTGGGCTCTGCAACAGCTTCCAAGGGGCTTTTCCTGCTCCCACCCCCCAACACCCAAGTGGGTCCAACAAACACAGGTAACATCAAGTCACTTCTCTCAACACCCCCCAACTCACTGCAAATCCAAAATGCACACAACTGCCCGCAACTCTGTGCGGCCTGCAGCCCATTCTCTCTCAGTGGTCTCTGCTCAGCCCACTCCAGCCGCACCAGTGTCTGCTGCTTCCGGAACACACCAAGAACAGCCCCACCACCCTGAGCGGCCACCATGGAGGACCCTTCCTCATGGACTTTTGTCCCCGATCTGCAGTCAGAACGAGGGCCGGAGGTCCAGCAGACATGCAGATAGACCAGAGGCCTGGGTGCCCCCCACCTGGTGTGCCCGTGTGGCCAGCTCCGGGCACAGGCGAGCCCACTGGCCATCACCAGTGGCTAGGAGTAGGGGGCTTTTCCTGCAGGGCAGCTGTCCTGTGCCAGGCCTGACCGACATGGGCATCCCCTGTGACTCAGAGATCAGGGAGGAAAAGAGATCTTTGAGAACAAACTCTTCCAGCTGTGGCTGGTTTCATAGGCCTGCCTCAACTCCTGGAGCCTGAGGCAGGACATTGACAGATGAAGAGACGAAACGAACATAACAGGCAAAGTCCGGAGAGACGATGTCATCTGGAGAAAGTGTCGGCCTCTGACTGAAAGAACGAGTCGGCCAACTCTCTCCGGGCAGCCTAGCAAGGCAGACCGGCCTGCTCTCCCTCCATGGAAAGAACCTCACGGGCCCTGCCTGGGACTAACTGTGTGGGACACCCCGAGCTCAGGCCTTCCAAGCATTTGCATAAAGAAACGCACACGTGGGAACCTCAAGAATGAGCCCCGGGTGGCACCTTGTGTCAGCCCCTTCCTCCCCACGTCCCTCCAAAGGGCTCCTTTCTTCCCTCCAAGGATCACGGTGGTGGGCTTGCCTTACTGAAGGAGACTCTGGAGGCAGGGAGACACACTCACCCCTCCCTCCAGCCCCCACACTGGGAGGGTCGACAGCCCCCAGTCTGCAGAGAGCGTGCCCCGTCTCAGGACAATAGGCGCCCCCAGGCCTCCCGAGCACGTCTTCACCTGGAGGCACCTGAGCCAGGACCAAGCCGCTCTGCCGCTGGACTTGGGGCGGAAAGCCTAGGGAACTGCAGTCCTGTGAGCCCCGGGGGCAGCCGGAGGCACACTCGCACCAGCAGGTCTGGCCAGCTGAGTCCCTTGGGTCCCTCAGTAGCGCACACGGCATCGGCAGCAGCCCCGCCGCCCGGCGTCCCTCGTCCCACAGACCCTGCAGTCAACAAGGTGAGCAGAGGAAGGCGTACAGCCAGCACACGGAAGAAGATCCTGCGGGACACCTTCTGTCCTCCCAGACCCTTGGCCGCAGCCTCACTAAGCCCTTCTGGCCACCACCGGGGACCTGAGCCGAGGTGGTCAAGGCCAGCCTCACAGCTGGGGCTCTCAGGTGGACCTCCCTCGGGGGCTTGCGTTCCGTCTGCCCTGAGGCCCAGGAACCCTTAGGGAAGGATGCCAAGGAGAGCAGAGAAGAAGCTGGGAAGGCCCACTGAGGGGAGGCCAGCCCGAGTGGGTCGGCACACACCCCGTCCATCCAGAACGGAGGAGCCCCCAAGCCTGTGCCGACCCCAACACACCTGAACAGCAGCATCAGGGCCTGCAGAAACGTCCGGAAGTTGATGTGCCGGTGGATGCTGCTGTCATCATCCAGCGTGATATTTCCAAAGACCTGAAAGGAGAAAGAAGGCTGCAGGCTGGTGCTGTTGGGACCCCCGGAGCTGTGGCCAGGCAGAGGAGGGCATGTGCCCATGAGAACCCACAAGGCCCAGGACACAGCCCTTAGCCACCTCCACTGCGGCCGGGGCTGGAGGGGCCCGTGCTTCCAGCCAAATGCGTCTCTGCTCCCCCAGCTCCACGTGTCTGCAGACACGAGTCCGCACACCCAGTAAAAACGCGGCCGGAGCTCAGCGTGCGTGGGCCGCTCCGCTCGGAAGACGGATGATGCCCTGGAAAGTTCACTCTTTCATCAGTGACACTGAGGCGGGAATTACTGTGATAATAGCTAGGAGATCAACTTGAAAGTTTCTTTTCAAGTGTCTGTGCAAATACCAGAATGGGCTTTTTATCCACTTTAATTGATTTCTTTTTGGGGTTAGGAATGAAAAGAAGTCAGTAACTGTACTTGGCTTAAAATCTGTAGCCTGGCTGAAAGACTTAGGAACATCTTCACCAAAAACAAAGCTCAGTGACCCTTATGGTCTTATACATCCACCAAAAAAAAGCACAGAAATACATTTTAAAGAGCATCAGATATCAGCAAATTTTAAAGCAAGAGAAGCTTTTCACTCCCTGAAACAGAGTTTAAAAATCAGTTTGCGCCTAACCTTTGAGACAGTGGCTTCTCCCACTATAGTTTAACACTGGGATCCAACTCCCACCCTACTGTTGAAAAGTGGCCCGATGCCAAAGATTTAAATCTGGAACCCGGCTTCGTGTCTCTTAAATGTTTTTCCAAATAGCTGACAAAGGGTTTTGGGGAAGTGAAGGCGATCTAAATCCTCCCAGCTGGACCTGCCAGTACAGTGATCCGATTCGACCCTGCCGACTTTTTCTGCTGGAACACACAATCTCCTGTAAAGCGTCGGGCCAGTTCTCTGGACTGAGAGAAGGACCGGCTGGCGCTCAGCACCAGGCGCACGTGCCTCAAAGCTCCACCGGCACGGGGGCCCAGCACCCAGTCCAATGAGCCCACCGACACCGTGACAGCCCCGTGAGGTTTTACTCAGGAGCACGGCAGAGCACGGTATGACAGACGGGGGGACTACACCTCACTAGAGGACTCTGGAGACAGGCCCAGACTCGGGGTGCCCAACCTCAGTGTCCTCATCAATAGAAGAGCCTTTCTGAGAGTTAAGTTCACAAGGTCCTGAGAACGATGTCTGCCTCATAGCAAAGCTCCCGGAGCGTCACTCTGTCACGGTCGCCACGCGGGGACCGGACCAGCACCCGCCGCTCCCAGTGCCGTCAGCGCGCCCACCTGCATGCCGATGATGGCGTAGATGAAGAACAGCATGGCGACGAGCAGACACACGTGGGGCAGGGCCTGTGGAGACACACGGAGGACAGGGCCTGTGGAGACACACGGAGGACAGGCCAGCTCCAGGGGGCTGCCCCGCTGCCTGGCTCGGACCTCGTCTGTGGAGGGGATGGTGGCCGCATCTCTGGGCCCGCTTGGACCTCAGCGGCCGCAGAGCCACCCCACTGACCGCAAAGCCCCTCTACCAAGAGGCGGCCTCTCTTCCTTCATCCCTGAGCAGTCGTGCGTCCCGCCGCAGGGTCAGTGAGCATGACTGAGGCGCTGTCTGGGCAACTTCGGAGGTCTGTAAACCACAACAGGGCAACAGGGGCCAAGGGGCCTCCAGGCGGAGGGCCGCTCCGGGGGTCAGGGCGCCGGGCCGGGCCTCACCTTGAAGGACTGCACGAAGGTCCACAGCAGAACGCGGATGGTGTAGCCTTGGCGCAGCAGCTTGATGAGCCGGGCGGCCCGAAACAGGCGCAGGAAGCTGAGGTTGATGAAATTGTTCTGCGGGGGAGACAGGCTGTTCTCAAGCCGGCGGCGATCAGCCTCCCGCCACGGCAGACCTCCCACCCGCCTCTCCCAGACCTGCCCCGAAGGAAAGTGGATCCAAAGAGACACCAAACAGAAAGTCACTGCTCTACAGTAGAGAAGCAGCAATCGGCCACCAGAAAACCTTCCGAAAGTGAAGCTTGTCATTGCCAATCACCTCTCATGCAGCAAATCAACGGAACCCTCTGCTCTAGGCTCCCCTGCACCCGACAGGGACGGAGAGAGACGAACTCCCAGAAGCAGCTCCTTGCTGCCCAGAGGAGCCAGGAGACCACCTGTGGATGGGCCTCCAACGTGGACCGCCCCTTGCGAGACACAGCCAAGTCGTCCAAGCGCCGGGCAGGGCTGCTTCTCCACGGAGAGCCTCTGAGGGGCCCTTCCCTTCTCCGCATGGCTACCAAAGCCCCTGCCTGCCTGGGACCCGGCAGAGGGGCCGACCTTTCCCCCAGAGCTGCTCATGGTGCCTGCCGACAAGTCACCGTGGGAAGGGTAAGTGTGGGCGATCCCACTGCCCACACCACGGAAGCCACTCAGGAAATCCACGAATGCTCCCAGCGGCAGAGATCCCGGGATGTCAAGCATGGCTCCCTCATCCGAGGGGCAGTGAGCCTTCCACCCGGGCCCGGGGGCACCTTGAATTATCAGCCCATCCCTTTCAGGAAGCACGGCTCTGGGCGGATGACGTAGGGGGGCTTGTGGCCCTGGGCAGCTTCCCGGCCTCTGTCTGCTTAGAGACCAGGTGCCTGCACGACAGCCGCTCCCTGACCCCTGGGTGTCTAACACACACAAGCAGCTCAGGCTTAGACACAGCGTATCGCCGGATTCAGTGGTCCGACGGAGACAGAAGAGAACATGATATGTTCAATGAGAGCGGCAGCGGGAGAGCACGTGCAGGGGCCGGGGGAGGCGGGGAGAGCTGGCTGCCCCCTCCAGGGCTGCCCAGCTGGTCCTGGCTGGGACGAAGCGTTCAGTGGACAGGCAGGTCTCACTCCTACTTCTGAGGACGGAGGCCCCCACCCAGCTTTGTCTGCCCCTTTGCTTCCCACCGGGTGGGGGGTGCTGGGGACTGGAGTCTGTGTCTGCTGGCGGCAGAGGTGGGAGCCAGGAGGGAGGAGGCTGGTGCTCACAAGGAGGTGCGGACTAGGGTCTGGATCAGCAAAAGGCAGAAGTGGGCCGTGGGGTGGGACCCTGGAGGGCGAACAGGCTTGCTACCGCTCCCTCAGCTGCTGGGAAAGGGACACCCAGTGCGGGACACACCCAACCCGCCCTGCGGGCCCCAGGCTTGCAGGGGAGCCAGTCGGCTCCGGAGCACCGGCACAGCCGTGGAAGGGTGACCTCATTACAGCGCTGGGAGATCCTCCGCATGAGGCAGTAAAGCCGAGGAAGGCGAACTAGCCGCCAAGTGCCTCCTCCGAGGTCCCCACGTGGACCGCACCCGCCCACTTGCGTCTGGAGGGCCCAAGACTGTCACAACACAGTCAGCGTCTGCCCAGCCCAAAGGACTTTGCTCAGGCCACGGGCACCGAGAGATTCTGGGGGAAACAGAGGCTCTGGGTGAGAAAGAAGGGACGGAGGACAAGGCAGGGGAGGGCACTGGTCGTGTGCACCGTCAGTGCACCGACGCGGAGCTCACACGTCCCCACCTACTTTTTCTGAGACTCAAGCTCTCACCCCTCCCCCCAGACGTCTTTTCTCAGGGCTCCAGGGGGCACTGGGGAGGGGGTGGGGGGGCGCAGACACACAGCTTGAGAGAGCCATGAGGACGGATGGTGACAGCAGCCACAGATACTCCAAGCACGGGTACCCCGGGGCCGCAGCAGGGCGGGAGCTGCCCGGCACCAGCATGCGAGCAAGCATGCGGGAGAACGGGGGGCGGGCAGCAAGCACACGGCAGCCTCCCCACGGCCACCCGTCGTCACCTCTGGCCTCAGCCAGCCCCTCGGTGGTGGAAAGGAAGGGCCTGCCCCATCCTCCCAGAGTCCATGGTTCCTGTCACACCAGAGAGCCCCAAGCACCTTATTTCAAAGCCAGGCCCTTCCTGACTGCCACCTGCCTCGGCACTGGGAAGGTCTAGGCACCCCAAAGAGGCATTATCGCGATCCGCAATGTGGCGCATGGTTCACCCTGAGGGTACCCTTGTCCCCAGCTCCTCTGAGCCCCTGGCTTCCTCACCCACAAGATGTGGACATTAGGACGCTGTGCCCAGATGCTGAGGAATCAGAGATTTGAGGGATTTAAAGGCACGCCAGGCATCGTGACACACCCCCCCACAAAGAGGGGCCCCAGGCCCCAACAGGCATTCCCTGCACCCCGTGCACATCTATTGGGTGCCACACTCCACACTGGCAGCAAGTGAGCGACAGACTGCTCTCCTGCTTGGCTTCTTCCTGGCGGGACGATGAGGAGAAACAGACCCCAATGTGCTCAGCGTGTCATGTGACTGTGCGCTCTGAAGAGGGAGGGCACAGGGGCGGGGGCTCTTCCCAAGGGCATAGGGAACGGCCATGGAGGGGCCCGAGCGACTCGAATATTTCTGCATCAAATGGCATCTTCTCAAAACCTCAAGATCTCCTCCACTTGTGAAATACCTGATCGTTAATGTTCACTTTCTGTAACAGGATCTCAAGACCTGCTACTTTATATAAACTTCCTGTCACAGCCTCAGTTTCGTCGGCTCCTGGTGTCTTTGCTCTCCCGTCAGATACTCCTGAAGGCCTGGGGGAAGGCCCAGTTCACGCCACCGCAGCCCGCACGAGCCCACGGAGCAGGCGTGCACGAGCCGGCCAGGGAAGGCTGGACGCAGGAGCCAGGTGCTCTGTCTCTGGGGACAGACCCTCTTCCCGCTCCATCAGGCCTTACACGACCCCTTCTGAATCACGGAGACACAATCTCCGATCCCCTCCAGCCCCGAGGCCCAGAGCGGATTCCCCCTGGAAGGGCAATTCCAGGAAGAACACTATAGGAGGCATCGCCAGAGGCCACTGGGAGAACCACCTTGCATGTGGGTTCGATGGGGACAGAGCAGAAGGGAGATGGTACCGGAGAAACCATGGACTCCACAGGAGCAGGTCAAACCTCATGCCCTACAACATCCCTCCAATTCTGAACCCAGTCCCAACAGGAAGAACTGGCTGGGCACTGACCCACTCGGCTCAGAAGACCAAGGCCAGTTCCTGAATCAAACGGTCCCCGGAAGGGCCCTCGGAAGCCCCCACTGGACCCCAGATGCTGAGGAGAAGAGACCAGAGGGGATGGGGACTGCCAGACTCTGGCCACACGCCTCAGGAAGCAGTGGTGAGGCCTCACAGGGGAGGGAACAGGAGCAGAGCAAGCAAAGCAAGGAGTTGTAAGAACTGTTTAAAGTCATGAAGCCAACCGTTTCCTATATGTGACGTTTTCATGGATGGGTGTTTGCGTGTTATTTACAAATTGGGATGTTTGAGCAGCAGGTGCACAACATACAGACGGAGACATGGTTTTCGCATCGTATGTCGGTTGGGTGGCGTGAGTCAGCGGGCAGTTTACGGTGAATCAAGAACAAAAACCGAAAACAAAAGAGAAAATGAGTCATCAACACAAGCAAAAACTCGAACTTCGAATACCTCACTGGAAGATTTTAGGGTTTTAGTGAACTTCGCACATTTTGCTGAAAATGCACCAGCTCAAATATTTCGGAAATCTGGAGGCTATGCAGACAGTGTGGCGCTCGTTTGCATTCCTGTTTGTAACGCAAATCCAAAGACGACTCACAGACACTTGTTTTTTTATTTCCAGGTGAAGAAATCAATGTCAGTTTTATGCTTCCCTGGGGATGCTGTCTGGACACGACCCTGGTGAAGGCTATTGCTCTATTTGGATTAAGTGGGAGGTGGGAACTGACACTCATATTTTTGCCTCAGGAAAAAAAGTACGTTCACGAAGTAACACACGGAGTGACTACACATGAACAAAAATAAAGACGCCACTAATCCACACGCCGGCTCCCTTTCATCTTTTCCGCTCTGGGCAGAACACGGTGAAGGACGGGAGCGCCAGTGGCCAGAGCCAGCGGAGCTTCCGAGCCGAGTGGCACCTCCGTCCTCCCGCCGGCCCTGCTGGGCATCGGGGGCTGACGGCCGCCACCACGGAGGGCTTATTTGAAGGGAGATCCCATCAAACCACAAGCCACCCAGGCCTCGCGTGTCCAAGAGCTGAGGGACAGACACTGGGCCTCCTGCTTAGAGAAGGTCTCTGCCTTGTGTGCGGGCCTCTCTGGAGCCAGAGGTCTCCCCAGAAGACATTTCGGCATTGTGCGCTCTGCATGCCTGGCAACGCTCACCCTTGATACCCGCTCGTCATTCTGCCCGCTCTGAGAGGACACACGCCCACGAAGGAACCCAGAGCTGTGTCCTTGCAGATCGGAGCTTGGTGTCTGGGTCCCTCTACCCGGGGAACAAAGACTCTGCTGTGTCCCAGGACGAGGCCCGGAGGGATCAGCCGCCAGCTTGCTCCTCCCAGCCACCACACTGGTACAAACTTCCTGGATGAGAAGCGCCTGGGCAATGCCACAATGCCAATGGCTGGGTGACAAACATCCGTGGTTTCTGCATGAAAGTGGCAGCTCAGAACTTTTCCCCACAGTATTTGGATTAAGTTTTTAAAACCATGACACATACCACATACACAAAAGAACATGTATAAATACACGTATAGATGCACGTTTTAAAGAAAAGGAATGAAATGTCCATCTATCCGTCACCCCGCTTAAAGAAATCAGAATGTCACCAAGACTTCCGAAGCCCTTCTTGTCTCCCTTTGTCCTTGCTAGACATAGTAGTTACCTGTAACTCTTGTTAACAATTCCTTTTCTTTACTGCCTTACCTCAAACTCTGAAAACACGCTATACTTGGCTTCTCTTAACCTCTGTGACGGGACGCTACTGCACGCAGCCTTCTCAGACTTGGGCAGACTTGCTGACGGTGAGCAAACTGCTTCTCAGCGGCTTCCCTCCTGATGCAGACACCACCCTCCCGTGCGTGGGGCGCAGCACTCTGTTCACAGGGGGTCACGACCGGGGCATTCGGGGCTGCCATGAACTGTGTAGCCACGAACTCTCTATGAGAGGTTCTCCGGGTCACCTGCCCAGACACCCCCTGGCACGAGACCTAAGAGGGAATCCCCGAGCAGCAGGCGTGCCTACACCTGGCTTTCTGGGGGTTGCCACACTTTCCCCAGCAGGAGCGTGGAGGGTCTGGCTGACACACTTGCTAAGGCCAGCATGGCTGGAATTCCTGTCTGACAAACCGGAGGGTGTGAAAGGGCGTCTCAATGTCATTTCACTTTACGTTTCCTTAACTACAAATAAGGTTCATTGGTCATTTCTGTTTCTTAGTCTTTTAGCAAAATGCCCAGTTACACCTTCAGCTCCTTTTTCCATTTGGTTGCTTCTGTTTTTCTTTTTCTTTTTTTTTTTCATTTTATTTTTTCAGTGTAACATTATTCATTCTTTTTGCACAACACCCAGTGCTCCATGCAAAACGTGCCCTCCCCATTACCCACCACCTGTTCCCCCAACCTCCCACCCCTGACCCTTCAAAACCCTCAGGTTGCCCCAACCTCCCACCCCTGACCCTTCAAAACCCTCAGGTTGTTTTTCAGAGTCCATATTCTCTTATGGTTCGCCCCCCCTCCCCAATGTCCATAGCCCGCTCCCCCTCTCCCAATCCCACCTCCCCCCAGCAACCCCCAGTTTATTTGTGAGATTAAGAGTCATTTATGGTTTGTCTCCCTCCCAATCCCATCTTGTTTCATTTATTCTTCTCCTATCCCCCTACCCCCCCATGTTGCTTCTCCATGTCCTCATATCAGGGAGATCATATGACAGTTGTCTTTCTCTGATTGACTTATTTCACTAAGCATGATACGCTCTAGTTCCATCCACGTCGTCGCAAATGGCAAGATTTCATTTCTTTTGATGGCTGCATAGTATTCCCTTGTGTATATATACCACATCTTCTTGATCCATTCATCTGTTGATGGACATCTAGGTTCTTTCCATAGTCTGGCTATTGTAGACATCGCTGCTATAAACATTCGGGTACACGTGCCCCTTCAGATCACTATGTTTGTATCTTTAGGGTAAATACCCAGTAGTGCAATTGCTGGGTCATAGGGTAGTTCTATTTTCAACATTTTGAGGAACCTCCATGCTGTTTTCCAGAGTGGTTGCACCAGCTTGCATTCCCACCAACAGTGGAGGAGGGTTCCCCTTTCTCCACATCCTCGCCAGCATCTGTCATTTCCTGACTTGTTAATTTTTGCCATTCTGACTGGTGTGAGGTGATATCTCATTGTGGTTTTGATTAGTATTTCCCTGATGCCGAGTGACGTGGAGCACTTTTTCATGTGTCTGTTGGCCATCTGGATGTCTTCTTTGCAGAAATGTCTGTTCATGTCCTCTGCCCATTTCTTGATTGGATTGTTTGTTCTTTGGGTGTTGAGTTTGCTAAGTTCCTTATAGATTTTGGATACTAGCCCTTTATCTGATATGTCGTTTGCAAATATCTTCTCCCATTCTGTCAGTTGTCTTTTGGTTTTGTTAACTGTTTCCTTTGCTGTGCAAAAGCTTTTGATCTTGATGAAATCCCAATAGTTCATTTTTGCCCTTGCTTCCCTTGCCTTTGCCGTTGTTCCTAGGAAGATGTCGCTATGGCTGAGGTCTAAGAGGTTGCTGCCTGCATTCTCCTCAAGGATTTTGATGGATTCCTTTCTCACATTGAGGTCCTTCATCCATTTGGAGTCTATTTTCGTGTGTGGTGTAAGGAAGTGGTCCAATTTCATTTTTCTGCATGTGGCTGTCCAATTTTCCCAGCAACATTTATTGAAGAGGCTGTCTTTTTTCCATTGGACATTCTTTCCTGCTTTGTCGAAGATTAGTTGACCATAGAGTTGAGGGTCGATTTCTGGGCTCTCTATTCTGTTCCACTGATCTATGTGTCTGTTTTTGTGCCAGTACCATGCTGTCTTGATGATGACAGCTTTGTAATAGAGCTTGAAGTCCGGAATTGTGATGCCACCAACTTTGGCTTTGTTCTTCAATATTCCTTTGGCTATTCGAGGTCTTTTCTGGTTCCATATATATTTTAGGATTATTTGTTCCATTTCTTTGAAAAAAATGGATGGTATTTTGATAGGGATTGCATTAAATGTGTAGATTGCTTTAGGTAGCATAGACATTTTCACAATATTTATTCTTCCAATCCAGGAGCATGGAACATTTTTCCATTTTTTTGTGTCTTCCTCAATTTCTTTCATGAGTACTTTATAATTTTCTGTGTATAGATTCTTAGTCTCTTTGGTTAGGTTTATTCCTAGGTATCTTATAGTTTTGGGTACAATTGTGAATGGGATTGACTCCTTAATTTCTCTTTCTTCAGTCTTGTTGTTGGTGTACAGAAATGCAACTGATTTCTGTGCATTGATTTTATATCCTGACACTTTACTGAATTCCTGGACAAGTTCTAGCAGTTTTGGAGTGGAGTCTTTTGGGTTTTCCACATATAGTATCATATCATCTGTGAAGAGTGATAGTTTGACTTCTTCTTTACCAATTTGGATGCCTTTAATTTCTTTTTGTTGTCTGATTGCTGAGGCTAGGACTTCTAGTACTATGTTGAATAGCAGTGGTGATAATGGACATCCCTGCCGTGTTCCTGACCTTAGCGGAAAAGCTTTCAGTTTTTCTCCATTGAGAATGATATTTGCGGTGGGTTTTTCATAGATGGCTTTGATAATATTGAGGTATGTGCCCTCTATCCCCACACTTTGAAGAGTTTTGATCAGGAAGGGATGCTGTACTTTGTCAAATGCTTTTTCACCATCTATTGAGAGTATCATATGGTTCTTGTTCTTTCTTTTATTAATGTGTTCTATCACATTGATTGATTTGCGGATGTTGAACCAACCCTACAGCCCTGGAATAAATCCCACTTGGTCGTGGTGAATAATCCTTTTAATGTACTGTTGAATCCTATTGGCTAGTATTTTGGTGAGAATTTTTGCGTCTGTGTTCATCAAGGATATTGGTCTGTAGTTCTCTTTTTTGGTGGGATCCTTGTCTGGTTTTGGGATCAAGGTGATGCTGGCCTCATAAAATGAGTTTGGAAGTTTTCCTTCCATTTCTATTTTTTGGAACAGTTTCAGGAGAATAGGAATTAGTTCTTCTTTAAAAGTCTGGTAGAATTCCCCTGGGAAGCCGTCTGGCCCTGGGCTTTTGTTTGTTTGGAGATTTTGGATGACTGTTTCAATCTCCTTACTGGTTATGGGCCTGTTCAGGTTTTCTATTTCTTCCTGGTTCAGTTGTGGTAGTTTATATGTCTCTAGGAATGCATCCATTTCTTCCAGATTGTCCAATTTGTTGGCGTAGAGTTGCTCATAGTATGTTCTTATAATTGTCTGTATTTCTTTGGTGTTAGTTGTGATCTCTCCTCTTTCATTCATGATTTTATTGATTTGGGTCCTTTCTCTTTTCTTTTTGATGAGTCTGGCCAGGGGTTTATCAATCTTATTGATTCTTTCAAAGAACCAGCTCCTAGTTTCATTGATTTTTTATTTTGTTTTTTTGGTTTCTATTTCATTGATTTCTGCTCTGATCTTTATGATTTCTCTTCTTCTGCTGGGTTTAGGGTTTCTTTCTTGTTCTTTCTCCAGCTCCTTTACGTGTAGGGTTAGGTTGTGTACTTGAGACCTTTCTTGTTTCTTGAGAAAGGCTTGTACCACTATATATTTTCCTCTCAGGACTGCCTTTGCTGTGTCCCACAGATTTTGAACTCTTGTGTTTTCATTATCATTTGTTTCCATGAATTTTTTCAATTCTTCTTTAATTTCCTGGTTAACCCATTCATTCTTTAGAAGGATGCTGTTTAGTCTCCATGTATTTGGGTTCTTTCCAGCTTTCCTCTTGTGATTGAGTTCTAGCTTCAGAGCATTGTGGTCTGAAAATATGCAGGGAATAATCCTAATCTTTTGATACCGGTTGAGACCTGATTTGTGACCCAGGATGTGATCTATTCTGGAGAAGGTTCCATGTGCACTAGAGAAGAATGTGTATTCTGTTGCTTTGGGATGAAATGTTCTGAATATATCTGTGATGTCCATCTGGTCCAGTGTGTCATTTAAGGCCTTTACTTCCTTGTTGACCTTTTGCTTGGATGATCTGTCCATTTCAGTGAGGGGAGTGTTAAAGTCCCCTACTATTATTGTATTATTATTGATGTGTTTCTTTGATTTTGTTATTAATTGGTTGATATAGTTGGCTGCTCCCACATTAGGGGCATAGATATTTAAAATTGTTAGATCTTCTTGTTGGACAGACCCTTTGAGTAGGATATAGTGTCCTTCCTCATCTCTTATTATAGTCTTTGGCTTAAAATCTAATTGATCTGATAGAAGGATTGCCACCCCAGCTTTCTTCTGATGCCCATTAACATGGTACATTGTTTTCCACCCCCTCACTTTCAATCTGGAGGTGTCTTCGCGTCTAAAATGAGTTTCTTGTAGGCAACATACTGATGGGTTTTGTTTTTTTATCCATTCTGATACCCTGTGTCTTTTGATTGGGGCATTTAGCCCATTAACATTCAGAGTAACTATTGAGAGATATGAATTTAGTGCCATTATTAGCCTGTAAGGTGACTGTTACTGTATATTGTCTCTGTACCTTTCTGATCTACTACTTTTAGGCTCTCTCTTTGCTTAGAGGACCCCTTTCAATATTTCCTGTAGAGCTGGTTTGGTGTTTGCAAATTCTTTCAGTTTTTGTTTGTCCTGGAAGCTTTTGATCTCTCCTTCTATTTTCAATGATAGTCTAGCTGGATAGAGTATTCTTGGCTGCATGTTTTTCTCGTTGAGTGCTCTGAATATATCATGCCAGCTCTTCCTGGCCTGCCAGGTCTCTGTGGATAAGTCTGCTGCCAATCTAATATTTTTACCATTGTATGTTACAGACTTCTTTTCCCAGGCTGCTTTCAGGATTTTCTCTTTGTCACTAAGACTTGTAAATTTTACTATTAGGTGACGGGGTGTGGACCTATTCTTGTTGACTTTGAGGGGGGTTCTCTGCATCTCCTGGATTTTGATGCTTGTTCCCTTTGCCATATTAGGGAAATTCTCTCCAATGATTCTCTCCAATAGACCTTCTGCTCCCCTCTCTGTTTCTTCTTCTTCTGGAATCCCAATTATTCTAATGTTGTTTCGTCTTATGGTGTCACTTATCTCTCGAATTCTCCCCTCATGGTCCAGTAGCTGTTTGTCCCTCTTTTGCTCGGCTTCCTTATACTCTGTCATTTGGTCTTCTAGATCACTAATTCTTTCTTCTGCCTCATTGATCCTAGCAGTGAGAGCCTCCATTTTTGATTGCACCTCATTAATAGCTTTTTTGATTTCAACTTGGTTAGATTTTAGTTCTTTAATTTCTCCAGAAAGGGCTTTAATATCTCCAGAGAGGGTTTCTCTAATATCTTCCATGCCTTTTTCGAGCCCGGCTAGGATGTTCAGAATCGTCATTCTGAACTCTTGATCTGACATATTACCCATGTCTGTGTTGATTAGGTCCCTAGCCTTCGGTACTGTCTCTTGTTCTTTTGTTTGTGGTGATTTTTTCCGCCTTGTCATTTTGTCCAGATAAGAGGATATGAAGGAGCAAATAACCTACTAAAAGGGTGGCAAAGACCCCGGAACAATGTGCTGTAACCAAATCAGAAGAGACCCCAAATTGTGGGGGGGAGAAAGGGGATAAAAACAGCTTCTGAAAAAAAAAGAAAAAAAAAAAAAGAAAGAAAAAAATTTAAAAAATAGAACAAATAAAAAAATATAAAAAAGAAAGAAAAAATATATATATTTAGATGAACTAGTCAAAAAATGTTAAAAAAGGGTAAAAGTTTTAAAAAATTTAGCAGAAGAAGAAAAAAGAAATAAGAAAAAAAATTGAAAAAAAGAAAAAAAAATTGAAAAAAGAAAAAAAATTGAAGTAGCCGCAAGACTAAAGAATCATGGGGAGAAAGCCATGAGTTCCGTGCTTTGCTTTCTCCTCCTCTGGAATTCCTCTGCTGTCTTAGGAATTGAATCTGCTTTCTCCTTGATAGATGAACTTCGTCCTGGCTGGATATTTTGTTGATCTTCTGGGGGAGGGGCCTGTTGTAGTGACTCTTAAGTGTCTTTGCCCGAGGCGGGATTGCACCGCCCTTACCGGCGGCCGGACTAAGTAATCGGCTCGGGTTCTCTTTTGGGAGCTTCTGTTCCCTGAACGCTTTCCGTAGAGTTCCGGAGGACGGGAATGAATATGGTGGCCTCCCAGTCTCCGGCCCGGAGGAGACGAGAGCCTGGGGCCCCACTCCTCAGTGCGCCCCCAGAGGACAGCACTCAATCACTCCCGTATCCCCAGCCTCTAGCCGTGCTCCAAGCTCACCCAGCCCGCGACCAGTTCAAGGTAACCCCAAGCTGAGAGTTCAGTCCTCGGCTCTGTCTCTGCAGCCAGCTTCTCCGTTCTAATACCTGCGAGCTCTCCGACACTCTGACACCCCCGATCCTTCTGTGACCCTGCGGGGCCTGGGGCCACGCTGGCCCCATGTGGGCTTCACCCCGGTTTGGCCCCTGGAGCAATGTCCCTCAGTGGAACAGACTTTTAAAAGTCCTGATTTTGTGCTCCATTCCTCCACCACTTGCCAGGAGCCGGCCCCTCCCCCCGCGGTCTATCTTCCCGTCGTTTTAGATTCACTTCTCCGCCAGTCCTACCTTTCAGAAAGTGGTTGATTTTCTGTTTCTAGAGTTGCTGTTCTTCTTCTCTTCGCTCTCCCGTTGGATTTGTAGGTGTTTGCAATGTTTAGATAAGCTATCGAGCTGATCTCCTGCTACCTGATGTAGTCTCAGGCTGCTACTTCTTCGCCATCTTGACCGATCCCTACTTCTGTTTTTCTTAATGATTCACTGAAGGGCCTTGCACATTCTGGACACTAACTTCACTAATGGTTCAGAAAACCTCTCGGCCCTCCGACCACGCCTTTGTCAATCGATGTCAGTACAACCGAGGCCCGAGGAGCTCATTCTTGCTCTCTGTCATTGACCTCATCCAGTCTCACGGCTCTGATCTGCCCCTACAGTCTCATGGTTCCCCAGCGTAGGACTGGCATGAATGTCTCCTCCAAACTCCCGGCACATCTGTCCAACGGCCTGTTGGAAAAGTCCTTTGGAAGGCCAGCAGGCGACCCACCCTAACGCGCGCACGCTGCACCCAGACCACATGTACAAACGGTGCACGACCAACCTGGTCCCCCAGTCTTTCCCACTCCAATGACAGCCAACCCACGTCCCCACGCTCAGATCGGACGCCGTTCTTGCCTCAGCTGTCACCGAGCGCTGCTACGCCGCAGCTCTACTGGAAAACACATCCAGAGCGACGGCCTCTCACCTGAGCCCAAGCCCCCAGCCCCTCCACCGGGCCCCCTGCATGGCGCTCGTATTCTCCCAGACCAGGACACAGGTGTCTGAGAATTAACATTCCGTGGCCTCCCCGCACCAGCAGCCGTCGGCTAGTGGCTGACAGCACTTGCTGAAACAGACCGGTCGCCTTGCCGCTTGCAGGGATAACGGAGGTTCAGGGCTCCCCGTGAGGACCCACGGTGGTAACTGCCCTCGGAGTACAAGGCGCTCCGGCCGCCTCCCTCCCCTGGCCCACTTCCTTACTCCCTGGTATTCCTGAGGTCACCTCCCAAATGAATGACTTGCACTGAACTGTCTTGGGGTCTGCTTCTGGGATGACCAGCTAAGCCCTAACCCACCTAGCTGCTTCTGCCTTTGCCCTGTACTACACTCTCCGCTAGACGTCTGGTCTGAAAACGCAGATCATGTCCCTCCTCTTCCTACCTCACTCTAAATAAAATCCCAAACTGACTGCGACTGCAAATCCTTCCCTTCTCCCCATTCCCCCGCCCCTCGTCACGCAGCAGGTGCAGGTGGGTGAGGCTCGGGGCCGCTGCCCCAGGCGCCCGGCTCCACGTCCTCACAGACCCAGACATCTTCACTGGCAGGTCACCAAGTCAGTGGCATCTCCTCTGGGCACACAGCCACCAAAGCCCCGCCCCCGGTCCTGTGCCTCATAACCCTTCACGGCTTAGCCTTCTCCCAGTGCCTCTCATTGTGTGACACTGCGTCTCTCTTACTGGAATGAAACTCAGAGATTTTCATCGTTTGTCCCTGCACTTAGAATACTGCTTACCACGTGACAGGCAGTGCATAAATATTGGTAATGGATAATGGGTTCATCCATTTATAATTTATAAGGGATTCGTAACAGATAAGTGCAGGAATGTGATGCAAATACCCCCTTCCTCTTCATGGGTTGCCCTTTCTTCTTTTGATGAACAGAAACTCTTCATCTTGTAGAATTTTCTTTTCAATTATGGATGGTGCTTCCTATAGTTTGCTTAAGCAATCGGTCCCTATCCTGAGGTCTTAAAGAGAATCTCCTGTATTCTCTTCTAAGAGTTTTAAAGTTTTTCCTCTTATATTTAAGTATTTTCATCCATTTGAAATAGCTTTTTTGTGAATGGATGAAGATCCGATTTCCATCTTTCATTATGTTGATCATCATTATACGCGCATCGATTGTTGAATTATCTCACCACTAAGCAGCACAGTCATATATCAAGTTTCCATACACGAGTGATTCCGACTCTAAGCTCTTGATTCCTTCCATTGGCTCATTTACTCTCCCCCAAGCCAGCACCACAGTCTTAACACTCTAGCTTTGTACGAAGTCTTATCACCAACAAGAACAGCACCTTTCCACGCCCACTGCCCCAGCAGCACCCTCTGCTTCTTAAGGATCTTGAGTATTTAGGGGGCCTTTGCCCTTTCTGATGAATTTTAGAAGCAACTTGCCAATTTCCAAAACAAAAACAAATTCACTTATTGAAATTACATTGAATCTACAGATCAATTTGGGCAGAACCATCTCTGAAGTTGACACTATTTAGTACTGACGTGCTAACACCGTCTACTTAAGTCTCCTTTCCTATCTGTCACCGAGGGTTAGGACTTTTCCACATAAGGATCTTGTGTTCGGATGTCGTCAGGCTATGGGTGGGACGGCTGGTGCGGCCATGATCTGCAGACAACCACTCGCTCGGGCGCTCCACGCAGCAGCCGTGCTGAACGCTCTTCTTGGCTCGAGAGGATTCCAGATCTCATCTACAGATAATAATGTTATCTAGGAGTAATAGCAACTTTGCCTATTTCTGTTCTAATACTTGGGTGTTTTACTTATTTTTCTTGTCTCGTTCACTCAGCAAGTGCCTACCAAACACCCAAGCCCTGGAACGTGGCAGTGAACCGGACAAACACCTCTATCCTCATGGGGCTGACATTCACTTTCCTGAACCAACCAGGCCCTGAAGTTCAATGTTGAAAAGAAGGAGAGCTTATGGTATGGTCTTTTCCTAATTTTGAAGGGAATTCTTTCCAAATTCCACCATCGTATGATGTTAGTGCAGGATTTTTGGTAAATTCTCTTCCTCAAGTCAATAATTCCTACATTGCTAATAATTTCCATCATGAATACAATTTGAGTTTTATTGAACATCTTCTCTGCACCAATGACAGGACCACATTAACAGTATCCTTTGATCTGTGAATCTACATTAGACTCTCTAATGCATTCTACTCAGTGTTAATGAATGAGCATGGAGTATGATCTTCCTTTATTATATTCTGCTTTTTAAATAATTCTGGTGTCCAGGTTGTACTAGTCTCATATCAGTAGTTAGGGGTGTTCACTCTTTTTCTACTCACTTCAAGAATTTGTTTAGGCTCATGAAAGAAATTGAAGAAGACACAAAAAGATGGAAAAGCATTCCATGCTCAGGGATCAGAAGAAAAACATTGTTAAAATGTCTATACTGCTGGGGCACCTGGGTGGCTCAGTGGGTTAAGTCTCTGCCTTTGGCTCAGGTCATGATCTCAGGGTCCTAGGATCGAGCCCCACATCGGGCTCTCTGCTCAGCAGGGAGCCTGCTTCCCTTCCTCTCTCTCTGCCTGCCTCTCTGCCTACTTTTGATCTGTCAAATAAATAAATAAAGTCTTAAAAAAATGTCTATACTGCCTAGAGCCATCTATACTTTCAATGCCATTCCGATCAAAATTCCACTGGCATTTTGCAAAGTGCTGGAACAAACAATTCTAAAATTTGTATGGAACCAGAAAAGATCCCAAGTTGCTAAGGAAATGTTGTAAAAGACAAACAAAACTGGGGGCGTCACATTGCCTGATTTCAAGCTTTACTCCAAAGCTGTAATCACCAAGACAGCGTGGTACTGGCACAAAAACAGACACATAAACCAGTGGAACAGAGTAGAGAGTCCAGATACGGACCTGCAACTCCATGGTCAAATAATCTTCGACAAAGCAAGAAAAAGCGTCCAGTGGAAAAAAGACAATCTCTTCAATAAATGGTACTGGGAAAATTGGACAGCTGTGTACAGAAGAATGAAACTCAACCATTCTCTTACACTGTACACAAAGATAAACTCGGAATGGATAAAAGACCTCAACATGAGACAGGAATCTATCAGAATCCTAGAGGAGAACACAGGCAGTAACCTCTTCGACATTGGCCACAGCAACTTCTTTCAAGATATGTCTCCAAAGGCCAAGGAAACAAAAGCGAAAATGAACTTCTGGGACTTCATCAAGATCAAAAGCTTCTGCAGAGCAAAGGAAACAGTCAACAAAACAAAGAGGCAACCCACGAAATGGGACAAGATATTCGCAAATGACAATATAGACAAAGGGCTGATATCCAAGAGCTATACAGAACTCCTCAAATGCTCAAAAAACAGATAATCACGTTAAAAAAAATGGGCAGAAGACATGAACAGACACTTCTCCAAAGAAGACATACAAATGGCTAACAGACACATGAAATAAAATGTTCATCATCATTAGCTATCAGGGAAATTCAAATCAAAACCATGTTGAGATACCACCTTACACCAGTGAGAATGGCAAAAATTGACAAAGAGGTTGTGGAGAAAGGGGAAACCTCTTACACTGTTGGTGGGAATGCAAGTTGGTGCAGCCACTCTGGAGAACAGTGTGGAGATTCCTTAAGAAATTAAAAATAGAGCTTCCCTATGACCCTGTAATTGTACTACTGGGTATTTACCCCCAAAGATACAGACGTAGTGAAAAGAGGGGCCATTTGTACCCCAATGTTTATAGCAGCAATGGCCACAGTCGCCATACTGTGGAAAGAACCAAGATGCCCTTCAGCGGATGAATGGATAAGGAAGATGTGGTCCATATACACAATGGAGTTTTATGCCTCCATCAGAAAGGATGAATACCCAACTTTTATAGCAACATGGACGGGACTGGAAGAGATTATGCTGAGCAAAATAAGTCAAGCATAGAGAGTCAATTATCACATGGTTTCACTTACTTGTGGAGATGAGTAACACAGAGGACAATGGGAGCTGGGGAGGAGAAGTGAGTGGGGAGAGATCAGAGGGGGAGACAGACCATGAGAGATGTGGACTCTGAGAAACAAACTGAGGGTTTGGGAGGGGACGGGGGTGGGAGGTTGGATGAGCCTGGTGGTGGGTATTAAGGAGGGCACGTATTGCAAAGAGCACTGGGTGTGGTGCATAAACAATGAAACTTGGAACACTGGAAAAATAAAATAAAGTTGAAATATCAAAAAAAAGGACCTTGTTTAGGGTTAGGATGATCTTTCATGATATTTTAGGCAGAAAGCTAATGCATACAACTACTACAATCACTGATATGAGGCAAGACAAATTGGTTTTCACACCTCACACTCCCCACTCCTGGCAGGCTTCCTTGAGTTTGATGATGCCATGCATCACTGAGGAAATACTGTTTGAGCCATTTATCACGTGACATGAAGCTGCCAGGTGTGAGAGGACTCAGAGCAGGGAGATGCAGACCCATGCTGCAGTACCAGAAGCCCGATCACTTGGGCCGGGAGATGCAAGATTCCACGGTGCGGGCGTCCACGGCAGGCAGACACGCCGTGTGGAGTTCCTGGAAAGCCCGCGGAGAAAGGTCAATGCAAACACCTACAGTTCTGGAGCAAGGCCATGCCATTGGCTGAAGACATCACCCATGGAAGGGGCCGCTCTTGGCTATTGGGCCCTGGTGGAGACCGTGTCTGACCGTGAGACAGCCGTGTCCACGGCTCCGCTGCTTGTCCTTAGGAGTGTGTGCGGCAGGCCTGCCAACGATCGGTGTCATGGTGGAACTGCTGCATCCAGGGCCAAACCCAAGCACATTCAGAGGACACAGTCACGTGACAGGTGGCCCAGTGCCCCAGGCCTCTCACCTTTGCTGCACCTGTTTCCTTAGCTCACCCCCACCCCAACATATCCTGAGATGATCCTAAAGCCGGGAGAAGAAGCTCAAACCTGATCTCTGAAGCGGCTGGCTCAATACACGGGGGCAGCCTCCCTAGAACCCCACCCAGAGGCGACCCGAAGGACCCGGTGGGGAACCTGATCAGCCACGGCCCGGAAGGACAAAGAAGCTGCCTGTGGTACTGACGACAAGACCGCGGGCAAGAGCTAAAGCTTAGCCACGGCTCCGGAGGGAACGGAAATTGAGGAAAAGCATCCAGATGGGCCCAGCCGACCGTGCGTTACACGTCAGTGCCCACCCAGAGCACCCACAGCCACAGGGCACCAAAAAACAGGCCTTGAGCTGGTTGACCCGAGAGATGACGGCCAGCCTCTACCCTCACCAGCCCCATGTTCACACAGCAGATCTGCGAGTGCAGTGACCTGCTGAGGGGAAAGCTGTGCCTGAGCTCAGGAAGCTCCCTCTCAGCAAAGCCGATCCAGCCACGGCCCTACCTAACACGCAGCCTGCTGTGCGCGCAAGTCAAGGAGGCCTCTACGGCACACCGTGCTTTAGGCTGCCAACCAGCCACTTGGTGACAACTGGTTATGGGGGAACCATTTCAGCTGGAAGTGGCGGTGGATTGTCTCAACTGCGATCCCTCCCACTCTGGGTGTGGGTCTGTCTTTGCTGAGGGAACACCTTGGCCTGCACCAGCATCGAATTTACCCAACTGGGTTCCACGTAACATCCGCTCAGAGCACGCACAGGCAGGTACACAGGAGACGGCGACACAGGGTCCACGGGCGTACCCCAGTCTGCATCCCTCAGGAGGTGGGAACCTCCTGGAAGAGGCTCCTAAAGGCCCAGATTAAGTGCCGGCTTGGTGACCTGCCTCCCGGGCTGGGATACGTCCTTCAAGGTGAGCGGACAGACAAGAGATGGTGCTGGCGTCCCAGTGTTGTACAGGCCCGGAAAGCAAGAGCGGGGAGCAGGGGTGGCCCCTCACTGCCCTGCGGCCACCCACGTCAGACTGAGTTCCCATCATCTCCGTAAGTTTCGTTGGCCAATCTAGAGGTCCTGGCTCAAGGGGTAGCGAAGTGTTCCACTGTGGAATGCTGTCATGGTGGCCCCCCGTCACTTGCTGCCTCTCGTGCCATAAGACCAGCAGGCCGAGCGGAGCTTCCGGGCTGGCCAGGGTGTTTGATGTCGGTCACTGAGAAGGGCCGAGATACCAACACACAGGGCAGGAAGACGTCTATCCGGAAACCAGGGGATTCGCCAGGGCCTTTCCAGATGCTCTGTGACAGTCGTAATCACGACTGGGGTACTATGTCAGCCAGAACCACACAACTGTGACGAGCTGGGGCTTGGGCCACACAGGGTCTCACTGGAGGCTCCCTGATCCGGCCCAGGAACCAGCGCCACAGCAGGCTGGCCACCAGTCAGGCCACCCCAAGGGGGGACAGGAAGAACAAGTGCGTGAGCCTCACCTGGACGCGACTAGCTCCAGGTGGTTCCCGACACCTGCCCCAGACACGGAGGCCAGCACCACCCTGAAGAACAAGGGACGTGAGCCCGGTGTGAGAAGTGGCAGAGCTGAGCGGGGCCGGGGTCACAGCAGTCGGCCGGGCATTGCTGTCCAGCCCTGTCGCCGTGGAGCCTGGCACTCCTTCTTCCCCAGGGCTGCAGAGCCGTCGCATGGGGTGCCCTCAGGAGGGCTGGAGGCATCTGACAACCGGACCCCAGGTGCAGCCCGTAGCTGTGGACCGACCAGCGCAGAAGCAAGAGCTCTGAGCCATGGCCCCCTTGTCTCTGGGCCCCCTGGGGGACGAACCAAACTCACCCGACACTGGGCTCCAGACCCAACACTCCTGATGCTCCTTCACTTACCACCCATTTCCCCAAACCCCACTCGCGCGGTTTTGCCTGGGAACGCTTCCTGGAACGACTTGTCGGAGACCCCACTCCCGCGCCGGCTGCCGGAGAGCCCAGTCTAAGACAGAGAGGAGACGTTTTGCCATTTAATTCTAACTTCATGCACTGTACTCAAAGCCTATCGCCTGAATTCAGATTCTGTGACATGGGTTGAGACAAGTTTATGCTGTAGCATGTGGTCAGTTTTTGCCCATAATCCGTGTATGATGTGGACGAGGACCTCATTTTATTTACACACACACACACACACGTAAAACAAACCTGATATTCTAAAATAGTCTAAATTCACTTCCTGTAATTTGGTGCCAAGTTGTTCGATTTCTTAGACACATGCAGATTTAAGATTCTTGTCTTCCTGGTCAGTCACTACTGATGGAGCCCCTACGTGACTCTCAGGCCACCAGACCAGAAGACCTTTTGGAAACCACTTTCTAATCCAAGAAAATGCATTTCCCAAGATAATACCAAATCCTCAACTGCCCTCTGGAGAGAAGCCTTCTTCTTTCCGGGGGCTCCTTGGGCAGGAGAGAGGGGGCCTAGCACTCAGGACCCGGAGGTACACCGAGGGAGCCCCGCCCAGAAGGAAACCAGCCTGGGGCCCTGGAGCAAGGACAGGAGACGCTACTCACCGCAATCTCTGTTACTAAAATATCAGTTATACTTCCCAACACGGTGACAAAGTCAAAGACGTTCCAGGCGTCTCTGAAATCGTTCTAGAGAGGAAAAGAGCAGTTAGTGCCGGAGGCCAGCAAGGCAGAAGCCAGGAGCGGCGTCGCAGGAAGTGTCCTCATCGAGAAAGGGGCAGAGGGACAGGTGGGCCGCCCCGG
Source organism: Meles meles (assembly GCF_922984935.1). NCBI lineage: Eukaryota > Metazoa > Chordata > Mammalia > Carnivora > Mustelidae > Meles > Meles meles. Next base: position 206,022 of record NW_025721603.1, read on the forward strand.
CTGGTAAGCAAACACCTGTGGGTCTGCGCAGGTGCAGAACCCAGCGCTGTCCGTCCAGAGAGGAGGAACATGGCCCCGCCTGTCTCCGGGAGCTGGGCTGGGGCGGAGCTCAGGCAGCTGAGAGCACAGAAGCAGCCCCTTCCTCCGGGCCCTGGCAATGTCGCATTTGCTCTGGGGGCTCGGGGAATTCCCAGCTCCACGCTCTGAGTCCCGGAAGGGTCCCTTACAGAGAGGGAGCCAGAGTGCAGACCACCAAAACGCGAAGAGGGAGCCAAGGCACCCACCAGCACCCCAAAAGCGATGATCTTCAGCACGCATTCCATGGAGAACATGGACGTGAACACAATGTTCAGGCACTTCAGCATCAGCTCGTACTCGTACGGCGCGTCGTAGAACTGCGTGGGAATGAGCGCCATCAGCCGCAGGCTCGGCAGCCCCACGACACCCCACCTTGACCTCCTGCCAGAGCACCGAGAGCTGCGCACCCGCCCAAGGTGGGGACAGCCGTCCCTGCTCTCCCCGTGTTCTCCAGGACACACTGTCTCAGCCCACAGAGAACCCTGGCCCGGGGCTACAGGAGGCATCCGATGCTGCCCAGGATGTGACCAGCCGCGACGGCGGCGCTCTCGCAGCCCAGCCGTCCCACACTGCCCCCGGGCCAGGCCACACACCTTCATCATGAGCACCACCGTGTTGAGAGCGATCATGGCCATGATGAAGTACTCAAAGGGAGGCGAGACCACGGATGTCCATGTCTTGTACTGGAATGACTGCTTGTCCCTGGGCATGTACCGCGTCAGAGGCTTGGCGCTGATGGTGAAGTCGATGCAAGCCCTCTGCACGGGGAAGGGGCAGTGAGCACCCGGAGGGGGCAGGGGAACCCCCACACCAGAGCATCCCACCCATGTCCTCCACCCTCGCAGGCAGCCTGGGCCAGCCTCCTCCTCTGCCCGCCCCCCGTGCTGGCCGCCAGCTCTGTAGCAATGAGTGAGCCCCACGCGGAAGGGAAGCCCAGTGCTTCTGCCTCCGTGGCCCATCAGGGGGGGCCCAGCAGAGCATCTGTGGCCCACGTGCACGTGAGGCAGAAGAGGGCGCCACCCACCTCGTTCTTCTCCAGGCTGCATTCAGACATCACCTTGTCCCCCTGCTCCTGGAAGGTGATGATGATCAAGGCCACGAAGATGTTGACGAAGAAGAAGGGGAAGACCACGAAGTAGACCACATAGAAGATGGACAGCTCCATGCGGTACCCAGGGCTGGGGCCCTGCTCCTCATAGGTGGCGTCCACGGAGTGTTTCAGGACCCTGCACCAAGAGCAAACACCAAGTGTCAGGGGGACCCGAGGACAGAGCCACGGAAAGTCAAGACCTGTATGACAGGTGAGGCCTCCATACCTGAACCCAGGGACGGCAAAAGGAAGGGGGTACTCAAGACTGTGGGCCCCAGCCCTCTCCCCAAGACTGTAGTCTCCTGAGGCAGATGACCTTCCCGACGGGCTTGTACTCAGGGCTGGTGGACAGCCATCAAGGGGCGGTCTCCGGGGCCCAGAGGTCCTAACCCCAGGACACGAGGAGGCCTGGGAATTCTGCCCTGCCCTGCTGACTCCTGGCTCACACCTGCTCATGCCCAGCTTCACCTGCCTTTAGAAAGCCCTGGGCTCCAGACACGGCACTGATCCCACCTTCTGAGTGGCGGTCCTCCCAGCCCCAAAGGGAGTCCCCTGTCATCCCGTGTGGCACGGAACACATACATCCCTCTGCCCACCCTTAACTGGGGCCAGAAGGGCAGGACAGGGAGATATCGAGCCCCATCCTCCCTCTGGCCTCCAGCCACTCAGAAAAACGATTTTCAGGCGATCGCTGTGCTGTGCACCTTGTCTGGATCTCCTGCTCCTCCCACTCCTGGAGAGCAGAGCCGTGTCTGCCCCGAGAGGGCCAACAGGGCATTTGCCGGGTGACTAAAACATGCCCGGACGCAGGGTGGGGACTCCCTGCCCGAGCTGCCCCCCTGCTCCCTGCTCTGCCACGTGGAGCAGTGAGCACTCACGTGGGCCACCCTTCTCCCGTGGACACCGTGAACAGCGTCAGCAGAGCCCAGAGCACGTTGTCATAGTGAAAGTCGTATTTCTTCCACTGCCGCGGCTGAGCCTCCACCTCCTCCTTCTCGTAGTCCAGATACTGGCCCCTGGGGACGAGCACACACGTGAGGTTAGCGTGAAGACAGAGGATCCAGACACACACATTTGTCGACAGCCAGCTGACTTCTGGAAGGGCTGCCCGTCCCACGGAGGAAGAGCAGTCTCCTCCACGGAGAGCGCTGGGCAGCGGGGGCTGCTCGCAGAAGAAGGAAGCTGGACCCCGCCCCCCTCCAGGTACAAGACCCAACGCAAGACGGACCGAGACACGAAGGTGAGAGTTGACACCAGAAAGCTGTGAGACGACGACCCTGGGGCCTGGAACGAGGGGAACGACTGTTCGACGGGACGCCAACCCCAGAAGGAGATAAAGCAGACGTCATCAAAATGGAAAGCTTTGTGTTTCACAGCCTCGTCAACACGGAACGGGACCAAATACTGGAAAATCGCCTCTCTGGTAAGAGTTGGATCCAGAGTATACAAAGAACAATTATAATCAATTATTTTAAAAAATGGGTGAAATATCTGAATCGGCATTTCTCCAAAGAAGGTTTACCAACGTCCGATCCGCACACACAAGACGTCCAACATCAGGAGTCATCCGAGAAATGCAAAAGAAAACCACAGTGAGATGCTGCTGTATGCCCAGGAGGAGGGCGATAATTAATCTTTAAAAAGGAAAATAACAAGAACTGGCAAGGATGTGGAGAAATGAGGACTCTCCCCAACGGCTGCTGGGAACACAGGCCGGGTCGGCCGTGCCGGAAGAGCCCCGCGGTCCCTGAGACGGGGCAGCAGAATCTGCACGGACCCATCAACTCCAGGGCAACGCGTCCACTCCAGAGAGATGAAAACATCCGTCCACACAAACACTTCATGGCAGCATCAGTTACACCAGCCAAAGGACGGAAACCACCCAGATGCCCGTCGACAGAGGACAAGGTAGATATGCTGGACCACACCCGCAGCGCGGAATAAAATCCAACCATAAACAGCAACGATGTTCGGACACATGGTACAGCGCAGGTGACCTCAACAAGGAAAGAAGTTAGACCAAGAAGACCACATAGTTATGATTTCCTTTAGACGGACACGGAAATCTGTAAAGGCACAAAAATAGATTCACGGTTGCTGAGGGGAGAGATGGGGAGCTGATGGTAACAAAGAACATGGGAGTTTTTGTGTTATTTTTAACTTATGAAATTGTCTACAGTTGACTGTGGTGACGGTTGCCCTATCTGTGAATGCATTAAAAAATGACGGAACTGTGAACTTCCAGGGGATGAGTCATAGGAATCATAGCTTAGTAAAAACAAAGCAGACCACGGAATGGGGGGGAGGATGGGTCTTTGCAAACAGATGGTGCTTGGCCAGCTGAGTGCCCATCTACAGAAACCCGCCTGTGTCCACACTCACCTAACACACGGAAATCGACCCCAGAGAGACCCCAGATCCAAACGGGAGAGGCAGAAATAAAACTTCCAGAGGAAAACGTAAGGGGACTTCTCCCTGACCTTCAGATAGATTTTCTGAACAGGACACAGAGAGCATTAAATGTAACAGAGATTAAGTGGCCCAAACTACAATCACGACTTTGGTTTTTGAAAAGACACGTTTTAAAAAGTTGAAAACACCCCACAAAGGAGAAAAAGACAACCGTAACCCATAGATCTGACAAAGGATGGCGATCTAGGACCTTACAAAACTCCTACGAATCAGTCAGAGAGAGAAAGACAACCCATACAGGACAACAGGGGAAGCCGTGCCCAGACCCTTCCTGGGACACTGAGCGGCCCATCACCTGGGGAGGACCCAGCATCACTGGCTACCACACCAATCACACCACAGAGAAGGGCCACCAGCCCCACATCAGAAAGGCTGAAGAGCGCAAGACAGAAAGCCCAAGTCTGCCCATGCAGTGCAGGCCTGGAGCGCTCGTCCGCATGGCAGAAGATGATTTCACACACGTCTACCAGCACCTGCAGAAACACAGTGCACAACCCTGCAACCGACCGCCAGGTTTACGCCGTCCTGGAACCGCAGACGTGTGCTCCGAGCACACGTGCCCCGGACGAGTCAGGAAGGCCTCCAACTGGAAACATCCCCCATGCCCCGCAGGCACAGAGGGGGAGGCACGTGGTGACTCGCTCACACCAGAGAACACTGCCTGAACAGAGGCGACGGGGACCATCGCCTGCGGGGGGAGAAGGAGCTGCCCCTGCCGCCTTGCTCAGCACCCACCCCAGTCCCTACCTCCCTTTCCCCTAGCCCCCCCAACCGAGCGCCCCCTCCTGTTTCCTGTGGGGTGGGGCCAGATCCAGAGAGGGCAGCCCCTGATCTCAGAGCCTGGCCTGGAGCCCTCCGGCCACCGCAGTGGCCCCCGTGTGCTCCCCGATGTCATGGGCAGGAAGAGCATGTCCCGCAGAGTGGCCGGACCCTGGCTCTGCTGAGGGAGACGTGCGGGAAGTCCCCGGTGTGGCCTTGGGGCAGAGGTGCAGCTCTCAGTCGGCCCACGCGGCCCCTCCCCCGCCCCGCCCGGCCTCGGCTCACCTGCAGTCCCTCTCCAGCCCCTTGGACTCGTCCGTGCAGTAGAAGAACTTGCCCTTGAAGAGCCGCACGGCGATGACGGCGAAGATGAACATGAACAGCATGTAGACGACCAGGATGTTGAGGACGTTCTTCAGCGAGTTCACCACGCAGTCAAACACGGCCTGCAGGGGCGGGGGCCCGGCTCAGAGGCCCAGGGCCTCGGCCGGACCCACGGAGGGACCCGCCACCCATCCCCCAACACAGCTGCTGCATCTCCCGGGACTTGGGAGGGCGGGAGGTGTGAGAAAGGGCCTTACGGCCAGAAGGCCTGGATGCTGGCAGGACACTCACAGGACAGGCCACCTGCGTGAGGCCGGCCTGGAGCCCAGGTCAACTAGCATCGGGAGGGGCCCACACAGCGGGAACAGGGTCGGGGTGGGGAGATGGCCAGTCCTCTGCTCCCGCGTCCGGGCCTGCTTGGGGGGGCACGCTGTGCCCCTGCCCATCAGTGCGAGCCAGCATGGGGCAGAAAACCGCAGTGCTGTGGCCAGCTCCGACACGGGGACTTGAAGCGTGTTTTGGTGTAGCCCAGAGGTGACTCTGCCGTCTGTTAGCACCAGCACCAAGGCTTCTTCTCAGGCTCTTCCCCGCCTGGAAGCTCAGCTGGCCCTGGACTGCCTGCCAGACCCTGGCCTGGTCCCTGTCCCTCAGAGCCGAGGGGACCCGCGGCAGCCCGGGCTGTGCAAAGAAGCAGGTGCACGACCATCTCCTGAGATGCTGCTGGCCGACTCCGACACCAGCGGCTGCCTCAGCAAGTGCGGCCGCGGCCCCCTTGCCCAGGGGCCATGACACCTCTGAGCTGCCCGCCCAGGTCTGAGTCCCCACCTGAGGCTGCCCTCAAGCCCCCCCAGCCCCCGCCCCCAGCACACCACGACCCCACAAGCTTCAGGTCGCGAGGCCTGCCTCTGCGTGCTGCGCGGGCGACGTCACGGCACCATTTGGTGGGTTTAACCGAGTGGAAGATTCGCGAGCACTCCTCACAGTGAGGGCCACACTCGGTACGTACCGTATTTTAGCACAACTCCAAGCTGGGGCTCACACTTTCTTTCTCCAGGACCTCAGCCCCTCCAACACTTGGCGCCCGGCCCAGGAACCACTTCTCAGGAGCCCCTGCCCTCCCTGCGTCTCCCTCAGGACCCTCCGCCTCTCTCGGCAGCCCCTTCTTCCTTTTTTAAATGTAACTGATTTGATTAGTCAGCGAGAGAGAGGAAGGGCAGAGGGAGAGAAAGGATCCCGAGCAGACTCCCCCTGAGCACGAAGCCTGACTCAGGACTTGATCCCACGACCGCGAGATCATGACCTGCGCTGAAACCAGGAGCTGGACCCTGGACCACCCAGGCGCCCCGCAGCAGCCCCTCCCCTTCCCGGTACAACAGCTGCTGGTGCTGCCCGGTCACGGGAGAGGAGCCTTCCAGAACACTCCAAGGGGAAGCTGGGGGAGCTGGACCCACTGACACGATGTGTGATCTCCCGGAGCTCCGCTCGCCCCATCCCACGAGGGGAGCTGCAGCCAGACCGGGTGAGTTCTACGGACACACGCACACCACACGCCACACGTGTGTGCACGCACACGCACATGGATCCACACGGCACGCCAGGTGCATGCACACGCATCCACACGCCACACGTGTGTGCACTCACACGCACACACAAACGCACACCACACGCCATACGTGCATGCACGCACACGCATCCACAGGGCACGCCAGGTGCACACACACACATCCACACGCCACACGTGTGTGCACGCACATGCATCCGCAGGGCACGCCAGGTGCACGCACACGCACACACATGCACACGGCACGCCAGGTGCACACACATGTACACACATCCACATGCCACACGTGTGTGCATGCACACGCATCCACACGGCATGCCAGGTGCACGCACACGCACACACATCCACACACCACACAAGGCGGCCACACTTGCACCCACATGCACAGACATGCGCACACGCATCCACACGGCACACATACATGCACGCACAGCCCTACACTCACGTGACAGCCCTGCACACTGCCCAAGCCCAGGTCCAGGCCCTCCCCTTGAGCTTGGGCAGCCGCTTGATGGTCTTGAGGGGCCGCAGGACGCGCAGGACTCTCAGGGACTTGATGGTGTTGATGTCTTTGCCTTTGGATCCTCTAGAATGGAGAAGCCACCCATGCAGAAGCAGGACGGCACCCGTGCCGCTCCCACAAAGCCGCCGGGTAGCAATCCCCTGTGCGTTCGGTCACAGGGCCCAGGGCGGACGGCCTAGGAACAGGCAGGCCTCCACCCGGCCAGCCCCACCGGCTGCCGCACCCCTCCTGCGGGAGCACGAGCCAGGCCTCGTCTGAGCAGACCAAGACCAGGCCCAGGGTTGCCCCTGGCATATGGGGAAAGCCAGGCTTCCAGGTGGAAAGAACCCATTCTCGCAGACCACGTCCGCCATCTCCATGCGAGGGGTCCCCTAACGCCCACCCAAAACGGCTTCATCCGGCCGCCATGTGGACACCAACCATGGGGCTAAAGAGGAGAGAAGGGAGCTGGCCCCAGGACTGCAGACCTGGCTCAGAAGCCTACAAGCCATTAGGGTCAGAGCCTTCTGGATGGGCTGGTCTCTCCTGCTTTTCAGTCCTGGGAGAGGGAGGTGAGGGGAACACGACTGGGTCTCCCTGCCTGTCCTCACGCAGCTGCTCCCACACTCCTCCAGACGATGTCAAACTGACCGGGAGGGAGGGGAGGAGAAGGCTGACAGGCAGGAAGATGCGGAGGCGTGAAGGAGGACGAGCAAACGTCAGCTGAGTACTGGGCAGCGGAAGGGATGGAGCCACGCAAGGGCAGACAAAAGAAGAAAGAAAGAAAGACCAAAGGAAAGAGAAAAACAGAGAGGGAGGGAAGGAGGAGGAAAGAGCCCACAGAGAGACCAAGAGAGCAGCGGACAAGGACACCCAGTGTGGGGGGTAAGACAGAGTCGGGAAAAGAACATTCCAGATACCCAACGCTGGCTCGGAGACCCAGGACCAGCAGGCCCAGGTTGGGGCCACGCACAAGGACACTGGGGCAGTCCCGGCCGGCTCCCTAGGGCTGCCAGGGGCCCAGCTGTCATCAAACTCTGGGGCAGCCTTCTCGCCAGCCCAAAGCCAGCGCAGATCGTGGGGGTGGGGGGTGATCCCGCGGGAACGACTCACTGCCTAAGGAGGCGATTCTCAGAACCAAGGCCACAACCCCACCCAGCAGTGGCTGAGGACTCAGGACTGGGGTCCTAGTCCGTCCTGCTCAGAGGTCACCTCCCTCCGAGTTCCCAAGGAGCCTGCGCATGGGGAGAGGGGGCAGGGCCTCCAGTGGTCTTCTCTGGGCTCCACTAAGCTCTAGGGAAAGGCAGCTGTGAGGCTCAGGTAGGACCCGTGGGTTAAGGAGAGCTGGGGAGCCCTCGTCCCTTGGACCCGCCCCAAGACCAGCCGGGGCCTACATCCGAGCCAGGTCAAACTCCCTCCGAAACGCCAACCTCCAGACACTGTGTCAGGTGTTCCTGTCACCCTAGCATTCCGGACACCCGCCCGCAGGCCAGGTTCCTCCAGAAGCCCTGCAGACCAGTCCCAAGAGGACAGGGGCCGGCAGACCCCCCGTAGATACAGAAGGGAGGGTCACTGCTTTCCTTTCCTGGCGGAGGGCTCTCTGCAGGGACAGGCCTCAAGTGGTCCGTGCTCTGTGTCTGGAGACCTCACGCCCCGCTCGCTCGCTCGGAGCTCTCTCACTGAGTCCGCCCGGCTGCACTACACCCCTTTCCTGTCTTTCTCCTAAGCCCCTCACTGACACTTTATGCACAAAGAAAACCAGTTATGACCCCCACAGTAGATGCTGCGCATTGCCGGGGGGCAGTCGTGGGGAACAGAGAGAAGAAACAGGCCCCAGTGCCGGAGCAGACACGTGGGAAGTATCGTCAGGATGGCCAACGTCCTGGCAGTCACGGGGACAGCAGCTCCCACCCAGGCCCTCACTGCCCTCAGGGCCCACATTCCCGGCCTCCAACACTTACTTGGGGTGCCCTGCTCCAGCCCCAGCCCCCAGCCCAGTCCCCAGAGGTGAGGCAGCGACCCGTGGCCTGGGGACACGGCTCCCGGCAGCATGCGCTCTGGACAGTGGAGGGGGAGCAGAGGTGACACGTGGCAGTGAGCCGGCCCGGAGGGGCCACGCTGGGCTATGATGTGGGGCCGTGTGAGGGGCAGAGGGAAGGCATTACCCCATGAAGCTCCTACCGAGAGTCCAGCGACAAAGAGACAAAGAGAAGAGAGTCAGTGAGGAGGCGCCGCCGTCCCCGAATGCTCAGAGAAGAGGCAGGTACCATCCCTCGGGTCCTCCTGGTCTCTGGGTCTCCCCTGTAGCTCCACCCCGGCCCCCACACCTGCCCCACGCCCACCCCCATGCAGGGTCTGAGGGAGTCGACCCAGGCCCAGCCACAAGGGAGCTGAGTGTGGACTCGGGAGTCAGAGAAACCGGGGCCCAACACTGCGGTGGGGGAACACCCGCCAGCAGCCGCCAGCTCCGGCTCTCCAGGTGGCACGGCCAAGGTCGGGGCGGAGAGCGGTTCTCGAAGACCCGAGAGGCAAGCAGCAGAGGAACCGGAGGCCTGCCCACCCGGGGTCAGAACCACAGGCCGTGGCAGGGACGGGTGGCCATGAGAAGCTTTCCGTCCCACACAGCCCAGTCCCAGGTAGACAGGAGGGGAGCTGCACACAGCCATGGAGGCCAGTGGGGGCCCCTCCTGCCCGAACCGCACACCCACCACAGCCCTGGGCTGGCAGCCCGGCCAGACCCAGGGCAGACCTGGTACTTACGAGAAGGCAAATGCCACCAGGGCCCCACTGACCACGATGAGGTCCAGAATATTCCACAGGTCCCGGAAGTAAGCCCCAGGGTGCAGCAGAAGTCCCAAATCAATCATCTGCAGGGGAGAAACAATATTAGCTGCTGAATATTTCAGAAAGCAGAGCAGGGCCAGGCCCCAGACTCATGGGGTTGGGGGAAGGAGGCCACACCGATCCTGTCTTCTGAGGGCCTCAGTGGGGCCTCTGAACCTCAACACCATGGATCCAAATATCCCTACATGGTCACGGCTGGCTGAGATCTTGCCTGGGCTCCCCACCCTCTGGTGACACCCTCCCCTCGCCGGGCTGCAGTCATCCCCCACCCCAGGAAGCCCGCACCCTGCCCAGCCCGCAGAGGGTCAGCTCTCTGCAGCAGGAGGAAGGGCCGGTTCACGAGGACCGGCTCGGCCAGTCCCACAGCTGCAACTTCCGGCCGGCACCAGCTTCCACGTTCTAAAATGGGACGACAAAGAACACGCCTCCCCCGTGCGTCTGCAGGAGGAAAAGAAGCAGCGGAGCTCACGCACAGACACACACACACACACCGGTCACCAAGCCGCGGGTACAACCCAAGCAGCCCTGTGGGCAAAGACTGCGCCCGTGCAGACACACGCAGCCACTTGTCAGACGCTGAGGAAGGAGCGAAGCCGTCAGGACTCAAGACGCAGAACCGAGCGGTGAAGGGGTGTGTCCGTCACCTCACAGGACGCCCGAGAGCTCTTCTGAGCACCCACTCAGCCTCCCTCCTCCCAGCCTGACGTCACGGGACTGTCCCGAGGGGGACACGTTCCCAGGAGCCTGGAGGCCTGGCTGGCGGGTGGCAGTGGCAGGAGCGGCTCCTGGGCTCCCCCAAAGCCGGTGTGCGTCTGGTGAACTGGCCTGCGCCCCCCACCACACCCATGAGCACGCCCGTGTGCACGGTTCTCTTGGGAGCACACGGCCAGGGCACAGCCAGCACACGCCTCGTGAGCAGCCCCGGCCCGGCCGGCCCATGTGAGGGAAGACCAGCGAAGCCCCGGGCCACCAGGGAACCACACATCTCACCTTGATCACCATCTCGAAGGTGAAGACGCCTGTGAAGATGTAGTCCAGGTGCTTGAGAGCCTAGAACCGCAGGAGAGCCTGTCAGGGGCCAGCCCCGGCCGCCACCCCCATGCCCCCGGAGCCAGCAGACGGGACCCGGCCCGGCCCCCTCCAGCCCGAGGGCCGCACTCACATTGTTCCTGGGGGAGTCTGTCTGCACTGGGTCCTCGGCGGCCAGGGCGATGCTGCTGAGGGCAATGACCACAAGGATGACCATTTCAAAGTAGCGCATGGTCACGATGGAATGGCAAAAGCGGGGAAGCCTGCGGGCAGAGCAGAGGCCCCCGATGAGCGGGACCAGTCCCTCCCCGGGCCACACACCCAGCCCCTCCCTGCACGCCGTGCCACCCCACACCCGGGTTCTGCTGTGTCCCCTCAGGTGGCGGACAGTGCCCAGGCGCCTGCTGGTGCCTCCGAGTCCTGAAGGGTGGCCCGGGAAGAGAGCCGGGAGGGCTGCAGGAACCCACAGCAGAGCCGGCACACGAGGAATGAGGGCTGAAAGCCACCCCGCACAGTCCCCCGCTGTGTGTGGACGGCCGCGCCCTCTACAGATTTACAGAGGCGGGGGGGGGGGGGGCTGCTCAGAGAGGACAAGGCTGGACCCCAGCCTCCTGTGCACGGCGGGTGCACGACCCTCCTCTAGGTCCGTGCTGGCCCGTGCTCGTCCCCCCAGGGCTGCGGGGTCCCCGCCAGGGCTGTGGGGTCACCTGCCTCCCTGCAGCACCACGGGCATTACTGACCACGACTCTGCTGTTAGGCACATGCTGGACCCTGGGGCCTGGTGCTGCACGGGAGTGTGGCCAGACACCAACGGGAGACTGAAATGCTGGCAAAGCCTACACCATGGCGGCAGGCAGTGACCAGGAGCTCTGGGAAGACCCCTAGGTGGGGAGGAAGGGGGCAGGGAAGCCAGTGCCCTGGGAGGAGCAGCCACAGAAGCAGAACCCGGGGGAGGCGGGACAGACCGTGTCTCACTCTGCAGCCCGGCCCCCTCTCTGACCACTTCCTACTCTTAGGGCCCAAGGTCTGAAGGGAATTCCACCTCCCAGCCGCACCCACCCACGCTCTCTCCGCCTTGAAGGGGCTACCGTGCTCCCCTCTCCACGGGGACCACCGCCATACTCTGCCCCCGCCCCCGGCCAGAGCCTCTGGTGACCTCCCGCCACGCCACCCTCTGTGCACACGCCTCTCCCTTCTCCGGGACACTCTGTCTCTGCCTCTTTCATCCTGTGTCCTGGGACTGAGTATCCCCTCAGCTCTCCCCCTCATGCACGCCCCGAGTCCACCCGGCTCCCAAGCCCCAGCAGAGACCCGACGCGGACTGTCCCTGCTCCACAGGACCCGCACCCGCCTGCCCCCAGCTCAGGTGGGGTGGGGGGGCAGCCGGCCTGCAGAAACGCCCGGGGTCATCCCTGACATCTCCTTCCCTCTCCCCATCTAATCTATCAAGTTCCGCAGATTCTCTCCCAACTGTCTTCCCAAGCACTCCACTCCCAAACTCCCCACACGGCCTCCGTCATCTCCTCCTGAAGACCGGGCCTGCCCGCGGAGCTCTGTGCAGGGCTCTGCGGACGCCCAGGCTGGCCGTGTCCCCACCGACCCCCATCGCCGGCTCCTCCGGCACACGTCCGCGCTCACGGGCAGCACCGTGCCCCCTAGCAGGGCCCAGTGAGCTCCCAGGAAGTGGGTGCCGAGCGAAGGCGAGAAGACAGGCAGAGAGAGGGCACGTGTGCAGGGGTGGGGCCGGAGGGCGCAGCCAGACTCCGTCAGACCCTCTGCCCGCAGGACCCTGCTGCCCCGCACCTTCGCTCTGTCTGTTGCCTCTGCGGGTTGGTCTCCCTGCCCTGCCCCACCCCCCTCCCCGTCCCACTGAGACCCGACCTGACCTTCCCACCCCCACAGCAGTTCCCTCCGAAGCTCTGGGCTGCCTCCTAGTGCCTCCCACCCTGTGAGGGCTTAGGTGCCCTCCTGACTGTCTGCTCTGCTCTCTGTCTCTCCTACCTGCACAGAAGCTTATCAAGGACGGGGTCCTTGTCCGTTCTGCTCATTCCCCTGTTCTCCCAGCACCTAACCTGCCGTTAGGGAAGTCCTGGGTGACCTACGGCACCAGCTGGACTGATGAGGGGGCGAGAAACGCCGGCGACTTCATGATACACCGAGCGGAGAAACACAGGTGGACACACGCAGGCATGCGTGCATGGCGGGCACGACGGAAGGGGACACACGAGGGACATAAATGGGACATGTGCGCGGCAATGAGCAGTCCCAGCTGCGGGGGTGGCAGCTCTGTGGCTGACCGGGTTCGAGCCCTCGCCCTGCCGTGGGGCTCACTCCTATGCATGTGCGGACGGGCTGGGGCCTCGCCGTGGCTCTCCGTCCTCGTCTGCGGGGTGACCGCCGTTGCTGGGGGATCAGGACTCTAGTACATGTGAAGGGCATGGAACCATGCCCACCAGGCCACGTCTAGCACACGCTGCTACCGTGCACATGGACCACGGCCACGGATATGGGACAGGCACGCGGCGTGGGCCCACAAAGGAGACTCACAGGTTGGTGGGGCTTAAACAGAACATGGAGCTGTACGGCACGATGGGTCGGGGGGCCGCTCCGCATCACACCATCGGCCTCCGCCTCCTTCTTCCCCTCGGCTTGGCTTTCCAGGTCCACGTTACCACCTACAAGGACACAGGGCCACCCAGTTAGAGACGTGGTGCCTGCGAAGCCGGCGCCACACGGCCTCACCCGTACAGCAGACAGGTTCCAGCCCCAGCCCCACTGGCCTGCGGGGACCCAGCCAGGGAACGGCGTGGGCCTAAGACCCCGCTTCACAGGAGACCCCCTCCGACAGCGGCTGAGGACGGAACCAGCACCGGGCGCCCTTCTTCCCCTCTCCCTGCACGAGGGTCAGCGTGGGAGCAGCACCGAGCCCGGGGTCCCGGCTGTGGGCACCTCCGCCCCACCAGGGACCACTGGTCTAGATGTTCTGTGAACACCAAAGTCCCCCTTGGACCCAAGACCAGGGCCATCAGGCTCCGCTCGCTGGGTTCAGGGCTCGGTGCCTCTTGGAGAAAAGGCGGCACGTGTCTGTGTGGTGAGAAAACCCCGCAGGGATCTCGGCCAGCAGGACAGGAAGGAGCGGGGACCTGCCCTGGACCAGACACTCCTCTGAGCCCAGGAGTCCTGGCGAACCCAGCCTGGGACCCTGGCAAAGGCCTACAGAGCCAGGACGGTGACCTGGGGAGGACTTCAGCAGAGCCCACGTCTCACAGGGGCCCCCGCTCGGCCTCACTGCTCGCTGCCCTGCCCCTCAGTCTGCTCCTGTGCTTACCCACACCTCAAACCACCAGGATTCACCAGGATTCTGGTGTCTGTGCGCCGTGCTTTTTCTCCCACTGACTTTTCATTTCTCTCTATCCCAAGGTGCGTTTCTGTTCCTGTGGGTAACGGAGTTTCTGAGACCACAGGGGTGCCCGGGAAGACGGGGCAGTGACTTGGAGCCAAGGCCCAGGACTGGACCTCACACGGCATCCCACGAGAAACGGGCTGTTAGAAGGCAGCGGAGAGGAGGGTGCGGCCGCCAGTCCCAGGGAGGACGGCTGAGCCCGAGAAAAGGCCCCGGGCGCGCGTGGAAGAGCTCAGGCCAGCAGCTCCCGCTGACGTCATTCAGAATCTTCCAGAAAGCCATTTGGCAAAGAAGTCTAAAGAATTCTGCTCCCTGGTTTCATCTGTAACCTGCTTTCACAAAGGTGTTTGTTGGAAGTTCTTCTACGGTGACAAAAAACTATAAAATGCACAATCGTAGGAAAAAGACTGAGTGCGCAGTATCCCCGTGACTCACCACACCATAGATATGTAAAACGCCTACAAATACTTCCAAGGACAAAAGAAGCTTACGGTATTGTAAGTTAAAAAAAAAGGTTGTGTCGTTGTACATCCCCGATGAGCTCAACTCCAGAACAGTCACACATGTGGGGAGAGAAGCAACACCAAAACAGTACTAATTGTGGCGATCGCTCAACAGCGGACAGGAGTTTTAATTCTCGTCACAATATTTTTAACATTTAAAATTTTTTCATGATGAGCACGCATTACTTTTAAATTAAGAAAAATTTATTACTTTAAAACCACAGCTTTTCTTTTCCGACTCCCCAGTAACAATAAGGCAGGACCAATATGGACTCAGTGAAGAGTTTGGCTGCACAAGATAAGGAGAACAAAGATGCCAGAAACTGGATGGAAACACTCTCCTGGAACAGATCTACAGCAACCACAAATGTGATCAATGAGGTCAAAGCAGACCAAAACAGAGGAGAGGATCAACACAGAACTGCAGCAGACCAAGTTCGTTGTTAGAACCAAGTCACTAAGAAACGAACAAGCAAACCGACAAACAAGACTTGACAGTTACGAAAATTCAACCCCGAAATGGGGCAGTCCACCCAGCAAAATGGCCAGCTGCGGAGCGGGGACGGTAGAACATTCACGAGCAACAGCCACATGCTGGACATGGTCCAAGGGCTCCGCGCGTCCTCACAGCGCTCCCTGGCTCCCGCTGTCACCTCTGCGTTCTAGATCAGAGCTGAGACATTACTGCACGGGGACATGATCTGCCAAGGCTGGGATGAGGGCCCTGAGCCCTGGGCTTGCGACGAGGCGGGAGATCCAGGCGGGGTCACACTAAACTACTTTCCTCCCAGGGGCTAAAGTGAGCCAGGCCGGTGGTGCCTTGGGCCTCTGGGAGAGCAAACGTCATGACGAAATCATCCCTCATCCGGCCCCACAGACGGGGCGACCCATCCCAGCTTGAAGAGAACTTCAGCCCTCCAGACCTCCACGCTCTGGAAAGAATTTCTCTCCTGTACATTCAGAAGGGCACGAGCTGTACACCTCCCTTGGGAGAACTGAAAAAGGAGTCCATCAATTCATTTTCTACAGGGCTTCGTTATCTCACAAAAGCCCAGCCAAGAAATGGCAGAGTAAGGTCAGTCACACCCAAACTCGAAATAAAAACCGTCGCCAAACACACCAAGGATCAAGGTCCCCATGAATGAAAAGACAGCAGAAATAAGTAACAGGTTACCTCCCTCTCCCCCGGCTTCGGATACAAGAGTTAAAAAAAGTGAGATGAGAATATAAAGTATGTAAATATAAATACGTAAGTAAATAAAAAACGAATCTTAAAGAAATGCGTGAACAATCACTGTCTATAAAATTACCCAGCATTTCCATGACCTGTGGCAGAGAAACTGAAAATGCACTCATCCTCCCACCGAAAACAACCAACACGCTGAACGAAACACATAACGTAAGTGTTTTAAAGGCGCTGGGAACAAACCAACCTGGACAGGAGCCAAGAAGCTACAATCCCGGGAGAAGAGAAGCACAGAGGTGACCCCGAGTTACCCCAGCTTTCCCCCTAAGCCCATGTACCTATTTGCAGGGTGAGGGAACAGCCCAGTCAAAAGCGACACGCTCACAGGGAGAAGAAACAAAGACTGGTGTTTGGGAATGGCAAAGTATCTGGGAATGAGGGGCAAAATCCCAGAGTGGGGTGTCGGGGAGACGAGACGCGCGTCCCAATTACTGCCCCAGCACACTGCGGCAGGTGCGAGAGGAGGCCTGTCTCCCCTAGCAGCAAAGGCCCTCCAGGAAGCTCGTGTCGGGGATGACAGCAAGGCTGAAGGCTGGACGAGGCCGTCAGCGCCGACAGGTAACTGGGCGGGCAGCGGCTCTACTGGGCTGCTCCCGTGTGTCGGTGGCCCGTTCCGGAGCTGCGCGGCGGGGGACCCCTGCCCTTCATCCTCACTCTGCGACAAGGCCTGCTCCCTCCAGGGCAGGGCATTCTCAGGAATGCGCATGTTGTAGCAGGAAGGTCTGTAGTTAAGAAGGACAGAAAATGGTATTTATCAAGAACACAAGAAATAATAAGCATTGGGGGGTGTGGAGAGGAAGGAGCCCTCGCGCACTGCCGGTGGGAATGCAAACGGGTGCAGCCGTGGCGGAAGACAGTCGGAGGCGCCTCAGAAGAAACCCGAAAAACAGAATCACCACATGATCAGTGACTCCACTACTGAGGACTTACCACGGACTAGGAAAACACTCCTCAGAAAGCTCCAGTCCTGGCAGCGGCATTTACCACAGCCCAGTGTGGACCAGACCGAGGGCGCAGGGACAGATGAGTGGATAAAGATGGGCACTCGGCGTTGACAATGAAATCTCGCCCCGGCAACACCACGGACAGATCTGGGGAGCACTGGGCTAAGCGAGATAAGTAAATGCAAGAAAGACAGATGCCCTAGGACCTCACTCACAGGTGGATTCAAGAAACATAACATTTGAACAAATTAAAAAGAGACAAACAGGGGCGCCTGGGTGGCTCAGTGGGTTAAGCCTCTGCCTTCAGCTCAGGTCATGATCTCGGGGTCCTGGGATCAAGCCCCGCATCAGGCTCTCTGCTCAGCGGGGAGCCTGCTTCCTCCTCTCTCTCTGTCTGTCTCTCTGCCTGCTTGTGATCTCTGTCTGTCAAATAAATAAATAAATAAATCCTAAAAAAAATAAAAAATAAAAGGAGACGAATTAAAAAGAGACAAGCAAAGAAATGGTCACTTACATACAGAGAAAAACCAGGCTGCCAGAGAGGAGGTAGGAGGGGAGACACGTGAAATAGGGGAAGGGGCTCCAGAGGCCACTGACCATGACAAACGCTGGGTGATACAGAGAACTGCTGACTCGGGGTGCCCGGGCACTGGGCGGTGAAGCCTCTGCCCTTGGCTCAGGCCGTGGTCCCAGCGTCCTGGGATCGAGCCCCGGGTCAGGCTCCCTCCCTGCTCGGCGGGAGTCTGCTTCCCTCTGCCTCTGCTCTGCCCCCTCCATGCTCTCTCTCTTTCCTCTCAGATAAATAAAAACAAAAAAGGAATTGCTGAGTCACTGTATTGTACACCTGAAGCTAATATAACACTGTCTATTAATTATACTTCAATGAAAAAAGAACAAAAATGATATAACGGAAGATCCAAGATGCAATATAAAAAGGAAAGCCAAGAAACGGATGAATCTAAAGAAACGTGATCTCTGTAAAGTCAAAACAATAGTAACATCCACTTTTTAAGATCAGGAAAGGATCAAGCGTTGTCCCACAAAGGCCGACCGTGACAAAGAAGTTGGGGGAAGCGTGATCGCAGCTGCCACCCCGGGGTCCCAGCATCGCCCGCGGGAGCTTAGAGCGAACCCAAGGACAGACTTGGTAACACGCGCCGCCGCCATGACAGGGAGCACCGCGAGAAAAGACACCCAGACAGAGTGCGTAGCTTTTAAACTAGCAGAGGGAAATGTGACACATAAGCAAGTAAGTGACCAATTTCTCCTATTTCTAACAGAGTGGAAAGAAGAGAAAAGCTCAGGGAAATGGAACGAATGCCACACTCTGAAGCGGATGAAGCAATAAAAAGGTAGAACGAGACCGATGAAGCGAGTCCGAGGGACCCGACTCGGTCCACAGGCGCGGCCCGGCGGCCAGCTCTGGCCACCAGCTGTGCCCTTCAAACCCCAGTTCCAGGCAGTGTCCCAGAGACACGCCCAAAACGTAAGGCCACATACAGGTCACAAGCCAAAAGTTGGAAAACAATACACCTGCCAGATGTTCGAAAGAAAAACGGTCCGTTCTATTTCCGCACAGAAACACACACTTTAAGAAAAAACCACTGGACTGACCATGGTCAGCAGGGGTCGCGCAGACCTTGTGAGACGTCAGGGTTCACACATAGAGAAAATCCCCCAAATACAGAAAGCGACATATATCTTAATAGAAGTTTTGTGGTTTTTAATGAAGAAATAAAAGCCCCACAAAAGAGATTCAGATTCACAGAGCTATTGTTGTAGAAACATGCATAACAATGGCCGGTCACCTGTCAGACGGTCCCCACAATGAGATGCGTGTTCCAAACTATTCCAAGAACAGACAAGTCTAAAAAAAGAAAGATTTTGGGGTGCCTGGGGGGCTCAGTGCGTTAAAGCCTCTGCCTTCGGCTCAGGTCATGATCCCAGGGTCCTGGGATCCCCGCATCCGGCTCTCTGCTCCATGGGGAGCCTGCTTCCCCCTCTCTCTCTGCCTGCCTCTCTGCCTACTTGTGATCTCTGTCTGTCAAATAAATAAATAGAGTCTTAAAAAAAAGAAAGAAAAAAAGATTTCAATGCACCCCAATTATCAATGGGTCAGTCATTGATATGGCAAAACACGAGTGAATATACAGAATATTTAGCAATAAAGACTTGATTTAGCAAATACGAAAAGGCCAGTGACTAACTGAACATAATAAAAAAGTACATTAAAAAAATTTTTAAGGCCAGTGTTCCCCAAATTAGAGAAAACATATTCCTCTTTTCCCTTTGTTTTAAAGATTTATATATTTATTTATTTGAGAGGGAGAGAGAGAGGGAGAAAGCATGAGTGAGAAGAGCAAAGGGAGGGGAGAAAGACGCACAAGCAGACTCCACACCACGTGATCCCACGGCCCCGAGATCACGACCTGAGCTGAGATGATGAGTCGGGTGCTTAACCGACTCGCACCACTCAGGTGCCCCAGCACATTCCTCTGAAGCACGGGGGGACTTACAAAAGCTGGCCGGGTGCCAAGCCGTAAAGCAATTATAAGTGTATCTCGAAGGAAACCATGATACGGGTCTTCCTCTTTAACCCCCAGTGCAATTAAGTTAGGAATTAAGGCAGTAATCAGGAACAAAAAGATCAATTAAGATTTAAATTTTCTAATTGGAAATTAAAAAACAGACTCTACCGAGTTCATTGGTCAAAAATTATGTATTTATGGGCAGTATAACTATGTCTACATAGAAAACAAAGTAATCTGCAGAGAAACTATTTAGACTAAGAGGAAATTTTGCTTGGCAATATGTGGCTAGAAAGAAAGCCAACATACTTAAAAATACAATGTTTTAAACAATATAATTAAAAAACAGAATAAACAAAAATCAAAGACAAATGAAGGAATTTTAGGGCAGTGAAACTACTCGGCATGATACTATAAAGGTAGGTGTATGTCCTCATATCTTTGTCCAAACCCTCAGAACATAAAACACCAAGACTGAACCCCAATATCAACTCTGAACTCTGGGCATAGGCTCACTGACTGTAACAAATGCACCACTTTTACGGGGGTGCTGATAGGAAGGGAGGTTGGGTGGTGAATGTACAGCAAATCTACACTTTCTGCTGAATTTCACTGTGAACCCACAACAAAAAGATAAACTGCTTGGTATAAAGGGAAAGAGATATAAATACAAAATCAAAGAAGTAAGATAAAAACTCTATAATCTTACATTTGAATGACAAATGGCAAAAGAATACATGACATATTCTCTTTAAAAAAGAAAAAAGTACAACATCTATTCATGGAAAAAAGAAACCTCAACAAAGTAGGTTTTAGAAGGAACAGACCTCAACATAATCAAGGCCTTATATGAAGAAACCAAATCTAGCATCATATGCGATGGTGAAAAGCTGAGAGCTGTTCCCCTAAGACGAGGAACAAGACAGGACGTCCACTCTCGCCATTGTTATTCAACATCGTACTGCAGGTTCTAACCACAGCAATCAGACAAGAAAAGGAAATGAAAGGCATCCAAATTGGTAAGGAAGAAATCAAATTTTCACTATCTGCAGATGACACGATACCCTAAAGAGAAAACCCAAAGGCTCTACCAAAAAACTATAAGTGACGAAAACATGAAATGAACTGATAAATGAAGTCAGTAACGTTGCAGGATACAAAATCCATATACAGAAATCTGTTCCACTTCCATACACTAATAATGAAATGTCAGAGAGAAAAATTCAGAAACTACTCTCACTTACAATTGCACCAAAAATAATAAAATAACTTAACCAACGAGGGGGAAGACCTATACTCCAAAAACTACAAAACGCTGATGAAAGGAATCAAAGATGACACAAATACATGGAGAGACATTCCAGGCTCATGGACTGGAAGAACAAATATTGTTAAAATGTCCATATTACCCAAAGCAATCTACAGATTTAATGCCAACTTCATCAAAATATGAACAGCATTTCTCACAGAATTAGAACAAGTAATCCTAAAATTTGTATAGAACTGAAACATTCCTGAATAGACAAAACAAGCTTGAAAAGGAAGGACAAAACTGGAAGTGTTGCAATCCCAGATTTCAAGATACACTACAAAGCTGTAGTACTCACAACAGTACGGAACCGGCACAAAATAGAGAGATTAAAAGAACAAAACAGAAAACCCAAAAATAAACCCGTGTTTATAGGGTTAATTAATCCATGACAAAGGAGGCAAGACTACCCAACGGAAAAAAGTCTTTTCAATAAATGGTGTTTGGTGTGGGGGGTGTCGCCTGGGTGGCTCAGTCGGTGAAGCACCTGCCTTCAGCTCAGGCCACGATCTCAGGGTCCTGGGACCGAGTCCTGCGTCAGGCTCCCTGCTTCTCCTTCTCCCTCTACTCCTCCCCAGCTCGCTCACTCTCCTGCTCTCTCTCAAAAAATCTAAATAAAATCTTTTTAAAAAATGGTATTGGGAAAATCGGACAGCTACATGCAAAAGAACGAAACTGGACCATTGTCTTACACCATACACAAAACTGAACTCAAAATGGATGCAAGACCTGTGTGTGAGGTCTGAAACCACAAGAACCCTGGAAGAGAGAACAGAGAGTAATTTCTCTGACGTCAGCTGTAGCAGCATTTCTCTGGATATGTCTCCTGAGGCAGGGGATCAGCGGCAATACTAAACTATGGGGCCTACATCACAATGAAAAGCTTCTGAACGGCGAAGGAAACATTCAACAACCACAACGAAGGACAACCTACTGAATGGGAGAAGGTATTTGCAAAGGACATATCAGATGAAGGGTCAGTATCCAAAATCTTTAAGGAATTTACACAAGTCAACACCGAGAAACCCCACATAATCCAATTAAAAATGGGCAGAAGACACGAACGTTTCCCAAAGACGACATCGAGATGAGAAGATGCTCAACATCCCTCATCGCCGGGGAAGTGGAACTCAAAGCCACGAGGAGACACACCTGTCACACCTGTCAGAATGGCTGGAACCAGCAGTGTGCAGCAAGCGCTGGGCAGGGTTCAGAGAGAAAGGAACGCTCGCCCATCAGCACTAGCGCCTGAGCAAACTGGCGCAGCCGTGCGGGAAGGAGAAGGAGGTTAATCAAGAAGATGGGGCGCCTGGGTTCTCAGTGGGTTAAGCCTCTGCCTTCAGCCCAGGTCCTGATTCCAGGGTCCTGGGATCGAGCCCCGCATCGGGCTCTCTGCTCCGCGGGGAGCCTGCTCCCCCACCCCCGCCTGCCTCTCTGCCTGCTTGTGATCTCTGTCTGTCAAATAAATAAAATCTTTAAAAAAAAAGTTAAAATTAAAATTACCACATGGTCCAGCCACTGCACTACTGGGGATTTACCGAAGGACACAAAAACACTAATCCGAGAAGGTACACGCATGGGCGTTGGGGGCTCAGTCCGTTAAGAGCCCGACTCTGCATCTCGGCTCAGGTCCTGAACTCAGGGTGGGGAGATCGAGCCCCGTGTGGGGCTCCACACTCAGCAGGGCGTCTGCTTGGGCTGCTCTCTCCCTCTGCCTCACCACCACGCATGCGCGTGCGCTCTCTCCCTCTGCCCTCACCACCACGCACGCGCGTGCGCTCTCTCTCCCTCTGCCTCACCACCACGCACGCGCGTGCGCTCTCTCCCTCTGCCCTCACCACCACGCACGCGCGTGCGCTCTCTCTCCCTCTGCCCTCATCACCACAAATGCGCGTGCGCTCTCTCCCCCTCTGCCCTCATCACCACACATGTGTGCGCTCTCTCTCCCTCTGCCTCACCACCACGCACGCGTGTGCGCTCTCTCCCTCTGCCTCACCACCACGCACGCGCGTGCGCTCTCTCTCCCTCTGCCCTCACCACCACGCACGCGCGTGCGCTCTCTCTCCCTCTGCCCTCACCACCACGCACGCGCGTGCGCTCTCTCTCCCTCTGCCCTCACCACCACGCACGCGCGGGCGCTCTCTCTCCCTCTGCCCTCACCACCACGCACGCGCGGGCGCTCTCTCTCCCTCTGCCCTCACCACCACGCACGCACGTGCGCTCTCTCCCTCTGCCTCACCACCACGCATGCGCGTGCGCTCTCTCCCTCTGCCCTCACCACCACGCACGCGCGTGCGCTCTCTCTCCCTCTGCCTCACCACCACGCACGCACGTGCGCTCTCTCCCTCTGCCTCACCACCACGCATGCGCGTGCGCTCTCTCCCTCTGCCCTCACCACCACGCATGCGCGTGCGCTCTCTCTCCCTCTGCCTCACCACCACGCACGCGCGTGCGCTCTCTCTCCCTCTGCCTCACCACCACGCACGGGCGTGCGCTCTCTCCCTCTGCCTCACCACCACGCACGGGCGTGCGCTCTCTCCCTCTGCCTCACCACCACGCACGCACGTGCGCTCTCTCTCCCTCTGCCCTCACCACCACGCACGCGCGTGCGCTCTCTCTCCCTCTGCCTCACCACCACGCACGCGCGTGCGCTCTCTCCCTCTGCCTCACCACCACGCACGGGCGTGCGTTCTCTCTCCCTCTGCCTCACCACCACGCACGCACGTGCGCTCTCTCTCCCTCTGCCTCACCACCACGCACGCGCGTGCGCTCTCTCCCTCTGCCCTCACCACCACGCACGCGCGTGCGCTCTCTCTCCCTCTGCCCTCATCACCACAAATGCGCGTGCGCTCTCTCCCCCTCTGCCCTCATCACCACATGTGTGCGCTCTCTCTCCCTCTGCCTCACCACCACGCACGCGCGTGCGCTCTCTCCCTCTGCCCTCACCACCACGCACGCGCGTGCGCTCTCTCCCTCTGCCCTCACCACCACGCACGCGCGTGCGCTCTCTCTCCCTCTGCCCTCACCACCACGCACGCGCGTGCGCTCTCTCTCCCTCTGCCCTCATCACCACGCACGTGCGTGCGCTCTCTCTCCCTCTGCCCTCATCACCACACATGTGTGCGCTCTCTCTCCCTCTGCCCTCACCACCACGCACGCGCGTGCGCTCTCTCTCCCTCTGCCCTCACCACCACGCACGCGCGTGCGCTCTCTCTCCCTCTGCCCTCACCACCACGCACGCGCGTGCGCTCTCTCTCCCTCTGCCCTCACCACCACGCACGCGCGTGCGCTCTCTCTCCCTCTGCCCTCACCACCACAAATGCGCGTGCGCTCTCTCCCTCTGCCCTCACCACCACGCACGCGCGTGCGCTCTCTCTCCCTCTGCCTCACCACCACGCACGGGCGTGCGTTCTCTCTCCCTCTGCCTCACCACCACGCACGCACGTGCGCTCTCTCTCCCTCTGCCTCACCACCACGCACGCGCGTGCGCTCTCTCCCTCTGCCTCACCACCACGCACGCACGTGCGCTCTCTCTCCCTCTGCCCTCACCACCACGCACGCGCGTGCGCTCTCTCTCCCTCTGCCTCACCACCACGCACGCGCGTGCGCTCTCTCCCTCTGCCTCACCACCACGCACGGGCGTGCGTTCTCTCTCCCTCTGCCTCACCACCACGCACGCACGTGCGCTCTCTCTCCCTCTGCCTCACCACCACGCACGCGCGTGCGCTCTCTCCCTCTGCCCTCACCACCACGCACGCGCGTGCGCTCTCTCTCCCTCTGCCCTCATCACCACAAATGCGCGTGCGCTCTCTCCCCCTCTGCCCTCATCACCACATGTGTGCGCTCTCTCTCCCTCTGCCTCACCACCACGCACGCGCGTGCGCTCTCTCCCTCTGCCCTCACCACCACGCACGCGCGTGCGCTCTCTCCCTCTGCCTCACCACCACGCACGCACGTGCGCTCTCTCTCCCTCTGCCCTCACCACCACGCACGCGCGTGCGCTCTCTCTCCCTCTGCCTCACCACCACGCACGCGCGTGCGCTCTCTCCCTCTGCCTCACCACCACGCACGGGCGTGCGTTCTCTCTCCCTCTGCCTCACCACCACGCACGCACGTGCGCTCTCTCTCCCTCTGCCTCACCACCACGCACGCGCGTGCGCTCTCTCCCTCTGCCCTCACCACCACGCACGCGCGTGCGCTCTCTCTCCCTCTGCCCTCATCACCACAAATGCGCGTGCGCTCTCTCCCCCTCTGCCCTCATCACCACATGTGTGCGCTCTCTCTCCCTCTGCCCTCACCACCACGCACGCGCGTGCGCTCTCTCTCCCTCTGCCCTCACCACCACGCACGCGCGTGCGCTCTCTCTCCCTCTGCCCTCACCACCACGCACGCGCGTGCGCTCTCTCTCCCTCTGCCCTCACCACCACGCACGCACGTGCGCTCTCTCTCCCTCTGCCCTCACCACCACGCACGCGCGTGCGCTCTCTCCCTCTGCCCTCACCACCACGCACGCGCGTGCGCTCTCTCTCCCTCTGCCTCACCACCACGCACGGGCGTGCGTTCTCTCTCCCTCTGCCTCACCACCACGCACGCACGTGCGCTCTCTCTCCCTCTGCCTCACCACCACGCACGCGCGTGCGCTCTCTCCCTCTGCCCTCACCACCACGCACGCGCGTGCGCTCTCTCTCCCTCTGCCCTCATCACCACAAATGCGCGTGCGCTCTCTCCCCCTCTGCCCTCATCACCACATGTGTGCGCTCTCTCTCCCTCTGCCTCACCACCACGCACGCGCGTGCGCTCTCTCCCTCTGCCCTCACCACCACGCACGCGCGTGCGCTCTCTCCCTCTGCCCTCACCACCACGCACGCGCGTGCGCTCTCTCTCCCTCTGCCCTCACCACCACGCACGCGCGTGCGCTCTCTCTCCCTCTGCCCTCATCACCACGCACGTGCGTGCGCTCTCTCTCCCTCTGCCCTCATCACCACACATGTGTGCGCTCTCTCTCCCTCTGCCCTCACCACCACGCACGCGCGTGCGCTCTCTCTCCCTCTGCCCTCACCACCACGCACGCGCGTGCGCTCTCTCTCCCTCTGCCCTCACCACCACGCACGCGCGTGCGCTCTCTCTCCCTCTGCCCTCACCACCACGCACGCGCGTGCGCTCTCTCCCCCTCTGCCCTCATCACCACACATGTGTGCGCTCTCTCTCCCTCTGCCCTCACCACCACAAATGCGCGTGCGCTCTCTCTCCCTCTGCCCTCACCACCACGCACGCGCGTGCGCTCTCTCTCCCTCTGCCTCACCACCACGCACGCGCGTGCGCTCTCTCACATAAAAAATAACAGACCTTTAGAGAAAGAAACCAGCACCCGTGCTTACTGCAGCACTGTCCACGACCGCCGACCGAGGGAAGCAGCCCCAGCGCCCACCAGTGCGCGAGCGAACGAAGACGTGACAGGCACAGGCGCGAGGGAACGGTGCTCAACCGCAGCGCGACGAGATCCTGCCACGGGAACCCCAGACGATCTAGAGAGCACGGCAGTACGTGAGGTCACAGGAGAACAAACAGCACGTGCTTTCTCGCGTATGTGGAACCGAATAAACGAACCCAACAAAAGGAAAAAGACGCAGGCTCTCCGCTGTACAGAAAGACTGGCGGTTCCACAGCGGAGATGGGGCTGGAGGTGGGTGAGACAGCGGAGGGGATTACGAGGACACGTGTCTCCATGAGCCCCGAGTGACGCTCAGAACGGGGCGCCGCATCGCGCACCTGAAGCTAGCGTGACACCGCACGCCCACGACACCGGCATTTCAATGAATCGTTACTCCGGTTTAAAACGGAAAACAGTTCTGAAAACGTTGGAAGCAATGAAACGCAGTAGCAGCAACCACACCGCTAAACAAGCATCATTTCCCAGCAAAGGGGCCGCCGCGTCTCAGATCAGGCCCCACAGAAGCCGCAAGACTAGCAGCCGCGGGAGGGTGACCGACTACTTCCAGAATAAACGGGAAGGAAGTGAGGAAAACAGCACAGGAGAGAGCGAACAGCCAAGCAAGAGTGTGGTGGCAGGTAAAACCCTGTAATAGTAGGGTCGGGCTGTTCCCACACGGGCTCTGGGGTCTGAGCTAAGCCCCAACGTCGTCCCAACCTGAAGCCACAGGCCGGGCTCCTCTGGCTTCACACCACCCTTCACTGGCTCTGGCCGCCTGGGTGATGTATGTCCACTTCCTGCCCTCTCCCTGCGGTGGTCCGCGGCAGTCCTCCAGGAGGAGCCGAAGGCGAGGCCGCGGAAGTAAGAGGACAGAAAGCGTCCCGTGCACAGGTCTTCTTGGAGAGATGGCTGACTCCACGTCTGGGGCAGAAGAGGGACACGATAATCCTGGAACACACTGCTCTCGATGAAAACCATGTGAGGTCAAAAAAAGGCCAACTGTAAGGTGCACCCAGTGACCAAAGATGGGACAACCTGAGCACCAAAAGTAATAGTGAGTTCCAAGAACGAAAGCACATCAAACACATCAAAATAAAAAAACTCGTACTAATAATTCTATAAATGTCGAATTGGCCATATTTAGAATTTCTGGGCACAGGTTCACTATTATAAAGACCCATACACGGGGGCGCCTGGGGGCTCAGCTGGTTAAGCAATGACTCTCCAACTCAACGCGGGTCTCGACCTCAGGGTCGTGAGTTCAAGCCCCACACTGGGCTCCACACTCAGCACGGAACCCGCTTGTCCCTCTTCCTCTGCTCTTGCCCACGCCACCCGCCACCTCAAATAAGTAAGATCTTCTCTCAAATAGAAACGAGCAAACAAATGATGCTCATACGGAAAGGCACAGAAGTAAGCATGTATCTTTCTCACTACAAATACCAACTACATTTCCAGCAGTTGACGAGGTAAGTTCTTCCTTCCAGGGAAGGTAAAAATAAGAAGTGCACAAAGAAAACAGAATCATGAATTCACCATCGTGTGACGCAAAACTCAGTGTCTACGAAAGCCTTCAGGGAAAAGCGTGGTAGAGAACTTCAGGGTGGACGGACCAGGACCAACCACTGTCGGTAGCAAAGAGGAAAACCCGTGACCCCGACACGACGTGGCCACGTAAGGGCAGCAGGAAGCCCACCTGCGGAGCTTCCCGGAAGAGTTTCGTTGGCGTCCAATCGAGTCTCTCGATCCGTAGTTTACAAACAAGGGCAATTCTGCCTTCCACGGACACCTGGTAACCTCTGGAGACATGTTTTAGTTGTCCCAGGTTCGGGTGCCGCCAGCATCTTGAGGGGAAAGGCCAGAGATGCTGCTGAAGAGCCTCAAAACCACAGGCCTGCCACCGTCAACACAACAAGTCAGAAGCTCTGCCTTAGACTGAACTTCCAGTCAACAGGAGACGCTGAGGACAGAGGGCGGTATCAAATGACACCGTGAGGAAATCAGTCCATGCAGAACGGGGGAAGTCATACAGGACAAACGACAGAGCTTCCTCGACAAAAAAGGGCATAAAACAAGAGAGGCGAAGTTGCCACAGAGGGAAAGAGACACAGAGCAAGCAACGGCAGAGGAGTAGCCCTTGTTTTGACCCTGATCCTAACAAGGCAATGGTGAAAAGTTATGTTTTAGAAAATTGGTAAAATTTAAACTTGGGATCGACATTAAGTAATATTGTGAAATTATTGTCAGTATTGCTAGGTGTAAGAATGCTCTGTGGTTGTACATCCTTAATTGTTCAAGATGCTTATAGGCACAGTTAGAACTAAACTCATATACAAAATCATAAACATATACAAATCATATACAAAAAGCACAGGGAGGGGCGCCCGGGAGGCTCAGTGGGTTAAGCCTCTGCCTTCAGCTCAGGTCATGATCTCAGGGTCCTGGGATCGAGTCCCGCATTGGGCTCCCTGCTCAGCGGAGCCTGTTCCTCCTCTCCGTCTCTGCTGCTCTGCCTACTTGTGATCTCCCTCTGTCAAATAAATAAATAAAATCTTAAAAAAAAAAGCACAGGGGAAAAAATGAGAAGGTTCAAAGCAAAGATTAACAGAATGTGGATAATTGCTTAAGGGTGGGGGTCAGTATGTGCCGATCCATCATACTTGAGTCTCTACTTCCAAGACTCTGATTTTCCACAACAAAAAGTCTTCCTCTCAGCAACGTGGAGAGAAGCAGGCCCCACAGAAGAGCAATTCAGACTGACGGCTACGTTCTCCGCAAGAACCACAGGGGAGAAAAGACAGTGGAATGGTGGCACTGTGGACAGAAAATCACTAACAAACTAGAATTCCACACAAAATAAAACTACTTTGGGGGCACCTGCGTGGCTCAGTGGGCTAAGCCTCTGCCTTCGGCTCAGGTCATGATCTCAGGGTCCTGGGATCGAGCCCCCCATTGGGCTCTCTGCTCAGCAGGGAGCCTGCTTCCTCCTCTCTCTCTCTGCCTGCCTCTCTGCCTACGTGTGATCTCTCTCTCTCTCTGTGTGTCAAATAAATAATCTAAAAAAAACTACTTTTTACTAACAAAGGTTAAAATAAAGATTTTTCAAGCAGACTGAATTTACCACCATCAAACCTCACTAAAAGAAATAAATCCAAAAATGTTCTTCAAACACAAGGGGAGGAAAAGCCAAATGGATGCTTTCCTTTCAATGCCAGAGTTGATGAAATGTTAGAAGATATAATGATATCGATGGCAAAAAAAAAATTAGGAAACTTCTGCCATGTGGAAATTCAAAACAACACTATAAATAAGTCATGGGTCATGAGAAATGATAATTAAACCTGGAAAAAGATTTAGAAGTATGAAACCTATGGTGTTTCAAAACTCAGAAGACACAACTAAAACCCTTCTTAGAGCAAAGGTTAGAAACTGAACCACCAGCAAGTGGAGGAGCTTACATGCCAGGAGCTGCGTGTCCCGCTAGTAACTGGGAGAAAGAATCTTAGAGGAAGTGGAAGAAAAAATAATAAAAACAGAAAACAAAGATACAATGGAGAAGATCAAGAAAACCAAAAATCGAGTCTATTTAACTAGACAAAGATTTAGGGGGTTACCAAGGGAAGGAAATTAGAAATGTCACGGTGATCACAACTGCAAATTCAGGGGAAACTAAAAAGATAAGAGGGTGTCCCACAGATGATGGCAGTCACTGATACTCACACAGCCAGCAAGGAAAGCTAGTAAAATCACCCACAGTCCAACCCTACAGCACCCGGAAAATGAGTATAGCCTGAACTTACACGTCAGTGAGAAAATGAACGCTGAAGCCTGCACAAGCAGGCATCGAGCAGGGGCTGCGTGGAGGAGGGAGAGGATGGCAGGAACCAGGTGACGGTGGGACACGGTGTTTGTCCTCAGAAGAGGGGGTGGCAGGTCCTCGAAGCCCTGCCACCACCAAGTACACGGCCCTGACACCAGCAACCTCGGGAAGACATTGCTTCTGGAGGCAAAAGACACGCTTGGAAGGGAGCAGCCCACGTCAGCAGCTCTGTGATGAAGGGAAGGAGAAACAAGCTAGAGCAGCCCCCAGCAAGGCGCCACTGGACAGAGGCTGCAGTTCACGGGACTGACGGAAGAGGGTGCATTGAACCGGAGCGCAGCGAAGCCACCGGAGCCCCTGCCCTTCCCCACACAATCACATGTGATCACTGGTCTCCGAAAATTCAGCATGCTTCCTCGTCATCAGGAAATGGAACCTGACCACCCCACAAAGCTTCTAGCAAAAGAAAACAGAAAGTAAGGATAAAATGTTTCGCTAATAACAAATGCTCCACAAAATAAAACACCACAAAGCAGAGGAAAAGCAAACTACAACACAACTTTCCAACACGGATCAGATCCAATTAAACCAGCAACTGCTAATGAGAAAAACCACCACAAAAAAAGTTAAAAGCTTGAAATAAGAATATACGGAAAACCAGGAGAAGAGAGATGAGAGCTGACCAAACTCAGGAGAGAAACTGAAAAGAAAGCATCTGAGAAATGAAGTAAAAGAGAAAGACAAGACTGCCTCAGAAACCACAAGGAGTCCAAGGGAAAACAGACATGACTGAAATCATCGCAAGATGAAAAGAAGATGGGGGAAATGAGCCAGGATTTTTGATAAAAGTGCCAAAGACATTCCATGAAAAAAAAGGAGCTAACCTTTACAGCAAGCGGCAACAGAACAAATGCATATCCGTGTGGGGAGGAGGAAGGGAATAAAACAAATCCTCTGTCCTCACCTCATGCCATATATAAAAATTAACTCAAGACTTGAGCTCTTGGAAAGATGCATCCCACTAAGCAGAACAAAAACCCCTAGGCACCATATAAGGCCAACGTAAGATTCTGAAAGGTGGAGAGAAGCCAGATCAGTTAGGGACCTCGGGGCCCGAGGAACAACACGGCAGAAAGTCTTTCTTCTCTGGGTTTTCTTCTATGCCTTATCTAAGTTTGGTGCAGGAGAAGCCTGCAACCCAGAAATCTCAACAGGCACAGATTTTTAAAAGCTCCCCAAAAAGCCAGCGCTCCCTAACAATAGGGCCAGGAACAATGCAGCCTATAAAGACAGGAAACTTACAGACAATAAACACTCTACTGTAGTCAAACACCCCAGAGGAAACTGTAGCTCCATCGTGGCTCATATGAGCAGAGGCCAGGTTGGAAGTGCAGACTTCTACCCTCACCAGCCTGTAATGAGGTACCCCGAGCCCCTCCCGGGGTAGAATCAGAGAGCCAAGTAGGGAGCAGAGACTTTCATCCTGACCTTGCAGGAACAAGACCCCCCCCCCCCCATCCATGTGAGATCAGCGAAGATCACATGGGTAGCCTGAACTGCAATTTCTACCCCAAAATCATGAGGCATCCCTCCCTTTTACCTGCCAGAGTGAATCACAGTAGACAGACATGGACTTACTACCACCCAGAGTAATGAAATCTACCCACACTGTCAGCAGAGGTCATGTGGGGAGCACTGCCAAGGCACTCCCACCTCTCTCAGGGTGGTATCCGTGGAGGCCCAGCAAGAGCAAGGAGCCTGCTTCCACTGGGTGTGGGTGTCAGTGAGAGTCGCACGAGAAACCTGTGCTTTCACTTCTGCGGGTCCGGAACGAAGCAGCTCACCCACCCTGCCCCTGCTGGAGGGGAATCACATTAGGCCAGCTAAAACAGAAGACTTAAGTAAAACTCAGAGTTTTGTAATACATTTTTTAAAGATTTATTAATTTATTTATTTGACAGAGAGAGAGAATTCACAAATAGGCAGACAGACAGGCAGAGAGAAAGGGGGGAAGCAGGCTCCCTGTCGAGCAGAGAGCCCGATGCTGGGGCTCGATCCCAGGACCCTGAGACCATAACCTGAGCCAAAGGCAGAGGCTTAACTCACTGAGCCACCCAGATGCCCCAGTTTATAATATAATATTAAAATATCTAGGGTCCAATTAAAAAAATCATTGTCACCAAGAATCAAGAAAATGCTAATTTGAATGAGAAAAGACAATCTGTAGACACCAAGATGATACAGATGTTAGAACTATTTGAAAATAATTTTAAAGCACCATCATAGAAATACTTCAGCAGACAATTAAAAACACACTGGAAACAAATGAAACAAAAAATCTCAGCAAAGAAATAGAAAATCGTTAGCAAAGAAATAGGAGAGATAAAGAGTTAAATATAAATTTTAGAACTGAAAAAATATAATAAAAAATGAAAAAACTCAATAAATGGGCTCAGCAGCAGAATGGAAGGCACAGAGAAAAGAATCATTGAGCTGGAAGACAGAACCATAGAAATCACCCAATCAGAACAACAGAGAGATAATAGACTGAAAAAAGTGAACAGAGCTTCAGGGACCTCTGGGACTAGGACAAAAGATCAACCTGCTGACAGAGTCCTGGAAAGAAAAAAGAAAGAGGGAGGAGTTGAAGATGTATTCAAAGATAGAATGGATGAAAAAGTTTCCAAATTTGGCAAAAAGACATAAACCTACAAATTCCAGAAGCTGAGTAAATCCCAAACACAATAAACCTAAAGAAACCCATGCCAAAATACATCATAATCAATCTTCTGAAATACAAAGACAAAGAAAAAATCTTGAAAGCAGCGAGAGAGAAACAACAGCTTACCTATAGGAAGAAAACAATTCGAATGACAGTGGATTTCTCATCAGAAACCATGGAGGTCAGAAGGAAGAGGCACACGTTTTTCAAGTGCTGAAAAAAAAAGAACTGTCAACCCGGAATTTATATCCAGTGTAGACACCCTTCAGGAACGAAGGGGAAAATCCAGACACTCTCAGATGAAGGGAAATGTGGAGAACTTGTCAGCTGCAGAACTGCCCTAAAGGAAAGAATAAGAAAGACCCTCTAAACAGAAAGTAAATTATGAAAGAAGAAATACCAGAATATCAGGAAAGAAGGAGAACAACAGAAGTAAAAGCATGGGTAAATGAACACACTCTCCTTCTCTTGAGTTTTCTACACGATGCTTGTCACCTGAGGCACAAACTAAAACACACACCGAGTGTTCTAAAGGAATGTGGAGGAAATGATCATGACATCCATACACAGGAAGGAAAAAGAGGTAAACCTACTATATTTCACTTAAACTGGTGAAATAACAATACCAGTAGACTGAGATGCGTTACTATGTAGTGTGATACCTTGAGCAACCATTTGAAAAACAATACAAAGAGACAGACTCAAAAGTACTGCAGATAAATCAAAATGAAACTCTAAAATACATAAGTAACCCATAGGAGGGCAAAAAAGAAAAAAAAAAAGAAAGAAACGAGAGAAATAAAAAACAAAGAATAAACAAAAATTAAACAGCAGACTTGTCGTAACGCATACAATTACATCAAATGTAAATCGTCTGAATACGCCAATAGAAAACAGACCTAAAAAAGCCGATTAAAAACACGACCCATTCGTGCGCCGTCTATAAGAAGCTAACTTAAAACATTACCGTATAGCTGGTTTGAACACAGAAAGGTGAAAAAGATACACCACGCAAATATAATCCAAACAAAGTACGAGTAGGTACATCCATGTCCGATAAAGTAGACATCGGAGCGAAGAAAATCATCGGGCGCAGAAAGACACATCGCGCGACGCTGGAAGCGCCAACCTTTCAAGGAGACGGTGGTTCCACGCGCACGTGCTCAGCAGCCGCGACGCAGAGTATGCGACGCAAAGCCTACAGAACTGAGAGAGACGCGACAAATCCACGTTTCTGCTTGAAGACCTGAGCGCCCCTTCCCAGCCACTGACAGGTCCAGACAGAAAACCGGCAGGTGCTGGTATGAAATAGGTAACAGCCTTGTCACGACTGAGGACTGTTTTTCAATTCCAAAAATACAGGTTTCATTGGCAAAGTCTACCAAACGTTGATAGGACAATTAGCACCGGTTCCCCACAGTCACCTCTAAAACACAGAAGAAACACTATCCAACTCAAATTATGAATTCAGTGCCATTGTGATACCGAACCCAAAGACAGCACAAAAAAATGAAAAGGAAAGAAAGAAAAGTACCAATATCCCTCATGAAGACAGAGGCAAAACTCCTTCACAAAACATCCACAAGCACGATTCAGCAGTATACACAAACGCACACTGACACGGTCTACACGAATGTGCACACAGCATACCCAGAGGAGTGCGGCACGCACGGACGGCTGTGCACAGCAGCCAGCAGAGCGTACCCCAGAGACGCAAGGCCGACCTAGCATCTGAAGACCAACAACGCAAACGACCGTGTCACCGAAGAACAACCACAGGGTCCCATCGATGGAGGCAGAAACCGCTTGACAAAATATAGCTCTGACTTAATGCCAACACTCTCAAGAAAAAGGAACAGAGGGGAACTTCCCAACTCGATAAAGAACATCTATAAACACCCCCCCAAAAAAAACCCAAAACTAAAAACGAGAGCTAACATCATACTTCGCACCTTGAAAGACTACACGTTCCCTCCTCCCACAAGACGAGACTAAGAGAAGGACATCAGTTCTCACCACTGCTGTTCAACACAGTTCTGGAAGCCGACCGTGCAACGAGGGGGGAAGGAAAGAAGACACACACACATCAGAAAGTGAAAAATACACTGTCCACTAGCAGATGACTTGATTCTTTATGCAGAAAATCCCAAGGAATCTACAAGCACCTGGAGGAAAGACAAACCAAAGTTACCTAATTTCTTTAAAATCGGATGAGAATGAAGACATCAAATGTCAGAATTAAAGCATACAATTACATTACTAATCAGAGGAAATTTCATAACCTTCAGTAATCACGTCACAAAAATTAAAGAATAAAATAAGTAAACTAAGTGTCTAACTCAGGAAGCTAACAAATGAGCAACAAAGTAAAACAAAAAGGCAAGAGGGAAATAATAAAGATAAAATTGGGAAGTAACAGGTTAAAAACCAAAATCACAGTAGAACTATCAATAAAATAAAATGTTGGTTCTCTTTATGAAAACCTACAGCATATATAAATCACTAATCAACAAAAAAGGGAGGAAACATAAAATACACAGGATAAAAAATGATTAAGGGGGTAAAACAGAAAATTTTTAAAAAACTTAAGCCACTTCTATGTCTAACTATACATACATACATTGGAAAACCTCGATCGAATGATCATTTCTAAGGAAATTGTATCTACCAAACAGATCTCAGGAGATAAGAGGTAAGACGTTTAAACAGACAATATCCAGACAGAAAAGAAAAATTATCAAAGAATTATCCTTCCCAAAGAAACCAGACCCAGATGATTTCACGAGGGAATTCTACCAAATCTTTAGAGACCAAGCAATCCTAATGCTACTTAAACTATCCCAGAAAAGAAAAAGAAGAAAACGTTCTGATTCTTTCTGTGGCTCGGTAAGAGGCATAGCATAGAGAGACCACCCTGGGTAAACTGGCCCCGTGGAGGGCCCCTCAGTTTGATGACACGCACACTTCAGAACATGCGTCTTGCGCTGCAGTGTTGCTGGGGTTCTTCTGGCTGACATTTACGTAGGAGAAATGTGTACTTCCCCCAAACCCAACATAACATTTTTAACAGGTGGATTTATCCATGTGAGAGAGAAAGAGAGCGAGCGGAGGAGGAGGGGTAGAGAGAAAGGAAGCAGACGCCCTGCTGAGTGTGGAGCCAGACCCAGGGCTCCACCCCAGGACTCCGAGATGTGACCTGAGCAGAAATCAGGACTCCGCTGCTCGGTCCACGGAGCTACTCCAGCACCCCTCAATATAACATTTGTAACCCAAAAAACGTGGGAAAAAACTCTCAGCCAAGATTCCAAGTTCAGCTGGTTGACGATCAGAACGATGCGCGGATGTTTCTGAAAAGGGCAGAAGCCGCTATGAAGGTGTGCACAGCGACTGCCTGTGAACAACTAGTTTAGCTGTGGTGATCGGGGAAAATGCGGTGGGATTCTGCGTCCGAACGGGGTGGTTTTTACTTTCCACTATTTACCTGTCCTTGAGCTGTATTCGTTAAGGTTTATTTATTTATTTTTAGAGGGAGAGAGAACGCACAAGCAGGGGGATGGGCAGAGGGAGAGAATCTCCAGCAGACTTCAGCTGACCATACAGCCCAACATGGGGCTTGATCTCACGACCCCGAGATCATGACCTGAGTCGAAATCAAGAATCAGACACTTAACTGAATGAGCCACCCAGGCACCACAGTCCTGTTTTTAAAAATTAATTGGGGATTTTGAGTACAACCAACTTTAATACATTAAAATTTTTATAGCACATTATAATTTTCCCATTTAAGATAATAGGAAAGGGCAACAGAACAACATTTCATTTTCAGTCATGGATTGACAAAATTAAACATCAGGGGACTACACCGCATTCATACCTAAACCATATGATGCTTGAACATAGGATAGGAAGCTACAGAACACACTTCCCTTTAAAATACGCAATCAGGAGGGTGCGCTGTGGTCAGCGCTGGGAAGTGTGTCAACCTGATTCACAGCCCTGTGCCCCTGGGGCTAATAATACATTCTAGGTTAATAAAAACTTTTTAATTTTTTAAAAAATAAAAATATAAATAAATAAATACGTAACTATAGGATTGATGAATCACTGCCCTCTATACCTGTAAACCAATAATACATTATATGTTCATTAATTGAATTTAGATTTTAAAAATAATAAATAAAACAAAATATGCAATATAATGATTTATAAGAAATACATGTGTGGTCACTCAGATGACCACAATATATTTCTCAGACATCTGGCCTTCATCCATAGTTCTTGAGAACGCTTCAGAGACCTAACGGTGACACAGTTGTCTTGAAGGGTGACTTCTGGACTCCACCCAAAGGTGGGAGCTGGTCCGCCGGAGAACGAGCCCTGTGACTAGAGGGTTGAGGCACTCAACCCCAACCCTGACTTCCAGGGAGGGGATAGAGGCTGGAGGAGGAACCAGCCGACGGCCAATGACTTAGTACATCAGGACCGCAACGACGCCTCCATAAAAACCCGAAGACTGGGTTCAGGGAGCCTCGGGGCTGGTGAGCAGGCAGAGACCGGGAAGAGTGGCCAGCAGAGGGCAGGGAAGCTCCACACCCTCTTCCCAGCCCGCACCCCACGTATCTCTTCACCTCGCTCTTGATTCTGACATGCATCACAGCCTTTAACGAACTGGCAAACGT
Source organism: Meles meles (assembly GCF_922984935.1). NCBI lineage: Eukaryota > Metazoa > Chordata > Mammalia > Carnivora > Mustelidae > Meles > Meles meles. The sequence continues at coordinate 243,266 of NW_025721603.1, forward strand.
TCCGTGTTTCCCAGAGCTCTGTGAGCAAGCCAAAGAACTTAGAGGGGAGCAGTCGGAAGCCCAGTCCGTAGTTGATAGGTCAGAAGCAGAGGTGACAGCCCGGGGCTCCTGACCGGTGCCCGAGGTGGAGCGTGGCGGGAAGTCTTCTAGGACTGAACCCTTGAGCTGTGGAGCCCGATGCTATCTACTGGTCAGCAGTATCAGAAGTGAGTTGGATTCTGGGACACCCTGCTGGTGTCTGAGAATTGCTTGGTACTGGGCGGAGGGGTGGGGGACAGGGAAGGCGTCCCTGTTGGAACTGGGTCTGGAATTTGGGTCAACCCAAAAACCCTACCTCAAAGACTGTAGCACTTATTGAAATAGGAATTAATGGGTGCTGTACCTTGACTTTACTTACACACACACACACATAACCTCTCAAGCCTAAAACCAGAATCTAAACTCATACAGGCAGAAACAAGGGAAGGGAACCCCAACTCCATTGTTACCTGATAGCATATTAGCCAGTGCAATCATGCAATAAAACCTTTAAATTTTTTTTTTTTAAAAGGGCCCCTGGGTGGCTCAGTGGGTTAAGCCTCTGCCTTCAGCTCAGGTCATGATCTCAGGGTCCTGGGATGGAGCCCAGCATTGGGCTTTCTGCTCAGCAGGGAGCCTGCTTCCTCCTCTCTCTCTCTGCCTGTCTCTCTGCCTACTTGTGATCTCTGTCTGTCAAATAAATAAATAAAATCTTAAAAAAAAAAAGCAAAGGATCTTGAGAAGTCCAAGACTGGGAAGGAGTACTTAGTACTTATTTGTAGAAGTCTCCAAAATACACTTGGGGGAAAAAATCAAAGAGTCGATGCTAAAACTAATAGACAATTTGAGGGTTCAGGAAAGTAGTAGGATACAAAATTGCCATAAAAAAGTCAATAGCCTAGATTTCTAACCCTAGCAGAAGCCATGACAGAAACCCAATTCTAACCCTTGCACCAGTAATAATCAGAAACATGAGACATTAAAAGAATGAAAAGACAAGCCACAAACAGGCGGAAGTTATTTGCAAACCACATATCTGATAAAACACTGGTATCCAAAACATAAAAAGGAATCTTAAAACTCAACAGTTAGAAAACAGTTAGTTAAACAGTGGGCACAAATGTCTGTTCTCATACTACAATGGAATTAAACTAGAAATCGTAACAGAAAGATAACTGGAAAATCCTGAAATATGTAGAAATTAAACAGCACACTGCTAAGTAATACATGGGTCAAAGAGGAATCTCAAGAGCAGTGTAAAAATATTTTTAACTAAGTGCAAATGAAACTCATCAGTTCGCGGGATGCAGCAAAAGCAATGCTTACAAGGAACAGATAGCACCGAAAGCACATACCTGAAAAGAAAGACTTAAAATCAGTGATCTAAGTTCCCGCTGTAGGAAACAAACACACAAACAGAACATTAAAAGTAAGCAACAGAGAAGACTTTAGCAAGAATGAGAGCAGAGGGCACTTGAGTGGCTCAGCCGGCTCAGCGACTGACTCTTGCTTCCGGCCCAGGTCACGGTCTCAGGGTCAGGAGATGGAGGTACAGGTCGTGCAAGCTGGGTGTAAAGCTTAAGATTCTCTCCCTCCCGAGGCACCTGGGCGGCTCCGTGGGTCAAAGCCTCTGCCTTCGGCTCAGGTCATGATCCTGGGATCCTGGGATCGAGCCCCGCATCAGGCTCTCTGCTCAGCGGGGAGCCTGCTTCCCCCCCCACCCGCCTGCCTCTCTGCCTACTTGTGATCTCTGTCTGTCAAATAAATAAATGTTAAAAAAAAAAAGATTCTCTTCCTCCACGCCTCCCCCACCCTTCTCCCTCGCCAAAAAATAAATAAATAAGTACAATTTTTAAAAAAAGAATTAGAGCAGAAATCACTGAATTTGAAAACACAAAATAAAGAAAGAATATCAACAAAACCAATGTTTCTTTGAAAAGATCATTAAATTTAGATTAAAATCATTCAGGCTAACTAAGAAAAAAGAGGGAAAACGCAAATTACTAATAGAAGAAATGAAAGAGGGGACATCAATATTGATCTCATGAACATGAAAAGGATAACAAAAGAACACTATGAACACCTCTATGCCCATAAATTCGATAACCTACATGAAATGGGCCAAGTCCTTGGAAGGACAAATCTGCCAAAACTCACACGAGAAGAACTAGACAATGTAAATAGGGTTCTATCTATTACAGAGATTAATTCATAACTTAACTACCTTCCAAAACAGAAAGCATCAGCCCGGGTGGGTTCACTAATGAATTCCACCCAACATTTAAGGAAGAGATTATCCCAGTTGTCAACAATCTCTTTCAAGGGACAGAAGCAAAAGGAGTATTTCCTAACTCATTTTATGAGGTCAGCATTACCTAGTAACAAAACCAGACAAGCCATTACAAGAAAAGAAAACTATACACCAATATCTCTCATGAACATATGCAAAAATTCTTAACAGAATATTAGCAAATCAAATCCCAGAAAGTATAAAAAAAATTATATATACCATAACCAAGTGAGATCTGTCCGAGGCATTCAAGGCTCTTCCAACACTTGAAAATCATTGAATGATCACATCAACAGACTAAAAGAGAAAAGTCACTTGATCATATCAAGAGATGCAAAAAGCATTTGACAAAATCTAACACCCACCAATCACAAAAACTCTCAGAATACTAGGAATAGAGGGGAACTTTCTCAACTTGATAAAGACTATCTTTAAAAAGCGACAGCTCACCTCCTGCTCAATGATGAGAAACTTGAAGTTTCCCACCAAGGTCAGGTCCACAAGGCAAGGATGCCACCTCTCACCACTCCTTTCAACACCATGTTGGAAGTCCTTGCTAAAGTAATAAGGCAAGAAAAGAGATAAAACATATACAGATTGGGAAGGAAGACATAAAACTCTCTTTGTTCACAGATAATGTGATATCTACATAGAAAATCCAAAAGACTCAACAAAAAACTCCTGGCACTAAATGGGATTTTAGCGGGGCACCTGGGGGGCTCAGTGGGTGAAGCCGCTGCCTTCGGCTCAGGTCTTGATCTCAGGGTCCTGGAATCAAGCCCTGCATCGGGCTCTCTGCTCAGCAGGGAATCTGCTTCCCCCCAACCCGCTTTCTCTGCCTGCTTCTCTGTCTTCTTCTGATCTCTGTCTGTCAAATGTATAAATAAAATCTTTTTTTAAAGTGATTTTAGCAAGATTGCAGGATTCAAGGTTAATACACAAAAGTCAATGACCTTCCTACTTATCAACAATGAATAAATGCAATTTGGAATTAAAAGCATGGTATCATTTATATTAGCTCCCCCCCAAATGAAATTCTTAGGTATAAATCTAACAAAATATGGACAAGACCTACATACGGAAAACAGAAACTCTGATGAATGAAATCAAAGAACTAACTAAAGACAGAAATGCTCCTTGTTCATGATCAGGAAGAGTCAATACTGCCAAGGTGCCAGTTCTTCCCAATGTGCCCTGTAGATTCAATGCAGTCCCACTCAAAATCTCATCAAGTATTTTACGGATAACAGCAAAACGAGTCTCAAGTTTATATGGGGAAGCAACAGACGCAGAACAGCCAACATTTCAACACAGAAGGAGAAGAACAAAGAGGACCAATGGCACCCAACCTTAAGACTCCCTCCAAAGTTACAGTGGTCGAGACAGTGCCATCTCGGTGACAGAACTGACAAACAGAACAACGGAACAGAGTAGAGAGCTCAGAAATAGACCCTGGAAACAGAGCCACCTGACCATCAGGGCAAAGAAGCACAGGTAATCGGTGGGACAAAGACCATCTCTTCAACAGCGGGAGCTACAACCCCGGATGTCCACATGCGGGAATGAATGCAGACACAGACATCACACCCTTCACAAAACTTACATCAAAATGGCTCGTAGGCCTAAAGGGGAAATGCAGAACCATGAAACCCCTAGGGGATGACATCAGAGAAAACCTGGATGACCTTGTTTATGATGACCTTTTAGATACACCACCAAGCACGTGAGCCATGAAAGACATAATGGGTCAGCTGGGCCTCACTGAAGTTGATCAATTCTGCTCTGTGAGAGACAACGTCAAGAGAACAATTAGATGAGCCACAAACGGGAGGGGAAAAGCTGCGAAAAACACAGCTGATTAAAAAAGGAGTGTTATCTAAAATTTACAAAGAACTCTTGAAAATCGAAAATAAGAAAACAACCTAATTTTAAAAACGGGCCAAAGATCTTAACCAAAAAGGTAATGCAGATTGCAAATAAGTATATAAAGGCAACGTACCACATCACACGTCATTAGGGAAGTGCAAATCAAAACAATTGGGTGCCGCTACCCACTTACAGAATGGCCAGATCTGGAACACTGACCATACCAGATGCTGGCAAGGGTGTGGAGTAATGGGAGCACTTGTACGTTACTGGTGGTAAAATGCAGAATGGTATGGACAGTTCAGTGGTTTCTTACAAAACTGAACACACTCTTGCCATATAATCAAGCCATTGACTCTCCTTGGTATTTACCCAAAGATGCTGAAGTCAGGTTCACACAAAATCTTGCACACAGATGTTTTTAACAGCTTTATACACAATTGCCAAAATTTAGACGCGACCAAGATGTTCTTCAGTAGATGACTGGATAAAGTGTGAAACAGCCAGACAATGGAAATATTACTCAATGCCAAAAAGAAAGGAGCTTTCAAGACATGAGAAGACATGGAAGAACCTTAAACACGTATTCGTAAGTGCAAGAATCCAGTCTAAAAAGGCCACGTACTACAGGATGCTAAACATATTGCATTCTGAACAAGGCAAAACCATGGTCAGTAAAGACATCAGTGGTTGCTAAAGTTGGGGAGGGGGAGGGACGGAGAGGAAGAGCACAGAGAATTATTAGGGCAGGGCAAATACTCTGTGTCATATTACAGTGACAGCGATATGTCATTGTACCTTTGTCCAAACCCATGGTACGGACACACCAAGAGTGAGCCTGAAGGTAAACCACAGACGTTGGTGGTTACGCTGTGTCCACGGGGGCTCATCCCTGGTAAGAGATGCAGCATCTGACGGGGAATGTGGGTAATGGGGGAGGCTATGTTTGTGTGGGGGCACAGAGTCATGGGAACTCTGTGTACCTTCCTCTTTGTTTTGTTTTGAACCTTAAACTGCTCTTCAAAAAATTAAGGCTCAAATTTTCTTTCAAATAAGAAAATTAAAACGTCAGCCAAAGGTATGAACAGTTTTCTCACCAAATAAGACATACAGATGGCAAATACACAAATGAAAAGATGCTCAACGTCCCATGTCATTAGGGGACTGCAAACAGAACAAGGAAATACCCTTACATACTTACCAGAATGGCAAAAACACAAAATACTGACAGAACGGGATGCTGGAGAGGAGCTGGACGAACGGTGCTCACTCACTGCGGGCGGGAATGCCAAACGGTACAGCCACTTGCTTAGACTACCAGCTCTTTACAAAACTAAACACAACCTCACCTTGCAATCCAACAGTCAAGCTCTTAGCTGTTTGCCCAAATGAGCTGAAAGTGTATGTCCATACAAAATCCTGAACATAAATGCTTACAACAGCTTTATGCATAATTGCCAAAATTTGGAAGCAACCACGATGTCCTTCAGCAGGTGCATGGATCAACTGTGGAATGGCCAGACAATGGATTACTCTTCCCCGCTAGAGAGAAGTGGGCTAGCAAGCCATGAGAGCACGTGGCGGAACCCTACGTGCACACTGTAAGTGCAAGAACCCAGTCTGAAAAGGCTGTGCGCGGTATGATTCCAACTAGATGACATTCTGGAAAAGGCAGAACTACAGAAACAGTAAAAAGATCAGGGTTGCCAGGAGTTGGGGAGGAGGGACTGCACCTGACTCACAGACAAAGCCAGGTGGGAACCTTGGGCCCATCCTGGAGCTTAAGCCAGAGAAAAGCAGACCAAGAGTCTGGGAACACAGGCCCATCAGCACCCATGAGAGCTGAGACCAGAGAATGGGCCAGGGAGAGTTCGCTCCCAAGGAAGCGAAGGGCGGCGGGAGGCCAAAGCAGCCAGAGCTCATGCTCCAGCTACCCCTGGCACGGTACACTGGTTCCCAGGCCCCAGATGAGAGCACCTGCCCAAGAGGTGAGGGGTGCGTGCACATGCCTGTGTGTGTGTGGACACATCTGCAAACACGGGCCGGCATTGCATGGCCCTTGGTCTTCTCAAGACTAAACTTCGTCACACCTTGCATGTGAGCTCAGCTCCCACGGCCAGGCCCTCTCCAGCCGGCCCCAGGATGCTCTAGCTTTGTGCTCACAAGCCATCGGTGCACCTGCTGCACACAGTGTCTGGGACTGTGTCTGACCCCTCCAGGTCTCTCTGTCCCTACTAGACGGAGTGACCTGCAGACACAAAGAGCCTCTTGCTTGCCTCGTACCCTCAGTGCCTGCACATGGCTGGGCAGGGAGCAGCTGCTCAGTCAGGAGTGTGGGAGGGAGGGAAGGGAAGAAGAGCTCAGGCCCAGGCCTGTGGGGACCTCAGAGCAGGGGTCACAAAGCACGTAAGTCGTGGGAAGACCACTGGCTAGCTGTCAGCCCCATCAGGTCTGGGGCCGAAGTCCGTAGCAGCTTTCACATAACTAGGAAGAGTCATGACCATCCTAGGGTCTGTCTTCCTGATGAGACTTATAAGTCCCACAAGGGCGGCCCTGGTCCCGCTCCCTCCTGCTGTCCCCCAGCACTACACCCCGGCTGGCGCTTAGCTGGTAACTTGCAAGTATCTTTGGAAGGGAGGACAACAGCGCTTAAGTGACATGGGATAGTAATAGGGCTCCTCGGGGCCACTGGAAAACAGAGAGATAGCAAGGCACGGACGCCGAGCACAAAGCACTTCCTCTCCAGCTGGTCAGACAGTTCACAACAGGCAGGCTCCATCCCCAAGCAGCTGTCATGGAGGGGACTGGGGGAGAGCCAACCGGGCCTGCACAAGGTGGGCCCGGCCCCACGCAGATGGGAGATACTCACTGGGAACAGCTGTGGTCTCCCCAGGAGGGCCAGTCAGCGTCACCGGGATGTGCACAGTGGCACTCAAGTCCGAGGGTTGACTGCCCATCCGTGTGACGTTCCGCTGAGTGTCTGCATCCTCTGGCTGTTCCTCCACCTTCTGCAGACAAGTGCTGGGCAAGGCGTGCACAGGGCCCGCACCCACGGGTCCACCCGCCTCCAGGTCACGGTGTGGCTCCCTGAGACCAAGAATGCACGTCAGAGTCCGATGCAGCCCCCAACTGCTATTCAGTCTGCAAAACCCAGCTCCTTGTGCGCCTGTGCCGACCAAATCCAGCCCCGGCCGTTTCCTCTGCTACTCTTGCATTTCCTCTGGTTTTTATCACTTTGCACATTTCTGTGCTTTTAGGGCTGATTCTCCTGCCCGTGCCTGGCACGAGACCAGGCACGGCTGCCATCACAGTGTCTAGAAAGGGGACCGTCTGCAGCATGAAGACGCCGGTAGGAGGGTTTCCCTCAGCTACTCCTCCGAGAGCCAGGACCGAGAGGCCCAGCACAGGGCTCTGCACAGAGACGGTGCCAGGACTGGGCTGACCCTGGCTGGTCTCCTCCAGCTGCAGCAGTTCTTGCAGACGGCTGGCCTTAGCCCGGGTGCTGCTGCTCCCAGAGTCAGAGTGGGATCCTGGCCCAGCCCGAGGCAGGCTGGACAAGGCTGCTGTGGAAGGGCAGGAGGCCCTCTGGGTCATGGCCCCCCAGCCTGGCCCTATTCCCTTCGACCATTTGGCCCAGTGGCCTCCTTAGGCCTCAGTCGGGCTCTCCCACGTTTTTCTTTTCCCTGGGCCAGCATGCTCTTCCCCGCCAACGTGTCCCACACCAGTCCCAACAACTTTCCCCATGCCCTCTTTCCCGCCGGCTGCCTTGGACTAAAGGCCCACATCCAGAGCATACCCCGCCCCCCAGTTTTAAGCAGTCTACGCGACACCCCAACAAGGCAGGATCGTCACCGCCACAAGAGAGATGGAGACAGAGGGCAGGGGGACCAGCCGCGACAGGGGCCGCTGGGCAGCTCCGCACCCCCAACCCCTGCACCCCGCCCCGGCCCTCCCCGGCCAGCCGCTCGGTCCACCCCGGCGCGCGCTTCCTCACTTGGGCTGGTGGTTCCGGAGCTCCTGCTCCTGGTCGCGCTCCTCGCCGTCGCGCTCCTTCTCCGCCGCGTCCTTCTCCGCGTCCTCGCGCGAGGGCAGCGCCTTGTGCCGGGCCCGGTGCCGCCGCGCCGGCTCCTCCCCGCTCCGCGCCTCTCGGGGTCCGGCCCGGGGCCGCCGCGGTGCCGCGCCCGCCGCTCGCCCTTGGCGCCGCCGTCCCTGGCCGGGTCGGGCGCGTGCCGGTGCGCGCGGTGGCGTCGGGGCCGGCGCTCGGCCGCGTCCTCCGGGGAGCCCCGCCGGGGGTGACGCCGGCCGCGCTCGCTCCGGGCCTCCTTGCTGCGGCTGCGGTGCGCCCGCTCCTCCCGGGCCCCGGGCTCCCCGCCGTCGGCCCTCGGGGCGTCCGCCCGCTCCTGCTCCGCCGCCTTGTCGCGGCGCGGGTGGTGCCTGCGCGGCGGCCGGTCGGCGCCCTCCGCAGCCCCCGCGCCCTCGGGCCGGCCTTGCCCCCGGCGGGGACGCGCGGCTCGTCTCGGCCCAGCTCCAGGAGCGGCCGGTGCAGGTGCGTCTCCACGTCGGGGCGCGGGGGACGCGCGGTGGCGTGGCGCAGCCGCTCCTCGGGTCCGTCTCCCGCGCAGCGCCTCGCAGCTGGGCCTCAGGTTCCGCAGCCGCAGCCGGCGGGCCCGCTGCCCCCACACCGAGCGCGCCTTGGCCGAGGGCTGCGGCCTGCTGCGGGGAGACGGGCGGTGAGGCCGCGCCGCCCACCTCTGCCTCGGACGCGGCGATGGAGCGATGGCGGGCGGGGGGCCTGGAGAGCCCTGGCAACCGGCGCAGAACAGGTCAGGGACGCCCAGGGGCCCAGAATTCGGCCCTGCCCCCCCATCATGGCCCCACCGACTGAGAGCACCAGCCTGCGGGTGGGCAGGGGGGCTCCAGGCCACCCTGGAGCAGCTGTCCAGGGGCCCTTGGCCAAGGGACGCAGGGCAGTGGGAAAGACAGGCACCAGCATGAGGTGGCAGACAGGCTTCCAGGGCAGGTGGGCTGCTGGCCAGGAAGGCCAACAGGGAGAGGAGGGGGCGGCGTGGGAATGGGGCAGGACTGAGGAAGAGGCAGGAGGCAGGAGCCCCCTGCAGCCGCCCTGGGGCGCTGGCCTTGCTTCAGCATGGAGCAGAGCTGACCAGGAAGGGCTTCTCCACCTCCGCTTCTGGAAAAACAGACACTGGCCAGGAGACGGGGGTGTTTGTGAGAGGCACTGAGAAGAGGCGGGTCCCCCGGACCAGGGTGGACATAGCCCAGGGAGCAAAGGGCCGGGGCAGTGGCCCCCTCTCAGGGCCAAAAGATAAGCTGGGACTGCTCCCTACAGTGGTCAGCCTCATCCAGGCACCTGCCACTCGGCTCAGTGACCACTTGCTCCCAGGGGCCCAGCAGTTAGGTCTGAGGCTAGAGATGCTCCCTCCTGTGTCCTCAATGCCCCCCACTCTCCTGGCTCCACAGAGAGCCCCTGCCTTCCACCGGCACAGAGAGAAGCCCCCCAGCACCAGGAGTGGCCTGTGCTCCAGGCTCAGCTGTCCCTGCACAGGCCATCAAAGGTTTGACCACCCCCAGCCTCATCCACATAGTCACATGTCGGGCTCCCAGCCAAGGGTACATGAGAAACCCTTTGCATTCTGGAATCTGTGCTGAATAAGGCCTCCAAAGTAGGCGACCCCAGCCCCACCCTGGCCAAGCAGGAACCTCGTCTGAGGCCAGAGTCTTGCCCTTCAGGCTCTGGGGGTTTCCGGACCCACTGTCGTGATAGTTGGTCAGAGCCACGCTGTGCTGTGGGCTGAAGTGGCCCATCTCCTCCAACCTCACGGCAACCTCCCTACTTCACAGATGGAGACACTGAGCCTACACTCACAGAGGGCCCTCCAGCCAAGTCACTGACGCAGCCAGGGTCAGACGCGTGCAAAGACAAGACAGGAAAAAGGTCTCTAAAGAGGTGAGGCCATGGCCAGACCCCTGACTGCACTGACTGCTCAGAGTCACAGCCTGAGGGGCCCCGGACCAGGGCCTGGGCTGCACGGGCCACCGGTATCAGGGCCCTGGGCCACTGAGCACCATGCTGACCTGCAAAGCCAGAGGTGGCCAGGCGAGGGGGCGGCCCAGTGCCTGCAGCTCGCCTGCACGAAGTGTGTGATGCCAGATCCAGCCCCTTTGGAGGGGAAGTCCAGGCTCCAGTGCGGGGAGCCACGTCCAGGGCACTGCCTCACAAGAATGGAAGCCAAAGAGCACAATGTCTGTCCCTCACCTGGGAGCCCGTGTTGGGCAGTCAGGGCAATGCATGGGGGACAAGTGTGGCCTCTCTGGCCATCTGCTAACCAACACCATCAACTGCCTCGCCAGGTCCTGGCCTCCCTCCTCTGAGCCATCAAAGCTGCCCTTTCCTGCTCCCAGGGACACCTTGCAACAGACCCCCCCACCTCCTGTTTCCGTTCCTTGGACTTCAACCTAGAGCCCAGGGGACCTACCCATCCCAGCCTGACACCAAAATGTAGGACCCAACTGTGAACAATGCTGAACCACATGAGATGGGTGATAGGAGCCCATGAGGGCCGACAGCCAGCCTGGCCACGTGATGCAGGCTGGGACGCAGCGCCCCGTGGCCCTCAGGGTGAGGGCTGGGTGCAGCCTAAGACCTGGGCCCGGCTCTCCGCCAGAACAGACAGGCGGTGAAGACAGTGGGGACAGTGTGCAGGCTGGGAGCTCAGGACAGTCTCCTGGGGACACGGCCCTGCTGTCCCCAACCCTAGCTGCAGCTCCTTCTCTCCCAGAGACCAGCCAAACCCCACGAAGGGACGACTTGTCCGGTCACATACAGGGTGCCACGGAGCTAGCAGACTCCCCCAGAACTTCCCGGGGGAACAAGACACGGAGCAGCCGGGCTCACACAGCCCCCCAGGTTCCTGTGGCTCTGATCCTGCTGGGTCACCTCTTCGGGCCCTAAGGACACCTGGAGCTGCCTGCACCCGCCCACTGCTTGGAGAGGTCTGGCTTCCTCGGGGACCGTGCAGCAGGCCTCCCCTCCTTGCTGGTGTCTGAGTTGACCTGCACCAGGCTGCTGCTCGGTCCCTGCTCTGTCTGGTTCATGAAGCAGTGTGCCACCCGGGTCTCCGCACCTCTCCACGGAGCTCGCAACACCAAGAACGTGAGAGCAAGGGCCAGGCCACCGTCTGAAACACAGAGACAGTGTTCCAGACCAAGTCCTCATTGTAAAAGGCTCTTTAAGGAGTCACACGGGGAGTGGCTCCACAGTGCCTCGACCCCAGCTTGCTGGCAGAGCCCTATTTGGCCACGCCCAACCCAGGCCCTCTGGACACCTGCAAGGCCCAGACAGGGGCGTCCGTGGCACGACCCCACTTCGGGTGTCTGGGCTGAGAGCGCCAGGTGTGTGCGGCAGCCGGCGTGGGGAGGCAGCCCTCCTGTTAGCCCATAACTCTGCCGTCCACACCTTCCTCCAGCCTGGGACTCGGTCATCCAGGACCCGGCGTTCCTTCCATGTGACACACCAGGGTCCCCACAGCCTGTGAACAAGCCCCGTCAGGTCTAGGCCGGCCGAGCAGGGAGCAGGTGGCTCAGAGAGGCCCTCACTCCCACACCCCTGGGCCCCAGGGAGGGCACTGTGCTGCCCCGCCCACTGGGCAGACCACAGCCAACAGTTCCAGACACGTCCCATGTGCCGAGAGGAAGCCCCTGGAGCCAACCATCCCAGGACCTCCTCCCCAGGCAGACGGGTGTCTCCTCCCAGAGTGACACACCGGGGTTTCTGTGGCCGACCTCAGGCTCTGGCTGGTCTAACGTGAGAGCAGCTCCGCCGACACTAGGACAGCTTCCTAAGGGTCGCGGATATACCCCTGCGAAGTCAAAAATGGATGGGGCAGGAGGACCCCGTGAATGTCCTCGGTGAGTCCGACTGGACGCTCTCCCTTGTGGGAAACATGAGGGCCACAGCGCCCATGGCAGCCCAGCAGCGGCCACCTCAAGAGAAGCAGAAAAATGCCCGAGACACCAGAGAGACGCCAGGGACAGACAGCAGACAAGAGGACCAGCGGGGAGGGGAAGGGCCGCGCGCAGAGTCTGAGGCCCGGAGCAGGACTCGGGACCGTCAGGAAGCGTGCCCGCCATCCCCCGCCAGCTGCAGAAGGCTTTCCTGGAGCTGCCCCGGAGCAAGGGGCTGGAGGAGCAAAAGCGGTTAGGGCGGCGGTGTGGCGTGTAGCCTCCGTGAAGGCACAGAGGGTGTCATAGCAGAGGAACTCACGGTGAGTTTACGCTGGAGACAGACGAGCTGTGAGACACGGCACCCCGAGTGTGCTTTACGAAACTGCACATGCAAGAAACAAGACAAAACAGAAGTGAGAAACCAGAGAGGGCTCTAAGGGGCACAGAACACATTTAAGCCACATCAGGTCAGGGCGCAGGCTGCGGTGGGCGTCTGGGCAGGAGGCCGGGGACGCGTCCATCAGAACGGGCACCAGCTGAGACCTCAGGGTAAAAGAGAAGTTGAGAAAGAAAGAGCACCGGGCGGAACAGTGACACAAGAAAGAGCACAGCACCCCGCCTCGGCCAGAGGACAAGAAGCTGCGGTCGGGGGGCCAGCCCACAGCTCGGCACCCTCGGCCCCACGCACGGCACGGGGCTTGGAAGGAGCCAGCACCAAGCGTCCCTGAATTCCAAATGGCTCTTGCCTGCCACTGGGTGTCCCACTGCCACGGGGCTGCCGTGGGACAACCTGTGCATTTGCCTTGCCTCGGAGGCAGAGCAAAGCCAGCTAACGCAGGACACCTTAGCTTTCGGCTCCCCCCGAGCCCTGACACCTGCCTGCCCCGCTCTACCCTTGCACCCCTGAGTCCTGGGCCCCTCAGGCTCCAAACCGGGTGCTGCAGCTGACCGTGACCCTCCCAGGGGCCCACGGGCTACATCACCAACCCACTTCCTCACTGGGACTCCAGCCACTTTCCAGAGACTCTCTGGACACCGTCCCAAAACCAGCAGAGAAACCAGAAATCTCTACAACCCTTCCCCTTTGAGGTCACTCCCCTAGGGGAAGGCCCCACAGCTTCCCAGCTCCTCCTTCTCAAGGCCGAGTCTACACACTGAGGGGCTCAGAGCAACTCGTCCCCCTGCGGGTCCCAGGAGCAAAGAGGTGTGTGTGTGTGAGCGTGCGGACGCGTGTGAGGTGAGTGAGCACGTGTGGTCCTGGGTGTGACCATACGTGGCAGTGAGTGTTGGGCATCCTGAGTGAACGGTGAGTGTTCGGTCATTCCCTGCCAGGAGCCTGAAGGGGCCATCACCTGAGGCCACAGCCCAACTCCAGAGGACGGGGACATCCCCTGAGGAGGCAGGAGCCCCGCCCCTCCACGCGGCTTGGCTACGGGGACAGAGCCAAGGCGCGTGTCACTCAGGCCTGTCTCACAGCCCACCCAGCAGCAGGAGACAAGCCCACCCACAAACACGATCCACTGGGAGAGGAGAAACAGCTGGGAGGGTGCGGGGCAACGGACAGACAGAACCAGGTCTGAGCCTCGCTTCCACGCTCAGAGAGGAAAGCCAACACCACACGCCCAGAGCTCAGACCTCATCCCCGGGGCAGGATCTCCAGTGACCACATCGGACCAGCCCCATCCGACAGAGGCACACGGAGGACATGCCACAGGAGACAAGGCCCAAAGCTGCATCCCAGGGGAACCTGCCCAAGAAGGGGGAGCACAGAGGCCAAGGCCGGCACACACCCAGGCTGGCCCGGCAGGAATGAGTGGACACCAAGCTCAGGCCCCACCGTGAGGGAGAACACCTGTGCCTCCCCAGGAAGCACCAAGGTGGTGGTCACGCCCACAGCTGGAACTGTGACAGCCTGGGCCTGGGTGTGCCCATCTGCAGCCTCGTGGCTACACAGCAGTGTTCCCGGAGGAGGACGGGGACCGAGGAAGAGCACCCAGACCTCTCTTGGTGGCCTGACAAGTTCTCCCTGGTGGTGCCAAGGGCCCCAGCACCTGCTGCCCGGAGCTCTCAGCCCGATGGGAACAGACGCCCTGCCCTATACCCCTAAGGGAGGGGCAGCTCTGGCAGGGACGGGGCCCATGGGACAGCACCCCCTCTAAAAGCAGAGAAGGCAGATGCTGAAGAGAAACCCACAGGCCCAGGAACGGGTCAGAGGCTCACCAGCTCCCTCTGCTAACGCAGACCACCAGCAGCTACGAGCCCAGGAGAAGGGCCATCTGCCGGGTCTCCACCAAGCAAGCCCAGCACCATGCCGTCCAAGTCACCGAATCAGCCCAACAACCCAGAGACAGCTGAGCCCTGAGCCCCCAGTGGCTGTCTGAGCGGCGACTGCTGAGTCCTCCCCGGCTCTCTGCAGCCCCCGGCATCCCTGCCCCGGGGTCAGGGGCCTCCTCTAGCTTCTCCCCCCCAGAGGCCAGTGCTTCCTGCTCGGCTGAGGGCAGGTGCTCTGCAAAGGGCTTCCTAGCAAACAGGCCATCCCCCGGGGACCGCTGGACAAGAACAGGGCCACGATGACGCACACGTGACACACAGGTACTCACACGCAAGCGGACACGGGCCCTCGCGCACACCGGCACACCCGCTCTCCCCGCACACTCGTCCACCTGCCGGCACACACGCTCAGCAGCCCGGACGCGTGTGCACTGCAGCTGTTCCTGGGGGCAGGGAGAGGGAGAGGCCCGCTGCGTCGGAAATTGGAGGTCTGTGTGGGTGGGCCGTGGCACCGAGGACACGTGCCCAGCTCCGAGTGCACTCAGCCTGGAGAGCGAGCTCCCCGCGAGCAGGGCTCCTTCCTCTGTGCTCTCTCATGGCCCCCTGATACTAGCCCAGACGTCCTCCCTCAGTCCCAGTCCTCCCTGCCCACCCCGGGGGACCTCCCCCACCACACAGCAGCCTTTGGCCCTGGGTTGGGCCCTCTGTCCCAGCTCTGAGGGCCCAGTACTTCCCACTGTGGTTTGCAATGTGCCTGGAGGCTCAGGGGAACCTCAGGGTGACCAGTCTCCCCGGGGAAGCCTTGGCCCTGCCTTCACCTTTTGTCATCCTCGAGGCTTCTCTTGGCCTCTGTCCCCATACTGAGTCCTTGGAGATGTTTTGGGGAAGTGCAATAAGTCTCTTGGGCTGCTGACGTGCGGCGCAAATCGTCTGGCTCAAAAACACATCCCTAAACAGTGGAGTCCGGACAGACACACTGACCTGACCCCCGACTCACACCCCGTGTCCAGCCAGAGGCCTGGAGCCACCCAAGCCCGCTGAGGACCAAGTCAGAGCCAGTCCGACCCCCGGAGGGAGGGCCACGTGCCGTCACGCCTCGCTCCGCCTGCAACGGGGAGAAGCCACAGAGCTCTTCCCGGCGAACGCTGCTCGCGGGCTGCTGCAGGAGGGGAGCCAGGAGGGGAGCCATTCCCTTGCATCACGGCTCCTGGGGGCTGCGTCCCAAGAAGCTCCAGCCAGTATAAGGGATTCTGAGGAAGCCCCAGGAGGAGCGTCCTGCAGAGGCTCAGCCCAAGGCTGCAGCGACCCCCGCCACCTGCCCCCCCCACCAAGAGCCTTACGCGGCGGCAATGGAGATATTGGCAGCAGACATGGGACTGACTTCGGCCACGTCTTTGGCCTTTTGGAGAGCAAGCTTCTGGTTGGCTGCTTCTTCCATCTCCTCTTCGTCCTGTTTGAACAGACCGAAGTGTGATGCGTCTACTCTCACCACGTCAGCTCTCCGCTGCCCCCCCACCGCGTGGCCTCTAAGTCCTTCCTGCCCTCGCACCTGGGGGCTGGCAGCGGCTCCCGCCCTGAGCACCAGTTCCACACAGGCTCTCTGGCAGCCGGCAGGGACCACCTTCCATGCCTGCTACTCCAGGCAACCGTCCCCAAGAGTCTCGCCTCAAGCCCTCCTGCTGTGGGCCATCTGCCAGGGTGTCACAGCTGGTAACGTCCACCCCACTCGTGAGCTCCAGCCACCGGGACCCGGCTGCTGCCTGCGTGTCTGTCCCACAGCGTCCCCACTCGGCTCCATCAGAATGCACATCCTCCTTCGCCTGAGGGGAACCCGTCCTACCCGAACAAAGCCTCTGCCCCGAAGCTGTGAGCAAAGGCAAGAGGCAGAGCTGTGGCCCTGAGCCTGGATCCCGGCCCCACGCGCTCACAGGAATCAGCAGCAGCGGTGGGTCTCACCGGACCACCTCCCGGCCTTTGCGCCCCTCCTCCTGGGACCCATCAAGCCACATGTGTCTACCCGTCTCCAGCTGTGGCTGTGGCAAGTCCCTCCCTGGGTCTGCCTGGACAGCCACCCCAGTGCCTGCGTTCCCTCCCCCACCAAGCTCCTGGGGAAGACCCGCGACTCTCCAGCACACTGGCAAATACCTTGCCTCTGCCTCCCATGAGAAGGGCAGTGGGCGTCTGGGCAGACCCTCTGGTCTGACCCCAGGTCTCCAGGAAGAACCAACTGCTCTGCTCCTGGGACCTGGATGCAAGCTCGGGGCTGTGCCCGTGGGCCCACGGAGGGAAACTAAGGCCCCCATGTAACTCAGCTAGACTGCAGAGACCACCCGTATTTCCCCAGATACCCCAATCCCGAGCCCACCTGGCTTCCATGGACAGTGACATTCCCACTGTGGCCCAAAATGCCCATGAATTTTCTCCTAGAGGCCCCCAAATGGCCAGAACTAAGACCGCTAGCTGCCTGCAGACTTCCCAGCAAGACGTCCTCAAGCTTCAGCTCCACGGAGCAGGCGAACTCTATCCACCACGGAACCCTGTCAAGGCCCTTCTTCAAGCTGGAGGCGCCGTCCCGGTCCCAGCCCTCCAGGCCAAAGGGCGAGCTTCTAGACTGCGCACAGTTGATTCCCACTTAGAAAGGAATGTGATGCTGTAACACACTGTGGGAACTACAGGAAGGACCCGGAAACCCTCCAGGCAGACACAGCGGGGTCTCTGCCTGCCCCAGCTGCCAAGTTAGGGGAATTCCTGAATTGGGGCAGGTGGCCTCCAGGGGCCATCGCACGGGCTGTCTGTGCATGGAGACAGGGCCCCAAGGACATGGCTTCCTGGTGTGTCCTCACTGCTGCACAGCTGGTAAAGACCGTGAGAACTTCAGACGCAGGCTCACCCCTGCCCCAAGACAGCCAGTGCTCAGACCACCAGGGCTCCTGGGCACCACCAGTTCTTGGGGACCCGGAAATCCGGACCCCAAGATGTGCCCTGTGGATGCAGGCCCCCTGGCCCCGCCCCAGCAGCCCAGCCAGGAGTCTCAGACTGTCACTCTCAAGCAACTTCTGGATGGCCGAGCCCCTCTCTCTCGCCCAGGCTGACATGGAAATGAGCAGGCGGGCGGGACTTCCGCGTCCACGGAGGGCTGCAGCCAGAGCAAGGGAGGCATCTCTACCCACAGGCCCCAGCACAGCCTCAGCCTGGGCTGGGAGAAGAGGCAGTCTGAGCAGAAGCAAAGGAAGACACGGGACTAGGCCTGCCCCCAGCAGGAGCCCATCTTCCAGAGAGCAGGGAGGGGCGGCGGGGGCCCTGCGGGCCTGTACGGTCGGGAGCCCCTCTGCGGACAGCAGACTCGTCCCGCACCCGCCCTCCACGCGGAAGGCCTGCGTCTGGCTGGGCCCCAGGACAGCAATGGTGTTGCCAGCTGTGTGGACGGCAGCAGACACACGCAGGGCTGTGCACGCGGTGAGCTCCAGCACACGGGCACGCGCCCAGAAAGGGGCACACACCGGGCACGCACTCTGCCGAGAAAGCTGGCACGTGGGGCCTCTGCCGCAGGGGGCCTGAAGGCGGCCGGACCCTCCGCACCAGGAGCTGGGGCTCGTTCAAAGCACAGGCCTGAGGCCGGACCGCGGGAGAGCAGGCCGCCCCCTCCACGGCTGTGTCCTCGGGAAGGAAACCACAGGGGAGGACATGTACAATCACGCCACCCGCCAGGCTCCAGGACGAGAGATGAGTTCAGAGGCCGCCCGCTGGGACGAGAGGCCGTCCTGCCGAGTCCCAGCCCCGCCGACAAGGACGCGGCAGAGATCCTGCCGGCGCCAGCCAGGCCCGGCCTCGCAGGACAGCACCGCCGGCGACCACCCCGGCTCACCCGGCACACTCAGCACTGACCACCGGGGCCCCTCACCGCCCAGGGACGAGCACAGGGACCCCACGCCTCCCTTCAGGGTCTCCATCGCACGCGTGCCTCTGGCTGAGGGGACACCTGCCACTGCATTCAGCCACGTCTCCTGCCACACGTCAGGGTGCTTCCCCCCAGGCCAGGAGTCTGCCCCCCACTCCTCAAGGCTCTCTCTGGGCGGCACCTCTTGTTCCGGCCACTCTCTCCAGGCCGTGGCTTCTCCACGAGCTGCCCCTCCTGCCCCGGCGTCTCTCGCGCCCCCTCCACACCGTCACCACACCCCAGCGGCAGCCTAACTCCCACCTGCCTGCGACCTTGAGGAGACGCTCCAGACAGCGGTCACCTGAGCCCTTAACCCTGAACTGGCCCTCCGCGGGGCCCTCTGGGTCCACGCAGTGGGACATGGGTGGCTGCCCCACCCCCTGCCCCTCCTGGGCTGTGGGCCGTGTCCCTGCACACGTACCTTGGTCAGTTCCTGAGCGTTGGCGAGGTTGTCCACGGCAATAGCCAGGAAGACATTCAGCAGAGTGTCTGGTTGGCTCCAGCTAAGGAAGGGAACCTTCTGCCCCAGCCCGAGCCTCCCACAGCCACAGCCCAGCTTCCCCCGGGCAGAACTGGGCCCCCCTCCCCTGACGAGACCTCAGCCTCCTTCCCTTAGGGGCCACATGCCCTCCGGGGGCCCTCGCTCTGCCGGCCCGTCACCCAGACACACAGCCAAGCGAGCGGACCGGGCTGCCGCCTCTTCCCACAAGCTCCTGTCCTGTGCGCCCCGGGGCAGCATGTCCCCAGGACCAGCCCGCCCCTGCACTCTGTTCCAGCAGACCCAGGCATTCCCCTGTCACCTCGTCCCTCAGCACTGCCGACGTTTGGAGCGGGGCGACCCTTTGCGTGGGACGTTGGGCACCCTCTGTGACGCCCTGCCCAGCACCAGGGTGCAGCAGCCCCTCCCCAGGGCAACCACGCCATCTCAGACCCGGCCGGTGTCCTCTGGGGAAATGGTCACCCCAGTCAGAGCCCCGGCACAGAGCTCTTTCCCCACAGGCCTGGGGACGCACCACCCCCAACCCAACCCAAGGGCAGCTCTTTCTGCCAGGGCCAGCCTTGAGGAGCAGCCGGTTTGTGGAAGGCCAGCAGCGGTGACTGGCTGCTCAGGACCCAGTCTGGCAGGGAGATGCCCCGACACTCAAGGGGGCCCATGTACCCAGTACCACCTCATAGGCAAGGCTGCTCAGGGCTCCAGCAGATCAGAGGAGGACGGGACACGAGGCTGGGGTCCACTTCCCCACACTAACCCAGCGACGAGCACCTCAGAGGCCTTCCCACACCTGGAGAGCGGGTCTAAGGCCAGGACCCAGAGCTCAGGGCCCAGCCGGAGAGATGCACAGAGGCAGAGGGAATGACGCCCGTTGGCCAGCACGAGGCCTGACCACAGGCACCCCCAGCGTGACTGTGCAGGGTCAGGATGAGCTCCAGGCCACAGCTCGGTCCCGGGGGTGGGGGGCGGCACCTCCTTCCGACAGCACTCATTCCCCACCCCACCCCCACCATCTGAGTCAACACTGCAGGCCCTGCCCTCTCCAACAACCCTGTCAGCCACCCCCAGGTCCCACCCGCCTGCTAAACAGTGAAACAAACACTCCCCCCCAGTCCCCCGACTTCTCCTTGCTGGGTTTCCTGCCCCCACGAAGGCAGGGCTCCCTGCCGTGGGGTCCGGAGGTGACGGATGGTGTGAATGGAGGCCTGCAGGGTCACGGGTCCCAGGCCAGCGGAGAGCCAGCCAGGCAGGGGCAAGGAGAGACAAACAGGGTCAAGTGTCCAGGAGTGCTGTGGGGAAACAGGGCAGAGCCGTAGGGCTGTAGGGCAGTCTGGAAGAAGATGAGTCACACCTGTGGGCCAGCCCCAACCTTACTCCAGCCCCATGGGGTATTAGGGCAGGTCGGCCTCGGCACCAGCGCTCTCCTGGGAGCCCGAGGCATCGTCCTTGTGGGCTGGAAACTGCACGTCAACCACTCTGTCCCAGACCCTGAACTAATCCTAACCCTATTCCTCTAGCCTTAACCCTTACCTTCTAAACCTAAACCTAACCCTCACCCTAACCCTCTAACCCTCACCCTAATCCTCTAAACCTAACCCTAACCCTAACCCTAACTCTAACTGTGACCCTCACCCTAACCCAAACCCCTAACCCAAACCCTAACCTTCCCTGTCCTCCTTCCACCCACTGACTCAAGCCAGGGCTAAATCCAAGGACAGGCTGGACCTCTGTCCCCGGGTACAACCAGGAACACTAAGCAGAGGGAGAGAGGAGAAGTGGAAGGGGCCCACTGACCTCCCTGCCACCGATGTCTCCAAGGCCTCTGGCTCAACCCCGCATTTCGCGGGACCCTGGGAGGGATTCTGAATTCCAGGCCAGCTGGGTGGGGAGTACTCGGTGACCTTTGCATCCCCACATGTCCAACCCTCCTGGCCTTGCATCCTGAGCCTTGCTCCCCAGGACTTCGGGGACACAGAGCACGTGGCAGAGGTGAGGGAACAGGGGGGACCAGACAGGGACTGCGCCATGGGTCGCGTACACATCCACCGCAAGGCTGGGTCACGGTCCAGGTGCTGCGTGCAGGTCTCCTGGGCACACCTGGCCGTCTCGGAATGGAGGTCTGTGTGCCTGGGGCACCTTTCCCCCACCTCCACCTCCCCCTGGAGGAACGGCCAGATTCAAGCATTTCCATGTCCAAGCCTCAGGGACAGTTGGGAACCTGGGGTCAAGAGGGGCAGGGACTGGGAGGAGTCAAGATGGCAGAGAAGTAGCAGCCTGAGACTACATCAGGTAGCAGGAGATCAGCTCGATAGCTTATCTAAACATTGCAAACACCTACAAATCCAACGGGAGAGCGAAGAGAAGAAGAACAGCAACTCTAGAAACAGAAAATCAACCACTTTCTGAAAGGTAGGACTGGCGGAGAAGTGAATCTAAAACGACGGGAAGATAGACCGCTGGGGAGGGGCCGGCTCCCGGCAAGCGGCGGAGGAACGGAGCACAAAATCAGGACTTTTAAAAGTCTGTTCCACTGAGGGACATTGCTCCAGGGGCTAAACCGGGGTGAAGCCCACGCGGGGCCAGCGTGGCCCCAGGCCCCGCAGGGGCACAGAAGGATCGGGGGTGTTGGAGTGTCGGAGAGCTCGCAGCTATTAGAACGGAGAAACCGGCTGCAAAGACAGAGCCGAGGACTGAACTCTCAGCTCGGGGTTACCTTGAACTGGTCGCGGGCTGGGTGAGCTCAGAGCGCGGCTAGAGGCTGGGGATACGGGAGTGATTGGGTGCTGTCCTCTGGGGGCGCACTGAGGAGTGGGGCCCCAGGCTCTCGGCTCCTCGGGGCCGGAGACTGGGAGGCTGCCATTTTCATTCCCGTCCTCCGGAACTCTACGGAAAGCGTTCAGGGAACAGAAGCTCCCAAAAGCGAACGCGAGCCGATTACTTAGTCCGGCCACCGGTAAGGGCGGTGCAATCCCGCCTCGGGCAAAGACACTTGAGAGTCACTACAACAGGCCCCTCCCCCAGAAGATCAACAAAATATCCAGCCAGGACGAAGTTCATCTATCAAGGAGAAAGCAGATTCAATTCCTAAGACAGCAGAGGAATTCCAGAGGAGGAGAAAGCAAAGCACGGAACTCATGGCTTTCTCCCCATGATTCTTTAGTCTTGCGGCTACTTCAATTTTTTTTTTTTCTTTTTTCAATTTTTTTTTCTTTTTTCAATTTTTTTTCTTTTTTCTTTTTTCTTCTTCTGCTAAATTTTTTAAAACTTTTACCCTTTTTTTAACGTTTTTTGACTAGTACATCTAAATATATATATATTTTTTCTTTTTTATATTTTTTTATTTGTTTTATTTTTAAAATTTTTTTTCTTTTTTTTTCAGAACCTGTTTTTATCCCCTTTCTCCCCCCCACAATTTGGGGTCTCTTCTCATTTGGTTACAGCGCATTTTTCCGGGGTCTTTGCCACCCTTTGAGTAGTTTATTTGCTCCTTCATATCCTCTTATCTGGACAAAATGACAAGGCGGAAAAAATCACCACAAACAAAAGAACAAGAGACAGTACCGAAGGCTAGGGACCTAATCAACACAGACATGGGTAATATTTCAGATCAAGAGTTCAGAATGACGATTCTGAACATTCTAGCCGGGCTTGAAAAAGGCATGGAAGATATTAGAGAAACCCTCTATGGAGATATTAAAGCCCTTTCTGGAGAAATTAAAGAACTAAAATCTAACCAAGTTGAAATCAAAAAAGCTATTAATGAGGTGCAATAAAAAATGGAGGCTCTCACTGCTAGGATAAATGAGGCAGAAGAAAGAATTAGTGATATAGAAGACCAAATGACAGAGAATAAGGACGCCGAGCAAAAGAGGGACAAACAGCTACTGGACCATGAGGGGAGAATTCGAGAGATAAGTGACACCATAAGACGAAACAACATTAGAATAATTGGGATTCCAGAAGAAGAAGAAACAGAGAGGGGAGCAGAAGGTCTATTGGAGAGAATCATTGGAGAGAATTTCCCTAATATGGCAAAGGGAACAAGCATTAAAATCCAGGAGATGCAGAGAACCCCCCTCAAAGTCAACAAGAATAGCTCCACACCCCGTCACCTAATAGTAAAATTTACAAGTCTTAGTGACAAAGAGAAAATCCTGAAAGCAGCCCGAGAAAAGAAGTCTGTAACATACAATGGTAAAAATATTAGATTGGCAGCAGACTTATCCACAGAGACCTGGCAGGCCAGAAAGAGCTGGCATGATATATTCAGAGCACTCAACGAGAAAAACATGCAGCCAAGAATACTCTATCCAGCTAGGCTATCATTGAAAATAGAAGGAGAGATCAAAAGCTTCCAGGACAAACAAAAACTGAAAGAATTTACAAACACCAAACCAGCTATACAGGAAATATTGAAAGGGGTCCTCTAAGCAAAGAGAGAGCCTAAAAGTAGTAGATCAGAAAGGTACAGAGACAATATACAGTAACAGTCACTTTACAGGCTAATAATGGCACTAAATTCATATCTCTCAATAGTTACCCTGAATGTTAATGGGCTAAATGCCCCAATCAAAAGACACAGGGTATCAGAATGGATAAAAAAACAAAACCCATCAGTATGTTGCCTACAAGAAACTCATTTTAGACGCGAAGACACCTCCAGATTTAAAGTGAGGGGGTGGAAAACAATTTACCATGCTAATGGGCATCAGAAGAAAGCTGGGGTGGCAATCCTGATATCAGATCAATTAGATTTCAAGCCAAAGACTATAATAAGAGATGAGGAAGGACACTATATCCTACTCAAAGGGGCTGTCCAGCAAGAAGATCTAACAATTTTAAATATCTATGCCCCTAACGTGGGAGCAGCCAACTATATCAACCAATTATTAACAAAATTAAAGAAACACATCAATAATAATACAATAATAGTAGGGGACTTGAACACTCCCCTCACTGAAATGGACAGACCATCCAAGCAAAAGATCAACAAGGAAATAAAGGCCTTAAATGACACACTGGACCAGATGGACATCACAGATATATTCAGAACATTTCATCCCAAAGCAACAGAATACACATTCTTCTCTAGTGCACATGGAACCTTCTCCAGAATAGATCACATCCTGGGTCACAAATCAGGTCTCAACCGGTATCAAAAGATTAGGATTATTCCCTGCATATTTTCAGACCACAATGCTCTGAAGCTAGAACTCAATCACAAGAGGAAAGCTGGAAAGAACCCAAATACGTGGAGACTAAACAGCATCCTTCTAAAGAATGAATGGGTTAACCAGGAAATTAAAGAAGAATTGAAAAAATTCATGGAAACAAATGATAATGAAAACACAACAGTTCAAAATCTGTGGGACACAGCAAAGGCAGTCCTGAGAGGAAAATATATAGCGGTACAAGCCTTTCTCAAGAAACAAGAAAGGTCTCAAGTACACAACCTAACCCTACGCGTAAAGGAGCTGGAGAAAGAACAAGAAAGAAACCCTAAACCCAGCAGGAGAAGAGAAATCATAAAGATCAGAGCAGAAATCAACGAAATAGAAACAAAAAAAACAATAGAAAAAATCAATGAAACTAGGAGCTGGTTCCTTGAAAGAATCAATAAGATTGATAAACCCCTGGCCAGACTCATCAAAAAGAAAAGAGAAAGGACCCAAATCAATAAAATCATGAATGAAAGAGGAGAGATCACAACTAACACCAAAGAAATACAGACAATTATAAGAACATACTATGAGCAACTCTACGCCAACAAATTGGACAATCTGGAAGAAATGGATGCATTCCTAGAGACATATAAACTACCACAACTGAACCAGGAAGAAATAGAAAACCTGAACAGGCCCATAACCAGTAAGGAGATTGAAACAGTCATCAAAAATCTCCAAACAAACAAAAGCCCAGGGCCAGACGGCTTCCCAGGGGAATTCTACCAAACATTTAAAGAAGAACTCATTCCTATTCTCCTGAAACTGTTCCAAAAAATAGAAATGGAAGGAAAACTTCCAAACTCATTTTATGAGACCAGCATCACCTTGATCCCAAAACCAGACAAGGATCCCACCAAAAAAGAGAACTACAGACCAATATCCTTGATGAACACAGACGCAACAATTCTCGCCAAAATACTAGCCAATAGGATTCAACAGTACATTAAAAGGATTATTCACCACGATCAAGTGGGATTTATTCCAGGGCTGCAGGGTTGGTTCAACATCCGCAAATCAATCAATGTGAGAGAACACATTAATAAAAGAAAGAACAAGAACCATATGATACTCTCAATAGATGCTGAAAAAGCATTTGACAAAGTACAGCATCCCTTCCTGATCGAAACTCTTCAAAGTGTAGGGATAGAGGGCACATACCTCAATATTATCAAAGCCGTCTATGAAAAACCCACCGCAAATATCATTCTCAATGGAGAAAAACTGAAAGCTTTTCCGTTAAGGTCAGGAACACGACAGGGATGTCCATTATCACCACTGCTATTCAACATAGTACTAGAAGTCCTAGCCTCAGCAATCAGACAACAAAAGGAAATTAAAGGCATCCAAATTGGTAAAGAAGAAGTCAAACTATCACTCTTTGCAGATGATATGATACTATATGTGGAAAACCCAAAAGACTCCACTCCAAAACTGCTAGAACTTGTACAGGAATTCAGTAAAGTGTCAGGATATAAAATCAATGCACAGAAATCAGTTGCATTTCTGTACACCAACAACAAGACTGAAGAAAGAGAAATTAAGGAGTCAATCCCATTTACAATTGTACCCAAAACTATAAGATACCTAGGAATAAACCTAACCAAAGAGACTAAGAATCTATACACAGAAAATTATAAAGTACTCATGAAAGAAATTGAGGAAGACACAAAGAAATGGAAAAATGTTCCATGCTCCTGGATTGGAAGAATAAATATTGTGAAAATGTCCATGCTACCTAAAGCAATCTACACATTTAATGCAATCCCTATCAAAATACCATCCATTTTTTTCAAAGAAATGGAACAAATAATCCTAAAATTTATATGGAACCAGAAAAGACCTCGAATAGCCAAAGGAATATTGAAGAACAAAGCCAAAGTTGGTGGCATCACAATTCCGGACTTCAAGCTCTATTACAAAGCTGTCATCATCAAGACAGCATGGTACTGGCACAAAAACAGACACATATATCAGTGGAACAGAATAGAGAGCCCAGAAATCGACCCTCAACTCTATGGTCAACTCATCTTCGACAAAGCAGGAAAGAATGTCCAATGGAAAAAAGACAGCCTCTTCAATAAATGGTGCTGGGAAAATTGGACAGTCACATGCAGAAAAATGAAATTGGACCACTTCCTTACACCACACACGAAAATAGACTCCAAATGGATAAAGGACCTCAATGTGAGAAAGGAATCCATCAAAATCCTTGAGGAGAATGCAGGCAGCAACCTCTTCGACCTCAGCCGTAGCAACATCTTCCTAGGAACATCGCCAAAGGCAAGGGAAGCAAGGGCAAAAATGAACTATTGGGATTTCATCAAGATCAAAAGCTTTTGCACAGCAAAGGAAACAGTTAACAAAACCAAAAGACAACTGACAGAATGGGAGAAGATATTTGCAAATGACATATCAGATAAAGGGCTAGTATCCAAAATCTATAAGGAACTTAGCAAACTCAACACCCAAAGAACAAACAATCCAATCAAGAAATGGGCAGAGGACATGAACAGACATTTCTGCAAAGAAGACATCCAGATGGCCAACAGACACATGAAAAAGTGCTCCACGTCACTCGGCATCAGGGAAATACAAATCAAAACCACAATGAGATATCACCTCACACCAGTCAGAATGGCTAAAATTAACAAGTCAGGAAATGACAGATGCTAGAGAGGATGTGGAGAAAGGGGAACCCTCCTCCACTGTTGGTGGGAATGCAAGCTGGTGCAACCACTCTGGAAAACAGCATGGAGGTTCCTCAAAATGTTGAAAATAGAACTACCCTATGACCCAGCAATTGCACTACTGGGTATTTACCCTAAAGATACAAACATAGTGATCCGAAGGGGCACGTGTACCCGAATGTTTATAGCAGCAATGTCTACAATAGCCAGACTATGGAAAGAACCTAGATGTCCATCAACAGATGAACGGTTAAAGAAGAGGTGGTATATATACACAATGGAATACTATGCAGCCATCAAAAGAAATGAAATCTTGCGATTTGCGACGACGTGGATGGAACTAGAGCGTATCATGCTTAGTGAAATAAGTCAATCGGAGAAAGACAACTATCATATGATCCCCCTGATATGAGGACATGGAGAAGCAACATGGGGGGGTAGGGGGATAGGAGAAGAATAAATGAAACAAGATGGGATTGGGAGGGAGACAAACCATAAATGACTCTTAATCTCACAAAACAAACTGGGGGTTGCTGGGGGGAGGTGGGATTGGGAGAGGGGGAGCGGGCTATGGACATTGGGGAGGGGAGGCGAGCCATAAGAGACTATGGACTCTGAAAAACAAACTGAGGGTTTTGAAGGGTCAGGGGTGGGAGGTTGGGGCATCCTGAGGGTTTTGAAGGGTCAGGGGTGGGAGGTTGGGGGAACAGGTGGTGGGTAATGGGGAGGGCACGTTTTGCATGGAGCACTGGGTGTTGTGCAAAAACAATGAATACTGTTACGCTGAAAAAATAAATAAAATGGGGGAAAAAAAGAAAAAAAAAGAAAAAAAAAAAAAAAGAGAGGCAGGGACTGGCCCAGGACAAAAGACGGGTACAGAGTCCAAGGAGCAGAGCTTCCCTCCAGTCCTAGGCAAGCCCCGACCCTCCCATGAGGTCTGCTTTGAGGGTGAGAGCCTCTCAGATCCTTGGGGAGAGCTACCCACCCCGTCCTATGTGGGGACGTGACCTCGGGCCTCCCCAGACAGGGAGAGGCGTATGCTTGAGCGTGCGCACATACACACACACACGCACACACACACAGACACACACGCACACACACACAGACACACACACACACACACACACACACACACCACTCTGCCCAGCTAGGGCTCAGAGGGGGAGACAACCTGGGAAAATGGTGGGTAACAAGGCAGATAAGAAGAAAGAGGTTGTAGACAGCTGGGCCATGGCGTCAGGGGCGTCAGGTCTCCTGGCAAGGACCGAGATCCTTAGCATGGGGAGAGCAGACAGGAAGGGCTGATGGTCAAGGGGTCCCCAAGGGGCCCAGGGGCTTTGCCAGGGCACTGGGTGAGGACAGGGTCTGGGGCCTGGTGTCCGTCACCACCCCGGACACCTCCCCTGGAAGTAGGAAGAGGTAAACCCCCCCTCCCCAGTGTGGACAGGGCTACACCGCCAAAGGCCTCCCCTTACTCTTCTACCAATGGGGCCATAGAGACGGGCTGTCCCTAGGCTCCCACAGGCTTGCCGAAGAGCCGGTGGGCCTTGAATCTCTCTCCCTGACCCACTGTGCTCCCAGTCTTGGGAACAGGATTTGGACACCCTCGAGGTCCTTCTGAGCAGAGGACAGCCTGCAGGCTTGGGGGGCTGATCGTGGGCTTGCAGAATGTGGCAGAGCCCTAGAGCCCTGGTCTAGGGACCAAGGTCGGGACCCTCCTTGTTGCAGCCTCAGGGGCCCCATGTGCAAGAGGTTCCAGAGTCAGTGCTCTGCTCAGGGGGACAGGCCTTAGCAAGGAACCAAGCACCAGCCCAGGGAAGGGAAACAGGGACAAGGGAGACTTCTGAGGTTTCTCCCATCACCCCTGGAGCCCACAGATCCTGCTCCTGTGAGACACACAAAACCAGAGACAGAGACAGACCCGGAGACAAAATCAAAGACAGAGACAGACACCGAACACAGGAGAGAGGGAACCAGGAGAAGTCACAGACTTTCCTCCATCGGCTGGGAAATCACCGCCAAACACTTTGTCCCCTTCTCAGGCCCACAGGCCATCCACCCTGGCAGGACAGATTCGGGAATGCCCAGGAACCACGGTGGGGGCTGTCCGGCACATGGGCGCAGACGAGGCCCTTGGACCTCAACCTAATGGGAGCCCCTGGAGGTCTGTGTCACCACGGTCAGACTCCATGAACTGCCACCTTGCCATGGCTGATGGGACCCAGGCAGGAGGAGGGTGGCTTTGCCTGGATGCCAGAGCAGATACAGGCCACTCTGGGCTGTGCTCCATGCCCCCGCCCAGCCCCTGGCTCGCCCGTGCATCGCCAAGTGTGTGCACCAGCCTCCCGGGAGAGCGGGTATGGAACGTATGGAGAGGTCCCACCCCTGATGGCATCCCCAGAAGTGGAAGCCAGAACACCCCCAGTGTGCACACAGGGAGACTGGGGAGGCCCTGGGAGCCACAGGGTGCGTCCGCGGTCCCAGTACTGGGCAGGAGCAGGAGCAGAAGCCCAGTCTGAACCCAGCTCTGGGTGCTCACAGCGGGGACCACAGCTGCACCCAGGCCTCCCAGGGGCTGTGGGTAGGCTGTGTGGGGGTCACTGTAGAGACAGGGTATGGGGTGGGGGGTGAGCCTGGAGCAGCTGGGGGAGGGGCGCCCTCAGGGATCTCCGGGGTGAGGAGGAAGTCCCATAAGGAGCCCCCAGGCAGCGGTGACCTCACTTCCCTGACGACACAGCCCAACGGAATTGGAACCCACGTATCCAGGCACCCACGTTCCGGAGACAACCCCCTGCCCAGCTCATTTCTGCGGAGATCCCGACAGAAGCGACATGTTCCTCTGTTGCATACCCAAGTCCAGAGGAGGCGAGCAGACGAGAGCTCGCCCGCCAAGCACATCCCCTCACTGCGGAGGGCCTGGCAGGGCTCCCCGACGCCTCTGGCCCTTTGGCAAGAAGAATCGAAAGGTGACCCCGGGAAGCTCCGAGTCAGACAGCCCCACACCTTCCGATCGACCCGTGTCGCCCCAGGCCTCCTCCCCGTGTGTGTGTGTGTGTGTGTGTGTGTGTGTGTGTGTGTGTGCGTGTGTGCGCGCGTGTGTGTGTGAAGAGAGCTCATCGGGGGTGGACACGCCCCGAGCAGGAGCAGGCTGATGAGGGGTCAGATGCCTGGTGGGCAGCTCATGTTAACACCCCAGGTTCAGGCTGGCTACGTGGGATGGGGTGTGGGGGCTGCGCCCTTCTGCCCGGGGTTTATCCTGAGACCCTGCAGGGACGGGTCCCTGACCCAGGTGCGGGGCTGTGCACGTGCAGGTCTGCGTGTGATCCGGGAGAAGCCGGGGGACTGGGCAGGAGGATGGTGGGTATGGCCGGGCAGGGCTCTGAGGCCTCTTGCACGCTCCCCGTCTCTGCCTTGGCAGGCAAGGGATGAAATAGGAAGGAGGCGGGAAGACACGCACTCCTCCCTGACCCTGGAGTCCCCGGTCCTGGGAAGGCCTCCGGTCCCTCCCAGACCACGGTCCCCGCTACTCCATTGGACTGCGGTCCTGGACACGGAGCCCACGGAGGCCAAGGCCGAGGGTGAGAAGGCTGGGATGGGGTGCCTGTGGCTGTGTGGGGAGGGGTCGGTGATGGGCCCCACAGGGAGAAGCCCCCACAGGCTGGCGTGGGGCCGGGAGCCACGACCTGGCTCAGAGCACCCAGGGGGCGGCCTGCCATCGGGGAGACGTCCCGGGGAGGGTTCCTTCGTGGCTGCGGCTTCTCCGGGAGACCCTGGGCTGCGCTCGGTCTCTGCCAAGCCCCAGGGAGAGGCAGGCCCGCGGGTGACCTTCTCTCCTCTCACAGCTACTCAGGCGGAGAAGCTAGACCCACTCCCAACCTCAGCAGCTCCGGAGGGGGACATGGTGATGAGAGAGACTTCGGCGGGAGACCGGGAGCCGACAGGGCACCGGCCGCCTGCCCACGGAGGTGCTGATGCTGTGCAGGGAGGGCCGGCTCCTGCGCCTGCCCCCAGCCCTGCTCCTGCCGCTCCCCCTGCCCCTGCCCCTACCAGAGCTACCCCCACGTCCCCTGCCCCTGCCTGTGCTCCTGTTCTCGCCCCTGACCCAGATCCTCCCTTAGTCCCACCGCTTCCCCGGGCCTTCACAGGGCCCCTGTTCCTGCCCCAGACCCAGCTCCTGCCCTTGACCCTGCACAGGCCATCGCCCGTGCACTTGCCCCAGTTCCTCTTCCTGCTCCTGTCCCTTCCCCTGCCCCTGCCCCTGTCCCTTCTCCTTTCCCTGCCAGGGCCACTGCCCCTGCTCCTGCCCAAGACCCAGGTCCTACCCCTGTTCTTGCCCCTGCCTCTGACCCTGCCAGGACAGCCTTCCCTTCCCCTGCCTGTGCCCCTGTTCCCACCCCAGACCCAGAAACTGACCCTGCTTCTTCCCATTCAACTGCCCCCTTCCTGTCCCCTGGCCCTGCCAGAACTACTGCCCCTTCCCCTTCCCCTACCTATGCCCCTGTTCCCGCCCCAGACCCAGCCCCTAGCCCTTGCTCCTACTCCTTTCCCTGCCCTTGCCTGTGCTCCTGTTCTTGCCCCTAACCCAGCTCCTCCCTCGGTCCCACCGCTTCCCCGGGCCCTCATGGGGCCCCTGTTCCTGCCCCAGACCCAGCTCCTGCCCTTGCCCCTGTCCCTTCTCCTTTCCCTGCCAGGGCCACTGCCCCTGCCCCTGCCCCAGACCCAGGTCCTCCATCTGTTCTGGCCTCTGCCCCTTCCCCGGCTCCTGCCAGGATGGCCTCCCCTTCGCCTGCCTGCGCCTCTGTTCCCACCCCATACCCAGACCCTGCCCCTGCTTCTTCCCCTTCAACTGCCCCCGGCCCTTCCCCTGGCCCTGCCAGGACCACTGCGCCTTCCCCTGCCCCTACCTATGCCCCTGATCCCGCCCCAGCCCCTGCCCCTAGCCCTTGCTCCTGCTCCTTTCCCTGCCCTTGCCTGGGCTCCTGTTCTTGCCTCGGACCCAGCCCCTGCTCTGGATCCTGCGCTGGCCACGACCGCTGACCCTGCCCCCGCCCCGGTCCCAACGCCTGCCCTGGCACCTGCTCCTGCGGGGCTCCCAGACCCGCATCCAGAGCCCACAACTCTGCGGGGAGATCTCCCCGTAAAATTACCCTCCGTTCCGTCCCCTGACCCCGACATCCCCGCAGAATGTTTCCTCCCCTCCCCCTGTGTTCTTCCTCTCCTCTATGGAGTCACCGCCCTAGTCGCCTTCCATCTCCTCTATGCTCTGTATTATTTATTTTAAATAAAAGTTCTTGTTTTCCCTTGAACACGTCATGAGCATGAAGGACATTCCCAACGCTGCGCCACCACACCCCAGAACGTCGCTGCAGGATAGCTCCTTCCCCAAAGGAGACCCTGAGCCCAAGCCCTCCCTGCCCATGGCTCCCCCAGCCTGGCCCTCGCAGCCCCTGAGTTGCTTTCTCTTTCTGTTCCTGCACGTGTTCTGGAGGTTTCTGGAAGTGGAATCCCTCAACGGGTGCCTTTCAAAGGGCATTCGTTTGGTTTTGTTCCCTGTTGGACATAGAATTGCCCTTATTTGATGTTGAAGCGCAGAATGGATTACAGAGGCGATGTCATGCTAGGCACCCCTTCAGGAATTCTGGGCACAATCTTGGGGCCAAGGACCCTGTTCCTGCTGGGACACCCCAGTCGGTCCCCAGACAGGACACGGCTGTTCCCTCCCGTGGCCCACACAGAAACCAGGGAAATGCAGAAAGCCGGAAGGCACACCGCAGAGGGCAGACGCATTGCTCCCCACCCTAGGCCAGAGAAAGGTTTCCCATGGGTCTGCTCCAGTCCATGCTCCAAGTCACTGGGTCCCACAGGGACAGAGACAGGGACAGAGACCAAACACGTGCAAGTTTGAGGGGGAGGCTGGGCACACGGGGAGTATGTGTCAGGAGATGCAGGAGCTCCTGAGCAAGGACTCGGGCAAAGGAAACCCTGGGGAGCCAGCGCTGGTCACCCTCACACCGGCAGGGGTCCGGTCTGGGGACCAGCAGCCCTGGGGAGAACGTGAGGAAGCAGAGGTCCAAGGCAGGTCCCCTGGAGAGAAGGGGGACAGGCACCCCTGTCTGGGACCACCGTGAGCCGCACCCGTCCCAGGCCACAGGTGCACCGTTCACCTAGCAGGGCTCAGCCCGGACTCACCCCCAGAAACTCTGGCTCGGTCGTTCACAGACATGTTTTCAGGAGCAGCTGGCACAGCGGTGGTGGAAAGAGCAGGGACTGGAACCGTGTTCATGCCCAAGGAGATGGATGGAATCCTCCTCCCAGTCCTCATGACAGAATGTCCCGTGGCTACTTTCTCAGTGTCGTCTGGGGCGCAGGATCGTGGCAGCCCCTCCTGAGACCCCACGCCTGCCACGCTGCTCCTGGAGACATTCAGAATTGTTTAAGGAGGAGGTGGAGAGGATCCGGGATGACAGAGGGCCGAGGAGAAGGAAGGTCAGCACTGGGCGGACAGATGGACCAGCCCCGAGCCATGATCCAGGGCCTGGGTTGTGATTTCCTCGGACTTCACCCAAAATAATGGCCCCTGATGTGTGGACTGGCTTCTGCAGTTTCACTCCTTCCCTCCCTCCCTCATTTATTCACTCCATCACTCATTCCCCCCTCTCCTTCCCCTCCACCCCTCCCTTCCATCCCGGACTCCATTCTCCTTCCTCCCTGCCTCCCTCTCTGCCTCTCTCCCTCCCCACTCATCCTCCTCCTTCCCTCTCTCTCATACTCCCCCCTCCCTGCAATCCTCCCTCCCTCTCTTTCCCTCATTGTCATCCTCTCTCATGCCCTCCCTCATTCAGCAGAGAATCTGGGGTCCCTGCTCTGTACTGAGCACTGGGGCTTCATCATTGAGCTCCCCTCAACCCATGTGGTCACATCCACTGTGGGAGGTGACAGGGGGTAGTCCTCAGGGCTCGTAGTGGTGATGAGCACCAGGAATCTGCTCCTGAAAACAGAGGCCCATTTCACAAAGAAAAGAAAGGAAACACACATGCTTAGCATTTCCTCAAGAAAAATCTTGTCCTGAAAAATGATGAAAAGTAAATATATCCTAGACTTCATGCAATGTGACTTCTAATGGCCCATACACACTGATTCCTAGAAGCAACAAACAGTAAATCATTCAATTTTGACTGAGGGTTTGTGACACAACTTTTCTGACCAAATGAGAGCATTTCAGCCAACATCTCCAGGGCCTCTGAGGTTACCCAAAGGTCTCTGTGATCCTCTGACTCTTCCATCAACCTCCTGGGGAAGCTCAGCCATGTTGCCTTCCTTGTGTCCTGCCTGTTCTGGGACACTTCTATGGACCCCCACCCCCTGCCAGGGCCTCCCCCACCAGGGCTTCCCATGTCCTGTGGACTGGTGTCCAGATCCTGTGCTGAGCACTTGAGCCCGGTGCTTTGCACAAGGCCTATATGCTCCCTCTGGGGTCACTTGGCATCTCCCATGTAGTGGCCTACATCTTCCTGCACTGGGTCTCCTCTGACGAGTCTGTGAGGCCAGCCTGTGCCCATGGGCATGGAAGCATGAGTCCAGAAGGTCCAGATGATCTGCTCCCAATCCCAGCCTGTGGAGCCTGGGTCAAGAGTGGTCCCCAAGCAGAATGCAAGCTGGTGTAGCCACTTTGGAGAACAGTGTGGAGATTCCTCAAGAAATTAAAAATAGAGCTTCCCTATGATCCTGCAATTGCACTGCTGGGTATTTACCCCAAAGATACAGATGTAGTGAAAAGAAGGGCCATCTATACCCCAATGTTTATAGCAGCAATGGCCGCAGTCGCCAAACTGTGGAAAGAACCAAGATGCCCTTCAATGGACGAATGGATAAGGAAGATGTGGTCCATATACACAATGGAGTATTATGCCTCCATCAGAAAGAATGAATACCCGACTTTTTAGCAACATGGACGGGATTGGAAGAGATTATGCTGAGCGAAATAAGTCAAGCAGAGAGAATCAAGTATCATATGGTTGCACTTATTTGTGGAGCATAACAAATAACATGGAGGACATGGGGAGATGGAGAGGTGAGGCAGTTGAGGGAAACTGGAAGGGGAGATGAACCATGAGAGACTATGGACTCTGAAAAACAACCTGAAGGTTTTGGAGGGCCGGGGGGTGGGAGGTTGGGGAACCAGGTGGTGGATAATAGGGAGGGCACGTATTGCATGGAGCACTGGGTGTGGTACAAAAACAATGAATACTGTTACGCTGAAAAGAAAGAAAGAAAGGTCCCCAAGCAGAGGACGACTTGGGTCTAAGGAGCCTGAGGGAGGACGTAGCACAGTGAGCCCACAGGAGAGTGAGCACGGTGGGGGCCTGGCGCTCAAGCCAGCTGGAAGACCACACCCCACTCACACTGGCTCTGCCCCCAGGGCTGGAGGTCATCTGGTATCTGCCCTCCAAGGCTGCAGGCCGGCAGTGACTGGCCAGGGAGGAGGCACCGCTGGTACAGGAAAGAGCCCTCTGCAGAGAGGAGGGGCAGGGGCTCGCCCAGAAGCAGGTGCACTGGGGTGGGCTGAGGGGGCATCAGGAGACAGCAGTGTCTGCAGCTGGGGTCTCCACACAGACCCCCTCCTCAGGCTCGGCACAAGCTTCTCTGGACGGCCTTTGTCCCCCAAACACAAAGGCTGACTCGGGCCCTGCCCTCAAGCTCCCACTCCCAAGCCTTTGCATTCAGCTCAAGTGACAAGAAAGGGCCAATTGTTCAGGTGGTGTTGGGTGCACCGAGACGTGTGATTTTCTGGCCCACACTAACACTGCTGGCATTTTAGAGATCTCAGGGCTTTGATTCAAGAACTGAAAACGGAAAGCTTTCTGAAACGTGCCCTCAGCGGTACCCTCACTTTCTGAGCTCTTCAAAGCTGCAGATTGGTTGGGATCATCTTCAGGCTGAGAAGGAAGATGAGGGGCAGAGGGGACTGAGGAGGCTCGGCGTAGACAGGAAAGGTCTGAACCACTCCTTTTGGGGGGAAGTGGTTCAGCTCCAGGCTCATGGGGACAGACCTTGAGGCCATTATGCTACATGAAATAAGCCTGTCCCCCAAAGACTGATACTGAAGGACCCCACTTGTGAGGGACGGAGAACTGAGTCATAGAGGTGGAAGGAGCTAGTGGGTGCCAGGGCTGGGCAGGGGAAGTGGAGGGTTAGGGTTAGGGTGAGCAGTGTTCAGTTTGCGGTGAGGACAGAGTTGTGGCAGTGGATGGAGGTGGCAGGTCCAGAAGAGCAAATGTACTCATTCCCACCGAACTGACCCTGAAACGTGCTTCACGGTGTCAGTTACGTGTCTGTTACACCACACTAGGAAAGAAGTGAGGCAGGAGGTCAGGGCCATCGTGAGTCCCAGGAGGGCCCTGGAGCGGGGATCCTGTATCTTAGTTCTCACTCTCACGCTCTGCCCCTTGTTGGTGACAGCTCACAGCAGGCACTCAGTGAATGCTTGCTAAGACACAGTGCAGGCAGATGAGGGCACAAGGGCAAAACCACCGGTGGGCACGGAGGAATTCCAACAGGACCTGCATCCAGACGGAGCCGGTGCCCCCATTTTACAAACACCAGCACAGAAATAGCCATTTAAAACCAAGGCAGGAACCACATATAGCCCAGAGGGTTCCATTCTCCTGGAGGCTGAGCTATCGGCCACAGCCAAGTCCTCTGGCAGTCAGGGGACTGGGGGTCTGACAGGTGGCTTGACACACGCTTGACCCTGAAGCCCCATGGGACTGGGAGGGAAGACCCAGCCAGGGCCATTCTGGCTCCACAGCAGCTGCAGGGCCACTCCCAGCCCCACCAAGGTGTGTCTGTTCAGAACCAGGGAGGAAACCTTTTCTCTCGACTGTTCTTTTTAAAGATGATGCTCAGATTGACACAGAAAAACATGTGACATAAAACTGGAGCCATTCACAGGGCCAATGACCCAGAAGTTATCATAATGTAGTGACCACAAAGAGAGGAACTTGTGTCCCCGGGCAGGCCTCCCGTATGCAGGTGTGGCTGGGGCCCTGGACATCTGGGCCTCACAGTCTCCCTCAAGGGGACCGAAGAAGGAACCTGCTCTGACGGCTCCACTGGCCTCATCCCCTGATGGACATGGGGGCAGCCCCTCGTGTGTTCCTGGTGTCCTGGTGATTCTTGGGCACAGCCATGTATCTCAGCTTCTCCATGATGGGGGAAGGGGTGGTGGGTAGCCCAGCATGTGCGGATCCCACAGATCCTCCAGCATCCACATGTCCCCCGGGTCCTCCAGGATAGCCCAGCAGCCGCGGGTACCACAGGTTCTCCAGGGGACAGTGTAGCAGCCACGGGTCCCACAGGTCTTCCAAGGGACAGCCCAGCAGTTGTGGGTACCACAGGTTCTCCAGGGGACAGTCCAGCCACTGCAGGTCCCACAGGTCTTCTGGGGATAACATTTTGGTGAGCTTATGGTTGAGCAGATACCTGCTCAGTTGGCTCTTGTCATGCCACATGGCCTCCATCCCATTGGCCAGGTCGCCCCCCATCACATGGTGACAGGCCAAGGTCAGTCAGTGAACCTCCACCACCCATACCCCAAAAAAGCCCCCATGTAGTAAATGTTGCCCTGATCCCTGGGGATGTGGGCCTGGGACTACGGCTGGCACTCGTAGCTGAAGTCCTTGCAGGCTACCCAGTAAACTGGGGTACAAGGTGCCAAAGAGGGGGGGCAGGAGGTCCACACCCATGTTGTCGCAGACCTTCAGGTCTACACCTACACACCGAGTCGTCCACCTTGCGGAGGAAGTGCTGCTCGCAGAAGCAGCCGAGCATCACCATGTGCTGCACGGACACAACCTGCCAGTGCAGAGAACCACAGACCTCGAAGACCACCACCCTCCGGCCCTGCTGGGGTGGGGGGCGGGGAGCACAGGTCCTGGCAGCCAGCTGGTCAGTGAAGATGTAGCAGGTGACCCTGTGTCTCACCATGAGGACCACTATGTTTCAGCCCTCCTAGAGGGGCACATGGGCCTGGCAGCCGGCTGGTCCGTGCAGACATAGTAGATGACCCTGTGGCCACCATGATGGGCTTCTCCGCTGTCTGCAAGAACAGGTCCAGGAAGCCCATGTAGCTATAGGGACAGGGGACAGGGTGTGAGGAGGCTCACTGCCAGAGCTGGCAGCAGGACCCCAGAGCTGGGGGCGGTGAACATGTGCACCTTCTTGAAGGGGGCAGGCTCTGGGCTGTTTTAAGCAACAGCCACTCTCCCAGGCCTCCCTACCTCCTGCTCCCAGAGGCCTGAGGCACCTGTGGGAAACCACACTCCTGGGTGCCCACAGAACAGAGGGTCCCCATGGGAGAGGTGAGGCTGGAGAGGGGAGGCAGGAGGGGAGAAGACCACAGATAGACCCAAAGGTTATGTTCCAAAAAGATCACTCTGGCTCCTGGAGAATGGGCTCTGTGCCGGCGAGGACAGGGAGACCCTAAGCCTAAGGCAACCCTAACCCTAACCCTAATGCCCATCCTAATCACTAATATCAACCCCAATGAAATCATCACAAAATCAGCAAAATACATTCCTCTACCTTTCTTTAAATAAACGTGAGGAGCCTGATAGGAAAATTGCAAAACCAAGAGCTCACGGATACACTGTGCGCCATAAGCAAGTGTCTCTTCACAAACATCTCAAGGGTTGTTCGATAGAGTGAAACAATGTTGCCCACAATGAATGTTTAAGTAAAACCGTGGTCGTATTAAGTGCTGCAGAAAATGTTAACCAAAATCCATGTCTGTTGCGGATACAAACACTCACGAAAGCAGGAATGGGGGCAATTTTTCCGTAAATCTACGGCAAACACCACGTGCGCGTCTGAAGGCTGCCGGCTCCACTCTGCACTCCGGACCGAGGACCGGACGCCGGTGCTCAGGGAGGGACGGACACCGGGACCCCCTCGGAGGAGGCGTCTGGAGGGACGGACACCGGGACCCCCTCGGAGGAGGCGTCTGCAGGGACGGACACGGGGACCCCCTCGGAGGAGGCGTCTGCAGGGACGGACACGGGACCCCCTCGGAGGAGGCGTCTGCAGGGACGGACACGGGGACCCCCTCGGAGGAGGCGTCTGGAGGGACGGACACGGGGACCCCTCGGAGGAGGCGTCTGGAGGGACGGACACGGGGACCCCTCGGAGGAGGCGTCTGGAGGGACGGACACGGGGACCCCTCGGAGGAGGCGTCTGGAGGGACGGACACCGGGACCCCTCGGAGGAGGCGTCTGGAGCGACGGACACCGGGAACCCCTCGGAAGAGGCGTCTGCAGGGACGGACACGGGTACCCCTCGGAGGAGGCGTCTGGAGCGACGGACACGGGACCCCCTCGGAGGAGGCGTCTGGAGGGACGGACACGGGTACCCCCTCGGAGGAGGCGTCTGGAGGGACGGACACGGGGACCCCTCGGAGGAGGCGTCTGGAGGGACGGACACGGGGACCCCTCGGAGGAGGCGTCTGGAGGGACGGACACCGGGACCCCCTCGGAGGAGGCGTCTGCAGGGACGGACACGGGACCCCCTCGGAGGAGGCGTCTGGAGGGACAGACACGGGACCCCTCGGAGGAGGCGTCTGGAGGGACAGACACGGGACCCCTCGGAGGAGGCGTCTGGAGGGACGGACACGGGGACCCCTCGGAGGAGGCGTCTGGAGCGACGGACACGGGGACCCCCTCGGAGGAGGCGTCTGCAGGGACGGACATGGGACCCCCTCGGAGGAGGCGTCTGGAGGGACAGACACGGGACCCCTCGGAGGAGGCGTCTGGAGGGACGGACACGGGGACCCTTCGGAGGAGGCGTCTGGAGGGACGGACACGGGGACCCCTCGGAGGAGGCGTCTGGAGGGACGGACACGGGGACCCCTCGGAGGAGGCGTCTGCAGGGACGGACACGGGGACCCCTCGGAGGAGGCGTCTGGAGGGACGGACACGGGGACCCCTCGGAGGAGGCGTCTGGAGGGACGGACACGGGGACCCCTCGGAGGAGGCGTCTGGAGCGACGGACACGGGACCCCTTCGGAGGAGGCGTCTGGAGGGACGGACACGGGGACCCCTCGGAGGAGGCGTCTGGAGGGACGGACACGGGGACCCCTCGGAGGAGGCGTCTGGAGGGACGGACACGGGGACCCCTCGGAGGAGGCGTCTGCAGGGACGGACACGGGACCCCCTCGGAGGAGGCGTCTGGAGGGACGGACACGGGGACCCCCTCGGAGGAGGCGTCTGGAGGGACGGACACGGGGACCCCTCGGAGGAGGCGTCTGGAGGGACGGACACGGGGACCCTTCGGAGGAGGCGTCTGGAGGGACGGACACGGGGACCCCTCGGAGGAGGCGTCTGGAGCGACGGACACGGGGACCCCCTCGGAGGAGGCGTCTGGAGGGACGGACACGGGGACCCCTCGGAGGAGGCGTCTGGAGGGACGGACACGGGGACCCCTCGGAGGAGGCGTCTGGAGGGACGGACACGGGGACCCCTCGGAGGAGGCGTCTGCAGGGACGGACACGGGACCCCCTCGGAGGAGGCGTCTGCAGGGACGGACACGGGGACCCCTCGGAGGAGGCGTCTGGAGGGACGGACACGGGGACCCCCTCGGAGGAGGCGTCTGGAGGGACGGACACGGGGACCCCCTCGGAGGAGGCGTCTGGAGGGACGGACACGGGGACCCCTCGGAGGAGGCGTCTGCAGGGACGGACACGGGGACCCCTCGGAGGAGGCGTCTGGAGGGACGGACACGGGGACCCCTCGGAGGAGGCGTCTGCAGGGACGGACACGGGACCCCCTCGGAGGAGGCGTCTGGGACACAAAGTCGGATGCGGCTGCGGCCGAGGGAGGGGACAGGGAGTCGGTGTCTCGTGCACACGGTCCCCTCGGGCAGGAGGAGAACGTTCTGGACAATGACGTGCGGCGCGTGACCTCGGCGGAGGCTGCGGACCTGCCACCTGCCCTGTCCGAAGCGGTCCGTGTGGTCACGTTTGGTCGCCGTGAAAACGCGACGGAGGACGCATGTCGCCCCGCGCACGGACCGAAACGGCCCCAGGGACGTGACCCTGCGGTCAGACCGGAGCCCGCTGCGCCCTCAAACCCGTCGGGTCGGGCGCACAGGGGAGTCCGGCCGCGGCTCCGGGAGGAGAAAACCCGCCGGACCGAGAAGACGCGGTCGGGGCGGCTCACGTGGCCCGCGGTCTCGGGGCCCCTGCGGGCGCCGCCAGCGTTTCCTCACCCGGGGTTCCGTGGGGTTCCGCGGGGCAGCGCCGCTGTTCGGGGTCAAACGCCCGAGGCAGCCCCTGCGACGGCCGACGTGGTTCGGGAGCGACCGCGGGGTCTGCGCGCGGGGACGACGCGTCTCTGGGACACGGTCCGCGGATCCGAGGTCACCGCAGAGGACGCGGCGCTTCCCGACCCCCGCGGCACCAGGTCGCAGGCGCAGAGACGCCGTCGCACCCGGAGGGAGGCCGAGCCCGCCGGGTCCGGTCCCCGTGGACGGGCCACTCGCCCTCGCGGGAGCCGCGGCCGCCGGACACTCGCGGGAGGCCGGGGTCGGGCCGGGTCCGGGGCGCGGCGGACGCGGCGGGACTCGGGGTCCAGGTCCCCGCGGCGCCCGCAGCCGGTCGGAGCCGGAGGAAGCGGTCGGGCCTCGGGACAGCGGCCGGGGCGGCGGACGGGGCGGCTCAGCGCGACACACCCCGCGGCGGCCACACGCCCGCTCCGCCCGGGAAGCCGCCCCGCAGCCCCGCGGAGGGAACCCGCGTCCCCGGCCCCGCCTTTGTCCGCGGACGCGCCCTCCCGGCAGCCCTCCGGGATTCGCCGCCTTGTGCGGGACCCGCCGCACGGACACAGCCGCGACCCGGGCGCACCCGAGCGGGACAGGGGGACCCGCAGCCCCGCGCGACCCCCGCGCGACCCCCGCGCCGCGCACAAACCCGCGGAGGCCGCACCGTCTACACTGCGCGCCCGTCCTGCTCCGGCGGCTTCTGCTCACCTGCTCCGGCGGGCCTGAGGGGCGGGACTCCTGTCGGCGCCGACGCCGCCCGGGTTCTCCACAGCGGATCCCGTCAGCGCCGACGCCGCCCGCGACCTCCACGGCGGGTCCCGTCAGCGCGGCCGCGGCCCCACACCCTCCACGCGGGTCCTGTCAGCGCGGACGCGGCCCCACACCCTCCACGCGGGTCCTGTCGGCGCGGACGCGGCCCCACACCCTCCACGGCGGGTCCTGTCAGCGTAGACGCCGCCCGCGACCTCCACAGCGCGTCCTGTCAGCGTAGACGCCGCCCGCGTTCTCCACAGCGGATCCTGTCAGCGTGGACGCGGCCCCACACCCTCCACGCGGGTCCTGTCAGCGCATGCGCCCGCAGCCTCCACGCGGGTCCTGTCAGCGCATGCGCCCGCAGCCTCCACGCGGGTCCTGTCGGCGCACGCGCCCGCAGCCTCCGGAAGTCTCCCCCGCGGGTCCGACGAGGCCGACCGGTCCCAGCTGCGGCTGCGCGGCCAGGCTCCGGCAGAGCTGGGGTCCGGCGCCCTCTGCAGGCGGTGGCGGGCAGTGCAGGGCCGCGGAGCTCCCGCTTCCAAGGAAGCACCTGCTCCCTCCGGGTCCCGCTGGAGCCATTTCGTTCTGGAACCTGCAGCCGCATGGAGCCCGGGATGCCCGACTGCTCCGAATCAGCTGAGGAGCCACGAACTGGAAACAGTGTGGATGACCACAGTCCCCGACCCAAACGGCACCGATCACGACCCTGGCCCCGACCAGACCCACACTCTGACCTCACCTTGCTCTCAGTCCTGGCCCTGACCCCAGTCCAAGACCCTAACCCTAGCCGCCAACCCAAACGGTGTTCACAAGGACCGAAAGGTGTAGACTGCAAATATCCATCAGCGGCGAATGCACCCACCGTGTGGTGAAGGGCTTGGGTCTGGGTTCAGGGTCAGGCTCCAGTCAGAGCTCTAGATCAGGGTTCGCGTTAGCATCGGGATACGGATGAGGGTTTTGAGTGAGGCTGAGGGTAATGGTTAGGCTCAGAGTTCAGTGCTTTAGGCGTATGATTTAGGGTTTAAGACTTGTGGCTTCGGGGATAAAGTTCAAGGTCAAATTTCTATCTGACATTTCTAAATCGGGATTCTATTTCATCTGGGTGTCAAGAGCTGGTTTAGAATGTAGGATCCCAATAGCTCCCTACTGACAACGTTCTGGTCCTAGAGTCTCCCAGTCACCCGGAAGCAGCTTTTTCTCGGATCGAACATACCCTTGGCACAGAAGGGTGAGCTAGTGCCAAAGTCAGGATGATTTCACAATAGCAGAAGTATGAAACCAAATATTGTGGAAATGTTCATGGAAAATGAAACCGGAGACAAACAATTTGTTGACTCCCGATTCTTCCACAAGAGCAAAGACCAAGTTCCCAATAGAATCTGATAAGATTCCCTAGGAAGGACTATGGTACTCATTACCAGTACCAAAAGAACACACCCTCCTCTGATTTAAACTGAGAATCACAGCAGACTACGTCATACTTTGTGTCAAAAATAAAATTTTATGATTTGGCTCTTCCGTGTACAATTTGTGGAAGCCCTGACAACATTTTCCTGTCTCGAATCAGCATCAACACACATGTAAAAGGCAAGCAACGTTGTAATGCACTGCTCATTGGAATGCCAAGTACAAGGAGGGCTAATAGAAGTAATAAAAAGACCTCAAATATGAAACTCAGAAAAAACACCCTTTATGGGCACTTAATGAGGATCCCTAACCAAAATGTAACATCTCATCCTATGGAATTTGCCCATAAAAATCATCAATAACAATAGCCTGCTGACCACTGTAACCACCTCACCATTGACCTCTAGGCTTGTGATACACACTCCAACCCTGAGACACACTTCTCAGCAGCAGAAGGGGACTTACCCACTCCCAGTGGACCAACTCTTACAGTAACACCAAAAAATCCCACTCCTTGGAAATCCCACCCGTTAGGACAAAGTCGCAGAAGCCACACCCAGAACTCGGTAAAGGACAGACATCTCATGAAGCGGACACTGCAGATCACCACCACTCCCACAAGGTAGCTCTACAGTGGACTCCAGGTCTGTCGCTGTCCCGGGATCACACAGGGCACCGCAATCTTCCAAGACTCCATCCTCAGAGCAAAACCATGAACTGTCCTCGTCAGTCCTGGTGTGCAGGCTCACAGTGAGCCCTGTGAAAGCCGGACACCGTGAGAGCACTCAGCCTCTCATGCCGATCCTAGCAGATGGAGGGCGCTGCTCTCCCCAACTTCCACACCAGCTAGAGAATACTTGGAACGAGTCTTGCCATACTCCATGCAAAGTCATATTCGTCATCTGCACAATGATGGAGCGTGAAACACCACGGA
Source organism: Meles meles (assembly GCF_922984935.1). Taxonomy (NCBI): domain Eukaryota; kingdom Metazoa; phylum Chordata; class Mammalia; order Carnivora; family Mustelidae; genus Meles; species Meles meles. The sequence goes on from NW_025721603.1 coordinate 287,419, forward strand.
TTCCCTGCACCTTCTTGAACCTAGGTAAACTGGAGGTACAGCTTGGCCAGAGCTATTATCCCCAATCACTTACACACACACACACCCTTCCCTTGTGCACTCCAGACCCGTTTCCATCCATTTTGCTCCTTCTCAGCCATCGTCTCTGCAGAGAAATACAGTAGCGCTGAGATGCTGGGACTGAGGTGCTAGGTGCTCAGCCAGCACCTTGGACTCACTGACGATCAGAAATTAATATTCCTTTTATTAGCAGTTGTGTCCCAGAAGATCTTGCCCCATGGCCATTAGAAAAGTCATTACAACAGAGGTCCATTGGGAGTAGGAGAGGAGAAATGAACTGGGGGAAATCGGAGGGGGAGACAAACCATGAGAGACTGTGGACTCTGAGATACACACTGAGAGTTTTAGAGGGGAGGGGTGTGGGGGTTGGGTGAGCCTGGTGGTGGGTACTAAGGAGGGCACGTATTGCATGGAGCAGTAGGTGTGGTGCATAAACAATGAATCTTGGAACACTGAAAAAATAAAATTAAATTAAAAAAAAAAAAAAAAACAAAACCAGAGGTCCTAACAACCCGTGCCAACCTCCATGGCTCCATTCCGTGGCTCCAGGAATTGGCTCATCCATGGTCATGAGACCTGGTTCCAGCCTATGAGGTGGGAAGAACCTTGGGTCTCAGCCTGCAGAACCAAGTATGGGGTGGACCACCCAGGCCAGGGGCTTTTCCCTCATGGCTGCAGAAGTAGCCTAGGCCAGGCCCCTGCCAGTGCCACAGGGGGCACAGGAAGCCAAGTGCTCCATAACATTGCTGAGAGCTGGATCAGATTCCTCCTGAAGCCCACACATGCTAGATCCTCCTCTAACTCAGGAGAACCCTAACTGTACTCATGGTCTTGGCCTGAACAAGATGACCATCTGTGTGGTGTATAACTCACAAGATATACCTGCCAGGCAATGGGGACATACTCAGCCAAACAATACCCACATGGATTTCAACCACAGACAAACATCTTGTGGGAAGCTTGAGGCCTCCCGAGAAAGGCAGGGAATTCCTGACACCTTAATTGTTGGCCAGTCTCACTATCATCTTTTTTTTTCCTTTCAAGTGCAGGGGCCAGTGTCAGGCAGGATAGATCCCAGTGTACTCCCACTCTGCCAGTGGAAAGGAAGAGCCCTCTCCCCCATCATCCATCCTGTTGCAGATCTGGGGTATGGGAAACTACCACTCATGGGCCAAATGGGGACTCCCCCCATATTCTCTCAATCCAGTGTGACTGGAACATTAGTTATGGACGGTCTGTGGTTGCTTTCAAGCCACAGTGCAAGAGTGGAATCATTGCCAGAAACACCATGTGGACTGCAACACCTAACAGAGAATCCTTACAGAAGACTCTCCAGAAAATTCTGTGCCAATCCCTGGTCTCAAAGATCCTAGGGTCATGTCCCTTCTGTGAGTAGAACATAGCACCTTCTGGGTCAAATCTAATTGCTTCACCTCCAGAGGCAAGGACTTCCATCCCTTTAGCCAGAACTCCATCTCCATCCTCCTCTACTGACACCTGGAATGGCATGACTACAGGTCTTCAGCCCAACAGGACTTCACTGTCATTTCCATGGTAGGTATGCTCAGAAACAGAGGTGTAAGTGTGAACTTGTGAGGGTGAGCATGTGTTTCCTCTTTGGTACCCACAGTGTACAAGAAGACTACAATACAGGAGCATGCTTTCTGTCCCCCAGGAATGGCCATGCAATGTGGTTCCCGAACGATCTCAGAAGGAATTCACCTTCATAGAACAAACTTCATCTGGGAGGACTCCCAAATCCCTTTTCCTGGCCACTAGGTTCCATCCAAGGCTGGGGGCCAACAGAGGGACAGAGACTCCCCCTGCCCTTCACGGTTTTGAAGGATGCTTGCTATTCTGGGACAAAAGATCCTGAAACCATTCATGGGCCTGTCATCCAGCCAGGCATCTGAGAGAGAGCTGTACTCCAAGCAGGAAGGACAGACCGAGAGACAACAACTGACAGCCTTGTGTGACACGTGCCATGACAGGAAACACTCAGGAGGACTGGGGCTGTGCAGGGTTGGCCAGAGCAGTGGACAGGGGGACCAGGAATGCTCCAGGAGGACAGTCACAGCTGTGTCTTTGTGTGGTTACACATGTCGGTGTGACTTGACATTGAACTGACCAGAACTGACAGGGTTGGGGTGTGAGGTGCCATTGAAGAGTTGAACAGGCACTGGGAGACAGCCACTGTTGTCCAGTCCCAAGACATTCAGTCAGCACCTCGCCATCGCCCAGGTCTGCTTGCCCTGTTCCCCCTGTACCACCATCCACCATAACAGCTCTGGGCAAAACTGTCACCAACCCCCCCCATGCCCCACTCTCTGCCTCACCCACCTCAGGACTGGCCAGAGCACAACCACCAGGGAAGCCCACCATCTTGCAGTGATAGACTGAAGGCCGTTAGCTCCACCTAGCTGGCCAGACCTCTGGGGCTCCCCACACACACTTGATTGTAGTGATGGAAAATCAGCTGGAATCTGAGGAATACTTTCTGCTCATCTCACCTTCGCTGAGAAGAACAGGATTCTACCCACAAAACGTGCTTCACACTTCCACCCTTTAAAAACCACATTTTCTTAGGGATTTTTATGCCAAAGTGTCTTCTGCAAAGCAAAAGTTCCGTAACGAGAGTTCTTTCAGTATGATTTCATGTCATATGCGTCCATGAGTCCCTAAAGCTGATTGGGTACAACACGAGGTACATAGTTGGCCATTGCTTTTGAAGCTGAGGTGGGGGGCAGAGCACACTAGCTATTTCATACTCTGCTTTGAGAGTGCGCTGACGTTTCCCGCCTTCATCTCTGGCCCAAGCACAGGGAACAAAGGCGACACAGACCTACACTTCGAAATGTCCGCAGAAATCTGCAAACCCACGTTCTCAGGAGCTACAGGCTCAGGACTATGGTGACAGAAAGGGGAAGCCGATAGCAAGGAACCAGAAGAACACGTCATGTGCATGCGAGCAGGCCAACTTCTCTACATGTCGGAAGCAAGCCGTGCCTGACAGGAGGAAGTCCCACGTGCACCCGGTCCGTCTGCTTGCTGCCCTTGAGCAGAGCAGAGGATGGGCTGAGCTGGGTGTGGGTGTCGGGGGGAGGTGGCCAGCTGGCCCAGATGCTGCCTACCAAGTACCTGTAGGACCAGCTCCTAGTCCTCACCTACAATTAAACAATAATTACCTATTTCCTGGGACAGAGAACGTGCTCAGTGCTTTGATGACTATATCCTATCCCATTTTTGAAAAGATTTTATTTATTTTTATTTGAGAGATAGAGAGAGAGCCTGAGAGGGGAGAAGGTCAGAGGGAGAAGCAGACTCTCTGTGGAGCTGGGAGCCTGATGCAGGACTTGATCCTGGGACTCCGGGATGATGACCAGAGCCGAAGGCAGTTGCTTAACCAACTGAGCCACCCAGGTGTCTCCCATTTTATTTTTTTGAAATACATTTTGTATGTAGAAGTGTGATTGACATACAAAAATCTGTCCATAGTTAATGTATGTAACTTGACCCTGACCCTAATCCTAATATCTAGTTAAAATACACTTGATTTAGAATATCGCTCCCAAATTAGAGGATGGCTTTTAGGAGCAAGGGAATTCAGGGACCAACCATCTTCTGTCTTACTCTCCCTTGAAGCTGGTAAATCGGCATTGGGCCACGCGCTGTCTGAAGATGGCCACACGGGGGCAACAGTGAGTAAACATTAGTGCCAACCCCACTACAAAGCCAATTCTCCCTTCATCCTGTAAAACCTTGTTCATTCAATGTTTACAGATCATTTTATAGATTAATAAAAGTATGACTTTGTCTAATTTTTAAAAAGCCAAACCAATTCTTTCAACCTGTTCAGAATAGAAGATGTTTTCTAAAACCTCAGAGTTGGCGAGCAGAGGAAGGCCCAGGGACCTGGGAAAAGGCTATTAGTGTTGCATCTCTTTGAGTCTACTTAGGACACAAGGACGACTTCTACTCCACTTCCTTGCAGGAAGAATCTGGGTCCACTCACAGGACTGAATCCACACAAAAGGCTGCAGCTCAGAGGAAAACAAAGGAGAATCCACAGCCTCCAGAAGCAGAGAAAGAGCCACACCCAGGAACCAAGAAGACAGACCAGGAAGGCTCTGCTCAGGCCAGTTTGCATTTCTGTAGATCCTCTGGAGCTAGACTGCCCCCAGTGCCCCCGGGGTCATGGGTCAGGGCCAGTGCACACCCTGACGCTGCACTGTTGGAACCCATGACGAGCCCCCGGTCCCTTCCACCACAGACACCCCCTTCCCCCTGAGAACTCCAGCCTGCTTCCTGGAGCTCCCATTCCCCTTTCTGACCCCATCGCTCACTTTTCCAATCACTGCCATCATGGGGAGTACGTTGAACTACTTACTATTCTGCCACTTAAATGTTTTGTCATGTTTTCTGTGAAATGAGCCCTTGCGTCGTCTACCCTGATGGAGAATCCCTTGTCGCGTCGCCTGACTTTGCTGTGCCGTCAGTGTCCCGGGGCTAGTGTCCCGGGCTCGGTCCTCACTCAGCTGGCCCAGCAGTTGCAGTGTGGGCCTGACCCAGGCACTGCTGTTTTTGAGCAAGTCAGGCAGTTAAGACCTGGGTCTGGGCTCAGCCACATCAGAATGGCCTGTGGGTGCACCCTGAAGACACTGGCCAGTCCAGTGTTTCCCTGGGGAGTTTCCATGGAATAGCTGTTGTGTGCAATGGGCGAACTCCATAGGAGCAGGGACGATGGGAGTCAGAACTCCTGAGATAGAAGCCACCTTGGAGACCGCCCAGAACTTCCTCGGAGTTCATTCCATCGTCTTGCATGAATCAATTCATCTAAAAACCTTTCCTCATTTTAGAAAGCATGAACCTCAAACTCCAATGAAGTGACTCCCCAAGGTGGTATTGGCAACCAGCGAAAGAGCCAGACTGAGAAGGGAGATGGACTCCAGCAGGATCCCACAGAGTGGCTTTAGCTAGAGCCACAATCACCCATTGATCTTTCTTGGACTCCCAGGCTCTCATGGGACTCTTTCTGGGGCCTATTCTGGGAACAAAGGTCATGTCAGAGCCCCCAGAAACCTCTGACACTGGTTATAACGAGACTCTGGGATGTCAATGGAGTCCCAAGCCATGGGTCATCTCAGAGTTTGTCTGCAAAGATATGGTTGATGGGAAGCCCACATGCCGACAGAAGGTAGAGGAAGATGGGAAAAGCTAGGAAAATAGGGGGTGCTCACATCACATCTGGCCCCAGATGACATGGTGGTGTCCAGCAGGACAAGCCCCTCAAATGCCCACCAGTGCCTTCACAGAACTCACCCCTAAGGTTTGAAGCTGAGCTTCCTACATGGGTCATGAGCTCTCTGGCTAGCTCAGGGAAGGATGACACAGGACATAAGAAAGTCACAGCCTTGCCAGATGTATATTCATGAAGCAATAGCTTTCTCCAAATCTATTCTGAAATGGTAAAAAAAATTTCACTGATAAAACATCAATATTTTTAATTAAAAAGAAAACCATACATATCACAGAGTAAAACTCATGCACTTAATACTTATTGAGTACCCCTTTGTGCAAATGTATTGCTCTAGTCCTCCCTGGGAGCTTGCAAATAGCGTGGGGTATAATCAATGTACCAACAGTAAGAAGAATGCTGGCTAAAAAGAGAACAGTGTGGACTAAGGGGCCATCATATTCAGAGAGGCCCACTAGGAACCCCCTCTGCAAAGGTGGCATTTGAGCCAAGACCAGAATGAAAGGGGAAGCAAATCCACCTGTGAGAAGAGCAACACAGCAAGTACATTTCTTATTAACTTTAAAGATAAAGCACAAATGTTGAGATTTTTCACTTAGATGTTGCTTTGGGACCTTTGGTTCTTCTCCCTAAATTTTTGGGATACATGCTTGCCTTTCTCATTGTACAATGCTCTAAGAAACATGTGTTATTTAAGCCCTGACATCTCTTATTAAAGAGATTAACCCTAGCTGACGAAAGTCTTCAGAGAAGGTACATAGGACTGTTGAACTTCAATGGTTAAGGAGAGCAGGCCCTGAATGGTGGGATACACGGAAGCCTTCGGTGCCAGGAGTCTCCTCACTGCCCCCCCACCCTGGAGTGGGAGCAGGGACCCTAAACAAGAGTCAGCTCTTGAGAGGAGCGTGCCAGGTATTTGCCTGGGATGCTCCCTTCCTGCCTCTAGCCACCCATCTCCAGGACCCCTTGCCCAAATATTCCAGCCTGTCTTGACAGCCTCCTTGTCTGAACTTTTGGATCTGGGAGTTTTAGCATGTGGTGATTCTCTACTTACTTCATCTGCATTTCCTTGGCTTTCCCAAATGTGGGAAGGCAATTACACCTACTACTTACACCCGTACTTTCTGACTGTGGGGGAAGAAGGAGGGGAGTGTAGGCTCTGATGACCACACAGGAAGAATTCCATGACAGACTAAATGCAGGGCAGGGGAAGGGAAGGTAAAGGAATAGGTGGAGATTGGAATGCTGTTGGACACTAGTTTGGGGGAAGTGGGTTGGTACGTCTTGGACTCTTGGGGGTCAGATCTGAAATGTGGGACATCTTGATGCCATAAGCACGACCACTTCTACCTTTTAATTAGAATCAGAGGCAGGAAATGCAAATAATAGAGCAAAAGTTAGTGAGCAACAACTTAGAGGAAAGTCTGTCTCTTTGGCTAATAGCTTCAAAAAATAAATGTGGGGCTGCCAAAGGGAGGAAACTGAAAGGTCACATTACAAGCAAAGAGGCAGTGTTGTGCAATCTTTGGCTGGCATGGATACAACAGAGATGGAGGGGTTTAGTAAGCAGGAGCATTGCTGATCGGCCTTGCTGTCTTGCCCCAGATGAATAAACTCAAGGGGCAAGGAGTGACGCAAACTTCACAGTATGTTCCACAACCGTAGGAAGGTGGTGAGTGGCTTCCCCCACACACTGTGGGTGTTGGTCTTTTATTGTATATAGGATAGTACAGTTCGGATATAAAGACCCTTCCAATTCTAACATCTTCTGATCCTGGTCTCATACTAAGTTCAACATTTGAGATATACTTTTTCTTATTATATGGTAAATTCCTTAGGATCGGGCACTTCTTTTGTATTGGGTGTGTAGCAAAAGACCGTGGATGACCGTTCCACATTTTTTAAAATGTCATCATCAGACTGATGGGTCTTTGATCTTGGGAGATGAAAAGGAGGCCAAGGGGCTTAACTTTATTTCTTAACATCACATTGAGTTTAATAGTAACAGAACACAACAAAACAAGTCAGATGAGTCATGAGCCAAATTTCAATAAGATTGTCTTTTTTTTTTCCTGGAGTGCAAACCATTTTGGGGCCACTATTTTCTTCTGTCTCTATTTATTAAGAAGTTCCAGGCTTCCCCATTGCAATCTCACACTTCCTTGGTGTGTGAAATATTGCCTCCCCATTAGCTGCCATAAGCATTAATGAGCAACAGAAAGGTTACTTCCTGAGAAGCTGAACCCATGGTAAGGCAGCTGTCATGGGTGATTCTGTTGCTGTAGTTTGAGAAGTGATGCATTCCTTCTGTGTTCCTCAGAGGAGCGGCCACACATCCTGACCGAAGAACTCTGGAGAAGATGCTTGGCATCCTCTCAGCCATCTCCATGCTTAGATGACATGTTAGTCAGCTGCATTCTAGACTTTGTATGACTGAGATCCCATGGGACAATTTATACCAGCAGATTTTCATCTTGACCCATCTCCCAGCACCTAGCAAAATAGAAAGTAAAGTGTAGACTAGTAGTCCAGAAATGGGCATATTCATCAGAACCACATGGGAAGCTAAATCACAGTCTCTGTGGCTGCAACTTAGAAACCTGAAAGCTCATGAGGTCAAAGAGACAGGTTCATGCATCAGGATTTGGACAATTGGTGTGTACTATGCAATATCCAAGACAGATCTTGTTGTCACAACTACATGTGAGAGGAAACAATCCAGGGAAAGGTTGAGGTATCATCCCATACATAATCACATAGACTGGATATAAAGGTATACTTATAAACGGGGGAGGGGGGTAGATCGTTTCAGCCAATAATTTCCAGCAGTCTGCTTCAAGGCATCTGCTTTTCGAACGGTGCTATCTATATGAGCCATGTGATGCGTTGAAATGCTGGCAGGTCTCATAAACTTCTCATAAACTTCCTGCCCATAACAATCTCTTACTAAGTCTTACAAATGAAGATTCACAACCAGAATAATTCTTTTAAGCCATAATGTTAACCTATTACTGTCATATCCAGAGATTAAGGATGAAAATAGCTGTACTCAGAATCATTTTGAAGAGGGAAGATCAACCAAAAAATTCTTTTCCTTGGGAAGTTCTTCAAAACTGATTTAAATTCTTTAAATTCTTGCCTATGGTTACTTTAAATTTCCCCCCAACACCAGGACCCACTTAAGAACCTTTTTTTGGTTTTTATTGTTTTTTTTTTATATTTTATTTATTTGACAGAGATCACAAGTAGGCAGAGAGGCAGAGAAAGAGGAGGAAGCAGGTTCCCCGTGGAGCAGAGAGCCCAATGTGGGGCTTGATTCCAGGACCCTGAGATCATGACCTGAGCCGAAGGCAGAGGCTTTAACCCACTGAGCCACCCAGGCGCTCCCCCGCTTTTTGTTTTTAATTGTCACAGCACCTAGCCCAGTGACTCAAAAAAAGAATTGCATTTTAATGATAATCATTGTTACTAAATTAAGATTATGGTAATATTTGTATGAAAGAAAAACATAAAGCAATTAAGAAGACATAGGGAAATAGGTTATTTTGATACATAACCTCGTCATAGATTGCATAAAACATTTTTGTATGAGATAGAAACATTGTAAACTGATTTTGTTGTGTCCTTTTTTATTCAGACAACTTGTACACTTAATCCTGAAAGCTTTTTCAAATTTATCTCCTATTGATCCCATGACCCAGAGGTTTTCTTTTTTTTATTGTGTTGTGTTAGTCACCACACAACACATCATTCAGTTTTGATGCAATGCTCCAGGATTCATTGTTTGTGTACAACACCCAGGGCTCCATGCAATCCGTGCCCTCCTTAATACCCACCACCAGCTTCACCCAATCCCTCACTTCCCTCCCCTCTAAAACTCTCAGTTTGTTTCTCAGGGTCCACAGTCTCCAAGAGATTTTCAAAATATGGTGCTGTTGAAATACCAGTAATGAGGGTCTTTTTTGAACATTGTAAAATTCCAGAGCAATATAAATTCTAAAAAAACACTACTTCATCTGGAATGTTAATTAGTTCATTCATTTATTCAAAAGTATTATTTATAATATTCAGACCCTTTAATAGGTAGGAGACATACCCATCCTGTGATAGGTACTGGGTGAGTTTTGCCGTGTTGTTGCTGAAGTTCAGTTAAGTTATTCAGGTATTCCAAATACTTTTCCTCAGGAAAGCCAACAGAAGTTGACCGGGTGCCAGGTATTGGATATGAATACCTCCTACCGACCTCACCTCACTATCGAGCATGAGTGCTGTGGTCCAACAGGTGACCAAATCTTGGAGAGGGCAGGCAGCCCTGACATGGCTGCCATAAGGTAGTTTATTGAAAAAATATCCTTGGAACTGCTTTTGCTGATTACTGATGACCTACACTTCCAATCCACACTCATGGTCGAGAAAGTTAGCTTCTTGAGACAACTCGCCCTGGATATTCTGAAATGGTAGAATTCTTGGGCTTTGTGCCCATGAAAATAACAAAAACAACACAACTTGCTACCATAATTCCTAGCTTTTGTTCTGGTGGATTTCAAGTGGTAGAGTCCCTCAACCTGTCTTTTCCCCTCATGGAGCCCTCGTTTGCTGCATGTGAATCTTCGTGTGGAGTGCAGGTGGGACGCATCCACCCTCGCCCCGAGAAGAAGTTAGTAGATCTGAAATCAACTGAAAACCCATTGGAGTGTTCTTTTCCCATTTCTAACATTTGTTGAAAATATAGTATATGCCAGGACTATGCTAGGTGCTTTTTCATGGAATATATGATAACTCTGAGAGAAATGGGGATGAGAGAGTTTAAGCAATATATTTGAAATCTCACACTCTTTTTTTAAAATATTTTATTTATTTGACAGAGAGAGATATCACAACTAGGCAGAGAGGCAGGCAGAGAGAGAGGAGGAAGCAGGCTCCCCGCGGAGCAGAGAGCCCGATGCGGGGCTTGATCCCAGGACCCTGGGATCATGTCCTGAGCCAAAGGCAGAAGCTTTAACCCACCGAGCCACCCAGGCACCCTGAAATCTCACACTCTTTAAGGGCTCCACTCTTTCCACTGCTCCAGGGGCTGTCTAGTAGAGTGCTGTACAGACAGCTTTGGTGTTCCTCGCACGGTGTTTGGAGTGTGGTGCTGTAGCTTCACTTTTCACAAAGCGAAATCACTTCATTTGAGAAGGCGTCAACAGGAGCTCCACTTGAAAGGTGATCCAGAATTCTTCCAGCTGCAGGGTATGAAAGATGCGGCTTCTGGGACAGTCACTTTCTGAGCCTGGTCACACATGCACTCAGACAAGACGCCATGCTCATCAGACATTCAGCACGACCTGAGACATCAGCAACACGGCGGTCTGGAACTCTTCATGTCTTCTGCAGCAGTTAACACACGGACCCTCCGGTCTGCTGCCGTGTTGGTGGCGTGGGGCAAAGGTAAGACGGGTGGTTATTCTATCACCTCGCCGAGCATGAGGTAACAGTCAAATCATCAGGTGTGGGACTCAAACAGAACTGGTTCAGATCCGTACCTTTTAGCTGCACCAGCTTAGGCAAGCTGTTAAAGTTTCTTGAACTCCAGTTCCCTCACCCATACAACAGGGACATCGCCTACCCCACTCAGCTGCCATGGAAAAAGAATGTGAAACACCTAATGCCCTAACGGATGGGAAAGCGTGCGATGAGAGGTATTTTCCCGTTACAAGTCTGTGAATTTCCCTAAAGTAAATAGCAGTGTGAAGGCAGAATCGAGGGAAAGATTCATGACAGCTACAGAGGTTGATTCAGCAGAGGAAAAAACAGACGGCATGGGTGGGGTGATTTCCACATGCTTGAGTAATGATTCCTAGATGATCATTCCTAAGACCCTGCTTGTCCTTGATCTTGGAGGACAGTAAAATGACCTTGACAATTCAGCTGTAAAGTGGAATCCTAGAAAAAATCCTCCAGCTTGAATTCCATTGACTCTAGCATTTACCATTTCCCATTAGGGGTGCCTGGGTGGCTCAGTCAGTGAAGCATCTGCCTTCAGCTCAGGCCATGATCCCAGGGTTCTGGGATCGAACCCCATGTATGGTTTCCTGTTCAGCAGGGAGCCTGCTTCTCACTCTCCCTCTACCTCTCCCCCCTGCACACACACTGTCTCTCTTTCTCTCAAATAAATAAATAAAATCATTTAAAAAATAAAGTTTCCCATTACATATTTATTCTGATTACCCTGTTATTAATCTCAACCACTAGAACATACAGTGAAAACTGGAAATAATAGTGTATTTGCCTGTTTTCTGCAAACCACTATCTCCTCCCTCCCCAAATCCAATACATATTGAAAAACTGTAGTTTCTTACAATATTTAACAATAAATGACATTTAACAATAAAAGATCATTTCAAAGACTGGAGAGAAAAAATGTAAAGGAAAATGGTAAGGAAAAGGGGAAATTTGGGGGAAAGATAGCAAAGGAGAAAATAACCCAAGGCACCTAAGGAACACATAGAAAAATAGCTTTCTTATGAAACCGTATTTGGCCCCTCCTGCCTCCCTCTCTGCTGTGTGCCCTCATGGGTGACAGCAGGGTTTCCCAAGTGTGCAGTCACTGCTTGTCTGTAGGAAGCCCAAGTCATACAAGTTTGTGAGTCTCAAGGACTTACTCTCTCTGACACCTGGGAATCCCTTCTGGGGAGTAAGCAGTGTGGGATAAACATGATTCTGGGCCCCAGACTCAAAATCAACCTGAGCTTTTAGTGATGTCCAGTGCCCCATCTTCCAGACTTGGGATGGTTTGAGATGCACCAAAGGGCAGAGAACTAACAAGAACACAAGAGATTCAGACAGCAAACTACCTTCATCAAAAGGTCTCCCAGTGAAGTGTTGATCTTGGCCAATCTAAGGAGTGAGGTGAGGGTGACAAGAAAGTCACGGGGCACCAGACCAAGCCTCGTCCTTCTGTTGACCAGACTCCCAGAAGGATGACACACTGAGCCCAGGAGCAAGGACCTTCTGATCATTGCTCATGTCACAGGTAGCCCACTGACAGGTGCACGGAGCTCACTGGGAACTCGGAGCTTGCTCACCTTCCAAGGGCAGGTCTGTGCATGAACCACCCTCCCTTCCCAGGGCCGCTCAGGTGGGCTACGGGCAAGTAAGCTTCCCGAGTTAGGTTGGGTGGTTGTTAGCAGCTGCCTGTGAGCAAATGGCTGGGGCCTGGAAATTGAATGTCCTCTCTACCCCTGGCTGGTCCCTGGAAACAGCGGTACCGGTCATGTCAAACCCAGCCACTTTCCTTTGGTAAAAATAGATGTCACATCTGGTGTTGCTGCAGCCCTCGTTTTTAACTTCCCACAGAAGCCAAGGCTCCATCTGCCCCACCCGCACATGGTTTCAGGAGCAGGAAGGCTGCCCTGAAGGTTGCCCCTCTCTGACCAGCAGGAGAGCTTTGTTACCTCGCGTCTGTTCATTGTACCTGTGCTCTCAATACTTTATAGATACAATTCAAATTTCTGAAAATCATTTTTCTGGTGACCCCATTTCGCCCATGCAGTTCCACTTAGTTTAATCAACTGAGAATAACCTTCATCTCTTGCTTAGAGGGTACCCCAGGGAACCCATTTGTGTGAAGATTCAGGGAAGAAAAATGGGTCCTTAACCTGCTTCAAAACTGCTGTATCCACACAAATAGACCTTGAAAAATTTTTTTTCAGCTGGGAGGGGTTTATTGGAGAATTTCAACCATGGATTGCTGGCTGGAATATGTTGCCTTCCCCCAAAATTAGTATTTTTTTTAACACTTTGCAAACCTACATTCCAAGTTTGGCATGCTCTTGCTTTTCTTTACATTCAGGGCTTTAAAATGGAAAAATAAGAGAATGTCCCTTTGTATCAAATTTAGATTTTGCCAACATTCCATAAGTTGTCATTATTTTCATATAACTTTCTTTTTTTTAAAGATTTTATTTATTTATTTATTTGACAGAGAGAGTGAGAGAGCACAAGCAGGGGGGACAGTGGGGAGAGAGAGGGGGAGAAGCAGGCTTCCCGCCGAGCAGGGAGCCGGATGCGGGGCTCGATCCCAGGACCCCAGGATCATGACCTGAGTGAAAGGCAGACACTCAACCATCTGAGCCACCCAGGCGCCCCTATATCACTTTCTACTAGCTTCTTTTTTTCTACTTATTAAATTCAATTAACTAACATACAGTGTATCATTAGTTTCAGACATAGAGTTGGGTAATTCGTCTGCTGCGTGTAACACCCAGCGCTCATCACAACCCACGCCTCCTTCGTGCCCGACCCCAGTGATACCACCCCCCACCTCCCCTCCAGCAACCCTCGGGTTTTTCCCTATAATTGAAAGTCTCTTATGGTTTGGAGCAGCTTCTTACAGATTCCTTAGTGTGCCAGGTTCTAGATAAAGTCTTCTTTCTTCTATTTGCACTTATGGGAGAAAAATTTCTAAGCTTTTTCTCATGTACTGGTAACTTGCCCAAAGCAAAGATGCCCCAAGTCTTCCTCCTGACATCCCAGTTCTAAGCCCTGACCTTTCTAGGCTTCTGTTGGCCAGAAATGGTAATAGCAGGTATGCGTGGTGAAGGTGAAAAAGAACAAGATATAACGTGGGGTTTCTGATATATTTTTATAATACAGTTTAAAACTAAGGAAAATTATGCTAAAGTATTTTTTCCTGCCCTAAGTTCCTGGTTGATTATTCGGCCGCTAACCTTTGCTGACCTCTGACCCACGACTGAGTTCCTACAAGAGGTCGTGGACTCTTCTCTGTAGTCCTGAGGTTTTGCTTCCTAGCCCCAGCTTGCCTTCCCATTACTTTGAGTCCTTGGATGGCAAAGCTTTCCTCTGCTCTCTGATCGGGAATGGCCTGACTTTAGAGCCCAAGGAAACACTTGGAGGAGGGGAATACAGGAACAGAAAGTGGCAAGCACCTCTCACGTCATTACAGTTTGTCTCAGCTGCTCCACTATGGCCGACTGGAGTGCAGAAGAGAGACAAGGAAGAGCGTGGGCTGTTGGGTGCCTAGGACGCCCCCGATGGCCCACCCAGCACCTCTGGTGCACACGCCCCACCTGTGTCTGACCCCAGAGCATGTGGGTCCGGTGGCAGCTGTGGTGAGGGACAGTGTGAGACCGAGACCGAGACAGGGACAGGGACAGAGGACAGAGAGGGAGGGCTCATGGCCAGTGGATGGTCCTCTTTCCTTTTCCTCGCTGGAAATCTAAGAAGAGTGGTGCTCGGGGAATTTGGTGTATCTGAACATAGAGAGCTTCATTTTTTGGCCCCTTCTCTTCTGCCCTTAGATTTCTCACTGACGCTACATATCTTCTAAGAGTGGGGATACCTGGTCGATGCCAGTGGCTTCCTGTGAGAACCCAGTGGTAAAACTGCCAGCAGAAAAAGATAGTACCTGATATAGAGTAAGCATGCAATCTATTTCATTATTTTTAATTATTATCATAATTAGCCAGCTAGATAGTCAGTGAAAATACATTCTTTCCACTCACTATTGAAAGCCCAGGAATTTTTGATATTAAAATGTCTTCTTAAAAAACCTTTAGTAATAGGTTCTAATATAATAAAGAAACCTAACAGGTAATTCCTGTGTGACTAATTGGGGTGACTGGGCTCCTCCCTTCCATAACTTCACACGGAGGCTTACACGTGACGTTAACTTGTGTCGAGTGCGTCAGACTCAAGCTGGAAACACTGGTCAGAAGCTGTGACCATTGTATTACCTACTTCCTCGGCAGACCACGATGGATCTGCATTTCGTTCTCAGCCCCAACCATACTTACCCCCTGAGTAGCTCATGTTCTGTGTGTCAGCCGTGAAGCCGGACGCTGACCACAGAACACACGTTGTTCGTCCTTCCTCGTGGAGCTTCTAAGTCAAGACATGCAGCAAAGAAAAGGCAGAAAGATGGACAGGAAAATAAAATGTGTGTGTAGCTTCTTAATGACTCTTGGAAATAATCAGTAGGGCTGCTTGTACTCACCTTCATTGTTTGCTTTCCTGTCTTTTTCTGAAAAGCAACAAAAAAGACTGCCTTCTCTAACAGTGAAGAACTGAAGGGCATTGTCTCAGCACCAGCGACAGATGGGTACTCCTTGGGCCAGAGAAGACTGAACCAAGTTCAGTGTCTGTACCCAGGACACCTGCCACCCTGGTCCATCATTAAATCATTGTCCAGGGCAAGTTTATCTACTACAAACAAGAAAAAGAATTCCAAAAACTATTCAATGTTTTATTTCCTTGAAAAGTGTTTGGAACTGCATGTTTTATTGCAACAATAGAGTTAGGGTTTCCTTAAGAACTTTATACAAGAAAAAAGGGCAGTGAGCCTATGGATGCCAAGAGAAGCCAACCTTTGATGGCTCCTTCAGACTTCCTCATGCCTGCTTCTCCACAGCATTGGGCGCTAGTGCGCACCACCCTTGGATGCCTTCTCCTGCCGGGTCTGGGACACCTGTTCCTCTCGTTCTTCCTTCTGCCTCTCTAGCAGCCCTTCTTCTGCCCCCACAGTGGGCTGCTCTTCTTCCCTCCAGTCACTCCTGCTGCCCCTCTGCCTTCCTCTCTCCTCCACACAGCCATGGGGTACAGTCACGTGGGAAGAGTAACCCAAGGCCACATGGGCAGGAGAACCCTGTTCAGGATCAGCATCTTTTTAAAAGGTCAGTGTGTATTATTACCCTGAACCGTTTCTGTAGTCCGCCCTGACACTGAAAACTGTGTGTTACCCAACAACATCGTCTGTGACTAGAAGCAGCTATTTCTGTGTAGTCCAGACACAAATCTTCTTCTCTCTACATTTTTCCTGCTCTTGTATTTATATTTTTAAGTTTGTAAGTGCTCTATTGCCTCAGGGTGCATCTGGCCAAATTAACAGAACATGCAAGGCTGACCCAAAAAACTGAAGCAATCAACCAACGCCAAGTGAACCACAAGAAGGCTCTTCTCCTTAGGGACATGTTGGCCCAAAAGACAGGCATACCATGCTCTGTAAACAGGACAGGGGAAAAAAGTGTGTGGGGGGGTGATGCTCCCAAACGCTCAGACTAGAACCTACTTTGGGGCTGAGGAAGAGATTTAGCCATCAGGGGAGAATCAGCAAAGTCTAAATTCAGAATTTTTATGCTAAATAAGATTAGGGCAGTACATTTCATAAAGTGATTTTACTGCAGATGGAATTACTACGTTAATAGTCTCCTGCTACATAAGATGATTTCTCAAAAAACTTTCTGCACCTTCAGAAAACAGAACCTCAGAGGTTCAAATGTTAGCTTATTTGGAAAGGACAATGAGAAGCAGAGGGTTTGGGTTAGACTTAGCCTGATTGATAATGGACACTTCTTTGTATTTCAGTTATGACTTCTCCCCTTCCCTCCCTCCCGCCTGCCCCCCTCCCTCCTTGCCTTACCCGTCCTGGTGGGGAACAGGGATCCTTAGTCTTTACTGTCTTCTGATGGAGAAGGCTGGGGGTCCCTGTTGCCACCAGAGACATGCTGGGCTTGTCAGGACTGAGGCCTGAGTTCATGGCTGGTTCTGAAAACCAAGTATCAGAGCCCCCATGCCCTCTTTTTATTTTACTACTACTACTATTATTATTAACATACTTTATAGATGTTTATCTCCTTATTATTATACTTGGCTATTTAACCTTGGGTTGGGTTCATATAATGGCAACTTGCTTAGTATCCCCTTAAAATTAGACACCAAATTTTTATTTTTTTTGTCATAAATTATATTTGACTCTATTCTGGTTCTTCTTTGGAATTGTTTTGGGATGTGTAATACAGTCCTAATGACATGAACAATTTCATTTCACATAGTGCCAGATTGCCTTTCAGAAACAGTGTTGGTGTTGCTAGGAATGTACGAACTTTCCTCTATCCTCACCAACATTTTCTGTTATTCTTATTTATAGTTGCTAGTTTGGGGAATCATTAAAGGTAACCTACAGTTGCTCTAATTTCTTTTTTTTTTTTTAAAGATATTTATTTATTTGCCAGACAGAGATCACAAGCAGGCAGAGAGGCAGGCAGAGAGACGGGGAAGCAGGCTCCCTGCTGAGCAGAGAACCCGATGGGGGGCTCGATCCCAGGACCCTGAGATCATGACCTGAGCCTAAGGCAGAGGCTTAACCCACTGAGCCACTCAGGTGCCCCCACTGTAACCATTCTTTTTTTTTCCCTTTTTATTAATTTTTTCAGCGTAACAGTATTCATTCTTTTTGCACAACACCCAGTGCTCCATGAAAAACGTGCCCTCCCCATCACCCACCACCTGTTCCCCCAACCTCCCACCCCTGACCCTTCAAAACCCTCAGGTTGTTTTTCAGAGTCCATAGTCTCTTATGGTTCGCCTCCCCTCCCCAATGTCCATAGCCCCCTCCCCCTCTCCCAATCCCACCTCCCCCCAGCAACCCCCAGTTTGTTTTGTGAGATGAAGAGTCATTTATGGTTTGTCTCCCTCCCAATCCCATCTTGTTTCATTTATTCTTCTCCTATCCCCCTACCCCCCCATGTTGCTTCTCCATGTCCTCATATCAGGGAGATCATATGATAGTTGTCTTTCTCCGATTGACTTATTTCACTAAGCATGATACGCTCTAGTTCCATCCACGTCGTCGCAAATGGCAAGATTTCATTTCTTTTGATGGCTGCATAGTATTCCATTGTGTATATATACCACATCTTCTTTATCCATTCATCTGTTGATGGACATCTAGGTTCTTTCCATAGTCTGGCTATTGTAGACATTGCTGCTATAAACATTCGGGTACACGTGCCCCTTCGGATCACTATGTTTGTATCTTTAGGGTAAATACCCAGTAGTGCAATTGCTGGGTCATAGGGTAGTTCTATTTTCAACATTTTGAGGAACCTCCATGCTATTTTCCAGAGTGGTTGGACCAGCTTGCATTCCCACCAACAGTGGAGGAGGGTTCCCCTTTCTCCACATCCTCTCCAGCATCTGTCATTTCCTGACTTGTTAATTTTAGCCATTCTGACTGGTGTGAGGTGATATCTCATTGTGGTTTTGATTTGTATTTCCCTGATGCCGAGTGACGTGGAGCACTTTTTCATGTGTCTGTTGGCCATCTGGATGTCTTCTTTGCAGAAATGTCTGTTCATGTCCTCTGCCCATTTCTTGATTGGATTGTTTGTTCTTTGGGTGTTGAGTTTGCTAAGTTCCTTATAGATTTTGGATACTAGCCCTTTATCTGATATGTCATTTGCAAATATCTTCTCCCATTCTGTCAGTTGTCTTTTGGTTTTGTTAACTGTTTCCTTTGCTGTGCAAAAGCATTTGATCTTGATGAAATCCCAATAGTTCATTTTCACCCTTGCTTCCCTTGCCTTTGCCGTTGTTCCTAGGAAGATGTTGCTGCGGCTGAGGTCGAAGAGGTTGCTGCCTGCGTTCTCCTCAAGGATTTTGATGGATTCCTTTCTCACATTGAGGTCCTTCATCCATTTGGAGTCTATTTTCGTGTGTGGTGTAAGGAAGTGGTCCAATTTCATTTTTCTGCATGTGGCTCTCCAATTTTCCCAGCACCATTTATTGAAGAGGCTGTCTTTTTTCCATTGGACATTCTTTCCTGCTTTGTCGAAGATTAGTTGACCATAGAGTTGAGGGTCGATTTCTGGGCTCTCTATTCTGTTCCACTGGTCTATGTGTCTGTTTTTGTGCCAGTACCATGCTGTCTTGATGATGACAGCTTTGTAATAGAGCTTGAAGTCCGGAATTGTGATGCCACCAACTTTGGCTTTGTTCTTCAATATTCCTTTGGCTATTCGAGGTCTTTTCTGGTTCCATATAAATTTGAGGATTATTTGTTCCATTTCTTTGAAAAAAATGGATGGTATTTTGATAGGGATTGCATTAAATGTGTAGATTGCTTTAGGTAGCATAGACATTTTCACAATATTTATTCTTCCAATCCAGGAGCATGGAACATTTTTCCATTTTTTTGTGTCTTCCTCAATTTCTTTCATGAGTACTTTATAATTTTCTGTGTATAGATTCTTAGTCTCTTTGGTTAGGTTTATTCCTAGGTATCTTATAGTTTTGGGTACAATTGTGAATGGGATTGACTCCTTAATTTCTCTTTCTTCAGTCTTGTTGTTGGTGTACAGAAATGCAACTGATTTCTGTGCATTGATTTTATATCCTGACACTTTACTGAATTCCTGGACAAGTTCTAGCAGTTTTGGAGTGGAGTCTTTTGGGTTTTCCACATATAGTATCATATCATCTACGAAGAGTGATAGTTTGACTTCTTCTTTACCAATTTGGATGCCTTTAATTTCTTTTTGTTTTCTGATTGCTGAGGCTAGGACTTCTAGTACTATGTTGAATAGCAGTGGTGATAATGGACATCCCTGCCGTGTTCCTGACCTTAATGGAAAAGCTTTCAGTTTTTCTCCATTGAGAATGATATTTGCGGTGGGTTTTTCATAGATGGCTTTGATAATATTGAGGTATGTGCCCTCTATCCCTACACTTTGAAGAGTTTTGATCAGGAAGGGATGCTGTACTTTGTCAAATGCTTTTTCAGCATCTATTGAGAGTATCATATGGTTCTTGTTCTTTCTTTTATTAATGTGTTCTATCACATTGATTGATTTGCGGATGTTGAACCAACCCTGCAGCCCTGGAATAAATCCCACTTGATCGTGGTGAATAATCCTTTTAATGTACTGTTGAATCCTATTGGCTAGTATTTTGGTGAGAATTTTTGCGTCTGTGTTCATCAAGGATATTGGTCTGTAGTTCTCTTTTTTGGTGGGATCCTTGTCTGGTTTTGGGATCAAGGTGATGCTGGCCTCATAGAATGAGTTTGGAAGTTTTCCTTCCATTTCTATTTTTTGGAACAGTTTCAGGAGAATAGGAATGAGTTCTTCTTTAAATGTTTGGTAGAATTCCCCTGGGAAGCCGTCTGGCCCTGGGCTTTTGTTTGTTTGGAGATTTTGGATGACTGTTTCAATCTCCTTACTGGTTATGGGCCTGTTCAGGTTTTCTATTTCTTCCTGGTTCAGTTGTGGTAGTTTATATGTCTCTAGGAATGCATCCATTTCTTCCAGATTGTCCAATTTGTTGGCGTAGAGTTGCTCATAGTATGTTCTTATAATTGTCTGTATTTCTTTGGTGTTAGTTGTGATCTCTCCTCTTTCATTCATGATTTTATTGATTTGGGTCCTTTCTCTTTTCTTTTTGATGAGTCTGGCCAGGGGTTTATCAATCCTATTGATTCTTTCAAAGAACCAGCTCCTAGTTTCATTGATTTTTTCTATTGTTTTTTTGGTTTCTATTTCATTGATTTCTGCTCTGATCTTTATGATTTCTCTTCTCCTGCTGGGTTTAGGGTTTCTTTCTTGTTCTTTCTCCAGCTCCTTTACGCATAGGGTTAGGTTGTGTACTTGAGACCTTTCTTGTTTCTTGAGAAAGGCTTGTACCGCTATATATTTTCCTCTCAGGACTGCCTTTGCTGTGTCCCACAGATTTTGAACTGTTGTGTTTTCATTATCATTTGTTTCCATGAATTTTTTCAATTCTTCTTTAATTTCCTGGTTAGCCCATTCATTCTTTAGAAGGATGCTGTTTAGTCTCCATGTATTTGGGTTCTTTCCAGCTTTCGTCTTGTGATTGAGTTCTAGCATCAGAGCATTGTGGTCTGAAAATATGCAGGGAATAATCCTAATCTTTTGATACCGGTTGAGACCTGATTTGTGACCCAGGATGTGATCTATTCTGGAGAAGGTTCCATGTGCACTAGAGAAGAATGTGTATTCTGTTGCTTTGGGATGAAATGTTCTGAATAGATCTGTGATGTCCATCTGGTCCAGTGTGTCATTTAAGGCCTTTATTTCCTTGCTGATCTTTTGCTTGGATGATCTGTCCATTTCAGTGAGGGGAGTGTTAAAGTCCCCTACTATTATTGTATTATTATTGATGTGTTTCTTTGATTTTGTTATTAATTGGTTGATATAGTTGGCTGCTCCCACGTTAGGGGCATAGATATTTAAAATTGTTAGATCTTCTTGTTGGACAGACCCTTTGAGTAGGATATAGTGTCCTTCCTCATCTCTTATTATAGTCTTTGGCTTAAAATCTAATTGATCTGATATAAGGATTGCCACCCCAGCTTTCTTCTGATGCCCATTAGCATGGTAAATTGTTTTCCACCCCCTCACTTTAAATCTGGAGGTGTCTTCACGTCTAAAATGAGTTTCTTGCAGGCAACATACTGATGGGTTTTGTTTTTTTATCCATTCTGATACCCTGTGTCTTTTGATTGGGGCATTTAGCCCATTAACATTCAGGGTAACTATTGAGAGATATGAATTTAGTGCCATTAGTAGCCTGTAAGGTGACTGTTACTGTATATTGTCTCTGTACCTTTCTGATCTACTACTTTTAGGCTCTCTCTTTGCTTAGAGGACCCCTTTCAATATTTCCTGGAGAGCTGGTTTGGTGTTTGCAAATTCTTTCAGTTTTTGTTTGTCCTGGAAGCTTTTGATCTCTCCTTCTATTTTCAATGATAGCCTAGCTGGATAGAGTATTCTTGGCTGCATGTTTTTCTCGTTGAGTGCTCTGAATATATCATGCCAGCTCTTTCTGGCCTGCCAGGTCTCTGTGGATAAGTCTGCCGCCAATCTAATATTTTTACCATTGTATGTTACTGATTTCTTTTCTCGGGCTGCTTTCAGGATTTTCTCTTTGTCACTAAGACTTGTCAATTTTACTATTAGGTGACGGGGTGTGGACCTATTCTTGTTGACTTTGAGGGGGGTTCTCTGCATCTCCTGGATTTTAATGCTTGTTCCCTTTGCCATATTAGGGAAATTCTCTCCAATGATTCTCTCCAATAGACCCTCTGCTCCCCTCTCTGTTTCTTCTTCTTCTGGAATCCCAATTATTCTAATGTTGTTTCGTCTTATGGTGTCACTTATCTCTCGAATTCTCCCCTCATGGTCCAGTAGCTGTTTGTCCCTCTTTTGCTCGGCTTCCTTATTCTCTGTCATTTGGTCTTCTATATCACTAATTCTTTCTTCTGCCTCATTGATCCTAGCAGTGAGAGCCTCCATTTTTGATTGCACCTCATTAATAGCTTTTTTGATTTCAACTTGGTTAGACTTTAGTTCTTTAATTTCTCCAGAAAGGGCTTTAATATCTCCAGAGAGGGTTTCTCTAATATCTTCCATGCCTTTTTCGAGCCCGGCTAGAATGTTCAGAATCGTCATTCTGAACTCTTGATCTGACATAGTACCCATGTCTGTGTTGATTAGGTCCCTAGCCTTCGGTACTGTCTCTTGTTCTTTTGTTTGTGGTGATTTTTTCCGCCTTGTCATTTTGTCCAGATAAGAGGATATGAAGGAGCAAATAAACTACTAATAGGGTGGCAAAGACCCCGGAAAAATGCGCTGTAACCAAATCAGAAGAGACCCCAAATTGTGGGGGGGGGGGGGAAGGGGATAAAAAACAGGTTCTGAAAAAAAAAAGAAAAAAAAAAAAAGAAAAGAAAAAAATTTAAAAAAATAAAACAAATAAAAAAATATAAAAAAGAAAGAAAAAATATATATATTTAGATGAACTAGTCAAAAAACGTTAAAAACAAAAGGGTAAAAGTTTTTAAAAAAATTTAGCAGAAGAAGAAAAAAGAAAAAAGAAAAAAAATTGAAAAAAGAAAAAAAAAATAAAAAATTGAAAAAAGAAAAAAAAATTGAAGTAGCCGCAAGACTAAAGAATCATGGGGAGAAAGCCATGAGTTCCGTGCTTTGCTTTCTCCTCCTCTGGAATTGCTCTGCTGTCTTAGGAATTGAATCTGCTTTCTCCTTGATAGATGAACTTCGTCCTGGCTGGATATTTTGTTGATCTTCTGGGGGAGGGGCCTGTTGTAGTGACTCTCAAGTGTCTTTGCCCGAGGCGGGATTGCACCGCCCTTACCGGGGGCCGGACTAAGTAATCGGCTCGGGTTCGCTTTTGGGAGCTTCTGTTCCCTGAACGCTTTCCGTAGAGTTCCGGAGGACGGGAATGAAAATGGCGGCCTCCCAGTCTCCGGCCCGGAGGAGCCGAGAGCCTGGGGCCCCACTCCTCAGTGCGCCCCCAGAGGACAGCACCCAATCACTCCCGTATCCCCAGCCTCTAGCCGCGCTCCGAGCTCACCCAGCCCGCGACCAGTTCAAGGTAACCCCGAGCTGAGAGTTCAGTCCTCGGCTCTGTCTTTGCAGCCGGTTTCTCCGTTCTAATACCTGCGAGCTCTCCGACACTCTGACACCCCCGATCCTTCTGTGACCTTGCGGGGCCTGGGGCCACGCTGGCCCCGCATGGGCTTCACCCCGGTTTAGCCCCTGGAGCAATGTCCCTCAGTGGAACAGACTTTTAAAAGTCCTGATTTTTTGCTCCGTTCCTCCGCCGCTTGCCGGGAGCCGGCCCCTCCCCCCGTGGTCTATCTTCCCGTCGTTTTAGATTCACTTCTCCGCCAGTCCTACCTTTCAGAAAGTGGTTGATTTTCTGTTTCTAGAGTTGCTGTTCTTCTTCTCTTCGCTCTCCCGTTGGATTTGTAGGTGTTTGCTATGTTTAGATAAGCTATCGAGCTGATCTCCTGTTACCTGATGTAGTCTCAGGCTGCTACTTCTCCGCCATCTTGACTCCTCCCCCCAGTTGCTCTAATTTCTATTTCTTCATCCTCGCTAGGAAGATTGTGAATTTGAGCTCTGGCTGGGAGCATGCTGATTCTCTCCCATTGGCAGGGGGACCGTCGTGTAACAGGGTTACCTTTCAAGGAAAACGTGGCCTCATGAATGCGTCTGGGCCACGTGGACACCCATGCATCATGTTTTGATTGAGATAATCCAGATTTAAACCTGTCATCTCCCCTATGACTCTCACAAATGTCCGGGCTTGGGGATAATTTTGTGGTCACTTTAGTGATGATGGAGGAGGGGGCAAACCAGCCAGACGCGTGTGACCTCACCCACCTTCACACGTGCCCAAATTCAGGACTGGGAGGTCTTCCTGTGATAGCGCTGGGCTCCGTCTGTTCATGAATAAGTAGTACTTTCATACTTCTGACTAGTCCGGGTTTTATATATTTGGGGTTTTAGACTTTTATCAGTTAAACGTATCATCTATGATTTTTCTAACTATGTAGCCTTCTTTTCAAACCTTAGTTTGCTAAACTTAACTTAATTCCTATGTCCCTGAGTACATTCTTCTTCCCTGTGATGATAAATTCCATTTCTTCCATTTCTTACTTCTTCAGATGGACCAATTCTGTTATTTCAGTATATTTATGTGTAAGTCATATAAATCAATAATTTAGTGCCTTGTATGGTATCTGCTATGGATCTAAGCTAACCTACATTCAGAGTGATGGTGAATATTTCTTATATTACATTTCCCTTTAAAATGAACACAAAGGGAATGTTTTGGGAACATTACCGTTTGATGATTATGTATTAAATACTTATGCCAGATGGAAAACCATGTATTGATATACTTTATAGTGTCTAGGAAGTGATAACTATGTTTATTAAAGTCAGGCTGCAAAGGGTGATATCATTTGAAGATGACTTTAGGCAAAAGCAAAAGGCTTTTCTTTAGCCTAATAACTACTATTCTTTGTGACATGCATTAACAAAATCTTCCAAATACAGCAATGTTTCCATCTCTCTTGGTAGATGAAAACCACAAATATATAGGACAAGAAAATTCCAAAAGATGACCATGGAGGGAGACTTATTCTGGGTTGCTGGTCATTTAGCCAACTTGACTGCACCCAAACTTGTGTGTGTGTGTGTGTGTGTGTGTGTGTGTGTGTGTGTGTGTGTGTGTGGACACATGCATTTTTTCTAAGGATAGTGTCCATAATTTTCTCCAGATCTGAAAAGCATCCATGATACCTCTATAACTGGGAACTAAAAACCTAGTCTCTTCATATCGTAGGCTCAGTTACTGATCCACAAAAGAAAACACCAATGCACAAAGCTAAAACTCCAATTAGTGAGCAAGCCAAGACTAGAACTTGGAATTGGATGTCTTGATTATTTCCATCCCAGTCTGCTGTAGAAAACTGCCTGTGACTATTTTCATGGTTAAACCTGTCCCACTCCTTGCTCTGTATTCCTACACTGGTCCCTGACTGTCCAAGAAGTCACAATCAGTCACATCCCCTAAGGCAGCTTCTGATATTGAAACCAAATTCCTCCCCCTCCTCCAATAAAAATGTATTGGTGTCATATTTAATTTTTCCAGAGCTCAGTTTTTGACTAAATAATTGGAAATCAAATTTCTGGCTATTAAAAATACCAATGCATTAACAATTGAAGCTGATATATTGTCACTCGTAACCTTATTTACGCTTCTAAAGGGAATTCTTGGAACAAGTGTGTCGGGGCCAGACCAGATCTCCACGCTCCGTATGTCAGGCACAGCTAATGGAGAGGCCATCCGATCAACCAAGCCTCCAGTCTGTGCTTTGTGCCAGGCTCTGGTCTAAATTCTTTTTAAACGACCTATCCCCTGAGTTCTTATTTCCTAAGAACCTTAAGACAGGCAGATGTTATTCCTGCTTCACAGATGGGCAAATAGAGGCCCAGAAACATTGAGGAGCTTGCCTGTGTCGCATGGCTGACGGCATGGGACCCAATACTTAACATCCACACCCTACGATCTTAGTAAGAGGTTCCCGATGGTGAAGTCAAATTAGACCACACGTATTCACCCGTAATGCCTAAATAACCTGTTGTCAGGGCTTATCTTTGGCTTTTCGTCCTGAAAACACTTTACTGACCATTCTGCTCTGTCGGTAATGCTCAGAAGCTTTCAGGATTGGGGAGGGAAGGAGAAGGTCGGCCTCCCGAGGTACCTCTTTGTTTGCTCTTGAATCCCTGACCCAAGCCTACTTCTCCCTGGCTATATATAGCACATCCAACGGGGAACTTTAAATATTTGTTTTATTTTATGCTTGAGAAAGAAGGCTTGGTACAAATGTTTGCTCTCTTTTGTTTACTTTATAATAACGGAGTTAAATTTGAACTCTCGGGATCAAATACCCTGGCTTCTGTCGAACTTGCCCTTCTCCACACACTGCAGTGCTGAGTCCTGATGGCTCTTCTCTCTCCGCGGCTCCAGCGACTACTGCCGCCGACTGGGGTCATGGGCCTTCCCTTTCCTGAAGCATGAGGCATGACGGTACAGTCTGTTATGTCTAAAATATCAAACCCAGAGTTCGTACTCGCACATCAGCGCCAAATACGTGCCATAGGCGCGCCCTCGCCTTCCCCCGTGCACAGCCCAGCGGGGTCCGGAGCTCTGCAGCAGCATCTCTGACAGCCACAGGGAACTGATTCACCAGAAGACGGGCAGGACTGAGGGTAGCTTAAGCTTCTGAGGATATTTACACTTAAAAAGGTGAATGTATCATCACAGTAAATGAACTTTGTAGGTGAAGCTTGAGACCCAACAGCAGTAAGTTGGGAGGATTTTCTGCAGGATGTTCATAACTTTTCATTTCAGTTTCTGTGCTTCTTAACTCTAGCATTTCTATTTGAGGATTTGGTTTTTATCTTATTTATTTGTCATTTGTTTGTTTGTTTGACACAGAGAGAGAGAGCACTGTAAGGGCCTATTTAGCCAGAGCAGCCCCACCCCAGTCGAACTGCCATTTCGTTGCGAAACTTAAATTGACTCTGCCCCCTCCCCCCAGGGAACTTTATTAAAAACAAGTCCCAGAAACCAGTCCCAGGTTAAAAAAAAAAAAAAAGCCCGGCAAAAAAGCCCAAATACAAGGGTGGGTCAGACCAGGTGTAGACATCCGATCAGTGGCTACCAAGGAGTATGGGCCCTGACTTTTGGGCGCCAATTCTGACCAAGGTGATAGGCTGGTTCAACTGTCTACTAGGGTAAGTTGTAATTCAATTGGTCACCTAGCATGACTGTGCAGCTTTCTCTGTGTGTTACAATCTCATTGTCCACCTGTGCTTGGCCAGCCCAACCACAAGGCTGTTGCTCTATAAAAGTTAATCTGTGAAACAGAGAGGGGTGCTCCTCTCTGTAAGGGGCCACCCCAACCGGCCTGTTTGACAGTCGGTTTGATTCTTGATGCTTGGCGCGAAATAAAGTTTTGTTGACCTTTGCTTTGTATCAGTCTCGCTCCTTTAATCATGGACCCATTATTGGGGGACCCAATATTGGGGACCCAACAAGCACAAATGGGGGGACCAACAGGCAGACAGGGAGAAGCAGGCTTCCTGCTGAGCAAGGGGTCTTATGTGAGTCTTGATCTGGGGTCTCCAGGATCATGACCTGAGCTGAAGGTAGAGGCTTAACCAACTGAGTCACACAGGTGTCCCCCTATTTCAGGATTTTAATAATATATTCATAGTCTGGCCTCTTTATTGATACTTTCTACTTGATGAGACATCATTCTCACTTTTCTTCAGCTCTTTAGGCATGGCTTTCTATATTTCTTTGAATATATTTAAATGTGTGATTTAGATCTCTGGCTAGTAGGTCTGTGGTTTTCCACAAGGAGTTCCCACTGGTTGCTTGTTTCCACCTGTGTCTGGACAGTGCTTTCTTATTTCTTCACTTGAATTACAACTTCTTTTTGAAAACTGACATTTTAAATAAAACAAAAGGGAAACCCTGGGAATGAGACTCATCCCCTCTCCAAGGCTTGTTGTCCCTTTCTTCTTTGCAGTAGTAGTAGTTGCTGTTACTTGCTTTTTTACTCCCTTCTCTGAACTAGTTCTGTGAGGCCTGTTTTCTCTGTCCTGTGTGGCCACGGAAGGCTCTCTTCATCAGCTTATGTTCAGATAATGATTGGTCCGATTTCCTTAAACACCTGGAACCGTAAGTCTCTCATGCTTTGCTAAAGGATTCTGGATGAGTGCTAGGGCACATCCTCAACTTTCAGCCAGGCAGCTGACAACTGGGCTTTGGCCTTCACTTCTTGCTTGCTCAAGGTCAGCAGGAGGTGAGAGCTAAAGATCTCCTCCAAGCATGTAGCCTTGCAGTGTCAGAGCTTTGCAAAGTTCCTGCAGGCATCTCATTACCCAGTCTTCCTCTCCTGCTCCCTGGTCAGCCAGTCGCTTGCCAGTTGTTATCTACTGCCTCAGGCAGCTGTGATGTTAAAAAAAAATTGTCTGTGATTGTTTTCAATAAGTGCCCCTGGGGAAAAGGCTTTCAGGCCAGTCAAGTTCCTAGCCAGCTCAGATATAGATGGTGTTGCAAGTAGGGTCTTGCAGAGAACCTCCAAACAGGTCAGATAATGACAGTTCTCAGAGCAGGAGGAACGGATTGAGCTCCTTCTCTGTTTCTTGGCTCTGAGGCTTGGAGGCTGCTGGGTCTCACTGTGAATGCAGGTTGTTAGTTCTTGAGGCTACCATGTGGCTGGACTAGGATAAGTAAAAAACCACAGAGCTTGTACTATTGGATCCCCCAATAATGGGTCCATGGTCAAAGGAGCGAGACTGATACAAAGCAAACGTCAAGCAAAGCTTTATTTAGCGCCAAGCATCAAGAATCAAACCGACGGTCAAACAGCCCAGTGGGGGCCGCCCCTTACAGAGAGGGCCACCCCTCCCTGCCTCACAGACTAACTTTTATAGAGCAAAGGCCATGTGGTTGGGCTGGCCATGCGCAGGTGGCCAATGAGATTGTAACACACAGAGAAACCTGCACAGTCATCCTAGGTCACACATAAGTGACCAATTGAATTACAATTTACCCTAGTAGATATTTGAACCAGCCTATCACCTTGGTGAGAATTGGCACCCAAAAGGCGGGGCCCACACTCCTTGGTAGCTGGGGAGACAGTATGCCCGCTTTACTGATTGGATGTCTCTACCTGACCTGACCCACCCTTGTATTTGGGCTTTGTTACCTGTGACTGGTTTCCCAGACTTGCTTTTAAATAAGTTCCCCTGGGGGGGGCAGGGTCAGTTTAAGTTTTACTGCATAAACAACAAAATGGCTGTTCAACCAAGGTGGGGCCACTCTGGCTAAACAGGCCCTCACAGTGCTTAATGAGATTCGGCCACTTGTCTTCAGCGAAAGCTCTCTGGACTGCTGCAAGCCTTTGGTTAATTTTCAGTCTTCTGATCATGTTGATTCTGACAATTTGTGCCACTGTTTGCTTGCTTTTATGGAAAGGGGATTTTTGAAGAGACTTACTCTACCATTTTTTGTTGATGTCACTCCAGGATATTTATTGTAACAACACACTTTTTATTTTATTTTTTCAGTGTTCCAAGATTCATTGTTTTTACACCACACTCAGTGCTTCATGCAATACGTGCTCTCCTTAATGCCCACAACACACTTTAATTCACACATAAGACTAGTAAGTTTCAAGCATTTTGTTTGTTTATACCAGAAGAAAAATACCCAATATAATGCACTCTTTTGCATGCTTTTAAGTTGATAGCAAAAATTATTGGTAAGTATGCATAAAGGATATAATTTCCAGCACATTATAAATGTTGACGTTTCAGAATGAAACCATTACACACTCTTTTAAATGTTGCCAGCAAAATCCAAACACACTGCAGCGCCTGGGTGGCACCATCCGTCAAATGAATCACTCCTGGTTTCGGCTCACGGGTGACCTCAGGGTCATGATCAAGCCCTGCCTCAGGCTCAGCATTCAGCATGAAGAAAAAAGAAATCTAAATGCACTAGCAGTTGGATACCTACCCTCATCCATCTCATTCATTTAAAAATACATGAAGAAGTTCCACTTTAACAGATGGAAAGTCTGAATGGAGCCTCATTCCTTTTGGATTCTTATTTACATTTCCACAAGGGTTTTACCCTAAGGTAATATTTTTATGCTGTGCAACCTTTTATTGATCAATTATTATATACATTTGAAATTCATATTTTCCCAAAATTTCATGGTACCATAAGTTCTGAGTATCAAAGAATGTCCTCTAGATTGAGTTATAATTATATTTATTAATAATATACACTGGATCAAAGCATAAATACATATATTTTTGTAATTATCAAACAGAAAAATTTTAAGTGAAATGTCCTCTTTTAATGAGATATATGGGCCTTTCCCCCATAATTACTTCATCTGTCTTTTAATAGAATTACTTATTGCTAGATTGTGGTAGGATCTGGTACCAATTCTGTTCCTTCTTTTCACTTTTATAAATATAAGTGCCAATAAATCTTGTCCACAAAGGTAAGTAGATGCAAAGAAGGAATTTTGCTATAATGAATTGCTAAATTCTCTTAATTCCTTAAGTCATTTTGGCAAAGACACTTATGAGTTCTCAACAATGAATTATCAACTCAGATTCAGTTTAATGGTGAGCTAAAGGCATGAGTGATCCTCACTCAATTTTATTGAAAGCAAAGACTTGGAAACCATCTGAACAACATAGCATTGGTCACTTAGTCATCCATGTCACTTTCCTGGGCCACGACTCATGTTCGAAAGTGGTCCTTAGTGTGGACAACCTGCACTTAAACCAAAGTTGTATCCAAGGGCGGTTGTCTTTTGGGTCTCTTGAAATTGCCCATGTCCATGGAAAGTGCTTACACACCTCAACAACATGCATGGTCAACCAGGATCACCAGGTCTCCTTCACAGCCTTGGTCAGCCAGCACCACTTGATGAGTGATGGTGATGCACTAGGAATAGCACTTGTCCTCTCCTGAGATATCCAGATGTCGCTGATACTCCCTCACTGGGATTTAGGTTGCCTGCTCAATTAAGTGTCCTCTTTGATATACTATACCGGCCCCCAAGGATTTAATCACATTTATTAAACCTAGATGGAAGTCAACACAAAACCATAGAAAATCATGCTTTCCAATAAAGAAAATAAGAAAACTCTAGGTTGATTCTTCCATAACTAATTTGAAATGTTCCCTAAAAAAAGTTATCTGTAAGTCCTATTAAATTAAATATGAATGATGCATAATCATCAACAGCAATTTCACTTTGAGTATTATTAAGTTATTTCAGTGAAGGACATTTGTTCCTTAGCTTGTTTCTTAGTGTGCTTTTGAAAAGCAATGCGTAAATGGAAATTTCATGAATTGAGTTACATTGTCCATAACTAGGCAATTTATTACTTAAGGGTGATTTTTAAAAATAACGATATATCCTCTCCTGAGTCAAAATGCATTCTCTAATGTGCCTTTCTTGTTACATTTTCATTGTCACATAAATATTTTCCTGGAGTGGGCAGTGCTATCCCATTTTATTGCTTCTTTGCCTTACAAGGTTTTGCCTTTTCTTTTTTCTTTATGAATCTGTACACTCTTCTCAGCTCTGGTAGAGAGTCTAGCAACTCATCTATGAAAAAGGTATTACAATTTTTTATTTTATTTTGTTTTATTTTTATTTCTTTTCCGTGCTTCAGAATTCATTGTTTATACACCACACCTAGTGCTCCATGTAATACATGCTCTCCATTATACCCACCACCAGGCTCACCCAACCTCCCACTGCCCTCCCCTCCAAAACCCTAAGATTGTTTCTCAGAGTCCACAGTCTCTCATGGTTCGTCTCCCCTCCAATTTCCCCCAACTCCCTTCTCCTCTCCATCTCCTCATGTCCTCCATGTTATTTGTTATGCTCCACAAATAAGTGAAACCATATGATACTTGATTCTCTCTGCTTGACTTATGTCACTCAGCATAATCTCCTCCAGTCCCATCCATGTTGCTACAAAAGGTGGGTATTCATCCTTTCTGATGGAGGCATAATACTCCATCATGTATAAGGACCACTTCTTCCTTATCCATTCGTCCGTTGAAGGGCATCTTGACACTTTCCACAATTTGGCGACTGTGGCCATTGCTGCTATAAACATTGGGGTACAGATGGTACTTCTTTTCACTACATCTGTATCTTGGAGGTAAATGCCCAGCAGTGCAATTGCAGGGTCATAGGAAAGCTCTATTCTTAATTTCTTGAGGAATCTCCACACTGTTCTCCAAAGTGGCTGCACTAACTTGCATTCCCACCAACAGTGTAAGAGGGTTCCCCTTTCTCCACATCCTCTCCAACACAGGTTGTTTCCTGTCTTGCTAATTCTGACCATTCTAACTGGTGTGAGGTGGTATCTCAATGTGGTTTTAATTTGAATCTCCCTGATGGCTAGTGATGATGAACATTTTTTTCACGTGTCTGATAGCCATTTGTATGTCTTCATTGGAGAAGTGTCTGCTCATGTCTTCTGCCCATTTTTTGACATGATTATCTGTTTTGTGTGTGTTGAGTTTGAGGAGTTCTTTATAGATCCTGGATATCAGCTCTTTGTCTGTGTTATAAATTTTTAAATCATAAAATGCATGTAACACTGGTCATAATAAATGTTTTAAAAGATATACTTTAGGATATCTCTGAATCTTGAGTCTTATTTCATTGGAACATAAGTAAGTAGAAGTAATGACAAAGGGGATCATTTTGTGTGACAAGATGTCAGTTGTGTTTTTCCTGCTATGTGGATCCATGCAAATTGAGGGACTTTTTTCGTATTTTTTAAAATTATTACTTTTGATTAGATTAAGAGAGAGGATTTAGATATCTTCTTAACTTTGGCTAGAAAGAAACCAAGAGAAAATTGTATATTTTGAGAAAGATTTTGTATTACATAAAAATTGTCACTTGTCTTCATTTCCCCCTGTAGGAAGATGTTTGGTGTTAAGTTTATTTAAATAATTTCTGCTTGATGTTTTACTTTAGCTCTAAGCTATACTCTCCTTGATGGATAGCCCTGACAAAGAAAGGAAACACACTGAGTCCCTTGAAAAATAACAAATATGAACAGTTCTTCCTCAGCCTTGAACACAACACTTCAAGCTCGGCAAGAAACAATATTGTTTCGTTATAGTTTTGAGCCTGTGATGAGGAAACAGAGCACAAAACCCAACAATCACCGGAATATTGAATTAGGTATTGCTCATATCTGCCACCTAGAGAAAAGAAAAGGAAATGAAAGAAGATGGGGAAGAACGGTCTATATGGGCACAAAGGTGTGTTTTATGAGTTTTAAAGGAGAACCTACAGTTTGGGTTTAATACAAAGTTTATCTGAACCAGCTTCAGATGGCTTTGTCCCACACAGCTACTCAGGACCAAGTTCCTGGTTCAACCATAGGTTGTACAGTGGCAGCCTTCCTCATGTTGGGTACAGATAGGGCCACATAAGGAGAATGTTTCCTTTCTCTCAACAAAGACTACTTTTGGTAAATTATTTCAGGGACCCTGAATCCAAGCAGTGATGATGCTTTTCCCTCAAAAATGGACCATGACCTTTTTATCAATTATCTATTGCTGTGACAACTTCCCATAAACCCACCACTTTAAAACTGTTTATATTCGTTGTCTCACAGGAATCTCTGTGTGACTTGATCAGGTCCTCAGCTTCAAGGTCTCTCATGAGGTTGTAATCAGGTGTTGACCAGGGCTGTGGTCTCATCTGAAAGCTTGACTCTGAGGGCTTGTTGCTGGACACTTAGGATTGCCCCTGGATGTGCAGTTGCCTTACCCAAAAGAAAAAATTCTTTCTGGGAGTCTAGACCTCACCTCTGCCCTAAGCCAAACACTACCTGCTGACAGGAAACAAAAGCCCAGTTCCTTTGTCCAGAGCCAGGACCAACTCTAAGCCCAGTTGACCCTCTTATACTCTGGGCAGGGGTCAAAATCTTCTCTGACCTTTCACCCTGCCTTGTTCCTTCCCTTTCTGTTCCCCTCACTCTTGTAAGGGTTTTTTCCATAATTTTCCATGCATAAGCATTCCACTGTGCCCTTGGTTCAGGATCTGTATCCAAAGACCCCTATCTTTATCTCTGCCCTCCCACGGGGAACTCCTCCCCTTTACTTGGACTAATAGTCATGCTTGGTACCTCCGTTGAGGTCACAGGAGGTGGTATAGGAAAGCAAGGGTCCTGGAACCTGGTTCTGGCTCAAATGTGTTCATCTGGAGCCTGGGCCCACAGCCGAGTGCCTACTGATCACTGAGCGCTAAGCCCTGGGGTGCACTGGGAGCTGGAGTACTTCAGCCTCTGGGAAGAGCAAGCCAAAGAGATGGATCAGAGACATAATCAGTTTGGTGAGTTGAGCTGGCTATTCAACAGATCCATCCTAACAATGAGAAAAGGGGTCTTTTCTCCTGCTTTGGACACTGGGACACTTGGATTCTGAACAAAACCCTACAATATTCTGGAAAATAACAGCTCCCTACAGTCAATCCCATTTTCTGTAAGTGAAAAAGAAAATATTGCAAAAATACAAGATAATGTAGAGAGAATAAAATCACACTTGGTGGTTGAGGTCATGGCCTTTATTGAGGAATGTACAGTGGAGGGAAATGCCAGGCTGAAACCAGAGAGGACAGGTGTGGAGGGTTTTGGGTGGCCAATACCATGTATGAAAAATAAATTCTCAATTGTACAATTCTTGTTGCTTCCGAATTCTCAGACACACATCTTTCACTGGAAAGCAGACATGAATTAAATATATATATATATATGACTCAAACTTCCAGCCTAATGCCTCTAAAACAAAGTGCACAGTAGCAAAAGGCCCATCACCTGCCCCTGAAGTCTAGCGGGTTTGGAAAGCAATTCAGAGCTCTGAAATAACCCTGCATAAAGGAACAGCCTCTGCTAGTAGAAGCTACAGTGACAGTTTGGCAGTTCTAATACAAGAGCCAAGAGCACGATTTTAGTCTGTAACTCCCTTAAAAGCATGTATGAACTCAGGTCCCTGCGGTGTCTGGTTTCCACAGTGCACCTTCAGTACATGGCCTTCCTGCCAACTGTCTTCACTGTCGGGGTGCCATTGCCCACTTTGCTCTCTCCCTCCTTCCTGCCTGCAATCTGAACTATGTTTCCAGATGGGACTCCCACGGAGCCCTCCTGGATGACCACTTTCTAAGACGGTCTCTTCATCAAGAAGGACCCTGCTGGCAGGTGCTGTAAGTACGGGCCATGTCCCACGGTAGTCGTCCCCTCCATGTGTGCAGTGGCTTCCAGTTACAAAGACCTGTAGCCTGTTCCTCTGGAGCCTTTGTTTGGCTTCTGGAATCCATTGCCAACCCTGGGAGCAGCCCTGTGCCAGTGATGACATGAGCTGGAAGTAAAGGCTCCAGCTGGAGCACCTGGTCTGGGGTACCTGGGAGCACACACCATACCACCTCCCAGAGCACCCCCTGAAAACTGAGCCCCAGTTGCGCACAGAAGAGTTTACTTTATTTCCTCCCTTTTTCCCCACTCAGTTTCCCTTCCACTTCTCACTTTGCCATTCCCCCGTGGAGGTTTCCTAGGACCTATCCAAAATACGTAGCTTGCAAGCCACTCTCTGTCTCAGGCTCTGCTTCTGGGGGAGCTCAGCCTAGGACAATCCCCACAGACCTGACCATAGTGCTCATTTGTTAATTATTGCTTCCTTGATTTCTTCTGTATGTAGATATCAATAACATCATAAGCTGTAGGAGGGAAGGGGCTACACACACTGCATCATTACTTATCCCTACACCTTCTAGAATAAGATTGTATGGAGGAGCAATAGTGTGATTGAGCTTTCCAGTTCCAACTGTTTCTGATCATGTCGCAAGTTTTCATTTATACCACCTAGAGTTTAGGAAATTGGATGCACATGTGTTTATGACAATGCAGTTAAAATTATGTAAATGCTCTTCAAATTTAAGATGTCATTATTGGTGGCTGGACTCCTGGTCTGGGTTTTACCTAATTTTTCTGTACATAACCATCAAAGGCAAAGTCAGTTGGGAGAAAATAGCCTATTCTATCATGAGTCAACGATTTGAATATATCATGAAGACTTCTTTTTTTTCTTTGAAGGGAGAGATGGAAGGATAGCTGTAATTTAGGGCAGTTCATAACAATTACAGAGTCAGAGGGACCTTGGGACCACCTGGAATCTGACCTTCATCTATCCAGTTGGTAATTTGTAAGGAGGTCAAGATAGTCCTAATATTTCAATCATAAGACTTCTGGTGAGCCAGAAGAAAACAATGGAGTGAAAAAGGAGTTCTCATTACACAGTATTTCAATTTTCTCTGATCCTCCATATGTAAGATCATCAAGTTTTAGGAAGGACAGACTCAATCCTAGCTCGGTCACTACGAATTAATTTTAGACAAATCACTCCTTTCAACTTCAGCTTCTTTATCTAGAAAATAAGGAAATAATTACGGATCGACTTTATAAGGTGGTCGAGGGGACTAGAGTAGATGAGATAATTAATGTGCATACAGTGCCCAGCACAGTGTTGACACCTCACAGATTCTCAGTAGGTGGCTTCGACAGGCACCACCACGTTTGTCTCAGTGTCACCACGGCCTTGTGTGCCCTTGTAGCAATGAAGAGGGGCTCCTGTCCCCACAGACTGTCCCTCTGCTGCAGGTCACAGGGAAAATGTGCTCCTCCTGGGAAGGACCGCTCTTCCAGTGCTTTGAGAGTTAAACAAGTGTGGCTGCTGGACCTCCAACCTCTTCTGTCTGGGGACGTTTTTAAACTCCTCTCACTGGGTCCATCTTACGCAAAACTCTAAAGTTGGCAGTGTTTTCCTATGGACTTTACTGTCCCCTTTAGTCTCTGTTTCCCCAGGATCTAAGCTCCGCCTGCCACTGCCCAGGTTTTCCCTCTTGGCGAAGCTGATAGTTAAGCTCTTCCCCTCCATTAGGACTTGCTCATGGCTGTACTGATGGGAAGCATCTCATCAGGCAATTACACTAAAAAGTTAGTTAAACTTTACATTGTATCAACACTCAATGCCTTACCCCAAAGAATAAATATCGTATTGTATAATCTCATGTTTTTAAGAAAGTGGGTGAATAGGGGAGCAGACATTTATGGTAGGTTTGACTTCACCCGAATTCTTCAGATCCACAGCTGGATACGTGAGAGCTGAAATAATATCATCCATCATTTCTCATGCTTGTGTATCACTGTACTGGATCGAACCGTGTCCTCCCAAAATTCAGATCGACCTGGAATCTGTGGATGTGACCTGATTCAAAAACAGGCTCTTCCCAGATGCAATTAGGATGCAAGTTAAGATGAGGCCATACTGGGTTGATCCAATTGACGCAGTCACCGGTGTCCTGACAAGGAGAGGCCAGCTCCAGGACACACATGGAGGGCAGAGACCACGTGAAGACACCGCGGGATGCAGTCACGCTGCCACAGGCCAGGGAGGGCCCCAGAACCTCTAGGGGTTCTGACAATGCCTCGAGCTTGGGCTTTGCCCGTGGACTGTGACCGAGGCGAATTCCTTTCAGGCACCCAGCTGGTCGTGATTCGTTTCATAATTCGTTATGGGTTAGGATTAGGCCGGGTCGGGGCCGCACAGCAAATCACAGCAAGCTCTCAGTGAGCTCCGATAAGCATCTACAAAGTTCTCGGAACGTACCGGGAGCCTGGATGCAAATGCAAGTAACAGCCGCTGTACCGAGAGCCCCACGGGTGCTGTGCCTGGAGACGTCAACAGACCTGAATGGTGAGCCTCCTCTCCTAGGCACTTCAGGGGGATGAGGGGAGACTTTTCTCCTCGTTGCACTGCAGCCGTTGCAGATCGAGCTGGATCGAGCTGACCCTCAACACACCACATTGATCTTAAGGGGAAAAGAGCCAGTAGTCTTACCAGCAAAATTCGTTTATTTGGGAATAGCAAAGGAATTGCAATTTTTGACAAGCAAACTATGGCAAAACATAGGCAAGACCAGAGAATGGAGGAGAGGGGCCTGCTTTTATAGGAGAACAGAGGTGGCTGGGAAGGAATGTTCTGCTGAGTTCTCATGGGCTGAGCTGTCTCTGGGTGAGGAGAAATTCTTCTTTCCTCCTTCTGGGGTAGAAAAGCAATGTAAGGCATGGCCATGCATGAGAGCTCACCCTCCAGGGCTTCCTGGCTCCATTTTTAATGAGGTTTCCTTTATTTATTTTCATAGCCATAACCTGTAACTCACGAGGTACCTAGAGTCTGGTGTCAGGAGTGGGGGTGGGGGGCGCTGGCAGAAGGGAGTGATGGAGGCAAGGACACCACTGCCCATGGTGACCTACGTGATGAAGTGGCTCTGGGTCATCATGACTTCCAATATAGAGGACTGAGACTTTGGTGGGGGAAAGGGGCTGGAGTTTGTGTTCCCTCAAATCCACATGTAGAACCTTAATCCCAAGGTGATAGTATTTGAAGGTGGAGCCTTTGGAAGATGAGGTCATGAGTGTGGAGTCCTCATGAATAGTACTAGTACCTTTTAAATGAGGCCCCAGAGAGTGCCCTTTCCCCTGCAGTGAGTGAGGATGCAGAAGGAGGCTGTCTAGGAACTAGGAACTGGGAACTGGGTCTTACCAAGCATCCAACCTGCTGACATCTTTATCTTGGACCCCTCATCCTCCAGAACTATGAGAAATAAATGTTCATGGTGTAAACCATTCAGTCTGTGGTATTCTGTTATAGCAGCCTGAAAAAATCCAAGACAGTTAATTTTCTCATGTACACAACCTTCTCCTTCCCCCAAGAATGTGGCTGTCAGGTCAAGGTAGTCATTGCTCCGGTAACACATGAGAAGAGGTTAGGAGTGCCGGTGTGCCGTGTGTGAACACAACAGCTGTTACAGCTGATAAAGGAAAGCTGAAAACCTTGTATACTCATCATACAAATAAGAAAATCGAGGCCCAGAGAGATATGACATAACTTGAAGGTGAAAATAGTGTCATGCTTGGAATTCAAGTCTAAATCTTTTGATTTCTAATCTAAACCCCAACAGCAGCCAGGAAGAAGAAAAACAGGCAGACAACAAATTGCATTTCTTTTTTTTTTTACATTCAGTTAGCCACTGTGTAGTACATAATTAGCTTTTGATGTAGTGTTCAGTGATTCATTAAGTATAACACTCAGTGCTCATCACAACACGTGCTCTCCTCAATACCCATCACACTGTTATCCCCTCCCCCCAATCACCTCCCCTCTGAAACACTCAGTTTGTTTCCTGGGGTCCATAGTCTCTGATGGTTCATCTCCCTCCATGATTTCTCCCCCTTCAGATATCCCTCCCTTCCCCTGTGGTCCTCCGTGCTCTTGCTTATGTTCCACCTATGAGTGAAACCATATGATAATTGTCTTTCTCTGCTTGACTTATTTCAATTAGTATAATCTCCTCTAGTCTCATCTATGTTGATGCAAAAGTTGGGTATTCATCCTTTCTGATGGCTGAGAAATACTCCATTGTATATATGGACCACATCTTCTTGATCCATTCTTCTATTGAAGGGCATCTCAGCTCTTTCCATAGTTTGGCTATTGTGGACATTTCTGTTATGAACATTGGGGTGCAGGTGTCCTTTCTTTTCACTATGTCTGTATCTTTGGGATAAAAACCCAGTAGTGCAATTGGTCGGTCATAGGGTAGCTCTATTCTTAATGTCTTGAGAAACCTCCATACTGTTTTCCAGAGTGGCTGCACCAACTTGCATTCCCACCAACAGTGTAAGAGGGTTCCCCGTTCTCCACATCATCCTCCCCAACATTTGTTGTTTTCTGTTTTGTTAGTTTTTGCCATTCTAACTGGTGTAAGGTGGTATCTCACTGTGGTTTTGATTTTATTTCCCTGATAGCTAATGATATTGAGCACTTTTTCATGCGTGTGTTAGCCATTTGTAACAAATCACATATCAAATGGGTGGGAATCACAAGCCATTTTAACTCCTCATATGGTCCTTGTAAGAACAACACCCCTCTTCTGGCTTATTTCATCAAGCCTCTCAGACCCACGAAGATTGGTATTATTTTCACTAGTTCAGTACAACATTGAATATTCATTACAACATGAGTCATAAGGAAAAGTCCAAAGTGTGGTCAGTATTCTATGATTCAGAAGACCTATATGTATGTAATAAGTAAAATTATGCTTTAGCTTTTTGGAAAATTCACTTATGAAGAGACACACTATGTCAATGTTAAACAAATTCTTTTTGCATAATGATTACAAGTCTTTTATTTTCATTCAAAGAACTCAGAGCAATATTTTAATGTCCTTAAATAATGAAGAGTAAATACTTAAGATTTATTTCAACCAGGCCCAGAAATGATGCTGGGCTTTGTACAGAAACTCCCAGGAGCCTGTTACCTTGGAGAATCCCTCCCTTGGTACAATGTTTTAGGGTTAGACACCGTGTTCTAACACTGGGAGGATTTTAAATAACCTGGTAGATGTGTGAATTCTCATTTGTTGCCTTCTTTTGGGTTTCTAATTCAAAATGTGTTGGAAAATATAAGCTATAAATATTTTTACTTAAAAAATGGAAGTACCAATGCCAGGATAATAACTTATTTTCAAAACCCTTCTTCAGCTGCAAAATCAGCTGTATGAGTGTCAAAGAGAAAGAAAATTATTCTAAGCTGAGCAACTTCTAGAATTAGCAGCCTGTAAATACCTTTTTTTTTAAATTTGGCCTTGTCTCTTGATGGAAAAAATAGCTAACAGTGAGCAGAGAAGCCTAGCATGTCAATACTGCCCAGTGTCCATGGGCTTCTCTTT
The DNA here is from genome assembly GCF_922984935.1 of Meles meles. Classification (NCBI taxonomy): domain Eukaryota; kingdom Metazoa; phylum Chordata; class Mammalia; order Carnivora; family Mustelidae; genus Meles; species Meles meles. The sequence goes on from NW_025721603.1 coordinate 328,272, forward strand.
GGAAATGTCCATTCTCTTCTAGGGTTACCCACATCAAAAGTGGAGTGCAGTGCTGAAGAACATGGCTTTGGACTCATATTAATTAATCAGACAAACATCTATTGAGTGCCTACTGTGTGCACACTAAAGACACGATGGTGGACAAGATATCCTTGGTCCCAGCCCATGGAGGTCTTATTCTAGTAGAGACGCAAATAAACAATGGAGTCTCAGATAGGAGTAAGTGCTGTGAAGTAAGGGGGCAGGCCAGAGAAAGAAGTTGGGTGGTCAGGGAGGGTTACACTGAGACTTCTGAGGGGAATGAATGATGACAGTGACCTGCGTGAAGGTCTTAGAGGAAAGTTTTCAGGTAGAGAACACAGCATGTGTCATGGCCCTGGGGTAGGAGCAAGCACATCTGTGAGCAAAGCAGAGAGAGGAAGGAGAAGAGGCTGGGGAGTGAGCTTTGGTGAAGAGTTTAGCTTTTATTCGAAATGTAATGGGAACCTACTAGAGGCCTAGGTAGGGGAGAATAGGATCTGACCCTGTCTGAGAAAGGTAGCCCTGGGAGCTGGGTAGGGCTGGGACTGCCGGGAAGGTGGGCAGGAAGGGCCGTTGGGAGGCTTCTCCACAGTTGAGGCTGAGGCTCAGCAGGTGTGATTGCAGAGGGAGCGGGAGCTGCTGAGAAGTCATCAGGAGCAGATCAGTTCTAAAGTCTCAGCCTCCGGGATCTGATGGGGACCGAACAGGAAGTACGTGTTCTTATCTGGGGAAGTATTTTTGGCTTGAGCACCCAGGTAGTGCCATTAACTAAAAAAGAAAAAGGAAAGAAAAAAGTCAGTGGTTAGAAGACTTGGGAGGGAGTAGGGCCCATTCCTTGGAGCGGTGGTAGGTGGTGGACTTGTGGCCCCCGATGGGACCCTGAGTTTATCCACTGAGACAGGACAATGGTCAACCACGTGGGTATAGGTAGAGGCAGGTTGATAGATTTGGGGTTGGAGAATATGGTTCTAGTCTGATTGCTCGTGTTTTATTGGCGAAGTTACAAATGGCATTGCCTGTGTGTGACAGTAGGAGAGGCTGTGGCTGAGGAGAGTAACAGAGATGTGACTTTGAGCTCTTGGAAGAGACACGCATGCCACGCAGAAGGATCCATGCCAGCCGGAGAACACGTGAAGTGTTGGGGTCAGAAGCAAAGCCAGATCACTCAGCATGTTGGGGGCTTGGAAGCCTATCAGATTAGGGTTACATCGAGCCAAAGGGGTAAATCCTGGGTGACCTGTGGATGGAGAGGAAATGGGCCAGCAAGGCCTGGTGGAGCAGTGCTCCATCTCTCCCAGGAAGGAACTAGGCAGGTAGTTCTACTTGGAGCTCCTGCAGAATGTGTCAGAAGCACTTGGAAGAAGGGCTGTCTGTTTCTTGGTGGGAAAAGACAACTTTACAAGGAACATGTGGGTCTCGATGAGGTGTCCTTTACATCCTGCCGGAGCAGGGTCATGATGGGATGGGTTTGTTCCAGACCTGGGGTGAATCCAGCTCCAGTATTCAGTAACTCACTGACCTTGGCATTTCTCATCTGGAGAAGAGACGTCATAACACTACTTACTTCAAATTTTGTTATGAACCTGAAAAAATTATTAGGGATTGCACTTGGTACATTTTTAGATATAGACAAGCCATTGAACAACTCAAATACTATTATTTTTAAGAATCCAGTTCTCACAATGACAGCAGGTCACTTCCATGTTTCACCATTTTCCAAAAAGGAGAGCGGATATTTTGAGAAAACTGTGAAGCATCAGAAAGACCCTCTTGAGGAAGGCATCTTCTAGTGTTGAGGCTGCTAACGGAACCTCTGGCCAGCTTTCTGATAACAGTTTAGTTTCAGAGACAATTTCTCAAATGAAGAGTGTGAGTGCACACAAACACACACCCCACTAAACACACACACCACACAGGCCCATGTGAGTTAGGTGCCTCCGGAGAGAGCTTACAGCATGTGCCTTCCTGAGTGGAGGGGCTGTTGGACAGACACCCTGGTGGTCTGAGAGTCTGCTGGAGCAGCTGGTGTCTTCCTCTCCTGAGCATGGCCTCACCCTCTCTCCTTCTCTGTTTGAAAGCCAGACTCCATTTTTTAAAATAGAAGAGAAAGCGTCGCCAGCTAGAAACTCCGGACTGGCATATATGGTTAAAGGCTGCGGACACAGCTGCTCACACCTCCGGTTCGCACTTCCTTACCAACTCCCAGCAACGTTCCGGTGCTGCAGACCTCCAGGGTGTTCTCTCCCTGCTGCACTGGGGGCCTCTGGCATCCACCACACACACGTGGGGACTGCAGATGAGATGACACAAGGAGTACAGTGGATTACATTGTGTGTCATGGATTACCGTGGATTGCAAGTGTTCTGTCACTGGAACGGAGTTGGTGTGGCCCACGCTGTGACCTGCAGAGCAAGCCAGGGTGAACTGTGGCGAGGGACAAACTTACCTCAGCCTTCTCACCGTATTAGTGCAGTGCTGGGACCATAACCTTATGGGTCTCGTTCTAGTGCTACGGATGCGTATTTATTTTACCAACACTTAATACCTATTTGTGGAAGAAAAGTTATAAATCCAAACGAGTGATTAGAAAATCCAAATGAGTGGGAAAAAACATATACGCCTGAGATTTCCACCAGGAGAAAGTCACCACCGACACTTCAGTGTCCACCTTCCCATAACTCCCTCCAGACCCCGTTTGCACAGGTGGGCCTTCTTGGCAGGATGTAGGTCACACATGGAACCCTTGCTTTAAGGGTATTTGGACAATATACTGGAACTTCCCACTTCCATCGCTAATGATGTAAACGGACGGAGAAGGGTGACTTATGATAGACCAGCCCACCGGATTAGACACCACAGTCTGTCCGTGTTAACGTGCCTACTTGTATAATGTCATTTGCAGTTGTATAATATTATTATCTAAACTAAGTTTCCTTAATTGTTTCCTTAAGATATATACTCATAAATAATGAGTCCAGGTTAAAGAGTCTATGCCTTTTTTCGCCAGGCATTTGCTATGCTTTAACAAATTGTTCTGCAAAAAAGTTATACCATATGCTAGAGGTTCACTCAACTGTTAAACTGTGCTGGATATTATTTTCTCAAATATTTTCTCCTTTTGTCACCAAAAGAAGAAGAAGAAGAAGAAGAAGAAGAAGAAGAAGAAGAAGAAGAAGGAGAAGGAGAAGGAGAAGGAGAAGGAGAAGGAGAAGGAGAAGGAGAAGGAGAAGGAGAAGGAGAAGAAGAAGAAGAAGAAGCAAACATTACCACTCACGTTTTTAATAGCCATGTTTTTTAAATTTTATTTTATTTTTCCAGTGTTGTAAGATTCATTGTTTACGCACCACACCCAGTGCTCCATGCAATCCGAGCCCTCCTGCATACCCACCACCAGGCCCTCCCAACCCCCCACACCCCTCCGCTCCAAAACTCTCAGTTTGTTTCTCAGAGTCCACAGTCTCTCGTGGTTCATCTCCCCCTCCAATTCCCCCCAACCCCCTTCTATTCTCCATCTCCCCATGTCCTCCATGTTATTCCTTATGCTCTGCAAGTAAGTGAAACCTTATGATGATTGACTCTCTCTGCTTGACTTATTTCACCCAGCATTCTTCTGCATGTGGCTGCCCAGTTCTCCCAACACCATTTGTTGAAGAGATTATCTCTTTTCCATTGATGTTCCTTCCTGCTTTGTCAAAGATCAGTTGACCATAGAGTTGAGGGTCCATTTCTGGGCTCTCTAGTCTGTTCCCTTGGTCTATGTGTCCGTTTTTGTGCTGGTACCATGCAGTCTTGGTGATCACAGCTCTGTAGTGGAGCTTGAAGTCTGGAATAGTGATGCCACAAGTTTTGGTTTCTTTTTCAACATTCCTCTGGCTATTTGGAGTCTTTCCTGGTTCCAAACAAATTTTAGGATTATTTGTTTCAGCTCTGAAACAAGTTGATGATATTTTGATAGGGATTGCACTGAATGTGTAGCTTGCTCTGGGAAGCATAGACATTTTAACAATATTTGTTCTTCCAATCCATGAGCATGGAAGCAAAGTCCACAATAACCAAACTATGGAAAAAGCCCAGATGTCCATCAACAGATGAATGGATAAATATGTGATGTACAGATATTACTCAGCCATCGATAATGTGGATGGAACTGGAGGGCATTATGATAATTGAAATAAGTAAGAGAAAGACAATTAACATATGTGGAATTTAAGAAACAAAACACACTAAAGCACAGGATTACTCCTTAAGAATTCTAATTCCTGAGGTTTCGAGAAACTTGAAATACTGCTTATCAATTTTAGAGTACAATTTCCCACCATACAACATTTTTATCAGCTTGAACTCACAGGGGCTCGATGGTAACCCTGGTCATCCTTTCTTCACAGGCACTTAACAGTGTTTTTAAAACAGACATCATGAGCCCAGCTCAGTGTCAGCCGGAGGGAGATGACGAAGAAATATGAAACATGGTTCATTCTTCAGTTAATGCATGGATGACATGAACATAACAAAAAGCATGGCCAGGTTAAAAAGTGTGGTCTTAGTAATGATCACCTAGATCAGGGGTTGGCCAACTGTGCTCACAGCCCAAATCTGGCCAACCCCTGATATGGAAATAAACATGTCCTGGGACTGTTACACTCTCCCATTTACAGGTTCTCTTTGTCTGCTGTCCTGGCATGGCAGTGTGACAGTGTGGCAATGTGAGACTGTGGTTACATGGCGTGACTGTGCGACAGTGACGGTGTGCGAGTGACCGTGTGACTGTGGAGGTGTGACTGCGGAGGGATGACAGTGTGACTATGGATGTGTGACAGTGTGAGTATGTGGGATTATGACAGGGTGCCTGTGTGAAGGTGTGGCAGTGTGGCTGTGTGGAGCTGCTCTCAGTTATTCATCCTTTCCTACTGGTTGGTAGTACCACAATTTGCTTTTCCATTCCTCTGATTATGGACCTTTCAATTGCTTCCAGTTTGGGCTATTACAGAAAAGCAAAAAACAAAAACCCTGCTACCCACATGTGTAAGTCCTCACGTGGATGTGTATTGGCATTTCTTTAGGTTGACGATCAAGGAGTGGAATGACTAGGCTGTTTGGTAGGAGTATGTTAACTTTTAAAGAAACTACCAAACTGTTTTCCAAAATGCTTGTGCCAACTCCATGGGGAGTCTGCTTCTCCCTCTGACCTTCTCCCCTCTCATGTTCTTTCTCACTCTCTCTCTCTCTCTCAAATAAATAAATTAAATCTTTAAAAAAAGAGTAAACATTAAAAAAAAGAAAATTAATAATATCAGGTTTATTCCATGACTATAATACAAACTGAAAGTTGGTAATGAAAGGTATCTTGGGTTTTCCTTAGATTGCTTTTCCAGTTGTTAGGTAACCCTATCATTCTAACCACATTTTACCAGTCAGTTAACACACCTCATAACTTTATTTGTCATAGTATTATTATGGCACTACTTGCTTAGAAATAATTAAGAAAAAAATGTCAGGCAATTTTGTATTTGAAACGGTTTGTGAAGCATCTCCAAATCCTCATGTGTGTTTTACGTTTTTATCACATATATGTGTGCCTGCGTGTGGCAGCCTGATGCAGGCCTTGATCCTGGGACTCCAGGGTTGTGACCTGAGCTGAAGGCAGAGGCTTAACCCGCTGAGCCCCCCAGGTGCCCATGAATCTTACATATTCTAACAGACACCATGCACCACGCAAGAAAACTAAAAAGGAAGTCTCTATAGACATAAATTTGACTTCTGGGAAAGGACAGAATTTTTTACAGGTGAAGTGATCAATGTGTTAAAAAGGGGGCAGATGTGGAAAAAGCAACGAATGGGAAGATTTGGAATGGAGGCAGGAGGAGGAGGCCATGTGAGTCCTAGACACAGGAAGTTGCTCCCCCTGGTCCCCTGAGCTCTGCTGAAAGACTTAGCTGGCTCAGGGATTTGAATCAAATGAAAAGTCAGCCTGGTGAGGTTTGTTTTGAAAAACTAGATATATAGCTTCAATTCTGACATGCAGTAATTGGTTACATTATATATTTTTATTTTGTCCTCAGTTAAAAGTAACAGGGCTCCAAGCTCAGGAGTCCACTTGAAATTTTCCCTCTCCCTCTGTCCCTCTCCCGATTCACGCTCACTCTCTCTTTCTCTCTCTCAAATGAATAAACAAATCTTTCAAAAAATATTTCTAGGAGCCATTCATTGAGCAATAGTGCTATGCATAAAATTTTTAAATTTATTCTCCCAACAACCATATTATCATTTCTTTGTATCATATTATCATTTCTTTGTATAACGAAACCAAGACTAAAAGAGGCTAACTTGCCCATCATACAGCAATATTAGCTAAAAAAAAAAACTGAGATTTAACCCAATTCTTTCTAGCTCCAAAAAGTGAATTAAATGTGACATTATGCAAAACCAATGATTTCAGTTCTAAGTTTATAGAAATAGTGCTGTTTATACCTATTTTGGTTTTATTTTTTAATTTTTTAAAAATGTATTCATTTATTTTAGAGAGCATGTAAGTTGGGGGAGGGGCAGAAGGAGAGGGAGAGGCAAAGAAGCAGAGTCCCTGCTGAGCGTGGAGCCGAGCTTGGTGCTAGATCCCAGGATCATGACCTGAGCCAAAACCAGGGGTTGGAGGCATAACCAACTGAGCCACCCAGGAACCCCCCCATTTGGGTTTTAAATTCAATCTGATTTAAATCTCTGATAATTTATTTATAATTGCTTTATTCAGATCTATATGTTGTACTCACACACTAGCAGCAGGAACATAATTGTGCACATTCCAATACCTGCCTTCAACCTTGCAATGGAAAAAAAAAATATCTACAATCCAATTTTTAAAAATTAAAGAAACCCCACAGAATGAGAAAAGTGATCATTTTCCACAGAAAATTAATAATATTGGGCCCCTGGGTGGCTGTCAGTGGTTTCAGTGGTTTCAGAGTGGTTTCAGTGAAGAAAACTGGGTGCATCGTTTGCATCCAACTTATTTATTTGAGATATCTTACGTGATTTTATTCCTCTTATTAATGACTCTTTTCATGTTAAGTTTGTGTGCTAGATTCGGTGCTAGACTTGCCGTGCAGACATAAGATAAATATGAGAGTCTTCAGTAATTTATTTTAGAGGACTCGTTTTTAAATTCACAAATGTATCCATCTTTTTTTACAGAAAGAGCTCAAGCTCATTCTTATTTGTTCATTTTCATATTTGGAACCTTTTCTTTGTTTGAATCAAGTGAAAACACTGTCTCTCCACAATTCCTGTCTATCCCTTTAACATGGAGCAGCACCAGCCCATGGAGCAGAAGTCTGTGGTTCTGGTTATGCCTTCAGACAAGAAAACTTAGCAAATTCTATGGACTCTGATCACATGTCGGACTATATTCCGAGTGGTCACGTAATGATTTAAACATTAATCTTCCTCGGAAGCTTTTCTCAACAACAATTTTTTAGAGTCACCGAAAACTTGAGAGTTTGTGTAGTAATCTCTCTTCTGCCTGCAGGCAAAACTACCCTTACATTATCCCCCGATAGGTAGCTATAGCAATATGGAAAAAAAAAAAAAGTTTAAATGCTCTCATGTGTCCAATAAAAGCATTTACATAAGAAATGCCAGCAAAAACAGAAAAGGGGGGAAAAGATCATCATTATTTTTGAGAGGCTACTGACAAGTCTCATTTATCCCCTTCCTTTGACTGGAAGCATTTTGCTCGTTTTGGCTTATCTTTTCTTTCATATCGTTTTCTTTTCTTTCCTCCTTTTTATAAGTCTGATTATTTTTTCCAGGAAAACTAATGATTCAGGAAGAGGAGTGACAGTTTAAGGGCAGTTAGACTCCAGTGATGAAGTGAGGGGACCTGCGTGTGTTTGCACACAGAGAGCGTTTATTCCGACTGTTCCAAAGCAAGGGCCTGGCTTCCCAGAACCGCCCTGGCCGTCTGCTGCTGTCCGCTAGTGTCAAGACTGCTGACGGTCAACTGATTCACAGAAACTTTCCTGGCCCCTCAGGCTCACCAAGTTGATTTGGGTGCTTTGAAATAGAAGCTAAGTGTGCATTTCCAGTACAAAAGTCCGTACTAATCTGTTCCCAGCCTCTCTGCAGGAGAGGAGGTGTAGGGTGGTGTGGGATGGTGTGGGGTGGGTAATGAAGACAGACTTTGGGACACTCCTTTCACCATGTTCAGTCCAGATTCCAGACTCTACTGGTCTGATGGTCTCTGGGAGCATCCTGAGAGACTGGGAATGTAGACATGGGAGTCTGGGTCACCAAGAATTTCAGTCAAGTCAAGCAAATGAATGGGTTGGACTGATGCTTCTGCCGCTGAAAACCACTAAGTCATAGTAAGTATCAGAGAATATTCTTGACTTTCAAATTCTTAAGCTACATTTATTTTATTTTATTTTATTTTTTCAGTGTTCCAAGATTCATGGTTTATGCACCACACCCAGTGCTCCATGCAATCCGTGCCCTCCTGCATACCCACCACCAGACTCACCCAATCCCCCACCCTTCTCCCCTCCAAAACCCTCAGTTTGTTTCTCCAAGTCCACAGTCTCTCATGGTTTGGCTCCCGCTCAGATTTCCCATTTTAATGGGACCATAAGATAGAATGAGGAAGGGAGTTCCCTTCCTCCTGAAGTTTGTATTCTGATGCATAGTCATGCATCCTCTTCTGGTCATACCTGTGGGATCTACAACAATAGGGTTGTTCCCATCCCTCATGAAGACCTCATCCAAAGCATGTGATATAATTTGGAGAAGCTGCCACCCGTTCAACTTGCAAGCTATGAATTCCTCCTATACGCCCCCAGCTTTGTGGAAACCCATCTTCCAGAGCAACCTAACCTTCTTCTCACTTCCCTACATCATGGCATTTTGTTCCCTCATCTCCACAGATCATTGCCATGTCCTTGCTGGCCTCCAACTCAGGGTAACAGTGTTTGGGGGACCTGAGACCCTTTCATTCTTTCTGCCTTTCTTCCATGTACATCTTCCTCAATTTCTGCCCTCTTCCATTCTCTCCTTGGTTGTCGAGCATAGCTGGAGAAATGAGCACAATATACCAAAAAGTCTTGCATTGTTTACTTGGCCCAAAGTGGTTGCCTCCTTCCCAGGACAGCTACAGGCCGCGTCCCTCTGCTGCGACAGCCTGCTCATACTGCCCTCCTTTGTCACTTGTTCGTGTCCCTCACACACTCCTTCAGGAAAATGTTCATCTTTTGTCCCCATAGTACCAGATCCATATGTAGCCGATAACACATACGTAATTAACAGAAGGTATTTGATACTTATGAAGTCAAGTAGAAAAGTCTGAAGAGGAGATGGTTTGATTATTGCTGGAAAAGCCCTTGCAGACGAGAGTGTGTGTGAGCCAAATCACACACTTACCACTCCTTGTATGTAAACCCTAAAAGAGCACATTGCGAGGTCTGTAAGTAAAGAACGGTGTGCTTTGGTTCTCTTGAAGTTACCACATCACTAAATAGTCCACCTAACCATAGAATGAAAACGGATGCTAGATGTGGGTCCACAGACTGCCTACCTCAGAATCACCCAAGGAGGGTCATACAGTCCCTGGACTGTAGCCGGGACCCACTGAACCAGAACTGCTGGAGCACAGATATATGGGACTTTCAGAATTCCCAGTGTAAGGGGCACCTGGGTGGCCCAGTCAGTTAAGTGTCCAACTCATTTTCTCGCCTCAGGTCTTGATCTTAGGGTAATGAGTTCAAGTCCCACTCTGAGCTCCATGCTGGATGCAGAGCCTAATTTTAAAAAATTAGAAGAAGAAGAAGAATTCCCCATGTAATAGGTTTGGGAACCAGGAATCTAGCCCAATTTTCACAATTTACAGATGGATAGACAAAGGGAAGGCCAGGAAATTTAAGTGATTACCTAAGATGGAACATCAAGAAGAGTCTGACATTCTTTCCATCCTTGAATTGACTTTGCCCACGCCTGGATGCTTCTCTTACAGACCTTGCCCCCTTCAGCCTCCCAGGCAGGTCTCCTTGGTGATGGCTGTGCCTTCTGTCAGGCTTCAGCTGCACTTTCTGCCTGGGGCTTGTCTGAGTCTCGCTACGTTCCTGAGTGCACAGGCCACAGCTTCCAGGAGGGTGTGCTCCCCAAGGCATCGCTCAGCCAGCAGGCGTGGTGGTGGGGGACGTTTGGGAGCTGGTATCTCTCACCTTCACCCTTTCAGCAGGTAATTCTGAAAAGCATTTTATGTGCTCCTGAGGAAGTCCTGGTGACCAGCACATAATGCCTCCTTGTATCCTCTTCCTGTTTTCCTGCTTCCCTTTCCCTGGTCTTCGTGTCTTCTCTCTGGAATCACTTCTGGACGTAAACACTCTGCACACAAGCCCTTGTCTTCTGTTCCATCTTTGAGAGAACATGGGCCAAAACAGGCCCTTAGGGTGGGATTCTGGAGCCAGATTTGATGGCTGGTGGGCACCATGCACCGGCATCAAATTGCTGACTTTATCTGGTCAGGCCATGGGGTAGCTCTGGCAGTTGAGTGACTTAGGGACAATATGAGTATAACTAAAACAGTTACCATGACCATGGACATACTTGGATTTATTTAACTGCTTAGAAGCCTTGAAAAATAAAAGTGGTAGGCTTAAGATTTAGCAACATGGCTAGAACACTGACCCTCACACCTTACTGGGGTGGCTCCCAGGCCAGAGTGGTGTCCTCCAGGAAATGAGACAGAGATGGTACAGTGTTGAGGAAGGGCGAGAAGTTTCAGAAAAGTGGAAATATTAATGTGGATTTATTACTGATGCCAATATACCCTGTTGGGAAACCCTGAAGAACATTCCCTTCACTAAGGCTAGTAACAAATCTCTTGGGGAAAGGATGCTGGTATCATTGAGTAGCATGGGGAGGCTGACCCCTGAACTCTGGGGTTGGCAGTAGATATAGCTATGAAAATGGATTTGCTTAGATCAATTGGGATTACAGTTTCCAGAATGACAGAGGCCATAGGGCAGGACAAAACTGTAAAGAGCAATGTGACCAAAACCGCCATAAAGAGGAAGAAGGAAAGTATGGAAGTTTGTGTTCCTTGAACCACAGGAATGTGGTCAGGCAAAGGTGGGTCTCTCATGGTGTTGCAAGTCCAAGGGACAGATGAACAGCTGATTTAGGCTGTTGCTTGAGTTGTAGAACAAACTAAAACTGAAGCTGAAGATGTCTATGTTATATTTTCAGAAGGTCACTTTGTGTTGTAGAAAATGGGACAGAAGTAGCAAAGGTAGTTATGGGAAGAGCAGTTCGGGGACTGGCACTTCCCATCGATGAGAATTCCCAGAGAGACGACGCAGAAGAGAAGATAGGACTAGAGGACCAATCAGAGACCTCCAGGGCTCACCCAAGCCAACTTCTGGTACAGGAAAAAACTCAGTAAGGAATCAGAATGTGTAGCCAGTGAGATTAGAAGACGACCAAAGGACTGCAGTGTTGAGACAAAAGTACTCTAAACAAGAGAAATTTTAAAAGGGCCAAGTGACTGGCTGTACTGAATCCTGCTGAGAGGGTTAGTAATAGCCAAGGACAGAGAAGTGACTCGTGGATTTGGCAAAATGGAGGTCAGTGACGACGCTGACAAGAGCATTGTCGACAGTTAGAGAAGCCTGGGGGAGTTAGGTAGGGAAGCCTGGGGAGTTAGGTAGAGAAGCCTGGGGGAGTTAGGTAGAGAAGCCTGGGGGAGTTAGGTAGGGAAGCCTGGGGAGTTAGGTAGAGAAGCCTGGGGGAGTTAGGTAGGGAAGCCTGGGGGAGTTAGTTAGAGAAGCCTGGGGGAGTTAGGTAGAGAAGCCTGGGGGAGTTAGGTAGGGAAGCCTGGGGAGTTAGGTAGAGAAGCCTGGGGAGTTAGGTAGAGAAGCCTGGGGGAGTTAGGTAGGGAAGCCTGGGGGAGTTAGGTAGGGAAGCCTGGGGAGTTAGGTAGAGAAGCCTGGGGGAGTTAGGTAGGGAAGCCTGAAGTGTTGCTGCCTTCAGCAACAGAGTGGGACAAGGAAAACTTGGGTTCTAACCTGCAAATAAGGTCACATTTGTTACAAAGAAGCTACTAATCCTATTCAAAAACTTTTGTGCTATGTTTGGTACTTTAATATATTTAGGGGGAAGAATGATTTGATTTCCTAAAAAGATGAGGTGATAAAATGGAGGATCCATATCCTAAGAAAAAGCAATTTCACATAAGTCATGAAAGATTTGCAGACTGAGAACACTATGCATCTCTCTTTTTAGAGCGGAAGTTCAGAAATTTCAGTGGTAATGATTAACAAAACAAACCAGGTGTTGATCTGGAGAAAGCAATGGATGGGAAACCACATGAGGATGGGGGATAGTAGGAAGAAATGCAACTGAAGTCAAGAAAATGTCCTGAGAAGGTGAGAGATCAGTTAACTGGATTTAGCATATTTAGTAGGAAGAAGAATATACTATTGGAACTTTGGAATATTTCAATTTACCTTTGTTTTTACTATTTAATTTTTTTTTTAAAGTGGAAGTTACAAAAATAGGCTGGTAATAAGAATTTGTATTTGTGAAGACAAAACACATGTAAATATAGTGCCTAACCCACATGCTATTTATTATTCTCCATGTAGCACGTGAATAAATTTGTCATCTTGGCAAGCGGGGCCTGGAAAGTAGAAGGCAAACATTCCATGAAGATTCTATTTTCAAACCATAAATACATGGACAGAAAATGATGAAATTCAAGTTGATTTAGTTGGAAAAAATTTTGTAGCCCTGCCATTATTACACTTTATAGTATTCTTCAGGTCAGGCCATATAGTCATCATCCAGTCTTACTTGTCGCCAGTCATGAACACTCAAAGGCCAAAAGATGCCTTGGGGTACACTAGGAATGTTGTTCATGCTATCTAAGCAGAAACAGAGCTGATTTTTAAAAGGCTAAAATATTTTATAGATTTTAAGTAATGATGCTCTAGTTTTCTCCACAGAATGAAAGCACAAAGTTGTGTCTCAAATGAGGTGGGAATATTTCATTTAACTTACATAGACTGCCCGGAAGGGGGGCCTTCTCTCTGACCTGCCCCACTCTGCAGGATTAATGATGATCCCAGGAGAACCACTATTTTTCCAGAGCAGATTCTGTTTCATTTTTGGTCTAGCCACATTTAGTGTCTCTGAATCGTGAACTTCAAACCCATGGAGAGAAACATCGTGTTGGCTTATTGTGTTTAGAGGTGTTAACTGAAATTGAGTTCACTAAAGAGTCTACGTTTAACTGTTTTACAGCTTTGTTGAAATACTTTCCCTTCACTCTTTGTCAATCATAACTTGCTGTAAAAATTAATGTCTACAGCAGTAAGCCAAAACTGGAACATACATCATTTTTAACTTTACATTTTATTGCCAAACCCGATCAACTGTTCAAGTAAAATTCAGTCTTTGACAAGTTACAGTATAATTTGAATTGCTCAAATCCTGGTCTTTATACCAGAAGCGAGGCTCAGTTAATGTTTAAGTGCTAATTCCTCTCATCAAAGAAAAAGGCTACAATAAAGACATTTGTCAACTGAACAGTTAAAAAAGCTTTTTCCTGGTTCTTGTGTGTATTAAACATTAGCTGGCTTTGCCATTTTTTAAAAAGATTTATTTATTTATTTTAGAGAGCGAGCATGAGCCGGAGAGGCAGAGGGAAAGGAGAGAGCGTCTACAAGCTTGAGCCTCATGCAGGGCTCGACCCCAGGACCCTTATAGGAGCCAAAACCAAGAGTTGGTCCCTTAACTCACTGTGCCAGCCATGCGCCCCGGGGCCTTGCCTTTTCTTTAAACAAGTAAGTAAATGTCGAGTGTGTGTCAGGCCACCCACTCTAGGTGTCCTTCAGATGGCTGTCGTGCACGTGCAAAATGTGACAGCCTGTAGCGCGAGCTGAGGTGACTGAGTAGACACCTGGCATTAATAGACACTGAATGTCTTGGCAAGTAAACGGAGTCTGGCCTCAACGTTTCACAGGCAAAGAGGCTCGGCGAGAACCACTTTTGTGTGGGCCAGCGACTCTCTCTCATGTGATAGGAACAAGGAACAGCCAAGGGTCTGGAACCCAGCAGTCAGCGTCTCAGAATCTTCGGGTTGCTTGCCCAAACGTTTTTTCACTTCTGTTCTCAGAAAAGTTGAATGAACTACAGAATCATGTGCAAGTCTCCAATTTTTCTCGGTCTGGCAGCCAGAAAGTCCACGATTCCTGGAATTTGTGGAACAGAATGATTTAAGGCCACCTAAATGCTTGTTTGTCTGCTTTAAGGCAAGTTTGAAATTGATCATTCCCTTGGGAAGACAGAACTACATCCCACGGATTGCACAGTTGTTTTGAAGCATGTAGTAAACACAACTACAGAGGGTGAGGGTGATATGAAACCAAAATGAACCCTTTGCTCGCCGGACCATAAGTACTGAAATCGTCTGAGGCGCAGCCGTAAAAGACAGTATGTGCACTGAATGAAATTAGACTGAAATCACTAGGATGCCCCAGGTTTCTCTAGGATTTTCTAGAGAAATTCTATTTTGAAGGCATGGAAATTTTTTCTGAAATGAATAGTTTCCCCATCTGATATGTGTTGGTAAGATGTTACCCACTTCTTGGGCTTATCATGAGGTTGGATGAGACGACACACGGTGCTCCATGCCAAATCCTGAACAGCTGATTGAATTTAAACCAGAGTAAAAGGTAGATACGTAGATCTCAAATTATCTTTTGAATCCTTTGGCCATCCTGGAACAGAGGACTGATCAATTGGTGTTTTCACGTCAATAGAATTGCTTTAAGATTTAACAAATTTCAGTGACACTAAGAACTGGGAGCAAAGTTTTCCCTCTCCTGAACAGGGTGCAGAATGCTGTGTATTTTTTTAAGAATTGTTTCCTATTTACTCTGCTTTTCTAAATTTCCTTGACTTATTTTTTTAAGGGATTGTACTTTTTTTTTTGCAATAATTATAGATTCTTAACAAGTTGCAAGTCCAGTGCAGAGAATCCCTGTGTACTATAGGGATTTATATATATCAAAACCAGAAAAACAAACATTAGTACAAGGTGGATTTTACCCCATGTGCAGATTCATACAAACGCCACCTCAGAGTGAAACGCGGTAAATTCTCTCCACACAAGGAGTGGTCACCCATGGCCCCCATCTGAAGCTATAATACACGGAAACACCATGAGGACCATGAAATCTGACAACAGAAACCTGTAGTTCTTGCCCTAGCTCAGTCACTCACAAGCTAGTTAGCCATGAGCAAGGGCCTCAGTCACTTTCTGCCTCAGTTCCCTCATTTTACATGGGCTGTCTGTGAGTACCAGATGATTTAATAGACGTGAAAATTCTCAGTGAAGTCGAACACCATGAAAATGTCAGGGGCTGTTACTAGCCAGGGGGAGTAACACTCGGAGCCCTCTCATTCCACCACTGAACCCCACTCCTCCAGCATACCGTGCTGCTCTAGCTGCGACAGGTGGAACTGAGGAGGGGACTTTTAACTGTCTTCATCTTAAGTACGATCTGGGAAAATCAGGGCCAGCTGGGAGTCAGGACTCTCTCTGGTCAGTTCGCCTTCACGAGCACGGGTTGAATAGGTCACTTCTACCTGGTTGAGTATAGAAGTACTTAAAATCTTAGTCGCCCAAAAGCGTATCTTCTATTGCCCGTGATAGTTCTGTGTAATCTCATTTGGGTCACTTGAAACAGCTAAGTCAGCCCATGACCAAAGTGGACTTTTGCCACTCCTCTGAAAACCTTTTTGTAGCTCTTATGAAGCTCATGAAGCTGTAAAACAATTCTGGCCAAAAATTTTGCACTAAAATTAAAATATTTGGAACTGTAACATGGTTTGCATCATTAGAAAATCAAAAAACACTTGAATATTTGACTGTAGGTGATTCAAGTGATTTTTCATGGTCAAACTAACCCTAAAATGTGTATAAAGTATCTATTGACATAGGAAGATGCTCCCTGTGTGTGGTCACCCGAAAACCAACAATTCATAAACTGCTTTATAACTGAAATGTTCGCAAAGCAATATATTCAGCATCTATTCACAGAAAAAATCTGGAAGACCATACACCAAATTGTTACAAATGTCTTATTTTGACTTATTTTCATTTGTTTCTCCCTAATGCCTGCAATGAGTATATATTCTTTTTTATTATTATTATGTTCAGTTCACCAACATACAGCACGTCCTAGTTCTTGATGTTCCGTTCAAGTATTTCATCAGTTGTGTGTAGCACCCCACGTTCATCACAACACATGCCCTCCTTTCTCTTATAATTTGTTACATTGTTGTAAAATTGGGGCATGACAAAATTTACTCGTTTTAAGTACGAAATTCAATGAGTTTTGAAAAATGTGCATAGTAATGTAAGCACTAGCACAATATAGAGAACATTTCCATCATGTCTCCCGAAGTTTTTTGGTAACCGCCAACACCATCCCCAGACAATGGTTGATCTGTCTCTGTCACTATAGTTTTGCCTTTTCTAGAATGTCATAGAACTGGCATCATACACTATGTGGTCTTTATGTCTGTTCCTTTTTCTTCTTCATGTAACATAATTCTTTTGAGATTCATTCATGCTCTTTTGTTTATGAGTAGTTCAGTCCTTTTTATTGCTTTGTCATAAAATAATGTATGTATATACAATGATCTGTTTATCCACTTATCAACTGAAAGACACTTTAGTTGTTACCGGATCGGTTATCATGAAAAAAGCTGTTATTGAACATTTGTGTACAAGGATTTGTAGACATCTGAAGTACAACTGCTTTGTTAAATAGTAAGTGTACATTTATTTTTAAAAATGCCTAAACTGTTTTTCAAAGTCACTGTCTCATTTACATTCCCATCAACAATATAGGGTTAGCAATACAGGAAAGTTCCCATTTCTTCACATTCTCTTCAATACTTGCTCTTGCCAAGTCTTTTTAATTTCAGGTATTCTAGTAGTTAGGTGATGGCATCTTTTGGTTTTTCTAACTGTCATTGTATTTTCCTACTGCAAGTATCCTTTTGTGATAATGTGTCTGTTCAAATCTTTTATCAATATTTTTTTAAAGATTTTATTTATTTATTTGACAGAGAGAGATCATAAGTAGGCAGAGAGGCAGGCAGAGAGAGAGAGAGGGAAGCAGGCTCCCCGCCGAGCAGCGAGCCCGATGCGGGACTCGATCCCAGGACCCTGAGATCATGACCTGAGCCGAAGGCAGCAGCCTAACCCACTGAGCCACATCTTCATAGTATTGACTATTGAGATTTCTTTAGAAAGTCTACACACAAGTACTTTATCAGACATATTTTTCTCCCAGCCTGAACCTCACCTTTTCAGGCTTTTAAAAAAATTCTTATTTACTTATTATAAAATTACTATACAATTAACACACAGTATTACGTTAATTTCAAGTGTACAACATACTACTTCAACAATTCCGTATATTACTCAGTGCTCGTCATGAGTGCACTTTCAACCCCCTTCCCCTATTTCACCCATCCCCCACCCATCTCCTTCTTGCAACTACCAGTGTGTCCTCTACACTTAAGATTCTGTTTTTTTGTTCGCCTTTTCAGTTTTTTTAAATTGTTTTTGGAAAAGTGTCTGTTCATGTCTTCTGCCCATTTTTTGACATGATTATCTGTTTTTTGAGGGTTGAGTTTGAGGAGTTCTTTATAAATCTTGGATATCAGCCCTTTGTCTATAGTGTCATTTGCAAATATCTTCTCCCATTCCGTGGGTTGCCTCTTTGTTTTGTTGACTGTTTCCTTTGCTGTGCAGAAGTTTTTGATCTTGATGAAGGCCCAAAAGTTCATTTTTGCTTTTGTTTCCTTTGCCTTTGGAGACGGGTCTTGAAAGAAGTTTCTGTGACTGATATAAAAGAGGTTAATGCCCATGTTCTCCTCTAGGATTCGGATGGGTTCCTGCCTCACATTGAGGTCTTTTATTTTTTTTCTTTTATAAATTTATTTATTTTTTTTCAGCGTAACAGTATTCATTGTTTTTGCACAGCACCCAGTGCTCCATGCAAAACATGCCCTCCCTATTACCCACCACCTGGTTCCCCCAACCTCCCACCCCCACCCCTCCAAAACCCTCAGGTTGTTTTTCAGAGTCCATAGTCTCTTATGGTTCGCCTCCCCTTCCAATTTTTTTTTTTATAAACATATAATGTATTTTTATCCCCAGGGGTACAGGTCTGCGAATCGCCAAGTTTACATACTTCACAGCACTCACAATAGCAAATACCCTCCCCAATGTCCCTAACCCCCTCCCCCTCTCCCAACCCCACCTCCCCCCAGCAACCCCCAGTTTGTTTTGTGAGATTAAGAGTCATTTATGGTTTGTCTCCCTCCCAATCCCATCTTGTTTCATTTATTCTTCTCCTATCCCCCTAACCCCCCATGTTGCATCTCCATGTCCTCATATCAGGAAGATCATATGATAGTTGTCTTTCTCCGATTGACTTATTTCACTAAGCATGATACCCTCTAGTTCTATCCATGTCGTCGCAAATGGCAAGATTTCATTTCTTTTGATGGCTGCATAGTATTCCATTGAGTATATATACCACATCTTCTTTATCCATTCATCTGTTGATGGACATCTAGGTTCTTTCCATAGTTTGGCTATTGTAGACATTGCTGCTATAAACATTCGGGTACACGTGCCCCTTTGGATCACTGCGTTTGTATCTTTAGGGTAAATACCCAGTAGTGCAATTGCTGGGTCAAAGGATAGTTCTATTTTCAACAATTTGAAGAACCTCCATGCTATTTTCCAGAGTGGTTTCACCAGCTTGCATTCCCACCAACGGTGGAGGAGGGTTTCCCTTTCTCCGCATCCTCGCCAGCATCTGTCATTTCCTGACTTGTTAATTTTAGCCATTCTGACTGGTGTGAGGTGATATCTCATTGTGGTTTTGATTTGTATTTCCCTGATGCCGAGTGATGTGGAGCACTTTTTCATGTGTCTGTTGGCCATCTGGATGTCTTCTTTGCAGAAATGTCTGTTCACGTCCTCTGCCCATTTCTTGATTGGATTGTTTGTTCTTTGGGTGTTGAGTTTGCTAAGTTCCTTATAGATTTTGGATTCTAGCCCTTTATCTGATATGTTGTTTGCAAATATCTTCTCCCATTCTGTCAGTTGTCTTTTGGTTTTGTTAACTGTTACCTTTGCTGTACAAAAGCTTTTGATCTTGATGAAAAAGAAATTGAGGAAGACACAAAGAAATGGAAAAATGTTCCATGCTCCTGGATTGGAAGAATAAATATTGTGAAAATGTCTATGCTACCTAAAGCAATCTACACATTTAATGCAATCCCTATCAAAATACCATCCATTATTTTCAAAGAAATGGAACAAATAATCCTAAAATTTATATGGAACCAGAAAAGACCTCGAATAGCCAAAGGAATATTGAAAACGAAACCCAAAGTTGGTGGCATCACAATTCCGGACTTCAAGCTCTATTACAAAGCTGTCATCATCAAGACAGCATGGTACTGGCACAAAAACAGACACATAGATCAATGCAACAGAATAGAGAGCCCAGAAATAGACTCTCAACTCTATGGTCAACTAATCTTCGACAAAGCAGGAACGAATGTCCAATGGAAAAAAGACCATCTCTTCAACAAATGGTGTTGGGAAAATTGGACAGCCACATGCAGAAAAACTTAATTGGACCACTTCCTTACACCACACATGAAAATAGACTCAAAATGGATGAAGGACCTCAATGTGAGAAATGAATCCTCAAAATCCTTGAGGAGAATGCAGGCAGCAACCTCTTCAACCTCAGCAGCAGCAACATCTTCCTAGGAACATAGGCAAAGGCAATGGAAGCAAGGGCAAAAACGTTGAGGTCTTTTACCCGTTTCGAGTTGATCTTTGTGTGCGGTGTAAGAGAATGGCCGAGTTTCATTCTTCTACACATAGCTGTCCAATTTTCCCAGCACCAGTTATCGAAGAAACTTTTTTCCACTGTATATTTTTTTCCTCCTTTGTCAAAGATTATTTGAGCATAGAGTTGAGGGTCCATATCTGGGCTCTCTACTCTGTTCCACTGGTCTATGTGTCTGTTTTTAATGCCAGTACCATGCTGTCTTGGTGATCATAGCTTTGTAATAAAGCTTGAAATCAGGCAATGTGATGCCTCCAGTTTTGTTTTGCTTTTTCAACATTTCCTTATCAATTCAGGGTCTCTTCTGATTCCATACAAATTTTAGGATTGTTTGCTCCAGCTCTTTGAAAAATACCAGTGGAATTTTGATCAGAATGGCATTGGAAGTATAGATTGCTCTAGGCAGTATAGACATTTTAACAATGTTTATTCTTCCGATCTGATTAGTAATGAGTCCTAATTTTGAAGAAAGCACAGTTATCAAGTATTTCTGTTATAATTCATGCTTTTCCTGTTATATGTAGTGTATCTTTGCCTAACTCAAGATTAGAAAGATTAATTTCTTCATTTTCTTACAGTGTCAAAATTTTAACTTTAACATTTATGTCTATGATGCATTTTCAGTTATTTTTATTTTTTTGGTATATGGTGTGAGGTCAGGGTAAATTGTTCTTATCTATATAGATACTCAATTATATACTATATACATATAGTAATATATGTGAGAAAAATATTCTTTCTCTTTTAAATTACTGTAGCACATTTGTCAAAAAATTAATTATGTGAATTTGTTTCTGGAATCCATTTATTTCCATTGGTCTATATATCTATCCTTACACAAGTATCTCATTGTGTTGATTAGTGTAGCTTTGTTACACATATCGTGTGTTTTAAATCCTCCAAATTTGAGCTTTATCAAAATTGTTTTGCCTATCCTACATTCTTGGATTTGAATATAATTTTAAAATCTGCTTGTAAATTTGTACAAAATACTCTCTTGAAATTCTGACTAAAGTTATATTAAATCTTTAGACCAATTTGAAGACAATTGACATTTTAACAATAAGATTTCCAATTAATGCCTTGACATTTCTCTCTATTTATTTATATCCTTGCTATAGTGTTCTTTAAACTCTCTCAGTAATGTCTGCTGTTTTCAGTGTATGGATATTGCTATAGTTTATAAAATCTATCCTTGAATATTTCAAGTTTCATGATTCTATTGTAAATGATACTATATTTATTTTTACTTTAATCTCCAATTGTTTATTGCTAGTATGTAGAAATACAATTGATTTTTTAATATTGACCTTGCATCCTAAGACATTTCTATGCTTACTTTTTAATTCTAGTAAACTTTAAAAATAGATTCTTTAAGATATACACTGTATAGACAGTTATGCTGTCTGTGAAAAAAAAAGGAGGTTCTTTAACTTTTAAAAAGTCTATATATGTTGATTTTCCCCTTTATTTCTCTAGATAAGCCCTGCAACACAATGTTAAATGGAAGTGGTGAGAGCAGGGCTGCCTGGATGGCTCAGTGTGGACTCTGGATTTCGGCTGGGGTCATCATCTCAGGGTCAGGAGATCCAGCCCCATATGGAAGCATGGAGTCACCTGGGATTCTCTCTGTCCCTCTGCTCCTGCCACGATAAATAAATAAATCTTTTAGGAAGCTTTATTATTAAATAAATACATACATAGGATGGATATGTATTCTTGATTAATTGATCCACTTGTCATTACAAAGTATCTCACTTTATACCTGATAGTATTCCCTTTTCCGAAGTAAACTTTGATATTAACATATAGGAATATCGTGGAGATATTGCCGGTTCCATTCCAGATGTTTGCAATAAAGTGAGTCAGAGGAATGTTTCGGTTTCCCAGTGCATATAAAGACACGCAACGTTTATGGTATGGACACATATAAGTTAGGATTACACAATACTAGTCTATTAGGTATTATGCCTTCAGCCCGGGTCATGATCCCAGGGTCATGGGATCAAGCCCCATATCGGGCTCTCTGCTCAGCAGGGAGCCTGCTTCCCCCACTCTCTCTCTGCCTGCCTCCCTGCCTACTTGTGATCTCTGTCTGTCAAATAAATAAATAAAATCTTTAAAAAAAATAATGTACATGCATTCATTAAAAAATGCCCTGTTCTACAAAACGTTAACCATCCTCTGCGCAAGCAGCAGGTCATACCCACTGACCACAGATCACCGCCGCAGGTGCAGCAGCAATGAAAACGCGTGACTGGGCCTGGGGCCAGGAGCCTTCGCGGGAGCCAGAGCCTCTCCCCGCAGGAGCTGCGCAGCAGGGGACGCCCACCTGGGCAGCGGCGGTGCCTTGGCCGGAGGTGAGCGGCTGCCAAGGCTGAGCTCCCAACGAAGAGGAACCACAGACCAGGTGTCCCCGGCGGGCTGCGGGCGCCTCCATCTCCCCGCCGCGCCTGGACCTGGGTTCCAGCTGCGCGTGGGTCGTACGCGGTGCCCTGGCCCGGGTGCTGGAGCTGCTGCTGGGGCCCTGACTGCCCAGGGGACGGCCTGTACCCAGCCTGTGGCGGGGTCATGTCTGTTGCTGTCTTCCCCCGGCTGGTCCCCGACCCGTTCCAGCTGCGCGCATGGCGTCCGTGGTGCCTGGCTGCTCTTGCTGATGCCATCCCGGGCCCCGCCGCTCCTGACTGCACCGCCCCCGCCCCGCTCTGGGCCCCGAGCTGGCGCTCCTGGCGGGCTCCTGCCAGACGACCCGAGGGCAGCGGCCTCCGTGTTTGCCCGTGTGGCGGTGATCGCCTCCGGGGCAGGGCTTCCCGCGGCGTCCCGGCGGCAGGCGCAGGGCTGGGGGCCGTGCTCAGACCCCTGTGCCGCCGCCCCCCGGGACGCTGACGGCCACCCTAACCCTAGCCAGGTCCAAGCCGTGGCCGGAGACCTCCGTGGAGTCGGCCTGGAAGGGGCTGCGCTCGTTCTGCTCGGCTCAGCCGACTCGGGCTCACCCAGCGCCCCTAAGGAATCGGGGTCCTTCCTCCGGTTGGGCGCCGGCCTGCGCGCACTCGGCTGGGAAGACACCAGCGGCGGAGACCGCCCGCCAGTCCCGCACATTTGGGGGAAGGCGGGGGGGGGGGCACACGGGGCTCCCTGCTTTGCCTTGGGAAGACCACGGCGTCCATGGCTGGGGCCAGACTTCCCGCCGGCACTGAGTGCACCAGCAAGGGCTCCAGACCTGCGCCCCTGGTCGGCCTCAGAAGAGCCAGGCCGCCTGTGTGCATCTTCGTCTCTGGGTCCCAGCTGCAGAGCACGCTCTGCGGTCCTGGCTGACCCCTAAAACGCGAGTCTGCGTTGACCCGCCCCAAGCCAAGAGGCTGCTTCTAGGGAGACATCCGTGGAAAGAGGGTCATGATTTCTGACCGCAGATGACCTTCTCCTGCCTTTGAAACGCAGCCGTTACTTAAAGCAATGGGTTTTAAGCAAATTCTCAGTGATGAAAAATCTGGCCAGATTTCCCTCCCTCAGCCAAGCCCTTGTTTATAACACTCCCTTCAGAGAAGCTGAGGATGCGTCCCTGGCGCGAGGGAGGGAGAAGATCAAGCAAGATTTTGTTGGTAAGTTGTCCTGTGCTGGGTGGGGACTTTGCTCTCTTTGGGTTTTTTTGGGTTTTGTTTTTAAAGAAAAATAAAGAGGGAAGAAGTTACTGGGGAAAATGAAACATTACCAGGAGTACCGAAGTGTGACACCAAGGCAAGAAGTGAGCGAATGGGTAGAAAAATAATACGATAGACTCACGCAATGCAAGATGGCCACAACATCCAGTTTCAAAAAAATTCACAGTATTCGTGAGGGAACCATAATAAGTAAGGACGTGCCTGTAGCGGGTTAGGGTTTCTTTTGATTAGTGTTTGCATGGTGCATTTTTACCTTTTTTCTTAAAAAAAAAAAAAAAAAAGCACACAATTTGTTGGCTAACTGAACAATAATGGAAATTTAAAAAAAAAATAACTACTTTAAAAAATTGAGTGATCAGAGGTAAAATGCAGTCATTTAAGTGAACATTTCTGTGAGTTCCGACAAATGCCTACGGCCACGTAACAACTGTTGATGTGGGTACAAAACACTTCCATCAACCTCCGAAATTCCTTCCTGCTCCTGTGTCTGTCCCCAGCCTCTGGCAAACCCTGTTCAGGTTTCTGAACGCAGTGATCTGCCCATCACAGAGGTCATGTAAGTGGAACTATAGAGAATATAGCCTTTTGAGTTTGCCTTCTTTCACCTGTAATGAGGCATCCGAGATTCTCCCACATTTCGTTTGGATACTGTTACAATAAACCACAAAATATCAGTAAATTACCACACTGAAGATGTATTTTTTTGTTTATTTGTTTATTTACAGCATAACAGTGTTCATTGTTTTGGCATCACACCCAGTGCTCCATGCAGTACGTGCCCTCCCTATTACCCACCACCTGGTTCCTCAACCTCCCCACCCCGCCCCTTCAAAACCCTCTGGTTGTTTTTCAGAGTCCATAGTCTCTCATGGTTCATCTCCCCTTCCAGTTTCCCTCAACTCCCTCTCCTCTCCATCTCCCCATGTCCTCCATGTTATTTGTTATGCTCCACAAATAAGTGAGACCATATGATACTTGACTCTCTCTGCTTGACTTATTTCACTCAGCAAATTTCTTCTAGTTCCATCCATGTTGCTACAAAAGTTGGGTATTCATCCTTTCTGATGGAGGCATAATACTCCATTGTGTATATGGACCACATCTTCCTTATCCATTCATCCGTTGAAGGGCATCTTGGTTCTTTCCACAGTTTGGCGACCGTGGCTATTGCTGCAATAAACATTGGGGTACAGATGGCCCTTCTTTTCACTCCATCTGTATCTTTGGGGTAAATACCCAGCAGTGCAATTGCAGGGTCATAGGGAAGCTCTATTCTTAATTTCTTCAGGAGTCTCCACACTGTTCTCTAAAGTGGCTGCACTAACTTGCATTCCCACCAACAGTGTAAGAGGGTTCCCCTTTCTCCACATCCTCTCCAACACACGTTGTTTCCTGTCTTGCTAATTTTGGCCATTCTAACTGGTGTCAGGTGGTATCTCAATGTGGTTTTAATTTGAATCTCCCTGATGGTTAGTGATGATGAACATTTTTTCATGTGTCTGATAGCCATTTGTATGTCTTCGTTGGAGAAGTGTCTGTTCATATCTTCTGCCCATTTTTCGATATGATTCTCTGTTTTGTGTGTGTTGAGTTTGAGAAGTTCTTTATAGATCCTGGATATCAACCTTTTGTCTGTACTGTCATTTGCAACTATCTTCTCCCATTCCGTGGGTTGCCTCTTTGTTTTGTTGACTGTTTCCTTTGCTGTGCAGAAGCTTTTGATCTTGATGAAGTCCCAAAAGTTCATTTTCGCTTTTGTTTCCTTGGCCTTTGGAGACATATCTTGAAAGAAGTTGCTGTGGCTGATATCGAAGAGGTTACTGCCTATGTTCTCCTCTAGGATTCTGATGGATTCCTGTCTCACGTTGAGGTCTTTTATCCATTTCTAGTTTATCTTTGTGTACGGTGTAAGAGAATGGTCGAGTTTCATTCTTCTACATATCGCTGTCCAGTTTTCCCAGCACCATTTATTGAAGAGACTGTCTTTTTTCCACTGAATATTTTTTCCTGTTTTGTCGAAGATTATTTGACCATAGAGTTGAGGGTCCATATCTGGGCTCTCCACTTTGTTCCACTGGTCTATGTGTCTGTTTTTATGTCAGTCTTGGTGATCACAGCTTTGTAGTAAAGCTTGAAATCGGGTAACGTGATGTCGCCAGCTTTGTTCTTGCTTTTCAACATTTCCTTAGCAATTCGGGGGTCTCTTCTGATTCCATACAAATTGTAGGATTCTTTGCTCCAGCTCTTTGAAAAATACCGGTGGAATTTTGATCGGAATGGCATTAAAAGTATAGATTGCTCTAGGCAGTATAGACATTTTAACAATGTTTATTCTTCCAATCCAAGAGCATGGTACAGTCTTCCATCTTTTTGTGTCTTCTTCAGTTTCTTTCATGAGTGTTCTGTAGTTCTTCGAGTACAGGTCCTTTACCTCTTTGGTTAGGTTTATTCCCAGGTATCTTATGGTTCTTGGTGCTATAGTAAATGGAATCGATTCTCTAATTTCCCTTTCTGTATTTTCATTGTTAGTGTATAAGAAAGCCACTGATTTCTGTACATTGACTTTGTATCCTGCCACGTTACTGAATTGCTGTATGAGTTCTAGTAGTTTGGGGGTGGAGTCTTTGGGGTTTTCCATATAAAGAATCATGTCATCTGCGAAGAGAGAGAGTTTGACTTCTTCCTTGCCAATTTGGATACCTTTTATTTCTCTTTGTTGTCTGATTGCCGTTGCTAGGACTTCTAATACTATTTTGAACAAGAGTGGTGAGAGTGGGCATCCTTGTCGTGTTCCTGATCTCAACGGGAAGGCTGCAAGCTTTTTCCCATTGAGGATGATATTTGCTGTGGGTCTTTCTTAGATAGATTTTATGAAGTTCAGGAATGTTCCCTCTATCCCGATACTTTGAAGCGTTTTCGTCAGGAACAGATGCTGGATTTTGTCAAATGCTTTTTCTGCATCAATTGAGAGGACCATGTGGTTCTTCTCTCTTCTCTTATTGATGTGTTCTATCACATTGATTGATTTGCGAATGTTGAACCAACCTTGCAACCCAGGGATGAATCCCACCTGGTCATGGTGGATAATCTTTTGAATGTGCTGCTGGATCCTGCTTGCTAGGATCTTGTTGAGAATCTTAGCATCCATATTCATCAGTGATATTGGTCTGAAATTATCCTTTTTGGTAGGGTCTTTGCCTGGTTTGGGGATCAGGGTAATGCTGGCTTCATAAAAAGAGTCTGGAAATTTTCCTTCTGCTTCAATTTTTTGGAACAGCTTCAGGAGAATTGGTGTTATTTCTTCTTTGAAAATTTGGTAGAATTCCCCATGGAATCCGTCAGGTCCTGGGCTCTTGTTTTTTGGGAGGTTTTTGATCACTGCTTCAATCTCATTACTAGATATCGGTCTATTCAGGTTGTCAATTTCTTCCTGGTTCAGTTTTGGAAGTTTATAGTTTTCCAGGAATGCATCCATTTCATCTAGGTTGCTTAGCTTATTGGCATATAACTGTTGGTAATAATTTCTGATGATTGTTTCTATTTCCTTGGTGTTAGTTGTGATCTCTCCCTTTTATTCATAATTTTATTAATTTTGGCTTTCTCTCTTTTCTTTTGGATTAGTGTGGCCAATGGTTTATCAATCTTATTGGTTCTTTCAAAAAACCAGCTTCTAGTTTCATTGATACGTTCTACTGTATCTCTCGTTTCTACCTCATTGAGCTCTGCTCTAATCTTGATTATTTCCCTTCCTGCGTGTGGAGTTGGTTTGATTTTTTGTTGATTCTCCAGTTCTTTAAGGTGTAGAGACAGCTGGTGTATTCTGGATTTTTCAATTGTTTTGAGGGAGGCTTGGATGGCTATGTATTTCCCCCTTAGAACTGCCTTTGCTGTATCCCATAGGTTTTGGACCGAAGTGTCTTCATTCTCATTGGTTTCCATGAATTGTTTAAGTTCTTCTTTGATCTCCTGGTTGATCCAAGCATTGTTAAGCAAGGTGGTCTTTATCTTCCAGGTGTTTGAGTTCCTTCTGAACTTTTCCTTGTGATTGAGTTCCAGTTTCAAAGCATTGTGATCTGAGAATATGCAGGGAATAATGTCAGTCTTTTGGTATCAGTTGAGTCCTGCTTTGTGACCCAGTATGTGGTCTATTCTGGAGAAGGTTCCATGTGCACTTGAGAAGAATGAGTATTCTGTTGTTTTAGGGTGGAGTGTTCTGTATATGTCAATGAGGTCCATCTGGTCCACCTGAAGATGTATTTTTTAACCCAGTTAACAGGTACCTGAGTGGGTTCCTGGCCGTCAAGTCACCAGTCTGATGGGCACTGTGCCATCTTCAGCTGTCGACTCTCAGTTTTGCCTAAAGTGTCAAGGTCCAGCCATTAGGTGGAAAAGAACATGGAGCATTGTGCATGGAGGTTTTCACGAGGAAGAGCTTGGAAGAGCAGTGGCTCTTTCCCAGAACCGGTTTACACGACCAGGCCTAGGGCAACTGAGAAATGCACAGTATTCTCAGAGGATCCGTGCTGGGCCGCCACTTCCTTGGACAACCCTGGAAGGCAGTGTGTGAATTAAGGTCTACAACTTTGTTTCTCTGCAACACTGGTGTGTGGTTGGTACCCACTACATTTCTTACATGAACAAAATCCTTTCAATTTCAATTTTGCGATTCTGGAAGTTTCTTAAGTATTTGCACATGTGGAAACACGTTGAGGTTTATGTTTTTTATGGGTCAGTATAGCATATATGTGTAATTTTTATTTAAATTATGTTGTGGACATACATACAATAGGTTTTCATCTGAAAGTCGAATCATGAACACTAGTAACCACAAAAGAGAGCTGTCAAGTCAGATATAATCAACTGGTTCTGAGTAATTTCAGTCGGTATTTATTTACTTCTTCTTGATTTATTTTGCCATCTGCTAATACTTGCTAGTACACTCATGTTAGCAGGTACCAAAGGCTTAAGAAAAGAATGACAAAAGAAAAATAAAACTGAGAACCGTCAAGCTACCTGCTCATTATTTTTTCAGAGGAAAAGACCAGTGTTGCTCATTTTGGTGATGGAACACTGAGAACCAGCTGGCTGAACATCAGTGCTCCCCAAGATCACAGTCTGAAAAGCCCCTGGTTTTGTGGAAAGTCGGGTCCTAGGAAGTGAGGTCCCGGGCTGGTCACAGGAGAGACAACAGAAAAGATCCAGCACAGCGGATGACTGACTACCGCGGACTTGCAGGAGACCCAGGGTAAGGCCCAGGGCGCATGGACGCCCTTGCGGGCCTGAGGTCTTGAGACCGTAAATACCAGGTCCCCCTGGCTTGGCCTTCTGTCCTGAGCCTGAGCCTTCCATCGTCCATTGCGTGGGGACTGTCCCGGCCAGACACCTGCTCCGTGTCTGAGTTCTGGGACTGGGCCCCTTCGCTTCTGTGGCAGGGTGATCTCTGGTGGGCCCATTTTTAACCAATGCTGCGGTCTTGGGTCTCCTGCAGGTTCCTCAAGCTTGAACTTGGCTCTTCCTTTCTTCCTCCACCCTGCAGGTGCTCAGACCCGGACCCCTGGCGATTCTGCTCAGTTAATTACCTTCCAGTCAGTGTCTTACGATTCTCAGTGGGCAGCCTGGTCCTTGCCCTGAGACGCTCCCACTCAAACGTGCATGACCTCCCCAGATCTGCTTCCTTCCCCTCTGACGAAGCCTCTGTTTCCCGTGTATTCTTCCTTTTAGAAATGCTTTTTGTTTATTTTTTATCATGTTCGGTTAACAAGCATACAGTACAACATTAGTTTTGATGCATTGTATTCTTTTTTTTAAGATTTTATTTATTCGACACAGACAGAGATCACAAGTAGGCAGAGAGGCAGGCAGAAAGAAAGGAGGAAGCAGGCTCCCTGCCGAGCAGAGAGCCCGATGCAGGACTCGATCCCAGGACCCAGAGATCATGATCTGGGTTGAAGGCAGAGGCTTACCCCACTGAGCCCCCCAGGCTCCCCGATGCATTATATTCTTCTTAATGCATATTAGTGTATTGAAAAGACTGGGATAACTTGCTTAGCTGTGTTTAATTCATTGTTTCTCCAACTTTCAAACTATGGATCCTCCCTTGTTTTTTTGATGGTGCACCTATTAATAATCCAATGAGCAAGTGGTCTGCACAATAGTCTGGGATGTGACCCTTAGGACGAAGTCTAAATTCCTTGATTTGATATTAAAATCTCACAATAAACTTGCCCTTATCTCCGAGACTAGTTACATCTCTCATCATTCTGGTCTCTCTCACCTTTAAGGCTTAGCCCAATTTTGCCTCTCCCTTCAGGGACCGCTGCCTGCTCTGTCCCACGGTGCTGTCCTTCTGGGACTCACAAGTTCCTTTGTCTCAACCACCCACATGGGACTTCACTTGTAGGGTTGTTTCGTCTCCATCAGGACTGACAGCTCTCCCTCACTCACTCAACCACCTCGGCTCTGGCCACAGCAACCTCTAAGATTCAGTCAGAGCCTCCATCAGTAGAGACCCTTCTCCTTTTTTAGGGCAGCCCCTGAACAAGTGCACGTATTCTAGCTCAGCTACTACCAGCTGTGACCCAAAGACATGGGGCTGTTCCGGTTCTTTCCATAGCACATACCACCCAGGCACGGTGCAAACCCCACGGTCCCAACCCTTCCTGCTGGCATTCACTCACACTGGCCGGAACCTCCCACAGGCTATTCTCAGAGTCCTGAGTGAGGGTCAGGGCACACATCCCTGTGCGTCTGGCTGTGACCTCAGCCTGCCCAACACCCTCCCAGGATTCCAGCACTTCAGCCTGGGTGTGTGTGGAAGCCGAAGCCACGACTTGAGCTCTGACTCCTTGCTTCTCCTCTTTCCCACTTTCCACGCCAAAAGGCTCTACCTTCATGCAAGGAGGCTTTTCTCTTCACTGTCTTCTTCTCCCCAAGGTGGCATTTGCCCGCCTCCTTGCCTTGATTTCATGAAGACAGAATGACAGCTACAGGACATGGTCTTTGTGGAGTAGAATATTTTTTAAAATGCTACCAGTTTAATATTTTCACAATATTGATGTATAATGTATATGGCAGCATTTTATAAATTATAAAGTTTGCAAAATATAACGGAGCATAATATTAATATTAATTGTTTGGAGAAGTTGCAAATGGAGGGAAAATACTGCAAACATCTTTGCCTCTTGCTCGCGATGGCCACCACTGTACTCTGGGCCATCAGAACAGTGGGGTGAGTCTGCAGGAGAATGCCAGGTCTGTTCGATGCGCTGTGACGTTCCTAAAAGTGACCACGCTGTCACATGGGGTCAGATGCCAGTGAGCCTGTGTGGGTGACAACATCTTGAGACCTGTGAAAAGATGTTTGTCTCTATTCCAGTCTTGTTTATGAACGTGCCATCCCAGGTCTGGTGTCTGCCAAAGAAAATGCTGAAAGTTAAATATTGGAGATTCTAACTCAAAAGTCAGAATAAGCTTCTTTATCCCTTGTGTATCCCTAAAGGAAGCAGTCCTCCCCGTGCAGGGACATTCTGCTGTTCCTGGTAGAAGATTTGTCCCCGGTACCTCACGTCTTCTTATGGGCGCACTGAAGCCAAATGTCTACTGCTTGAGCCACACGGAGATTCGGGCCAAAATACCTTCCAGAGTCCAAGCTCAAGTTTCTGAAGAAGGAGATTTATTTCACTAAAATTAGCATCTTTCCAATTTAGATCACAATCTGTAAAACATTTACTGTCACAGCCTGGAAAAAAACAGGACCAGGCGGAATTGGGGTTGCTTAGGGAGAAGTGGTCAGCTCTTTTCAAAATCCCACCAAAGTGTTCTAGGGTCATGTGATGTGGATAGAACTTCCTCACATAATATTCTCCTAAAAAAGAAGAATCTGGAAGATCTCAGGCACATCCTTAATGACCTCTGCAGTGTGGTCCCCCCCAATGACTTAATTTTGATTTTAAATCATCCTTTAATTAATGAACTCAAACGCTGGCTGAGTTTGAGGATGTGTCAAGCTGGGAACGCAAACGTGACTAAGGGCTTCTCTTCTGGGATGTTCACAGTCCGACGGTCGGCAGAGGAATGCAAGTCCGGGAGCAGACCGTGCTTACAGGGGAGGTGCCGGGCAATTTCCTGAGTGTGGTTCCCATGGCGTTTAGCATAGCACAGAAGACTTAAATCCGTGTTGGGTTCAAATGGCACACGAATGAAGCATCTCATTCCTGTAATCTCAGACCCACAGAAATTCCCAGAGTAAACCAAGTTCACCTGACATCAGCACTCTGTTCCAAGTACGCACAGCAGGAGGACAGTCACTGAGATGAGGCAAGGCTAGACCTCCTGGTGGGGAAGCCAAGGAGGTCCAAGGAGATCTGACACAGGTCAGACCCAGTCACTTCCACAGAGGTGAAGATTTGATTCCAGGAGCAAGACTGCTAGCATCAAGCAAGGTCCAAGCAGACTCATTGTAAAGATTCCTTGGCCTGATTCTGAGAAAAGTAAGACCCTTGAGTTCTTTAAATTCTCCAAGGCCAGAGGCAACCTTCATCCCAAACCCCACGGAGGGCAGAGGTCAAGTACTCCCTGCTGCGTAGAAAGCGTAGCTTTGGCTCAGGAAATGGGGCTGGTCCTGATAGTTTCGGGACACGGCTTCCTTTCTAGGAGAGTTCATAGTGGTTTTTTTGTTGATTGGTTTTTATCAGTGCCAGACATCAAAATAGAATTCTGACTACATCCATTCTCGAATGTTGCTCTCAATGAAGTCTTCTGTGATGACATCATCGCTGACGATTCTGGATAAATTAGATTTGAAAAGAACATTTTAAAGGAGTTTAAAACGTAATTAAATGGTCAAACAGGGATGAGGGATGTTGTCCCCTGGCCATAATTTCTAGAGGAGTTCTCCGGGACTCAGGAACTAGCACATTTGAGTCAAGAGACAGAAGAAACAGAGCAGCGCCCTCCATGCAGAAACCCACCAGGCAAAACAAGGGGCCAGGATGAAAGCCGTGGCACAGGACACGTCATATAATGATATTTGTGAGACATGGAAAACAGGATAAAGATGAAAGTAAGAGCACACAGGCGGCCACACAGGGGTTGCGTTAATCAGTTATTACCAAACACTTCCAGAGTCGCTGTGCGCCCAGACATCTCTCCTGCCTGTCACCTTGACCAGCTCCTGTGGGGATCACCACTACTCATCGCAGTGCCCAGACCTAATCCTGACACCGGGATGAAGACTCCCCTCTGGCCATTAGGGCCTCCTTCTCCGAGACCTTCATCCTTGAAGATATTTTTGCAGAAACGGTTACCACTCTGCAGTCCTCAAACTCGAGTGTGCTCAGAATTACCTGGAGGGCGTGGGAAAATGAAGTTGCCAGGAAAGCACTCTTTGAGCTTCTGATTCAGTAGGTCTGGGGTGGGGCCTGACAAGGTTAGTATCTGGAAAGTTCCCAAGTGAAGCCGGTGCTGCTGCTGGCCAGAACCCACCATCTGAGAAAGCTCGTGCGGCGTGGAGAGAGGACGGCGACGAGCTGCTGCCTAGTGGCCGGGCCCAGCTCCGTCCGGGCTCCCATGTGAGCAGTCCGGCTGTGCAAGTGCCTCTCTGGAAAACGAGCCTCAGCTCAGCAGCCTCCGTGGAGGGCTGGGGAGGGAAGTGGGGCTTCGTTCTCATTCCTCCACTCGTGCCTTCAAGTGGAAAGGGATCCATTAGGGGAAATTAGGACATAAGGACCGTTAACCTGTCAAAGACGTTACTTTAAAAGAAATCACGAGCCGAATGCACACAGACTCTGAAAACCTGAATGCGTTTCCGAGGGTTAGATACCACTAGAACGGTAGAGGGGAGTGGGGTGTTTAACCAACAACCTGGCCTTTATGACCAGTATCGGACTGTTTTTCTGTCTACAGTTTGTCTTACCAGTGAAAATGAAACGCTGAGGCGGATGAACCATGGGCCAGGCACAGTGCCATCATCATGCTCTCAGGTCTTGGCAGAATGCGTGGAGAGCACTGGGGCACACGGCATACGGGCCGCTTTGATGACAAGGGCTGTTTTACCTTTGTGTGTCTCCCATTAGAGCAGGAAATCTGCTCATCTTGTTCCCTACTTTATCCCAATACCCGGCACATGGAAAGCATTGAACGGATACTTTTGAAAGAACATGGAACAATAACAATAGAAAATACATTCCCAACACCCTAGAGCCCATAATGATGCCAGTGAAGTATCTGTAATATGTATTATGTTTACCTACGTACTACGGGTTGCAAAGTTATGAAAACTAACCCAAAGCCCTTTATATGATGTTGACAGGACATAGAAATTGGTGAAAAATGACCAAAAAATTAGAAGGCTTGTTATAATCAAGGGAGAATGGCAAGGCACATAGTAACAGTTGGTAAATGACTTCCAAAACTCATTGCGAAACATTAAAACATGCAAAAGATGAAGTGTGGGGTGCCTGGGGGGCTCAGTCAGGTGAGCAGCTGCCTCTGGCTCGGGTCATGATCCCGGGGTCCTGGGATCGAGCCCCACGTCGGGCTCCCTGCTCACCCTGCTTCTCTCTCTCCCTCTGCCTGCCGCTCTGCCTACTTGTGCTCTTTCTGTCAAATAAATAAATACATCGATAAATCTTCCAAAGATGAGGTGTGATACAATAAATGTGTACCCACAGCTTCACGTAAAGAATTAAATATTACCCAAAGAGCAGAGGCCCTTAACGTCAACATCTTTTATCGTTTTCTCTTCTCTCCCCACTAAAGGTAACACTTCACCTTGAATTTTTTATTAATAATTTTCCCATCTATTTCTTTATACTTTACCAAGCATGTATACACTTTCACATGTGATAAGCTTATAACTAAA
This sequence comes from Meles meles, assembly GCF_922984935.1. NCBI lineage: Eukaryota > Metazoa > Chordata > Mammalia > Carnivora > Mustelidae > Meles > Meles meles. The sequence continues at coordinate 362,756 of NW_025721603.1, forward strand.
TGGTAAATATATTCTCCTGGAAGATGGTGGAAATTCATCCACATTTCTTTTGTCTGTAATTTTAATTCTGTCCTTTTTAACCCCCAGGTGGCTATCATTACTGTTCTTCCAGGCGGGCATTTAGACTTGCTCGGGTGCGGGTCAGCTTCTCCGCTCACCAGTTATTACCGCCACATTCCTGAACACTGGGGAAGGGCTAGTTATTGTCCTCAGAGGCTCGCTGTGCACTGACTCTAGTCTTCACAACAGCTCGGTCAGGGTGGCTGGATCGTTACCCTCAATTTGCCGGGAAGGAAATCGCAGCGTGCAGGGGTACAGGACTGACCTCGGTCTGTCGCCTGACCTGGGCCACAGCCGGAATCTGAGCCCTGGCAGCTGGGTGCTGGAGTCTGTGCCCACACGGAGCCTTGCCTCTCGGATGTTTTCCTTCTAGGAGCTTTCTTCTTCCCCTTGAACCATGTTTTGTTCTTCTTAGTGGAAAACTCCTAAAAATATTTTCCGGTCACCCTTATTTTGAATGAGGGTCGTGGATGATCTCGAGGGGACCCTGCTGGCGGGCATGTCCCCTGAGTTCATGGAGCTCCGCTATGTCCGGTCACCCTCCTCAGTCCCCGTGTTGCTGCTGAAGGCTGCCGCTGGCCAAGTTTTCATGCCTCTGTGGTGCCCTTCTTCCCTTTAGCCGGTTTTAATGAGGCCCCTTCGTCTCCAGCATCCTTCTCTGACAGGTTTTCCTGCAGCGTGTTCGCTCATTCTGCTGGGGAGCTCCTGCGATTCCCCAAGATGAATCTGAGCCAACAGTGTGGTTCGGATACGTCATCAAGTCTGGTGAGTTTTTAGCAACATCTCCTCCTGCTTATTCCTGTTAGCTGCATTTTCTTCTGTAGGATTCCTGCTAACTGCATGTGGGATCTTCTCATTCTACTCGCCATGGCCCTCGACCTCTTGCTTACACTGTCTCTCATTTCTGTTGCTATGCAGTTCCGAGTAATCTCTTCGGAGGTCTCGTCGTTTACGGATTCCCTTTAGAGTCCTTCAAAAAACATTCTGCACTGGGTGTGGTGCACAAACCATGAATTCTGGAACACTGAAAAGAAATTTGAAAAATAAATAAAAATTTAAAAACAAACAAACAAAAAGAATGATTTCTTTGAAACGGCAAAAAAAAAAAAAAAAGAAAAATGTTTTGTGATCTTCTCATCACACAAATGGAATGAGGACTTTTCCGTAAAACCCTAAGTGATTCCTTTCTACACAGAGACTGAATGCAGCAGTCCCATGGCTGCTCAACACGACAGACAGGGTCCTGCTTCTCTCAGGTGTCAGGCACACTAGCAGGCGGATCTGGCTTGCGTGTCACAGACTGACCTCTTCGGGGCTGACCTGGCGTTAGCCCATCTGAGCTCATCCCACTTCCTCATTTCCAGTCAGTTGCACTGCAAGCGACTGAGACGGTCAGGAAGTCGTCCGCACATTGGAAAACCTCGTCTCCAGTTGTACAGTTGGTCAAAATCTTGCGGTTGCGAACTGTCCTCACAGTCTTGTTCAGTTCACAGCCAGCAAACGCCAGAAGATGAGTTGAGTTCAGAAGTTCAGTGACGTCGTCATTTTTCAGGGACTCGTGCAAATTCGTCCTACTTGGGGAACTGCCGCTGGTCCAGCTTGTAGTTGTCCTGCCAACCCCAGCCATGCCGGGAGCAGCAGCTGCCCCACCAAGGAAGGACCGGAGGGCAGCAGCTCCCCCTGAACCCTGGTGCCCTTCCCAGGCTCCCCCACGGCTGTCTTCCCTCATGTCCATTTCTCCTTTCTCTGTCTTGCAGCCGGAGGGAAAATTTTAAATGAAAGTTCACGCCCCCTCTGTGCTTAAGACCCTGCTGCACCCACGGTGTGTATTAGATGAAACTCAAACTTCCTGACGTGAACAACAGAGTCCCGCAGCGTCCATCCACCTCTGCTGAGCTCTACCCTCTGTGCCCTTCTGCCGTCGTTCTCGGCACGTCTGCCCATGTCACCGACTGAAACAGCTCTCTCCCCGCTGCAGCCCTCGTCCTGCTCGGGCAACACTCACACGCGTGCGATCTTACGCTTGTTTTATGATATTGGCTTCGTATCTCTGACTTTCTTCGTTGTCTAGACAACAACCAAAGAAGAAAATTGAGTCACGAAATGTTTTTAAATTTATCAGGACTGGTTCTATGACCCAATATATGTTCCATCTTTGTGAACTTTCCATGTACTTGAGAAGAATGTTTCCCACAGCTGCTAGGTGCCCTGGACTTTAGGTAAAATTGATTAAGAGTGTTTTTCAAATCTATTACACCCTTTTATATCAATTACTAATAGAGTATGATTATTAATAGAGTCCAGATTTACATATTTCTCCTTCGAATTCTGTAACATTTTTCTTTAAACAATTTTAAATCTCGATTATTAGGTGCATGATTTTTATGTCTTATTGGTGAATTGACTCTTTTATCACTATGCAAAATGTCTTTATATTTTATAATATTCCTTATATTGAAGTCTACTCTGTCAGGTCAAGTTTCTTTCTGTTAGTTTTGCATGGTGTGTCTTTTTCTATTCTTCCATTTAAACCGATATTTATCCTTGTATTTTAAAGTGTGCAACCTTTAAACAGTTTAGAACCAGAATTCTAAGAATTTGTAGGTATACACAATAGAATGCAGAGATCCCAGGGTAGTCAGGGAGTTCTGATAGCTGTATATGTCTACCTAAACACAACAACAATGAAAATGTGTGAAACTCACCCATGGGTCTCCCCTCTCAGTAGCTCATTCCCACTTCCTGCTCAGGAACACTGCTGTGCTGTGACTATACCCTGGCTTTGGTTATCCATTTTTCTGTTGATTGACATTTGAGCTGATTACAGCTTGGGGTTCTTATGAATAAATGGTGTAAAAGTCTATACAAAAAAAAATTTTTTTAAAGTCTATGTAAGTCTTTTTTAGACGCAGGTTTTCATATCTCTGCTCAGTAGCCGGGAGGACCGCCCAAGTCACAGGATAAGTTGGTAAGAAACTGCCACCCTTCCTCCTAAAGTGACGCGAAGTTCCAGACATTCATTGCTCTTCAACATTAGGTAGTGTTTGACTTTTAAATCATTACTTGTTCTAGTGGGAGTGAAATCATATCTCTTGGCGGGTTCCGTGTGAGTTTCCCCTGATGACTGATGCTGACATGTAAGTTGTCAGGGGCTTAGTGTACATTTATACATCTTTGGAAAATGTCTGCTCAAGTTTTTGCCCATTTTTAATTGGATTTTCTGTCTTCTTTCTTAATGATTCCTGGATGTTTCTTGTATATTGTCAGTTACATATACTGAAAATATTTTCTTCAGTCTGCAATTTATTTTTTCATTTTCCTAAAGGTGCATTTTTATAAGCAAAAAATCATTGATTTTGATGAAGTTCAGTTTATCAACTTTCACTTTTGTGATTGGTGGGGGTTTTTTAATCCTTATTTTGTTTTGTTTTTGTTTCATGTCTAGACAACTTGTGTTATTTAGAACTATGTGCCTTGGGAATGTGATGTCTTGATAATACAAATTTCAGTCATTTCTAATTTTATGTAATGATTTCTCTCTCTTATTAAAATATCTGCAGGACAGGAAAGCGTGTTTTTAGTGGTGCCTGGGAATGAAGGTACATCTTGGAATTGTCTTCTCTGAAGATTGCTCCTCACTCCTCTTTCTTAAATCTTTGGGCCCTAATGTGACCTATTTCCAGGGGCACAGATCAAGGAAGGAAGCCAAAAACCAAAATCTGGTTTACGCAAGAGTAAGTTTCCGTCGGAGGCAGCACATTCCCGCCTCACTTGTGTGGAGTGGTGTGACTCTGCGCCGTGGGCTCTCTGCACTGTCTCAGCCTCGCCGGACTTTACCAAAAGTCTTATGAGCATCTTCTCTAACGAGCGCACAGTCTGTCTTCCGAGGAGAAGCTTCCAGCTTCAGACTCTCCCCCCGACTTCACTCGTAAGCCATCACGTGGGCTCTAAGCCTTTCGCGCGTGCAGAGGGGAGGAGTGAAATGACCAACCCAGAATTTAGTGTGCAGTTGTGTTGTATTACGCACACCCACACTGTCGCACAACCATCTCCACTGCCGTGCCCCCATGATCTTCACTTTTGCCCGCTGGAACTCTGCCTAAAAAACTCCCATGGCCCTGCCCCTGCAAGCCGCCGTTGCTGCCTCTGTGAGCTGGAGGCCTCTAGGGACAAGTACGAGGAACCCTGCAGCAGGCACCCTTTGGTGACAGCGTAGTTCATGTAGCCGAATGTCTTCATTTTCCTTTCTCCTGAGCCTCTTTCTTGTGTTCATTGGACATTTGTTTCTTTTCTCTGGAGAAATTTTTACTCAAATCTTTTGCCTGTTTCTTAATCTTTTTGTTTGTTTTTTTGCTGGGTTGTGAGGGTTCTTTACATACTCTGGACATCAATCTCTTTTTATAAAATTGTTTTGGACACATTTTCTCCTATTTTGTGGGTTGTCTTTTCACTCTGTTGATCGTGTCCTTTGATGCACAAAAGTTTTAATTTTGATGAAGTCTAAATTGTCTGTTTTTTTCTTTTGTTTCTTATGCTTTTTGATACTCGAGAAATCATTAACCAACATCATGAATCTTTCCCCGATGTCTTCATCCAACAGTTTTACAGTTTTAACTTTTGTGTTAAATCTTTGATCCATCCTGAGTTAACTTTTTATGTCATGCAAGGTAGACACCCAACCTCTTTCTCTGCAGGTGACTATTAAGTCTCCCAGGGTCACTCATTGAGGAGACTGCCCTTTCCCAACCGAATGGTCTTAGCGTCCTTGTCGAATAGCTTTAAAATAGTCATTTCCCCACCTTCTTGTGTTGAAATGTCACACAGGTTTTAGATTTACTTTTGTTGTTCATTACCTTCCCCACCAGTTACAGCTGGGGTACCGAGGGCGACCAGATTCACTGTGGAGAGTCTACAGGAGAATGTTCTGTCTGTCTGTCTGTCCACATCTGTATTTATTTCTTCATGCCCTGTGTTGTTGGGTCTGAATTTAGCTCTGTTTGTTGTGTATTTTCATCAGCTTCAAGCAGACATTCAAATTTCCTGCCTTCAAACATTGATCCGCTTTGCCGAGTTCAACTGTAACTGGTCAACAGAGACGGATGGTGAAGATCCCACTCCCACATCTTTAGTGTTTTGTTATCAGGAAACTCTTTTGTTTATAAACAAAGTATTTGGTGGAATACAGCTGTGGCAGAAAGTCGAACTGCCGCATTTTGTGTGATGTCAACCGCTTAGTTCCCTGAACATGTGTCTATCGGGTGTGTGTTACACGCTGGGAAACGTTCCGAGGATAGAGGAGTTAAACAGAGCAGATGAAATCCTTGTTTGCAGGGAAATTATGCTCTAGTGAGGAGCAAATGTTTAATAAAAGGGGGAAACCACACTCATCTGCAAGAAGACAAACTAAATACCTCAAAAAACCAGGCACTTGATTCCGGCCAGACTTGCCAAAGATTTCCATTCACGCTCATTTATTTCAACAGACTAACCCTGCAACTAGCCCTCCTCACCCCAGAAGCATGCTCCTAGCACAGTGACCACTGAATTGACTAAAAAATTTCATAATCACTACACACAAAATTTTCAGTTCTCTAGGTCGTACTAGATAAGGTGTGATTGAGCAAGTATAAAGGCAAGACTTTCTGTGAATCTGCATGCAATTTGTTTGACAAAACCTTTTAAAAGCTCAAAAATTCAAAACTTTTCCACCAAATCCTTGAGAAGGATGCACCTTCCTCATCATGGCCTGGGCCCCAGGAGTCTGTTCATTGCTCCTGGCCGTCTACGCAGCAATCAGAGACACATACACATGAAGAGACAATGATGAACCTCAGTGTCAGGTGAGCCGGCCAGCCAGGATCTGAACTCCAGAGGCGCCACTTACTCTCTGTCTGTGGAGTACGGATAACGAGGCCTACCTCTCGGAACCATTGCAGGAATTAGATGTGATAAGGGATGCAGAAAACGGTCAGAGCAGCTGGGGATATCTAGGGGTGATAGCAAGTGTCAAGTAAACATTACCCATCACTTTTGTGTTATTACTCACAGTAAACAATGGCATGAGTCATGGGAATGTTAATGTCTGTACAAAGTGGGGTTTTCTACGATCTCTTTGGGAGATGATGCCGTTAGACACAGTGGCAGAGAAGCTGAGAGAGAAAAACCTCCTCTTCTCTGACACTCATTCCAGTTGGAGTTGGAAAATTTTCTTTCATTCTTTTTTTACACCTTTATTATTTTTATTTTGTTACGTTAGTCACCCAACAGTCCATCATTAGTTTTGGCTTTTTTAATTTTTTAATTTTTTTATAAACATATAATGTATTATGAGCCCCAGGGGTACAGGTCTGTGAGTTGCCGGGTTTACACACTTCTCGGCACTCACCAGAGCGCACACCCTCCCCAGGTCCCATCATTAGTTTTTCATGTCATGTTCCATGACACTGTTTGCGTGTAACACCCATTGCTCCATGCAATCCGTGTCCTCCTGAATACCCACCACCGGGCTCACCCATTCCCCCACCCTCTCTCCTCTGAAACCCTCAGATTGTTTCCCGGAGGCCACAGTCTCTCATGGTTCATGTCACCCTCTGATACCCCCCAACCTTCATTCTTCCCAGCCTTCTTAATTCCATTACAGTTTTCAATTATCAGCATCTTTCCAACCCCATTTTTTGCCCACCTTTTCCTTTTCTCTGCCCTCAGCCAGCACAGTCACGTGTTGTCTCCGGTGACACAGGACATCGTGTGGTGGGACTAACTCAGCCGTGAGAGCTGCGGTCGGCAGCAGCCCGGGGGTTCAGTTCCCACCCAGCGGAAACAGGACAGAGTCCCCACCAGAGGCTGGATGACTTGCTACCTAGCAGGAAGCCGGAGAGTCTTTTGAGATACCTTCTACTTTGGGGGCTCGCCATCTTCTCTGCCTCTCAGAAACAGGAACAACGGGTCCACTCCTAGACAAGACCTCATCAGGGACCTTGGACGGCCTTCTGTGTATGCCATCATCCTCCTGAGTCTCAGCGGCTTGATCTACTTCAACAATTTGGTTTATAATTTTTTTTCTGTATTCTTAAACATTATTTTGGGAAAAGAAAATCCGCTTTCTTAAGGTAATTTATTCTCGTGTTCCCAGACTTAAATTAATTTTTGGCTATGAACTCAAAGGATAAATCTTCTCTTTTGAACAGAATGTTTTTTAATTATGCACTGTAGAAAATGTAAATTCTCGTGTTCCTTCATTAATCTGAATATTTTGTGAGAAACAAAGAACATAAGAAAAAAGTCAGTGTAGGAATCTTTTATTTTAACAGTAAAAAGATATTTCTAGGGGGTGTTTCAGTATTGATCTCACAGTTTCAGTGGGAGACGTTCATCCAACCCCATAACATTCAACTTCAATTAGAACCCATGGGAGGCTGGATCCGGAATTTATAAACTTGGTTCCACTCCCAGGTAGGGCCCTGATGGTGGGTCTTGGGTCCGTTCAAGTCCTTTGTCCTGCCCTTCATCTGAAACATGGAATGATAATGTACCTTCAGCTTACTTTGCAGGTTTGCTATGGGAGTTGTATAAAGCAGAAACTTCCCAAATGTTTTGGGGGGAAATAGGGTGCTTTGTTCTCTTCTTTGATTTGTTTTTTGTTACCCTGCTCATTTGGAAAGTTAAAACACTAAGAGAGCTCATAAATTGTGTTTGACAAAGTGGGACACAGTTGCAAATGTTGAGAAACACTAAGTGGAAGTATGTGCTTTGTACAAATGTTCTTACACTAAAAGCATTGTAAGCATTCTTTTCAGTGAATAAAACTACTTTTTGCTCAATAAGCAAATAGAAATTTAGATATATTATACTTTATTAACTAAGACAGAGACGCAGTCACATAAACTTTTCAAGATTTGGGTTGGACTGAAAATTGTTCTGAGTTCCCTAAATGACACCATTTAAGAGCTCTTTCCAGCCCCTGCTGACTTGGGTGGTGGGTAATGCACCATGTGGGCCAGTACTCTGGCTGGCTTGGGGGGTCTCAGAGGTGAAGGAGTGAGTTGGGGTCAGCAGATGTGGTAGAGACTCCTGGCTGTGATCTGAGGAGTCCATGGCCTGGGGGGAGAGAGCACAACACTCACTTCCTAAGGCTGTGGCCTCTGTACATTTGCCCACATCAGCTCCTGCCTGCCTGTACCTCCTAGCCCATCTCCTCAGACCAAAGTTATCCCCTTGATTATTTTAATTTCTTAATTTTTACTTAAATTACCATTAGTTAACATACACGGCAGTATTGGTATCAGTGTACAATGTAGCGATTCAACACTGTACGATGCCCCGCGCTGATCACGACGCGTGGTCTCCTTCATCCCCGTCGCCTGTTTGACCGTCGCCCACCCACCTCCCCTCCATCACCACCACTTTGTTCTCTATAGTTAGAGTCTGTTTCCTGGTTTGCCTCCCTCTCTCTCTCTTTGCTTGTTTGTGTTGTTTCTTCAATTCCACATAGGAGTGAAATCATATGACATCTGTCTCTGACTGACTTCACTCAGCATCCTACCCTCTAGCTCCATCCATGTTGTTGCAAATGGCAAGATTTCATCCTTTTTGTGGCTGGGTAATACTCCATTGTACATATGGACCACATCTCTTTATCCATTCATCAGTCGATGGACATGTGGGTTGCTTCCCTCATTTGACTATTGTAAATAATGCTGTTACAAACACAGAAGGGCGTGTAGCCCTTTGAATGGGTGCTTTTGTATTTGGGAGGTAAACACCCAGAAGTGTGATTGACGACCATAGCATGTACTGTCTGGGACTTTTGAGGACCCTCCATACTGTCCTCCAGGCGACCACACTAGTTTGCATCCCCACCAACAGTGCACTAAAGTTCCCCGTTCTTGTTTTAATTGCATTTCCATAATGTTATTTGCTCCAGTCCTGCCCCTTTAGGAAAGACCCAATTGAAAGAGGACATGAGAAACAGTGTAAGACAATTTCCTGATTCTTTTTGCCTGTCATAGCAAACTCTTCTTGTGCTATCAGCATCCCTCGTGTATGTCCAACCACTCGTTGAAAACATGTTTGTTGAGAGTTATTATATCCCAGAAACTGGGCCAGGCTCTGAGAATACACACTAACTACAACAAATGGAGTTCACGATTTAGTGGGACGTGCAGTCAGTGAAGAAGGTCATTTTAGGGTATGTTGTATTTACGTGGGGACTAATGAAGGGAATTTACCTTGCTGTCCTATTTACCTTGCTGTCGGAAGTGTTGTGACCTGTGTTTGTTCCTTCCGTCCACCCCTTTCCCCTCCACTTACCACCCCCTAGCTCCATCCACTTCTCACATACACACTTACTGGCATCTAAGAAAGGGCAACATTTTCTAGGGAATAAACAGCTGGTTAACTGGTAAGTGTTGTCCAAGATTACTTTAAAAGTCACATTTATAAGTGAGAATGTGAAACCAGATTCTCTGCCAAATTACCAGTTTTTCAGCTACAGCCTGGACTCTGTCAAATCTGCTTTATTTATTAATAACTCACTTAACATCAGGCAAGATTTGCTTGTTCCAGTGAACTTGAGCGAAAGCACCACAGAATCATCTGCCTTCTATGCTCTTCCTCTGGCCGTAGTTCTGAGATGGTGCCACCTTGTCATGTGGGGTGATTCCTCATAAGCGCCCCTGACCCTTCAAATCACCAGCTCCTTTTATGACCATCAGAGAACGATGACTCCACACGGATTAGCATTTGGGCCAGACCTGAATCCTGCAGCCTCTCAGCAGTGGGAAACCTCAAGACAAATTTCCACCCAGATTACTTAGCCACTCTTTGCACTCATCCTCAGTTAAAAATCTGCAATTAGGGGCGCCTGGGTGGCTCAGTGGATTAAGCCGCTGCCTTCGGCTCAGGTCATGATCTCAGGGTTCTGGGATCGAGTCCCACATCGGGCTCTCTGCTCTGCAGGGAGCCTGCTTCCTCCTCTCTCTCTGCCTGCCTCTCTGCCTACTTGTGATCTCTCTGTCAAATAAATAAATAAAATCTTTAAAAAAAATCTGCAATTATTCCTTAAGCCCCAAATTCCTGTTATTGGCCTACTGATCTCTACATAGAAAAGACAGCAGGTCTCCAAAGAAGCGTGTGCTTGTGTAAGAAAGATGAAACAGGACAAGGGTCCCAGCACCAGCCAGCAGAGAAGGAGCCCCGTCTCCCGAGGTCAACGTCCCCGCAGGGCTGTGCTCAGTGCCTCATATGCTCGTTTTTGTAGCTAAGGTGTTGGTGGCTCAGGGCTTAAAGATTTACCCAGAATAGGCCACTTTTTAAAAGATGAATATCTAAAAACGTCCCAGATGGTTACTCTCCCTCTAACAACAGCAACTCACAAACATTTGTGGAGCATTACAGAGCTTAGGAAGCCATGGGTCTGGCAAAATTGGCCCTTTTTATGCAAATGACATTTTTTAAACATACCCATGTCCTGCTCATGTCCATCAGTAAAACACTCAAATGATGACACCGCAAGTGTTCGAATTACGAGCAGGCACGATGTATTCTGTTACTGGAATAAAAGAGCGATGAGAAATTGAACTATTGGCCCCCAAAACTGTCACCTCTTCCCGCACACAGGCTCTGTGCCATGTCACCTTGCCGTGCCTTCCGTTGCGGGTGGGTTTGTTTCCTCCCACACTGAGGCTGGGCTGGGCCGACATCGCACACTGGCCAACAGGGTGAAAGCTGCTGCCAAAACGGGGCCTTGCCCTCCATGCTTCTGCCATTGCCCAGAGGAGCGTTGACCCGCCTGGAGCACTGGCAGGAGGAGGGACAAGGAAAGAAGGCATGGGCCCACATGTAACTTGGAACCAACTGAACAGCCCAGCTTTGCTCTCAGCCAAACTACAAACAGGGGAGCAGGAATGAAGGTAAGAACACTTGGGGGTCATTGGTGGGTCTCCATGGAGACCGCTGTTTCCTTCTTTGTATGTTCTGTGTTTTCTGACGTTGCTGCCGTTATCATGCTCGTAAATAAGATGACGCTGTGTATCTCCACTAGCCTGAAGTGAACTGTAACTGAGAAGGTCCCTGAAAAATGTTAGACATTTCTCCTGTGCTGTTTGCCACAGGCCCTGCTGTATTCCCAGAATACAACCTTGGAAAACAAAGCATCACAATTCTACTTTCATACTCTTTCCTCAGGTTTGAATAACCACAGTCATAAATTAGAGTCTCTGTTTAAGTCTGAATCATGCACCTACCACTAACAGTTGGACTTTGATTCAGAGGGATGTTTTTAGTACTTACTTTATGGGGTTGAGAGATGGATTCAGATGGTCCTGTAGAGAAAGGCTAGTAACCTACTCATGATTTTCAAATGCACCCTAGGCTTAAGCTTTACACTTTATATAACTCACTACCTTTCTAAACATCAGTTTAAATGTAATGATAAGCAGGTGCATTTATAACGGCAATAGACGTATGAGGTATCTAGGAAGAAAACTAACAAATTAGGAGCCAAATTCTTAGGGAAAAAATGACATAATCTTATTAAACTTTTTTAAAATATATAAACAGAAAAGAAATCACATTCCTGGGTTGGAAAATAATATCGTTAAAATTTCCTTCAAAGTAAATACAAATTTAGTGCAATACCAATCAAAATTCCAAGAGGATTTCTTTGATGGACCTTAGCAAGTTGATTCTGAAATGGACCAAGTGCGGCCAAGACCAAGGCCTTTCTAGGTTGAAAATCTCTCCGCATGCAATCAAACTATCAAATACTGATTGCATTTATGTTCCTGGCACAGTCCCAGACGCTGAGGTTACTGTGACTAGTGAGATCAGCCCACAACAGTCCGGTAGTCCTGGAGAATGCTATCAGGGAGAACCACGTGACAGCGAGGGGGCTGCCCTAGCGTTCTAGCAGGAAGTGAGGTGCTCTGTGGAGCCAATTGTGAGCTGTCATGGAAGGTGCCATGCTTCTGATTATGGTCCTACAAACTATTTCTCCTGAAATCTTACAATCAGGGGTTATTCTTAATTAATATCAAAGCCTGTGGAATTTCTCTAGGCTGCTTCCACAACGGTTTTTCCTTCTAGGAGTTCATGGATTTGAAAGATGAATTTTTTAACACAAAATAGCTTAAAGTTAAAAAATAATGTGTTTATAATAATCTGTAATGGTATAATTTCAGAATGTACATCACCAGAGACCTATTTGGAGAAGGGCCTGGAGATACTATTCTAAATATAATGCAGCCGGTGGCCTCACCAGGAACACGGTTGGAGCAAATGTGCCAGCAACACACGTCCTGCTTGTCAGCAGAGCAGGTGGGTGCCACAGGGAGTCCATAACGAAGAAATGAGGACTTCTCCCAAAGTCACCCTCAGCCGCTGGTTCACGTCCAAGTTCACACTCCAACATACCTCAGTACCTGGGCCCTGAAGGAGGGAGAAAGCATAACCAATGCAAGGAATGTCCAGAGTGAAAAACTGTGAGCATAAAAAATAACTTTCTTTGTTTCAGGAGATTTTGTCTTTATTTACATTGTCTGACATATATATGAAGTATACCATTCACCTGTTATGTGGTGCTTATCATTAAATAATTAATGAAAGAAAGACAAGACTGTTGAGGGGCCAATCTTCTATCTACACTTCTGCACATGCAAACATATAAAAACTGAGTAACAGTTCATATTTAAAAATTACATATAGGTAATGTGTATGTCTATTTCAATTCAGCATTTCCTAGATTAATAGTGCATTCTCTGGTGACTATGAAAATGCTAGCTTGTTCTACTTGAATCTTTCTTACGAGTTATTTATAAATCATAATCCATTATGTATTTCAAAATTTAGTTTCTGATTCTGCATTTACCTTAATGCTGACTTCGATACCTACAAGGTATTTCCAAAGTAGAAAAATCAACAAAATTAAAGGCCTTTTAGCACTTTTCTTTATACGACTTTGAATTTAGAGTTCAAGGCTGAAAAACATTTGTTACTTGACTGCATTCTCATTTATAGTCCCAGTGAAATGTAAGTCAAACTGGGTCTTGCTTTGGATTGGAGACTTTGGCCTGGGTACGGAGGATCTTAGAGCTGAAAGATGTGCCCTTCAACCCAGTTACACAGAATCACACAGTTCAACATTATAAGACCACTGTTTAAAAACAAAACTTTGGTAAACTTCCCAGTTAAAATCAGAATATTAACTACATGTAATTTTTTTGAAAAACTTCAAGGGTTTTGAAAGGAAGCAGAATATGCTGGATATAATTTAACAGGGTAGGCTCACAGCTAAAGACCATATGTTACTAGCAGAAATAAAAAGTGCCAAGAAACACATTCAGAATTTTCAAAATTTTACCTTGACAGTGTTTGGTCCTGTTCAGATTTGAAGGCCTAGTGAAATCAAAATGAGAGTTCCAAAAATTTTTGATTTTAGTAATTTTTGCCAATTTAGTCATGATTTTGTAGAGGGGTAAATTTTGGATTTCCTTACTTTACCATTTTTGCTTCTCCTTTTTTGAAGGACAGTTTGCTGCATGTAGAAATCAGCTGTTAGTGCTATTAAGGATACACTGGCCAGGAGAGTTCCCTCCTCTCTTATTGCTTTCAAGATTGTTTCTGGGTCTTTTGATACTTTGATTCTTCTAGGTGTGTCTCTCCTTGAGTTTTCTGAAATTTGTTTGAGTTTCTTAGATGTGTAGATTCTAATTTTTTCATCAAATTTGGGAAAGAATATCCTTTCTCCCCCTTTCTCTCCTTCCTCTCCGTTGGGACTCCCATAATGCGTATGTTGGTGTGCATAATGGTGCCTCACAGATCTCCGAGACCCTGCTGTTTGTCTTTATTTCTTTTTCTTTGTTTCTCAGACTGGATAATATCAGTTGATTTATCTTCAAATTTTCTGTTTCTTCCTTCTGACAACTCAATCTGCTCTTAGCTGCTACACTGAATTCTTTTCATTTTAGTCATTCTATTTTTCAGTTTCTGAAGTTCTCTTTGGTACTACTTTATAATTTCTATCTGCTTATTCATATTCTCTTTTTGGTAAAACATCACACTTGTACTTTCCTCTAGTTCTTTGGACCTCAAACCAAGTCTAACATTGTTCCTAAGACATGTGTACAATAGCTGACTTAATGTCTATGCCTACAAAGTCCAATGTCTCTGATTCCTCATGAAGAGTTTCTCTTGACTTTTTTTTTTTTTCTGTGATGAGCCAAGCTTTCCTGTTTCAGGATATTTCATAATTTTTGTTGAAACCTGGGCATTTTAAAGAATAAGATGTGGCAGCTCTAGGAGTCAGACCATGTCCTTGCCCCAGAAGTGCTATGCTTCTTTCTCTTCGTTATTATTATGCTGCTGCTGTTTGTTTTGTGACTTTCCTGAATTAATTCTGTGAAGTCTGTGTTCTCTGTTCTATGTGGTCACTGAAGTCTCTGCTCAGGGAGGGGTGTGGCCCGATAATGACTGAACGGAGACTCCCCTCAAAGTCTGGAGGTGCAAGTTCCCTAAGCTTGGCTGTGAGGCTTTGTGTGTGTGTTGGAGTCTCTTGGACCCTCTGACAGTCACTTTACCACACTGGGTCACGCATTCCATCCTGCTTGTGAAGACCCTCACGGCAGACACGAAATGAGAGACTGGAGCCCTCACAGATCTTTCCTGGGCAGCATGGGCATGGCTTTTTATATTCTCGGGGATTTTATATTCTCGGGAATATGCTGGAATTTCCCAAGCCCTGTGAGCATGTCATCCGCAGGTTTTCCTTCTGTTACTTTGGTCAGCATCTTGTTTGCCGACAGAGTCACTGCTGCCTCAGGCAGCTGCTGTGTTAAGTGATTGCCACTGGTGTTTTTCAACAAATGCCCCAGGGCAAAGACTGTTTATATGGAGGAAGCTCTGCACCAGGCCAAATAAAGACAGGTCCTTGAATGGAGGTTTCCCAAGAACTGCCAGACCCGTCCAGTAGCAGCAGTGATCTGGGCACGGACTCAGGTCAGCTTCAAGCCCGTCCTACGCCATCCAGGGGTGTCTGGTCTCTGCTCTGCTGCTTCCCACCCCCAGGACTGTGGGGCTGTCTGTTTCCAATGCCACTGCAGAGCGGGTGCAGAAGG
Source organism: Meles meles (assembly GCF_922984935.1). Classification (NCBI taxonomy): domain Eukaryota; kingdom Metazoa; phylum Chordata; class Mammalia; order Carnivora; family Mustelidae; genus Meles; species Meles meles. The sequence goes on from NW_025721603.1 coordinate 377,926, forward strand.
GCTGGAATAGGAAAAGTTAAAATGCCGCAGAAGAGCTTACCAAGATTCACTCATTTTTCTTGAATAAAAACTCCTTGCAATGTTGCCAGCCTTTGGTTAAATTCTAGCACATTGAAGAAGTTTATTTTTTTTAAAGATTTTATTTATTTATTTGACAGACAGAGATCACAAGTAAGCAGAGAGGCAGGGTGTGGGGGAGAGAAGCCCCCCCCAAGTGAGAACCCTGGGATCACGACCTGAGCCGAGAGCAGAGACTTTAACCCACTGAGCCACCCAGGCACCCCTGAAGTTTATTTTTTCAATTTTGCCAATGTTCTCATTACTTTTACCGAAGAACAGATTTTTCAGGTCCCTACTCCACATTCTGGGAGTGCTGTTTAACCTGCACATGGGAATTTTAAAATAGTGTGTGTTCACCGAGTAAAAGGTGGCTAACGTCTAAAATGCAGAGTACTTAGAGATGACTAAATAGGTCGCAAACACAGAAGGCCTGAAGAATTCGAAACAAAGAAACACCAGCGGAGAGGAGCACCCCCGCCCCTGGGGGACACTCGGGTCTATGGGCAGGGCACCAGGCTGAGCAGAGCCTCGCTGGGCGGGGGCTCCCAGAAGGGACACTGCCACACCTGCCCACGCTCATCCACTGGCGACGGCGGAAGCCACACACCTGCCACTTGCTACACAAACCCCAGCATTGCCCGCTGGCAAAGGAGACCCCTAGAGTCCAGGTTTCCTATCCCAGAGCTGGGTCATTGGAGGCAAAGTGGGGTCAGAGAGGCAGGAGGGAGTCCTCTGAGAGCGGAAAAGCCCCGCATCGTGCTGAGCCCAGCTGGAGTCCCTCTGTCGTCCCCGCAGAGGCCAAGAACGCCAGCCCCGGGTGGCAGCTTTTTATTCAAATGACGCCCCAGATGCATCAGAACACAAAGTCGCTTATCTAGGAAGCCTTTCTCTTATCAGTCGATGTCCCCATTTTCCCCTGTGCTCCTCGGGTGGGTCCTTCTATTTCCTGCAATGCTGCTCATCTCAGGTCTCGGCGGTCCAGCCAGGTAGCCAAGAGCCTGACGTCTGTGAGCCTCTGCCCAGTAGCACAGCTGGCGGGTGAAGGACATTGGGAGGCCGAGTCACGAGCAGCCCGGCTGATCCCACTCACCATACTGCGGTGGCATGATTAAGCTCCAAAATGTAAACCGAAGGGAGCAGACCAAAGGGTAGAGTCAGGAGCCACTCAGCCGCAGTGAGCAAGACAAGCCACCGTCCTGGTGGGGGCTTGCCTGCAGCTGGCTCTTACGATTTCCCGGGGCAAAAACCTCCCGAGGGAGATTTTTAAATAACTCTGAGATGTCACAACACCTTCCTAGCTGTGTGTCTATTTACAAAACGAAGACTTGGTTTTGGGAAAGCATAAAAACTGAGCACAGTTAGCTACAGGACACAATAAAGAGCCACACCGGAGGAACGGGTACCTAGCGGGAGTTGAGCTATTTCAGAGAGCATAAAATGCACCAGAACTGATATTTTATGAATCTCCTTGTCATCCTGAGTGTTTTATGGTGGTTTCCTTTTATTCTCCACCTAAAAATATGATGTGACTCACCCTAGTTCGTCAACATTGGAATTTAAGGGGGGAAATAATGTAAAATGCAATTTTCTGGAATACAAAATGCAGGCAACAGGGTGAAGAAGAAACGGAAATAAACCCCTTTTGTTCACAAGTCATTTCAGGGCACCAGCATCCACTCTAGACTGGGAGAAACAAGCTGAGAGTTGTGGAAGGGGAGGGAGGGGAGGGGATGGGATAAGTGGGGGATGGGCAATAAGGAGGGCACAGGATGTGACCGACGCTGGGTGTCACACACAACCAGTGAGTCATTGAACACTACGCCAAAAACTAACGATGTGCTGTGAGGGCCTGTTTAGCCAGAGTGATGCCATCCCGGTTAAACAGCCGTTTTGTTGTTTATGCAGTAAAACTTAAACTGACCCTGCCCCCCTCCCCCAGGGAACTTACTTAAAAGCAAGTCCCGGAAACCAGTCCCAGGTAACAAAACCCAAATACAAGGGTGGGTCAGGCCAGGTGGAGACATCTGATCAGTGGGGCGCACACTGTCTTCCTAGATACCAAGGAGTGTGGGCCCGCCTTTTGGGCGCCAATTCTGACCAAGGTGATAGGCTTGTTCAAGTGGCTACCATGGGGTAAACTGTAATTCAATTGGTCACTTATGTGTGACCTAGCATGACTGTGCAGGTTTCTCTGTGTGTTACAATGTCATCGGCCACCTGTGTGTGGCCAGGCCCAACCACATGGCCTTTGCCCTTAAAAGCTAGTCTGTAACACAGAGAGAGGTCACCTCTTTATAAGAGAAAGCCCCGACCCGTCGGCTTGACGGTTGTTTTGATTCTCGATGCTTTGTGTGAGATAAAGCTTTGCTTGACGTTTGCTTTGTATCAATCTCACTCCTTTGATCACGGACCCATTATTGAGGGACATAACAGTACTATATGTTGGCTAATTGAATTTAAATTAAAAAAAAAAGAAAAGTAATGGTCAGTTCTGTTAAGATTATAGAGGTAGGACAAGAAGAGAAAGAAAAGATTCAAAATGACAGATCACAAAATTTCTGCTATTGCCAGATGATTAGGTAACCAGACTGTGAGTTATTATGGGGAAAGTACCTCTTTGAAGAATTCTGGGAGATTATCTTCACTCCTGAGGTCGGATCAGAACTAGGTTTGATTTCCCAGTGTCAGTCACAGAAAACCGTAGCCCCAAACCATGAGGAGCCGTGTGCCGACTGCAGAGGGAGTCCTGCCTCCTGCTGCCCTCCCAGCTTCCAGGCAGCTGGTGTCACACTCCTGAGAGCAGTAAACAGCTACATCAGGGCTCAGGGACAGCGCACTCAAGTTCCCCCTGGAGCACCTGGCAGGTTTCCCAGTGGAATCAGCCGGCAGGAGCATCAGAAGCCTGGCAGCATGACTGCAAAAAGAACATGGGCCGCGAGTTGTTGCACGGCTTAACACCACTGCTTTGTGTTGCAGCTTTCAGGGTTAGACTGTAGGATATACAGATCTGTGGGCTTTCGTGTCCTTGTCTGCTCGAAAGAGGACCATGTCAGGGGTGGGCAAAGGGCCCAGGCACAGTTCTGCAGGACTAACGCAGCTGGCTCTTCTCCCCAGGAGCTGGTGACCCAGTGCAGCTGTTCCAACAGCAAGAGCCCAGCCCAGTTTGGAGCTCAAGGAGCAAGACAGGCCTGATATCGCCACGAGCTGCCGGCCTCGTTTCACTGATGGCTGCATTTAAACAGTCCTCTCTTTGGTACTTTCACAGCAGATGGACCCGATGCCCACCCTTTGGAGCTCCCTCCTAACTGTGGCTGCATCGGTACTGCTGTGCCCTTGGACGGGGAAGACCCGCCGATAGTTCGGGCTCGCAAGTCTCGAGACGGCAGTCTGCATTTCACCCATGCTTCTGTTGCCCTCCTCACCTTCAAAAAGCAAATGACCAGGGCCACATCTGGAGAGCCTCCTCTGGAGTCTTTGTCGACATGGGTGTCAAACTCTCTATGCAAAGTATATTCTGCAAAAAACATACCTCCTCACTTTTTTTAAGGGTCCCACTTTAAAAAAATAAGGAAATATAATTAAGATACAATGTTATAGTAGTTTCAGGTGTACAATATCCCGACTCAACAACGCTGTACAGTGCTCCGTGCTCAGCATGGTAAGGACAGTCACCATCTGTTCCCATCACAAGAGTATTGATGATAGTCTCTATGCTGTACTTTTCATCTCTGTGACTTCTTTGTTTTATGATTGAAGGTTTGTGCCTCTTCATCCCTTTATCTGTTTTGCTCATCCCTTCCCAGCCTCCCCTCTAGCAACCACCAGTCTATTCTCTGTGCTCGAGCCAGTTTGTTTGTTCATTTGTCTTGTGGGTTTTTTTATTCCATATGAAAGTAAAATCAAATACCGTTTGTCTTTCTCTGTCTGATTTATTTCACTCAGCATAACACACTCTAGGCCCATCTGTGTTGTTGCAAAGAGCAAGCTCTCATTCTTTTTGGTGGCTGAGTAACATTCCTTTCTGTATGTGTATATCTTCTTCATCCATTCATCTATAATTTGACCTTTGGCTAATTCAGGGGTTGAAATTACCTCCTAAGAGGCTAGCTAATTGCTTTTTTGAATCTACACTAGCTTCAAATTGAGCCTATTCTCAGAGGGACATAGGCTTAGTGACAGAAAATGTTCCAAGCCTTTCTATAGTCATAGCTCCTGAGCAAACTCAGTCTGTACTTGGGTTTAACTGGCATAGGACTATTGAGTTCACAAGGAAGCATATCTTTTTTAAAAAAAATTAAAATTAATTCCTTAATTATCAGTAATTACCCTTAGCTTCCTTTAAAGCAAAGATGCTTAACACAGAAAGAAAAAATATACTGTAAGTTCAAACCATCTTTATACTTGTTTTCCTTTATCTGGCTCAAGAAAGTGTTTCAAGGTCTACCTAATTTTTAGATTAGAAAGAGACATTTTGGGACAAAGTATCACTTCATAAGGTACATATTAGCTCCTGCTGGAGTCCTAAGTTATAATACGTTAAGGTTATAATTACATCAGTGAGTGATACCCACTGGGATGCTTGCCTCCCACAAATGGATAAAAATTCCATGTTGGGCAATTTCTAATCTGCAGCCTCTAAATCTACTTTCAATGTGTTCCCCACATGAGCGCTACCATGGCAGTTAGCTCACTAGTTCCCACAACCCTTCCCACGGACCAGGTTTCCAGGTCTGGCATCCAGGTCTACCCTTGGGAACCACTGATTGTCCTGTCTAGGCCTCCTCTTCTAGTCCTTAAAATTAGCAGGTCTTTTGGGGCACCTGGGTGGCTCAGTGGGTTGGGCCACTGCCTTTGGCTCAGGTCGTGAATTCGGGGTCCTGGGATCGAGCCCCACATCGGACTCTCTGCTCAGCAGGGAGCCTGCTTCCCCATCTCTCTCTGCCTGCCTCTCTGCCTGCTTGTGATCTCTGTCTGCCAAATAAATAAATAGAATCTTAAAAAAAAAAATAGCAGGTCTTTCTCGGCAGAGGATTTTAGGGTTCTTTCTTTGAGGCTCGTGTAAGTTCCAGCTTCCTTGGGAGGGATGGGGAAGGAACCCACACGGTCACCGGCTCCCCCGGGTCAGGGGAGAGAAGGTGGGGTCCATGGGGTCAGTGGGGTCAGGGCAGAGAAGGGTCCGCTGTCCCGCACCTGCTCTGTCTGGCACCTGCAGGGCCGTCCTACAGGTAAAGGCCGTTTCCGTTCGTTATTTCTCAGGACTGACACCTGAGAAAAATGTCTTATGTCCCTTCAGTCCATTTTCCGTGTCCTCAAAGATGGGGTGTTTGCAAGCATCCGGCACGAATGTGACCTTCTCCCTGAGCTTACCTAGAAAGTGAGCCAAAAGGAAGGTAAGAACGAGTGTTCGGTAACAATCGGCTTTACAGTCCGGACTGCTGGGCCAGGGTGCAGAGGCTCGGGGCAAGTTCCCCGCAGGACCGCTGGCCGGAAAGTGACGGGAGATTCGTGAGTAACGAAGCGGGAAGACGGCGGGTGCGTCAGGAGGGGCCGCCCGGGACGACCCAGGGGCCCCCGCCCCACGCCCTCCCTGGGGCCCGGCCGGACCCTCCGCACCGGGAGCCCGACCGGCCATGTGTCCCCGCAGCGGGCCGGCGCGGACGGCAGAGCGAGCCCAACGGCCGCTGGAAACAGAACGGGGCGAGCGCGGGCCCATCCGTGCGGCCCCACAGCCAGAGCCGGTGCGGGACCCAGAAGCTGAGACGGGACCCCAGAGTCGGGGCTGCGGCCTCTCCCCGGCCTTGGTTCCCCGGCGACGCGGCGGAAACGCGAGCCTGGACTGTGCCGGCGGGGCCCAGGGATGCAGCCTGAGGGGTGAGTCCAAGCTTGGCCTGGGGGCGTAGCCCAGGTTCAGGTCAGAAGAGCGGGCGGCCAGGGCAGGGCCGCTGGGACTGGTAGGTGCGTGAGACAAAAGGTCAGGCGTGGAGGCAAGAGCCCAAACCAGGATGTAGACTCCAGATCCTTTCTGCGATGGACCATACATTGTGAACTAAAGCCAGTTTGCAAAAATGGGTTTTTTTTCCTCATGTAACTGTGAAGTCCAGCAGCGGTAGAGGTTTCACTCCGTACTTCCCTGCCAGTTCACCCACATCAAAATCCCCGTAACCCTCAAAGAAAAAGAATGAGAAAGGACTTGGATCTGGACCCAAAGTGCTGGGCAACTTGGAGCCCTCTGAAATGGCTGCTTGACCAGAGGGCAGAGACTCGACGCTACCTAGAGTTTATGGGGAATAAAGGATGTGTTGACGTTGGAGACCCTGCCACAGGCTTCGGAAGGGCTGACCGGCCGGGCCATGCTGAGGAAGGGTCTGCAGGCGTGCCTGGTGCCAATGTGGTCCATCCGGCCTTGCTTCTGTTCCTGCAAACCCTCACGGCTGTGGCTTGCGGCCCTGAAAACCGGGAGCCCCATCTGCCTCCAGCACCAGCACGTGTAAACACAATGCCCACGAGGTCTGGAGATTCTCCCCTGGACGAATGAGGGGGAACAATACCTAAGTAGCCCCCAGGCTCCTCGATTTCTAAGGGTGTCCAAAGGAGAAATTTGTTGCTCATGAAAACAGCCACTTGGAGAAACAGCATTGACAAACTCATTGAAATGGATGTGGGGGATGTCTTGAAATAATCACACTTTCAAAGTGTTATTTGTCTAAACCAATGTAGTTGAATAGAGAAAACACAGCCTGGATGCTGGTCTCTGCTCTGACAAGCTGTGGGATGTTCTAGACGCTTCTCAGCCTCTCTGTGCCTCAAACTCTCTGTAAGGGCTGGCTGGGTCACGCTGGAGCCCTTTCCAACTCTAACAGACGTGAAAGTCTTTCCCATTTCCAGTAAGCTGGATTTCTCCAAACATTCTTTTAAAATCGTCTATTAAATGTGCTTCTTTTAATTATTTATTTATTTATTTATTTATTTATTTATTTATTTTACTTTTTGTTGTGCTGTGGTAGTCACCATAAAATACATCATTAGTGTTTGTTTGATGCAGTGATCCAAGATTCCTTGTTTATGCATCCCACCCAGTGCTCCGTGCAGTCCATGCCCTCCTTAGTACCCAGCACCAGGCCCTCCCAACCTCCCCCAACATCCCTCCCCTCTAAAACCCTCAGATTGTTTCTCAGAATCCACACTCTCATGGTTCATCTCCCCCTCTGATTCCCCCGACTCACATTTCCTTTCCTTCTCCTCAACGTGCTTCTTAACATAGTTACCTCAAAGTGCACAAAAAACAAATCCCATTCCTGACATTACTGAAGTTCTAATTGCATATTCTCTTTTCCAGTTTTGTAGTTCACTGCCAAACAAGCATTTAAGAGGGATAAAATAAACCTTCAAATAAGCTCAACTCCCTCCATCTCCCCAGCACCGCTCCCAGCGTCCAGTGGCAGGAGGGGCTGGCAGCGTCCCGAGACGACCTCACAGGAATTCCTACTCTGTACGGCAGGTGGCTGCCGTCTTTTGCAGCAAAGCTGTTCCTTCATGCCTCTCCTGGTGTACGTGCTTGTGCGTCAGATGAAATGTATGCCAATCCTCTCAGAGGTCAAATGTGTGAATAAAATTATGTAACGCTTGTAAAATGGACACAGTGGTGTAAACTGGAAAATTCTGTGGGATCACAATCAGGGCTAAGGGATTTCTTTTCCTTTAAAGTGTCTGTCGGTGTCCCTCATGCTGCCCCACCTCATCCAGCTTCTCTGGTCCCATAGGCTGTCCCTCGGACACACTGTGGCTCCTTCTAGAACTCCTCCATCTTGTCCTGTGCCTCGAGGCTGCCCTGCTCCCTCTGATCGCTGGTGACCTCGGGTCCACACTCCTGACACCTCTCCCCAGGCAGGCAGGTGAGTACAGGGGCTCCTCCTCCCGTGCAGATGGGGGAGGCTGTGGCCTAGACAGGGGTGCGGTCCTGGGTGAGCTACCCAGCCTCTGGCCTCCATCGTCTGCTGCTTGAATGAGCCTCACGTGGGCAGCCTGAGTCGGTGTGTCCCCCTCTGCTACCACACAGCTGCCCGCCAACAGCCTCAGTGCTCTGTGGGCCAGTGGAGTCCCCACAGCTTGCGCCCAGGGAGCCTCCAACGTGGGAGTTTGAGTTCCTTCCTCCCTGAGGAGCCTGTCCCTGGCTCTGCAGTCCCATTGCCCGGACTCAGCCCGCAGTCATCTCTGGTGGGCAGGGAACCCTCACTGGCCTGTCCCCGACACACCCACCGCCGTGCTGCTCTTTCAGCTGTTTCTACCAGCGAATCTGACCCCGACACTGTCTGACTGGACACCTCTGCGTCGCCCCCACCCCGCCCCTGGGCAGGGTGTTCTCTGATTTGGGGTCACGGGACGTGGGTGCCAGGCTGTCCGCTCAGGTGACGCTCTGCCCAGGGCACTCACCGCCAGTCGGGAAAACACGTCCTCCTCCCGGTAGGCACAGCTCAGAGTACCCCCTGCACCCCGTCCACAAACAGACTTGCCCACGTCCTCATTTTTGCCTCCACTAGAACCTTTCTTACAACACATTTCCTAAAAACAGAAGCTGTTGAGACCAAAACCCATAGAACCAAGTCACTGTATTAGCCACAAACTGACGAAGCCTGGCATGAGCAGCCGGCCAGAGGACCTCTGACCCTGGCCCCACCTCACCCCAGCGACCTGTGCTTCAGGTCTTCCCAGCACTTGTGCAAGCCCCATACTCTGTAGTGACCCCACCAGCTGATAGCACGGAAGCCTGAGGAATACAAACTGACAAGTGAGAATGGGTTATTGCTGTTTCATACTGACACTTTTGAATGCTTTTTAAAGAATTAATAAGAGAGGGACACCTGAGTGGTTCAGTCAGTGAAGAGTCTGTCTTCGGCTCAGGTCATGATCTCAGGGTCCTGGTCGCTGCTCAGCAGGGAGCCTGCTTCTCCTTCTGCCTCCCCTTCTGTTTCTCATGAATAAATAAATAAAATCTTAAAAATTAATAAAAGCAAATTGCTAAAAAATAGCTTAAGTCAGTATGGCAAAATTCTGTAAAAGATTTTTTAAATCATAAAAATAACAAACTATGTTGTTCTCAGATGGTTTTACCTCAGTGTCCTTAAGTTCCTGCTCCATGCAACCCGTGCCCTCCTTGATACCACCAGGCCCTCCCAACACCCACCCCTCCCCTCTAAAACCCTTAGTTTGTTTCTCAGAGTCCACAGTCTCTCATGGTTCGTCTCCAACCTCTGATTCCCCAAACTCACTTCTCTCCATCTCCTCATGTCCTCCATGTTATTCCTTATGCTCAACAAATAAATGAAACCATATGATACTTGACTCTCTCTGCTTGACTTATTTCACTCAGCATATTCTTTTCCAGTCCCATCCATGTTGATACAAAAGTTGGGTATTCATCCTTTCTGATGGAGGCATAATACTCCATAGTGTATATGGACAACATCTTCCTTATCCATTCGTCCGTGGAAGGGCATCTTGGTTCTTTCCACAATTAGGTGACTATGGCCATTGCTGCTATGAAAATTGCGGTATAGATGGCCCTTCTTTTCACTACATCTGTATCTTTGGGGTAAATACCGAGTAGTGCAATTTCAGGGTCATAGGGAAGCTCTATTTTTAATTTCTTTTTTTTAAAAAGATTTTATTTATTTATTTGACAGACAGAGATCACAAGTAGTCAGAGAGGCAGGCAGAGAGAGAGGAGGAAGCAGGCTCCCTGCTGAGCAGAGAGCATGATGCGGGGCTCAATCCCAGGACCCTGGGATCATGACCTGAGCCAATGGCAGAGGCTTTAACCCACTGAGCCACACAGGCACCCCTATTTTTAATTTCTTGAGGAATCTCCAAAAATGAAGAGGCACCCCATGGAATGGGAGAAGATATTCCCAAATGACACTACAGACAAAGGGCTGATATCCAACATCGATAAATAACTCCTCAAACTCAACACCCAAAAAACAGATAATCATGTCAGAAAATGGGCAGAAGCCATGAACAGACACTTCTCCAACGAAGACATACAAATGGCTAACAGACACCTGAAAAAGTGTTCATCATCACTAGCCATCAGGGAGATTCAAATCAAAACCACACTGAGATGCCACCTTACGCTAGTTCTAATGGCAAAGATTAACAAGACAGGAAACAAAATGTGTTGGAGAGGCTGTGGAGTAAGGGGATCTCTCTTACCCTGTTGGTGGGAATGCAAGTTGGTGCAGCCACTTTGGCTCTTGATTTTGGCTCAGGTCATGATCTCAGAATCGTGAGATCAAGCACACTCCCCCTCCCACACCCAGTATGAAGCCTGCTTTAGATTCTCCCTCTCCCTCTGCACTTCCCTGCCACCTCTCTCCCACTTAAAAAAAAAAAAGAAAAAGAAAAGAAAAGCCAAATCAATATTTGCTCAGTGTGTTCCTCTTAGAACCCCTTTTCAGAGGAGCATGCCCTGAATGCCTCTAGCCACAGTATGTCAACAAAGGAGAAACATTGGAAGATACAGGGATAAACAGTGCTGGAGAGAAGGCCAGAGTCTGAATCATAGCCCAGATCCATCTCCTTCTGAATCTGGTTAGGTGAAAAGCCCTTATGTTTCATTCTACTCTCCTGACATAGATCTGCCAGGAGGTCTGTTCTCATTTCACTTCAGACCATGTGGTTTAAATATAGATAGAGTTCTGGTTCTCTTTGTTTCCATCTAAATATAATTCTATTGTTATCCAAGTGAAAATTTACTGTGATCAAAGTATGTCCGTTTTAAAGATGGAGTTCATTGCTAGAGATTTCTCACGTGGTCTTACCTTCAACCAAAGTCTTTAGTTCCTATGAAAGTGTTCTCTGTGCTTTCCAGAGCTATGTTTGAGATTTTGTGGGTTAGTTCTTTGAACAATTGGAGAGCAAAAGGGCCTGGGTTAACAAAACAGAATATCCCATTAGGACCCATTGCATCATTAAGCTTATATTAACTCTGTCTCCATTTTCTGTTTTAACCATAGTTTTCCTTTCAGCGAAAACACTTGTTTATTTGTTTGTTTGTTTGTTTTGCTATACAATATTGTACCTATAGTTGACAATATAGTGTGCACTTAAAAATGTGTTGAGGGTAGATCTCAGGTTAAGTGTTCTCCCCACATTTAAAAAAATAAAAATAGGGGCGCCTGGGTGGCTCAGTGGATTAAGTCACTGCCTTCGGCTCAGGTAATGATCTCCGGGTCCTGGGATCAAGCCCCACATCGGGCTTTCTGCTCCGCAGGGAGCCTGCTTCCTCCTCTCTCTTTGCCTGTCTCTCTGCCTACTTGTGATCTCTCTCTCTGTCAAATAAATAAATAAAATCTTTAAAAAAATAAAATAAAATAAAAATAAATGGTATTTTTTTTAAAGATTTTATTTATTTGACAGCGAGAGAGAGAGATCACAAGTAGGCAGAGAGGCAGGCAGAGAGAGAGAGAGAGAGAGGGAAGCAGGCTCCCTGCCGAGCAGAGAGCCCGATGTGGGACTCGATCTCAGGATCCTGAGATCATGACCTGAGCTGAAGGCAGCAGCTTAACCCACTGAGCCACCCAGGTGCCCCGGTATTTTTTTAACTTGACAGAAATTTCCCCCTTCTCTGTTTTTAATTCTTTTCAGAGTAAACACAAGAATAAGACATAAAGTGGTTTTAGCTTTGTTTTCCCTTTATTCTCAAGTCTAAATTTGAACTCTATCCTATGACAGTGAGATGTTGTAGAATAGCTTAAGATGGCAATTTCTTTAGTTAGGAAATGGGCTGTATTATTATCATTACTGTAAGGTTTCATAGGATTGCTAGGTTTCCTTATCCTTAAGCAAATTCCCATTTGCTTGAGGAGTCAATGATAAGCACCTTAGGAAGTTCTAGGATTAACAAAGCTTAAAGAAAAGCAACTGAAATTTTATGCCAAATGGGCAGGAAAGAAGAGTTATTTAAAATATTAAATGTGCCTTTTTGGCCCATTTATCCTGCACTATTTTCTACTTTACAAACTCATAAAATGCCTAGATGTGAAAGTGGCTGAAATTGGTTACAACACGCTGAGCACAAGGACAGTTTTCTCCACATAGTCTCATTCTCACTGTCCTTCAAACCCTGCTGCTCCATCCCCAAGGACACATAAACAGTGCCTCACAGTCACCTGTACACAGAGCAGGTAGTCCTTCCCCCAGTGGACCACATGACCTGTTTAACTTCTGGGGAAAAATGTATTTGTCATCCCCCCAGATCCCAGAATTACTTGATTAAAATAAAATTTTTTTGGCTAATGACACAGCCTAACCACAACAACTTGCATTTATTCAGTTTACTGTATGCTCCACAGATTAAAATCCCTTTGTAGCTACCACCTTGTATTATTCTAATGAGTGGTAAGTCCCAGGTACCAGAGTACTCAAGGGTGTTGACTGCGGAGGGATAGATGTAGACATGGAGAAAAGGAGGCAAGAGCTAAATTGTTCTGTATCAAAAATGAGAGCAATTTAGGAGGGGGGATTCAAGATGGCGGGGAAGTAGGAGGAGGCACAATTTCAACCTGTACCCTAAAGTGAGCTGATTACCTTCCAAAGAACTCCGAACACCCATGAAATCAGCCTGAGATCAGAATTATACACGTCTGGATCTCTACAGGAGCAGAAGACGCCAGTGGCAGGTAAAGCTGGCTGGGAGTGTCAGACTGATATCCGAAGATAAACAAAAGGGGGAGCGAGCCACCAGAGGTGACCGATTGGAAAGTAATACCCCAACACGAGAGTGCTCTACATCTGGGGACCAGCATTAACTTGGAGTCTGGATGAAAGCACTCAAAAAACAAGGAGCAAAGGATCACGGGGGGTAATAGTGGGAACCTGGGTGGTTAGGGTCAGGGACCTAAGTCCCCAGACCCAGGACAGCCTCCCCTGGTGCTGAGCCAGAGAGAGTGCGGCGGAGAAATCAGGTCTCCGTCCCTGAGCCACCAGTGCTCCTGAACAACAGCGCGCCCGAGAACGAGTGGGGTCTGTCTCCCATGAGGGGCTGGGAGCCTGGCCAGACGGCAGTACTGAAACACATGCGTCCCACACCCTCCCTTGGGATAGGTGCTCATAGGCGCTAGCCTGGAGCTCTGGCATCCAGAAAAACCAGACATTCCCAGCCCGGGACAGCGGGAAAATCTCAGTGTGTGATCTCTGCTCAGAACCTCTCTGGCGGTCTGGAGCTGCCCAGACAGCCACCGCTGCCCTGGTTTTGGGTACAATGAGGAACTCCTGCATCCCCAGGGACAGTGACTCAGAACCGACTCTGCCAGCAGCTTTTGCAAAACATTCTGAGGCTTCTCTCTGAGAGGGAGGTCAGGGTGCAGTTTGCTCTCCTCTAAACCTCCAAAAACCATCAAAAGCTGTCAAGGCGAGAGAAAGCAGATGAAAGAACATAAAAACCCCCAGAGAACAAAAGGCTGAAAAAAACAGTTTCCTCAGAGCTCACTCCCTTGAGGGGAGCGGGAGGACCTAACTCAGGGAACATCATTGTCTGAAAACCCACGTGGCAGGCCACTCCCCCAGAAAACCAACCAGGAAGGAAGAAAAAAAAAAAGACTACAAGAGAAAAACCACCACTACTTCATAAATACAACTTTTATTTTGAACTCTTTACCGATATTCTGGTTCTTTTTTTTTATACATACAGATAATTTTTTAACCTATTTACCACCACACTGAGAGATCCAGTACATCAAATTCTTTAATAACCTTCTAACCTGAATTTTTTGATACATACACCCGTGTTTTTCTTTTGCTTTTCTATTTTTTTAATTCTTTTTTAATTTTAACTTAGTTTAGTCTAGTTTATTCTTTTTAAATTTTTATTTGCTACTATACATATAGAGTTAAACTTCAAGTTAATCCCCTTTCCCAATCAATGCTACCCCTATAGGCAAATTAGTTTCTAATCCCCCTGTAACTTAGGAAAGTTGAGTCCCTTAACAAAAACATCAAGATACCTTCAGGAAGAATCAAAATAAACTTCCTCACCCACACTGAGAATTTATAACCACTCTCCCAATTTTTCCTTCTGTCAGTGTTTCTGTGAATTTGTGTTTGTCTGATAATATATAAATCTTATACTTGGGGTTCTTTCTGATGAGGTTCTTCCCTTTTTTTTTCCTTATATATATATTTTTTTCTCTTGTCATATACTTTAATCAATCTTTTTGTTTGTCTGCTTTTGTTTGTATACTTCATAAATCTTACCTTCTGGCCCACTTGGGCTGAGCCTTCTCTTTTATCTTCCCTTTTTTTCCTCTCTCTCTCTCTCTCTTTTTTCCCTTTTTTTCTTTCCCTTTTTTTCTTTCTTCTTCTCTATTTCTTTTTCTTTTCTTTTTTCTCTCATTTGGGTGGGGAATCCTGATTGCACAGAAGCGTTCCAGGGTGCACCTTGACTGCACCACAATCGATGAGTCCAGCTGCATCTGTTCAGTCATCTCTTTCCAAAATGACTAGGAGAAGGAATACCCAACAGAAGAAAAATACAGAGGATGGGCCTTCTGCAACAGAACTAATGGCTATTGACATAGACAATATGTCAGAAAAGGAATTCAGACTAACAATTATCCAGGCAATAGCTAGTTTGGAGAATGCCATGGATGACCAAACAGAATTGATTAGGGCAGAACTGAAAGCCACCAGGGATAATGTTCACAATGTTAGGGCAGAACTGATATCCACCAGGGATGATGTTCAAAATGCTCTCAATGAGTTCCAATCTAATCTAAATTCTCTAAAAGCTAGGGTAACTGAGACAGAAGATAGAATTAGTGATCTGGAGGACAAACAGATAGATAGAAAGGATCAGGAGGAAGCCTGGAAAAAACAGCTCAGAAGCCACGAAAACAGAATCAGGGAAATAAACGATGCCATGAAACGTTCCAATGTCAGAATTATTGAAATCCCTGAAGGGGAGGAAAAAGAAAGAATTCTAGAAGATATAGTGGAAGAAGTTGTCTTTGAAAATTTTCCCAATCTCACTAATGAAAACAACGTTCATGTACTAGAGACAGAAAGATTTCCTCCCAAGATTCTAGATTCTTGAAAGTCCTCACGACACCTTACAGTTAGAATGAGGAATTATGTTTCAAGAGAGACCCTCTTTAAAGCAGCTAGGACAAAAAAGCTCCTTACATACAGAGGAAAGCCCATTAGAATAACGTCAGACCTTTCCACAGAGACCTGGCAAGCCAGGAAGGGCTGGCAAAATATATTCAGAGTACTAAATGAGAAGAACATGCAACCAAGAATACTCTATCCAGCAAGACTGACATTTAAAATGGATGGAGAGATAAAGAGTTTCCAAGACCGGCAAGGCTTAAAAGACTATGCAACCACCAAGCCCACACTGCAGGAAATATTAAGGGGGGTCCTATAAAAGAGAAAAAATCCTAAGAATATCATTGAACAGAAATATAGAAACAATCTACAGACAGAAAAACTTCAAAGGCAACACAATGTCAATAAAAACCTATCTCTCAATAATCACTCTCAATGTGAATGGCCTAAATGCGCCCATAAAACGACACAGGGTTGCAGATTGGATAAAACGACAGGACCCATCCATATGTTGTCTACAAGAGACCCATTTTGAACCTAAGGATACACCCAGACTGAAAGTGAAGGGATGGAGAAGCATCTTTCATGCCAAGGGGCCTCAAAAGAAGGCCGGGGTAGCGATTCTCATATCAGATAAATTAGATTTTAAGCTAAAGACTGTAGTCAGAGATACAGAAGGACACTACATAATTCTTAAAGGGACTCTCCGCCAAGATGATCTAACAATTGTGAATATCTATGCCCCCAATATGGGAGCACCCAATTACATAAGAAAACTATTAATCAAGATAAAAAGTCATATTGATATGAATACAATAATAGTAGGAGATCTTAATACGCCTCTCTCAGAAATAGACAGATCATCGAAGCAGAAAATTAATAAAGAAATAAGACCATTGAATGAAACTTTGGACCAGATGGACCTCATAGACATATACAGAACATTCCACCCTAAAACAACAGAATACTCATTCTTCTCAAGTGCACATGGAACCTTCTCCAGAATAGACCACATACTGGGTCACAAAGCAGGACACAACCGACACCAAAAGACTGACATTATTCCCTGCATATTCTCCGATCACAATGCTTTGAAACTGGAACTCAATCACAATGAAAAGTTCAGAAGGAACTCAAACACCTGGAAGCGAAAGACCACCTTGCTTAAGAATGCTTGGATCAACCAGAAGATCAAAGATGAACTTAAACAATTCATGGAAACCAATGGGAATGAAGACACTTCAGTCCAAAACCTATGGGATACAGCAAAGGCGGTTCTAAGGGGGAAATACATAGCCATCCAAGCCTCCCTCAAAAAATTGAAAAATCCAGAATACACCAGCTGTCTCTACACCTTAAAGAACTGGAGAATCAACAACAAATCAAACCAACTCCACATGCAAGAAGGGAAATAATCAAGATTAGAGCAGAGATCAATGAGGTAGAAACCAGAGATACAGTAGAACATACCAATGAAACTAGAAGCTGGTTTTTTGAAGAATCAATAAGATTGATAAACCATTGGCCACACTAATCCAAAAGAAAAGAGAGAAAGCCCAAATTAACAAAATTATGAATGAAAAGGGAGAGATCACAACTAACACCAAGGAAATAGAAACAATCATCAGAAATTATTACCAACAGTTATATGCCAATAAGCTAAGCAACCTAGATGAAATGGATGCATTCCTGGAAACTACAAACTCCCAAATTTGAACCAGGAAGAAATTGACAACCTGTATAGACTGATATCTAGTAACGAGTTTGAAGCAGTGATCAAAAAGCTCCCAAATAACAAGAGACCAGGACCTGATGGATTCCCTGGGGAATTCTACCAAGCTATCAAAGAAGAAATAATACCAATTCTCCTGAAGCTGTTCCAAAAAATTGAAGCAGAAGGAAAAATTCCAGACTCTTTTTATGAAGCCAGCATTACCCTGATCCCCAAACCAGGCAAAGACCCTACCAAAAAGGATAATTTCAGACCAATATCACTGATGAATATGGATGCAAAGATTCTCAACAAGATCCTAGCAAGCAGGATCCAGCAGCACATTAAAAAGATTATCCACCATGACCAGGTGGGATTCATCCCTGGGTTGCAAGGTTGGTTCAACATTCGCAAATCAATCAATGTGATAGAACAAATCCATAAGAGAAGAGAGAAGAACCACATGGTCCTCTCAATTGATGCAGAAAAGCATTTGACAAAATCCAGAATCCGTTCCTGATGAAAACGCTTCAAAGTATCGGGATAGAGGGAACATTCCTGAACTTCATAAAATCTATCTATGAAAGATCCACAGCAAATATCATCCTCAATGGGAAAAAGCTTGCAGCCTTCCCGTTGAGATCAGGAACACAACAAGGATGCCCACTCTCACCACTCTTGTTCAAAATAGTATTAGAAGTCCTAGCAACGGCAATCAGACAGCAAAGAGAAATAAAAGGTATCCAAATTGGCAAGGAAGAAGTCAAACTCTCTCTCTTCGCAGATGACATGATTCTTTATATGGAAAACCCCAAAGACTCCACCCCCAAACTACTAAATCTCATATAGCAGTTCAGTAACGTGGCAGGATACAAAGTCAATGTACAGAAATAAGTGGCTTTCTTATACACTAACAATGAAAATACAGAAAGGGAAGTTAGAGAATCGATTCCATTTACTATAGCACCAAGAACCATAAGATACCTGGGAATAAACCTAACCAAAGAGGTAAAGGACCTGTACTCGAGGAACTACAGAACACTCATGAAAGAAATTGAAGAAGACACAAAAAGATGGAAGACTGTACCATGCTCTTGGATTGGAAGAATAAACATTGTTAAAATGTCTATACTGCCTAGAGCAATCTATACTTTTAATGCCATTCCAATCAAAATTCCACCAATATTTTTCAAAGAGCTGGAGCAAAGAATCCTAAAATTTGTACGGAATCAGAAGAGACCCCGAATTGCTAAGGAAATGTTGAAAAATAAAAACAAAACTGGCGGCATCATGTTACCAGATTTCAAGCTTTACTACAAAGCTGTGATCACCAAGACAGCGTGGTACTGGCATAAAAACAGACACATAGACCAGTGGAACAGAGTGGAGAGCCCAGATATGGACCCTCAACTCTATGGTGAAATAATCTTCGACAAAACAGGAAAAAATATTCAGTGGAAAAAAGACAGTCTCTTCAATAAATGGTGCTGGGAAAACTGGACAGCGATATGTAGAAGAATGAACCTCGACCGTTCTCTTACTCCATACACAAAGATAAACTCGAAATGGATAAAAGACCTCAACGTGAGACAGGAATCTCTCAGAATCCTAGAGGAGATCATAGGCAGTAACCTCTTCGATATCAGCCACAGCAACTTCTTTCAAGATACGTCTCCAAAGGCCAAGGAAACAAAAGCAAAAGTGAAGTTTTGGGACTTCATCAAGATCAAAAGCTTCTGCACAGCAAAGGAAACAGTCAACAAAACAAAAATTCAACCCACGGAATGGGAGAAGATAGTTGCAAATGACAGTACAGACAAAAGGTTGATATCCAGGATCTATAAAGAACTTCTCAAACTCAACACACACAAAACAGTAATCATATCAAAAAATGGGCAGAAGTTATGAACAGACACTTCTCCAACGAAGACATACAAATGGCTATCAGACACATGAAAAAATGTTCATCATCACTAGCCATCAGGGAGATTCAAATTAAAACTACATTAAGATACCACCTGACACCAGTTATAATGACCAAAATTAGCAAGACAGGAAACAACGTGTGTTGGAGAGGATGTGGAGAAAGGGGAACCCTCTTACACTGTTGGTGGGAATGCAAGTTAGTGCAGCCACTTTGGAGAACAGTGTGGAGATTCGTGAAGAAATTAAGAATAGAGCTTCCCTATGACCCTGCAATTGCACTGCTGGGTATTTACCCCAAAGATACAGATGGAGTGAAAAGAAGGGCCATCTGTACCCCAATGTTTATTGCAGCAATGGCCACGGTCGCCAAACTGTGGAAAGAACCAAGATGCCCTTCAACAGATGAATGGATAAGGAAGATGTGGTCCATATACACAGTGGAGTATTTTGCCTCCATCAGAAAGGACGAATACCCAACTTTTGTAGCAACATGGACGAGACTGGAAGAAATTATGCTGAGCGAAATAAGTCAAGCAGAGAGATTCAAGTATCATATGGTCTCACTTATTTGTGGAGCATAACAAATAACATGGAGGACATGGGGAGATGGAGAGGAGAGGGAGTTGAGGGAAACTGGAAGGGGAGATGAACCATGAGAGACTATGGACTCTGAAAAACAACCAGAGGGTTTTGAAGGGTCGGCTGGGGAGGGGGTGGGATGTTGAGGAACCAGGTGGTGGGTAATAGGGAGGGCACGTACTGCATGGAGCACAGGGTGTGATGCCAAAACAATGAACACTGTTATGCTGTAAATAAACAAATAAAAAATAATTAATTAATTAAAAAAAACAATAGAAAAATTCAAAGAAACTAGGAGCTGGTTCTTTGAAAGAATCAATAAGATTGATAAACTACTGGCCAGACTTATCAAAAAGAAAAGAGAAACCACCCAATTAAAGAAAATCATGAACGAAAGAGGAGAGATCACAACTAATACCAAAGAAAGACAGACAATTATAAGAACATACTATGAGCAACTTTATGCCAGCAAATTTGACAATCTGGAAGAAATGGATGCATTCCTAGAGACATATAAACTACCACAACTGAACCAGGAAGAAATACAAAACCTGAACAGGCCCATAACCAGTAAGGATATTGAAACAGTCATCAAAAATCTCCAAACAAACAAAAGCCCAGGGCCAGACGGCTTCCCAGGGGGAATTCTACCAAACATTTAAAGAGGAACTAATTCCTATTCTCCTGAAACTATTCCAAAAAATAGAAATGGAAGGAAAACTTCCAAACTCATTTTATGAGGCCAGCATCACCTTGAACCCAAAACGAGGCAAGGATCCCACCAAAAAAGAGAACTACAACCAATATCCTTGATGAACACAGATGCAAAATTTATTACGAAAATACTAGCCAATAGGATTCAACAGTACATTAAAAGGATTTTTCACCACGACCAAGTGGGATTTATTCCAGGGCTGCAGGGTTGGTTCAACATCCGCAAATCAATCCATGTGATAGAACACATTAATAAAAGAAAGAACAAGAACCATATGATACTCTCAATAGATGCTGAAAAAGCATTTGACAAAGTACAGCATCCATTCCTGATCAAAACTACACAAAGTGTAGGGATAGAGGGCACATACCTCAATATTATCAAAGCCATCTATGAAAAACCCACCGCAAATGTCATTCTCAATGGAGAAAAACTGAAAGCTTTTCCGCTAAGGTCAGGAACACGGCAGGGACGTCCATTATCACCACTGCTATTCAACATAGTACTAGAAGTCCTAGCCTCAGCAATCAGACAACAAAAAGAAATTAAAGGCATTCAAATCAGCAAAGAAGAAGTCAAACTATCACTCTTCACAGCTGATGTGATACTATATGTGGAAAACCCAAAAGACTCCACTCTAAAACTGCTAGAACTTGTTCAGGAATTCAGTAAAGTGTCAGGATATAAAATCAATGCACAGAAATCAGTTGCATTTCTGTACACCAACAACAAGACAGAAGAAAGAGAAATTAAGGAGTCAATCCCATTTACAATTGCACCCAAAACTATAGGATACTTAGGAATAAACCTAACAAAAGAGGCTAAGAATCTATATGCAGAAAACTATAAATTACTTATGAAAGAAATTGAGGAAGACACAGAGAAATGGAAAAATGTTTCATGCTCCTGGATTGGAAGAATAAATATTGTGAAAATGTCTATGCTACCTAAAGCAATCTACACATTTAATGCAATCCCTATCAAAATACCACCCATTTTTTTCAAAGAAATGGAACAAATAATCCTCAAATTGATATGGAACCAGAAAAGACCTCGAATAGCCAAAGGAATATTGAAGAACAAAGCCAACGTTGGTGGCATCACCATTCCGGACTTCAAGCTCTGTTACAAAGCTGTCGTCATCAAGACAGCATGGTACTGGCACAAAAACAGACACATAGATCAATGGAACAGAATAGATATCCCAGAAATCGACCCTCAACTCTATGGTCAACTAATCTTCGACAAAGCAGTAAAGAATGTCCAATGGAAAAAAGACAGCCTCTTCAATAAATGGTGCTGGGAAAATTGGACAGCCACATGCAGAAAAATAAAATTGGACCACTTCCTTACACCACACATGAAAATAGACTCCAAATGGTTGAAGGACCTCAATGTGAGAAAGGAATCCATCCAAATCCTTGAGGAGAATGCAGGCAGCAACCTCTTCGACCTCAGCCGCAGCAATATCTTCCTAGGAACATCGGCAAAGGCAAGGGAAGCAAGGGCCAAAATGAACTATTGGGATTTCATCAAGATCAAAAGCTTTTGCACAGCAAAGGAAACAGTTAACAAAACCAAAAAGACAACTGACAGAATGGGAGAAGATATTTGCAAACGACATATCAGATAAAGGGCTAGTGTCCAAAATCTATAAGGAACTTAGCAAACTCAACACCCAAAGAACAAACAATCCAAACAAGAAATGGGCAGAGGACATGAACAGACATTTCTGCAAAGAAGACATCCAGATGGCCAACAGACACATGAAAAAGTGCTCCACGTCACTCGGCATCAGGGAAATACAAATCAAAACCACAATGAGATATCACCTCACACCAGTCAGAATGGCTAAAATTAACAAGTCAGGAAATGACAGATGCTGGCGAGGATGTGGAGAAAGGGGAACCTCCTCCACTGTTGGTGGGAATGCAAGCTGGTGCAACCACTCTGGAAAACAGCATGGAGGTTCCTCAAAATGTTGAAAATAGAACTACCCTATGACCCAGCAATTGCACTACTGGGTATTTTCCGTAAAGATATAAACATAGTGGTCCGAAGGGGCACATGTACCTGAATGTTTATAGCAGCAATGTCTACAATAACCAAACTATGGACAGAACCTAGATGTCCATCAACTGATGAATGGATAACGAAGAAGTGGTGTATATACACAATGGAATACTATGCAGCCATCAAAAGAAATGAAATCTTGCCATTTACGACTACATGGATGGAACTAGAGTGGATTATGCTTAGTGAAATAAGTCAATCGGAGAAAGACAACTATCATATGATCTCCCTGATATGAGGACGTGGAGATGCAACATGGGGGGTTTGGGGGATAGGAGAAGAATAAATGAAACAAGATGGGATCGGGAGGGAGACAAACCATAAGTGACTCTTTATCTCACAAAACAAAGTGGGGTTTGCTGGGGGGAGGTGGGGTTTAGAGAGCGGGAGGGGGTTATGGACATTGGGGAGGGTATGTGTTATCGTGAGTGCTGTGAATTGTGTAAACCTGGTTATTCACAGACCTGTACCCCTGGGGATAAAAATACATCATATGTTATACGAAAAAAAAAAAGAAAGGATGAATACCCAACTTTCGTAGTAACATGGACGTGACTGGAAGTGATTATGCTGAGTGAAATAAGTCAAGCAGAGAGAGTCAAGTATCATATGGTTTCACTTATTTGTGGAGCATAACAAATGACATGGAGGATATTGGGAGATGGAGACGAGAAGGAAGTTGAGGGAAATTGGAAGGGGAGGCGAACCATAGGAGACTATGGGCTCTGAAAAACAACCAGAGGGTTTTGAGGCGGTGGGGGTGGGAGGTTGGGGGAACCAGGTGGTGGGTAATAGGGAGGGCACGTAGTACTTGGAGAACTGGGTGTTGTGCAAAAACAATAAACACTGTTACGCTGAAAAAATTAATTAATTAATTTAAAAAAAAACAAAAAACATGGATGTATTAGCATAATGCAGACCACATGAAAAACCCAAGTTCTTGGCCTTTCTGTGGGAATTGACAAATAGATGCTGATGGCTTTTCCTCTGTTAAAGCTGGTAAACACTCCCAGTACTTAAAGAGGAAATCAGAGGCCTCCATCCTGTCACTAACAATATGCTTGAGAATGGAGTCAGTAATCCCACCATATATCTTTTTAAACAGCTTCTTGAAATGGTACTTAATTTAGCTATGAAAAATGACACCTCAGCATTAACTACCAAACTTCATTGCTGAGGTTCTCTTAATTTAGGCTCTAATTCTTAATATTATAGAACGGATTGAGGATATACAATGGGTTCAAAAAACATGCTTTGTAGTCACTGACATAACTAATATGTTCTGTTCTTTTCCCATGACAGGGGGATCTCAAGTCTAATTTGCTTTCACTTTTGAAGATGTTCAGTATACATTTATGTGGCTCTAAGTGAAATATTTAAACAGTCTTGTAATTGCACATAATCTGTGCTACCAGGTTTTAAATACCTTACAATCAGAAAATTGTCTTTTGAGGCATTATATTGACAACCTTATGCTCAGACATACTTCTGGGGAAGTGGTACAGACTGATTAGCCCATGCTCACAGACCGCCTGCTCCAATGTCATTGGGCAATTGTTCCAAAAATGGTCCAAGGTCATAAGAAAGAAGGAAAGAAAGAGGGAGGGAGGGAGGGAGAGAGAGAGAGAGAAAGAAAGAGAGAGAGACAGAGAGAGACAGAGAAATAGAAAGAGATGAAAAGAGAAAAGAAAAAAAAAAGATATAAACCCCACTCTTATCTGTCAAGTCTCAGAACATCATTTCGTACTATATGTGCCAAGAAAGTCTCCCAGTTGGAAATCATCAACTGCTTACCATTAAACCATCCATTGCATTCAGATAAGAAAAATACACCTAGGGTCTTTCATGTTCTGGAGGTAACATACCTCTCATCTCTCATAAATTTTTTGCCCTATATATGCAGTCACAGGCAAGTGCCACCTTCCATTGCAGTAAAGCCCAATAGTGTGCTTTGAAAGCTGCTCAACAGATAGTCCGGTTAGCCTCATCTTTAGTTATATCTGACCCCAAATTCTGGGTCTATTACTTGGGCACATCTGACTATGCTTCATAGAATGTCTTATCCAAATGTGCCTACCTGGTTTCCTATGGGATTATGGACTAAGCACCTATGGCAGTTGTAGTCCAACATATTACCCTTGAGCACCTTCTTTAAGGATCTGATTAGGCTGTTTTAGAAACCAAGGCCTTATCCAGCCTCCACCTAGTACCACTATATATCCAAGTTCTTATAACACCCTCTTCTTGAGATTACTCCCAGAAAAATCTTTGCATGGCCTCTGCTGATTTCTTAGTAAAATGGAAATAGCTCTTTCAAGAGAGAGATAAAATTATTTCAAAGTCCTTTCCAAATTACAGGAGTGTATGGTTTTCCCCATGCTCTGTCCTTCACCTGAGACTCTTGAGGAAAGCACAGTGAAACACCTGTTTTATCATTTGGCTATTTGGGGACACTTTCAGGAACAGCTGTCTGAGATTGATGGGGTGTTGATATTCTTCACCTATGGCAGCACTACTATTGTGTATCAGCCAAATTGGTGGAATTTTAATCTGTTCACTTAACTCTTAAGGAGGCTATGAAAAGAGGTTTTACAGATCCACATTTCATAGACACTTGGGCTATTGCTAAAAGATTTGAAATTGGGTCAAGTTAACAACTTAGGTACATTCTCTCATACAATGCAGGTCCATCTGGGACACCCAGCAATGGAAGAAATTAGTAGAGACTCAACTATTGTCATTTTACCAATGTTTCTGCACATACTAACTGCTCTGCACCAGAAATAATCAACAGTACTACAGACTGCTTCACTAAACCATACAGTCTACTGTTGCATTGTCCTAAAGGTACTGACATTTACTACCAGCTTACAGAATGAGTCCACGCAACCTCAGGTTTTTGGGAATTAATATCTTAGCAACTCGGGCTCAAGTAAGGGAACTCCTTTGCTTAGCAGCAGCCAAAGATGTTCTACCTTTTCTCCTCCCAAACCAAACATTGGAGGGTAACCAGAGGAATACATATTCCCCAGGGAAACTAACCATACTCAGCTTCCTGACTAAAATTCATACCATTCATCCACTGCCCTCGTCTGTTGGGTCTTCAAGATACGCCATAACAATCATGGACATAGAGAACTCTTTTTGGCAAACTTCAGTAAACATTACTCTTTAAAAGAAGTAATATCTCTCTTCACTAAGTTTATTCTCCTTTCTTTTAGACTACCAAGCTTCCGACCATGGTGTACACTTTACATCAACAGTGGGCTATCCAGAATACATTTTGGAAGTTCCATCTTGACTACCACTCTACAATGGCTGGTCATGTTATGTGTGATAAGCATTTTCTTAAAGAGACACTCAAAAAATAACTATTAAGTAAATGGTCCAAAGAATGGGGGAGACTTGCTCCATGCTCTCATCTTGCTTAATTCTTGTTCCTAGGCCTTCATAGACTACATATCAATTATTATGCTTCTAAAAAATTTGGCAATCTTATAACATTTACCCTCCAAAACTGTGTACTTTATATTTTGTTTCCACATTCCCTTTCTGATGATTTTTTTTCTTTAAATCATCCTTCCATCCTGTTTTGTACTGTTAACCTAACCAAGGACAGGGAGTCCAATATGATTCGCTTATCATCTAATGCCTCCTGGGCCAATAGATCACTGGGTTAGTGTGAGACAGTTTCTTTGGAACCCTTTACAGTGTGAATACTCTTCAAAATAAACCACTTCCATGCTAGTCACTTTCCACAAATACAGTAGCTACAAGGTGTTCTGGGAAAAGATTCATAACAGCCACATTTTTTGTTTAAAATAAACTTTATTATTATAGAAACCTTATAAAAACATAAAAATAGAGGAATGTAAGGAAGGCACACATAGATAAAGATAATAGTCATCAAAAAAGAGAATAAAGCAAAGTTGCATCAAATCATTACTTAACATATCAACCTTATTACCTGGGGAAGCCCTGTGGAAATACTGAGGCTGGAGTCACAATTGAGAGGCCTGGGCAGAGTATCCTCACCTCAGGTGAGACTAGAAACTGACCATCCCAATAAGGTTCATATTTATAGGGCAAATGATGAGGTTTGATGTTATACACTTGTTTGCTTATTGCCATTTGGAGTGAGCTGCATTTCCATGTTTTCATGTTTCTAAATTTGCAAGGAGCCTGGGATAGGTGTTCTTTCCTCCCTGCTCCTGAATTCCATTCCTGGGGGGCAGCCCAACCTGGAGCAAAAGGTGATGTAAGACAATATTTAAAGTTCTTGGTGTCAAAACCAGAAGGACAAGTTCTGATCTGGAAGTCACCTAATATATTTTAAATTACTGATCTTCCAAGGCTATTTACAGAGCATGAGTTCACAAACAACAATTCTTAGCCTGCCTTTGTATGTGCAGATCTAGGTGGTCAGTTATGCAGAACTAATCACAGAAACCTCTATCCATTTAAAACAGGCACTTGTGGTTGCTTGAGTATTTAAACCATGATCTATCTAATGCCACTGGTCATTAACACCATGACCAACATGATTAGCCACTACATCTATACACTGGCAGAATAAACTCCCAAACTAAAGGTACAAAAGAGGTGTTATTGAAGAAGGTAGGAAAGAGAAAGATGCTGTTGGGAAGTGAAATGGACCATTGTCCACCATGGTCAGTAAGCAGTTGGGGAACAGAGAAGAGTGAAAATCATACTATCATATCAGTGATCCTGCAAAGGGAAAATTAGTCCCCATAACATTTGGCTTTGAAAGTGACAGGTCCTGAATTTCATGAGTACTTAACACAAGCCAAACTTAAAGCATGCAGTTTTAAAAATCCTCAGGCTTGACCCTGGAGGAGCCGAGAGAACACTGAGAAGTGAAATCCCTACCTTTAAAGAGGCAGCAGGACAAATAGCCAACAGAGATCCAACATGGAAGGAGCAGTTTGAAAAATGCTGGTTTACAATGGGAAGGATAGTGATTAATCTCAGAGTGTGGCCCAGAGAGGAAGGGATCATAAGGAGACCCTAAAAGGAAAAAAGGAGCTGGCATGCTCCATTTTCCCTACCTCAGCATAAACACATGACCACCTGTAGGAACCAGCAGGGCACTGACTCTCCTTACTTAATTTTCTTAATCCAAGCCTCAACACCCCCTCCCATGCTTCCACAGATTTTGCCCTTCCCACTTATACTTGCATCACTCCTGCACTGGAAGCTTCCTAACTTAGAAGAATGATGCAAAACCCACCAATACCTCATTTTGTAGGACTTCAGTTTGAGGTGCAGTGGAAGGTCTCATTTTCAAGGAGACCACTCCGCATTTGGTAAGATGTGCCTCACCCTCCCAGAAACCAAGAATTGCAGACAACAGGCAAATACAGACTCTCCAGACAAATGGGATGAAGGAAAAATAGGACAGGATTCAACAGCAATGCATAGGCATCATACTTAGGAGACACTCTCTGAAGCACCAGACCCTTGGGAAAAGGGGACACCACATTTTAAAGCACTACAAGGACACTGTTTCATTAGGCTATTATCTTCAAGAGCAAGACATGTAGCTCTATTCCTTAATACACAGAAAAATACACAGAGAGTTAGACAAAAATGAGGAAATAGAAAAATGTATCCCAAATGAAAGAACAAGACAAAGTCACAGAAAGAGACATAGTTAAATGAATAAAAGTAGTATGACTGATAAGAAATTAAAATAGTGATCATAAAGGTACTCATAAAGGTACTCATGGAACTTGAGAAAAGAGTGGAGAATATCAGTGAGATCCTTAACAAATAGAAAGTAACCAAAAAAAGTAACTTAAAAAAAAAAGTAACCAATCAGAAATGGAGAAAACAATAAATGGAGTTTAAAATAGACTTCATGGAGTGAATAATAGGCTAAAGGAGGTAGAGGAACAAATTGATGTCATAGAAGACAGAGTAATGGAGAGAAATAAAGCTGAGTAAGTGAGAGGAAAATAAGTATGCATACTAAGGATCATCTTATAAAACTCACTGGCTCCATCAATGTAATAACATTCATACTATAAGGATTCCAGAAGAAGAGAAAAAAATAAAAGGAGGTAGAAGTATATTTGAAGAAATAATAGCTGAAAAACTTACCAAATATGGAAAAAAACCATACCCAGATTCAGGAGGCACAGAGATCACTCCAAAAAATCAACCCAAGGATGTTTAAACCAAGACACATAGCAATTAAAATGACAAAAGTTTCTGATAAAGAAAAAAAATAAATGCAACAAGAGAGAGTTATATACAAGAGAATCCTTATAAGTCCATAAGCAGGTTTTTCAGCAGAAAATTTTCAAGCAAAAACATAGTGGCATAATATACTTGAAGTGCTGAAAGCGAAAAATCTGAAGCCAAGAATATGTATCCAGAATGTCTATAATACAGAATTGAAGGGGAGATAAATAGTATCTCACTCAAACAAAAACTAAACAGTTCATGACAACTATGCCAGCCCTACAAGAAATATTAAAAGGGACTCTTTGAGTGGAAAAGACAAAAAATAAGAAAGAGTATGAGAAGGGGAATAAAAGCAGTAAAAATAACTATGTCTGTAAAAAAAAAAAAGTCAAAGGATTCATAACATTAAAGAATGTATGTTGCTCTCCAGTTTTGCCATCACCATTTATTGAAGACACTGCCCCCCAGCACCACTGGATATTCTTTTCTGCTTTGTTGAAGATTAATTGATGATAGAGTTGTGGGTTCATTTCTGGGTTTCCTATTATATTCTGTTAATCATTGTGTCTGTTTCTGTGTCAGGACCATATTGTTTTGATCATAATAGCTTTGGGAAAATCACCTGAAGTCCAGAATTGTGGTTTCAGCTTTGCCTTTCTTTTTAAAGATTGCTTTGACTATGATGTTCTTTTGTGGTTCCATATAAGTTTTAGGATCATTTGTTGTTTTGTGAAAAATGTGTTGGTATTTGTTGGTATTTTGACAGAAATGCCAATAAAAATGTAGATTGCTTTGAATAGTATATTTGTTTGTTTGTTTGTTTGTTTATTTATTTTCAGCATAACAGTATTCATTGTTTTTGCACCGCACCCAGTGCTCCATGCAATACGTGCCACCTGGGTCCCCAACATCCCACCCTCCGCCCCTTCAAAAACCTCAGGTTGTTTTTCAGAGTCCATAGTCTATCATGGTTCATCTCCCCTTTCTATTTCCCTCAACTCCCTTTTCCTCTCCATCTCCCCATGTCCTCCATGTTATTTGTTATGCTCCACAAATAAGTGAAACCATATGATACTTGACTCTCTCTGCTTAACTTATTTTGCGCAGCATAATCTCTTCCAGTCCCGTCCATGTTGCTATAAAAGTTGGGTATTCATCCTTTCTGATGGAGGCATAGTACTCCATCGTGTATATGTACCACATCTTCCTTATCCATTCGTCCGTTGAAGGACATCTTGGTTCTTTCCACAGTTTGGGGACCGTGGCCATTGCTACTATAAACATTGGGGTAGAGATGGCTCTTCTTTCCACTATATCTGTATCTTTGGGGTAAATACCCAGCAGTGCAATTGCAGGGTCATAGTATAGATATTTTAAGAATATTTCTTCTTCCAGTCCAGGGGAATGCAATATCTTTCAATTTCTTTGTAAACTCCTCAACTTTTTAATCCAGGTTTAATTATTTTCAGAGTATAGGTCTTTCACTTCTTTGGTTAAGTTTATTCCTAGGTAACTTACTGCTTTTGGTATAATTGTAAGTGGAATTGAGTCTTTTTTTTTTTCTTTTTGACACTTTACCCAGTTTCTTTCAATAACAGTGTCTTGAAAAACTATAGTAAAATATTACAAATAGGGTATTGGCATTGTTACACTCCACTGATCTTGATCAAGTCTCAACAGTTATATATACTTACTTGCGATTCTGTGTAAGTTTAGTTCTATGCAATTTTATAAATCTATTAGTGTAAACAACACGACAGTCAAAATACAGAACAAATCCATAATCAAAAAAAAAAAAGTTTTCATCATGTTGTTCTTTTATAAACACTCCCATTTCCCTCTGGTGCCCCCTCTTCTGATTACTGACCACTGGCACCCACTAACCTATTCTTTGTATTCATGATTTTACCACTGTGAGAACAGTATACAAATAGATTGATATTGTATACAGCATTTTGACTTGCTTTTTCTCTGGTGATTTATATTATTTATGCTTTTCATCAAGAGTCCCTTATTTTTACTGCTGAGTTGTATTCCATATTATGGGTGTACCCACAATGATTAACTCTAGGTAATTAAGGTATGAAATATACTGATGGTTGATGGAGGGGAGGTGGGTAGAGGGATTGATTCTTTACTTTCCCTTTCTGCTTTTTCATTATTGGTGTACAGAAATGCAACAGATCTCTCTATGTTAATTTTGTATCCTTGGACTTTACTGAATTAGTTTATTAGCTCTAACAGTATTTTCATGGAGTCTTTTGGGTATTCTCTATAGAGTAGCATGTCACCTGAAAATAGTGAAAGTTTGGCTTTATCCTTGCCAATTTGGATGAACTTTTTTTTTTTGGGGGGTCTACTTCCTTTGAATAGGGCGTCGAATACCATGTTAAATAAAAGTGATGAGACTGAACATCCCTGTCTTGTTTTGTACCATAAAGGAAATGCTTTCAGGCTTTCCCCCATTGAAAGTAATATTAGTTATATGTTTTTCATATAGTGCTTTTATTACATTGAGGTATTTTTCTCTAACCCTCCTTTGTTCAGTGTTTTTATCGTGAGTCACTGTTAAACCTCATCAAATG
This sequence comes from Meles meles, assembly GCF_922984935.1. NCBI lineage: Eukaryota > Metazoa > Chordata > Mammalia > Carnivora > Mustelidae > Meles > Meles meles. The sequence goes on from NW_025721603.1 coordinate 408,887, forward strand.
CTTTTTATGCACCTATTGAAATGATTATATATATATGGTTCTCATCTCTCATTAATGAGATGTATCATGTTGTTTGATTTGCACATGCTTTTTGTCTTTTTTTAATTATATTATGTCAATCACCATACAGTACATCATTAGTTTTTGATGTAGTATTCCATGATTCATTATGGGGTGTTATACCCAGTGTTCCATGCAATTCATGCCCTACTTAATAACCATAACCAGGCACATACTGAGCCACAATTGCAACTAGGATTCAATACTACTTGATTGTGGTGAGTGATTCTTTTAACGTACTATTGGATTCAGTTTGCTGGTGTTGTATAGAGAATATTTGCATCCATGTTCACCAGGGATATTGGCATATACTTCGATATTTTAGTGGAATCTATATGGTCTGGTAGCAGTGTAATGTTGGCCTCATAAAATGATTTGAAAGTTTTTTTATTTTTTTTTTCTTTTTCTCGGGGGGGGCAATTTTTTTTTAATATTTTATTTATTTTATTTGACAGAGAGAGAGGTCACAAGTAGGCAGAGAGGCAGGCAGAGAGAGGAGAAACAGGCTCCCCACTGAGCAGAGAGCCCGATACGGGGCTCGATCCCAGGACCCTGAGATCATGACCTGAGCCGAAGGCAGAGGCTTAAACTACTGAGCCACCCAGGCGCCCCTCGGGGGGGGGGCAATTTGAGAAGAATAGGGATTAACTCATCATTAAAAATTTGTCAGAATTCCCCTTGGAAGCTATCTCTCCCTTGTTTTGTCAGGAGATTTTTGATTACTGATTCAATTCCTTTCCTGATTATCAGTCTATTCCAGTCTTCTACTTCTCCCTGTTTCCATTTTTGTATTTTATATGTTTTCACAAATGTATCCATTTCTTACAGGTTGTCCAATTTGTTGGCATATATGTTTTCATAATATTCTTTTTAAAAAGTATTTATTTATTTATTTGAGAGAGATAGAGAGAGAGTAGGGAATGGCAAGGGAAAGAGAGAGGGAGAGAGAGAGAGAGAGAGAGAGAGAGAGGCAGAAGGAAAGGAAAAGAATCCTAAGCAATAGCCCTGCTGAGCAAGAAGCCTGACTCAGGGCTTGATCTCAGGATTATGAGGTCATGATTTGAGCCAAAACCAAGAGCTGGATGTTTAACTGATTGAGCCAAACAGGTACCTCCATAATATGCTCCTATAATTGCATTTCTGAGGTATTGTGTTCTTTTTCTCCTCCCTGATGTTATTTGGTTCATTTCTCTCCTCTTTTTGATGTTTATCAATTTTATTAATTTTTTCGAAGAACCAGCTCCTAGTTATATTGTGCTGCTGTGTTTTTTTCTTTGTTTTTTTTTTACAACATAGATGTCTGTTCTATTATTTTCCTTTTTTTAATTTTATTTATTTGTTTGTTTGTTTGACATAGAGAGAGAGCTCAAGCGGGAAAATCAGCAGGCAGAGGGAGATGGATCTTCCTCCCTAAGGAGCAGGATCCTGATGTATGGCTCAATTTCAGGAACTTGATCATGACCTGAACTGAAGGCAGATGTTTACCCAACTGAGCCAGGCACCTTTGTTGTAATCTTTTTTTATTATTTCCTACATTCTGCTGTCCTTAGGCTTCATTTGTTGTTCCTTTTGTAGGTCATTTAAGTGTAAATCTAGGTTGTTTATTTGGTATTTTTCTTTTTCTTAATGTAGGCCATATTGTTATATACTTCCTTACAACCAATTTTGCTGCATCCTAAACCTTTTGGACTGTTGTGCTTTCATTTTCTGTGTTTCCATGTATTTTTTAGTGTTTTTATTTTTTTATGTCTTGGTTGACTTATTCATTCGTTAGTAGTGTGTTGTTTAATCTCCATGTATATGTGGTCTTCCCAAATTTTCTTCTGTGGTTGCATTCGAGTTACATACCATTGAGGTTAGAAAAAATGTGAGGTATTACTTCAAACATTTTGTATTTGTTGAGGCCTGATTTGTGACCTAATATGTGGCCTATTCTAGAGATTGTTCTATGTGCATTTGAAAAGAATATGTATGCTGCTCTTTTAGGACAGAATTATTCTGAATATATCTGCAAGTCCATCTGGTTCTGTTTGTCATTCAAAACCATTTTCTCCTTTTTGGTTTTCTGTTTAGATGATCTGTACATTGATGTAAGTATGGAGTTATAGCTCACCATTATTATTTTATTATCAGTGAGTTGCTTTGGGTTTGCTATTAATTGTTTTATATATTTGGGCACTCCTATGTTGGGTGCACAAATATTCACAGTTATTAGACATTCTTGTTGGATTGTCCCCTTTATGATAATATAGTAACCTTCTTTGTTTCTTGTTATTGTCTTTATTTAAAGCCTATTTTTTTTCTGATATAATAATGCTGTTATGGCCTTCTTTTGACATTCTTTTGCATAATAAATTTTTCTCCATCTCCTCATTTTCAATCTGCGGGTGTCCTTACGTCTAAATGAGATAGATGAGTCTTGATTTTTAACTATTATGATACTCTATCTTTTCTGATTGGAGCATTTGTCCATTTACATTCATAGTAATTATTGCTATATATGCATTTAGTGTCATGTTATTACTTGTTTTGCCAATTGTTTCTGTATTTTTTCCTCTGATTCTTGTCTTTTTCACCTTTGGTCTATGCACTCAAATAACCCTCTAATATTTTTCTTCAGAGCTTATTTAGTGGTAATTAACTCCTTTAGTTTTTGTTTGCAATTTTTTTGTGTCTTCTTCTATTTGAAAAGAAACTGGACCACTTCTTTACAACCTACATAAAAATGAATTCAAAATAAATTAGAGGCCTAAGGGTGAGTCTTCAAACCATAAAAATCATACAGGTGAACACAGGCAGGAAACTCTTTGGCATCAGCTATAGCAACCTCCTTCTCGATATGACTATTATTGGGAATTCACTGAAACAAAAAAAATCTTCTGCACAGTGAAGGAAACAATGAACAAAACTAAAAGGAAACCTATAGAATGTGAGAAGATATTACATAACTACATACTCAATAAAGCATTAGTATCCAACACATAAAATTCAACAAACAAAACATGAATAATTCAATTAAGGAAGAGCAGAAAATAGGAAGTCAAACTATCACTCTTCGCAGATGATATGATACTATATGTGGAAAACCCAAAAGACTCCACTCCAAAACTGCTAGAACTTGTACAGGAATTCAGTCAAGTGTCAGGATATAAAATCAATGCACAGAAATCAGTTGCATTTCTGTACACCAACAACAAGACTGAAGAAAGAGAAATTAAGGAGTCAATCCCATTCACAATTGTACCCAAAACTATAAGATACCTAGGAATAAACCTAACCAAAGAGACTAAGAATCTATACACAGAAAATTATAAAGTACTCATGAAAGAAATTGAGGAAGACACAAAAAAATGGAAAAATGTTCCATGCTCCTGGATTGGAAGAATAAATATTGTGAAAATGTCTATGCTACCTAAAGCAATCTACACATTTAATGCAATCCCTATCAAAATACCATCCATTTTTTTCAAAGAAATGGAACAAATAATCCTAAAATTTATATGGAACCAGAAAAGACCTCGAATAGCCAAAGGAATATTGAAGAACAAAGCCAAAGTTGGTGGCATCACAATTCCGGACTTCAAGCTCTATTACAAAGCTGTCATCATCAAGACAGCATGGTACTGGCACAAAAACAGACACATAGACCAGTGGAACAGAATAGAGAGCCCAGAAATCGACCCTCAACTCTATGGTCAACTAATCTTCGACAAAGCAGGAAAGAATGTCCAATGGAAAAAAGACAGCCTCTTCAATAAATGGTGCTGGGAACATTGGACAGCCACATGCAGAAAAATGAAATTGGACCACTTCCTTACACCACACACGAAAATAGACTCCAAATGGATGAAGGACCTCAATGTGAGAAAGGAATCCATCAAAATCCTTGAGGAGAATGCAGGCAGCAACCTCTTCGACCTCAGCCGCAGCAACATCTTCCTAGGAACAACGGCAAAGGCAAGGGAAGCAAGGGCGAAAATGAACTATTGGGATTTCATCAAGATCAAAAGCTTTTGCACAGCAAAGGAAACAGTTAACAAAACCAAAAGACAGCTGACAGAATGGGAGAAGATATTTGCAAACGACATATCAGATAAAGGGCTAGTATCCAAAATCTATAAGGAACTTAGCAAACTCAACACCCAAAGAACAAACAATCCAATCAAGAAATGGGCAGAGGACATGAACAGACATTTCTGCAAGGAATAGATATTTTTCTTAAAAATACATACAGATGGCTAAAATACACTTGAAAATATTATCAGCATCACTGATCATCAGAGAAATACAAATGGAAAGTATAATAAGACATTACCTCACACTTTTGAGAATGACTAAAATCAGTAGTAGAAGAAACAACACATATTGGTGAGAATGTGGAGAAATGGAAACAATCTTTCATTACTGCTTAGAATGCAAAGCGGTATGACCACTGTAGAAAACTGTATGGAGGTTATTCAAAACGTTAAAAATAAAACTAGCAATGATGATCCAGCAATTATATTATTAAGGATTTACCCAAAGAATGTGAAAATACTGATTTGAAGGGATACAAGCACACTGAGGTTTATGGCAGCATTATCTCTGTTAGTCAAATTATGAAAACAACCCAAGTGTCCATCAACTGATGAATGGATTAAGGAGGCATAATGAGATATTACCCAGCCATAAAATCAATGAAACTTTTCATTACAACAACATGGATGGTGTTAAGCAAATAAGTCAATCATAGAAAGACAAATACCATATGATTTCTCTCATATGTGGAATCTAAGAAACAAAACCAATGAGCAAAGAGGGGGCAAGACAGAGACACAGAGACAAACCAAGAAACAGTCTCTTAACTATGGAGAACATATTGATGATTATTGGGAGTATGAAGTTGCTGAGGGTGGAGAGATGTTTTAAATATCTGATGGGTAATAAGGAGTGCACTTGTGATGAGTACCAGGTGATGAATTGTTGAATCACTGTATTGTACACCTAAATTTAATATTACATTGTATGTTGACTAGCTAGAATTTAAATAAAACTTAAAACCAAAACAAAAAACATCCTGCATCCATTGTAAGACTGAAAATATCTATTTTACTTAAATATCTCAGGAGTTCCCATGGCAGCCTATAAGTGCCATCAAAATGATAGGGTAAATCATCACACTTCTACTGTGTCAAAATACTTTCAAAATAAAATATGTGTTTTTGCTAAAAATGATGCAAAATATGATATCATACATATTGTGAGGGGAAATAATATGTGAGGGGGGGAAAGAGTAAAGAATGGGTTGTAAATTAAGTGGAAACTAACAATATAAACTGCTATATGAAGAAGATGCTATATACAAATCAAATAGTAACTGCAAATCAAAAAATACTAATAGAAATGCAAAATATTAAGAGAAAGAAATTCCATTATATCACTAAAGAAAGCCAATGAACCATAAAAAAATGAGAAGAAAGAATTAGAGAAACACTGTAGAATCAACTACAAAACAAGTAGCAAAATAGTAATAAATACATATATATCACTAATTACTCTGAATGTTGTTATGTAGCACATTCACTGAGAGACAAAATGATTACTCTGAGCCTAATAACTTGAAACAAAGAGAGTCAAAACCCAAAGGGGTTACACCATCAGGCATTGTCATGAAATGCAGGGCCTGATGTGAAGCCCAGAGTTGAATTGGGTAGATTCTTGGTTTTATTATTATAGAATGTAAAGTATGCAGAAGTAAAGAAAAAAAATTCAAGAAAACAATCACTTAAGGGGCAGTAGCAAACTGTGTACATGAATATCAGCACAGGCCCTAGCGAGGTATTAAAAAGGGAACTGCAAGAGATGGGAGAGTCGACCTCAGTAGGCCTAGATATCTTATCTGCCATCACTGCTGTTTTTAGCCTGTACTGTTTTCAGTATGGAATGATGGGGAGAATGGTTGGCTTTTGCCACACACATACAACTTTTGCATGTTCCTGTTCTTACTGTTTCTTTTATGCAATGAAGTCTTGCTCTCCCACAGAATGCAACGGGCATCAAAACACATAGGGTTACATAGTGGATAAAAAATCAATACCTATCTATATGCTGCCTACAAGACACTCGTTTTAGACTTAAAGTCACCTGATTTAAAATGAAGGTTGAAGAAGCGATTATCATGCAAATGGATGTCAAAAGAAAGCTGGTGTAACAATACTAATATCAGACAAAATACACTTTAAAACATACCATAACAAAAGACAAAGAAGGAAACTATATAGTAATAAAGGGGATTATCCAACAAGATGTAACAATTATAAATATTTTTGAACCCAGCATGGGAGGACACAAATATATAAAGGGGTTAAAAATAAAGATAAAAGAAATAATTCATAGTAGCATAATAATAATAGGGGATTTTAACACCCCGTTTACATAAGTGGACAGAACAGTCAAACTGAAAATTGCAAAGAAAAAACAATGGTTTGAAATGACACACTAGGGCCGCCTGGGTGGCTCAGATGGTTAAGCATCTGCCTTTGGTTCAGGTTCGGATCCTGGAGTCCTGGAATGGAGTTCTACATAAGACTCTCTGTTCAGCAGGGAGCCTGCTTCTCCCTCTGCCTCTGCCTCTCTCCCTCTGTCTCTCATGAATAAATAAATTTTAAAAAATCTTTGAAATGACACACTAGATCTGATAGATTTAAAAGATACATTAATATAATTGCATCTTAAAATAGAAGAATACACATTATTTTCAAGAACAGATAAAACAATAAGCCTCAAGTAATTAAAAATGATCATAGCCATTCCATGCATTTTTTCTGAAAATAACTCTATGAAACTAGAAATTAACCAAAAGAAAAAAAATCTGGAAAGTCCACAAATTTATGGAGGTTAAATAACATTTTACTGCCCAATGACTAAGTCAACCAGGAAATAAAATAATTTTTCTTTAATGTACATGAAAACAGGGGAGAGGCAAGATGACGGGGAAGTAGGAGGAGGCGCCATTTCAACCTGTACCATAATGTGAGCTGATTACCTATCAAAGAACTCTGATCACCCATGAAATCAACCTGAGATCAGAATTATACACGTCTGGATCTCTACAGGGGCAGAAGACACCAGAGGGTAGGTAAAGAAGAGTGGGAACATCAGAATGATATCTGAAGATAAACAAAAGTGGGATAGAGCCAACAGAGGCGACCGATTGGAAGGTAATACCCAATATGAGAGTGCCCTGCATCTGGGGATGAGCATTAACTTGGAGTCTGGTTGAAAGCACTCAAAAATAACAGAGGATTGTAGGGGGAAATTGTGGGAATCTGGGCAGTTACGGACAGGAGCTTAAGTCCCCAGACCCAGGACAGCCTCCCCTGGCACTGAGCCAGAGAGAGTGTGGTGGAGAAACCAGGTCTTGGTCCCTGAGCCACCAGAATGCCTGAGAACTCGTGGGATCCAGCTGCGGTGAAGGGCTGGGAGCCTCGCCAGATGGCAGAATGCTGTGCCCCACTATCAGAACCTGAGACACGCCTGCCCCACATCCTCCCTTGAGAGATGTGCGTGGAGGCCCAGCCCAGTGCTCTTAGACAAATGCCAGGCTATCAGAGCCTGAGACGTGCACACCCCACACCCTCCCCTGGGAGAGGTGCATGCCAGGCCGGTGCTCTCAGACCCGGAAGGACCAGGCACTCTCAGCCCGGGACAGCGGGAAAATCTCAGTGTGTGATCCGTGCTTGGAACATCTCTTGCAGTCTGGAGCTGCCCAGACAGCTGATGCTGCCATGGTTTTGAGTACAAGCAGGAGATCCTGCATCCCCAGGGACCAAGACTCGGAACCTGCTCTGCAAGCAGCTCTGCAGCACCCACAGAGGAGCAGACTGAGGCTTCTCTCTGAAAGGGAGGTCGGGGTGTAGTTTGATTTTCTCTAAGTCTCCAAAAACAATCAAAGCTGTCAAGGCAAGAGAAAAAAAAGAAAAAAAAATGAACAAACAAACATAAAAACCTCCAGAGAACAAAAGCCTGAAAAACCGGTTTCCTCAGAGACCACCCCCTTGAGAAGGGCAGGAGGACTTAACTCAGGGAACATCATTGATTGAAAACCCACGTGGCAGGCCCCTCCCCAAGAAAACCAATCAGGAAAGAAAAGAAAAAAAAAAGATGACAAGAGAACAACCACCACTATGTCATAGATACAACTTCTATTTTTAACTCGTTCCCACTATTCTGGTTCATTTTTTATATATAAATTTTTTAACCTATTTACCATCACAGTGAGATGTCCAGTACATCAAATTCCATAATAACCTTCTAGCATGAAATTTTTTGATACATACACCGTGTTTTTCTTTTGCTTTTCTAGTTTTCTAATTTTGTTTTAAATTTAAGTTTAGTTTAGCCTAGTTTATTCTTTTTGATTTTTATTTTCTAATATTCATATAGAGTTAAACATCAAGGTAATGCCCTTTCCCTAATCAATGCTAACCTATAGGTAAACCAATTTTTAATCCCCTTTTATCTTAGGAAATTTGAGCCCTTTAACAAAGATATCAAGATACATCCAGGAAGAATCAAAATAACTTTTCCCACCCACAATGAGAATTTATAACCACTCTCTCATCTTTTCCTTCCTCCAGTGTCTCTGTGTATTTGTGTTTGTCCTGATAGTATATAAATCCTATACTTGGGACTCCTTTGGACGAGGTTCTTCCTTTTTTTGGCATATATATATATATATATACTTTTTTTTTCTCCTGTCATATACTTTTATCAGTCTTTTTGTTTGTTTGTTTTTGTTTGTATACTTCATAAATCTTAACTTGGGGCTCATTTGGGCTGAGCCTTCTCTTTTATCTTCCCTTTTTTCCCTGTCTCTCTCTCATCTCCCCCCACCTCTCTCTTTTGTTTCTTTTTCTTTTCTTTTTTCTCTCCTTTGGGTGGGGAATCCTGATTGCTCAGAAGTGTTCCAGGGTGCACCTTGACTGCACCACAGTCGATACATCCAGCTACATCCGTTCAGTCATCTCTTTCCAAAATGACTAGGAGGAGGAAAGCCCAACATAAGAAAAATACAGAGGACTGGCCTTCTGCAACAGAGCTAATGGCTATAGACATAGACGATATATCAGAAAGAGAATTCAGGCTGACAATTATCCAGGCAATAGCTAGGTTGGACAAAGCAATGGATGACCAAACAGAATTGACTAGGGTAGAACTGAAGGGATCATGTTCACAGTGTTAGGGAAGAACAGAAAGCCACCAGGGATGATGTTCAAAATGCTCTCAATGAGTTCCAATCTAATCTAAATTCTCTAAAAGCTAGGGTAACTGCGACAGAAGATAGAATTAGCGATTTGGAGGACAAACAGAGAGAAAGGATCAGGAGGAAGTCTGAAATAAATAGCTTAGAAGTCACGAATACAGAATCAGGGAAATGAATGATGCCATGAAATGTTCCAATGTCAGAATTATTGGAATCCCTGAAGGGAAGGAGAAAGAAAGAAGTCTAGAAGATATAGTGGAACAAGTTGCCTATGAAAACTTTCATAATCTCACGAATGGAACCAGTGTTCATGCACTAGAGGCAGAATGGTTTCCCCCCAAGATTATAGATTCTCGAATGTCCTTGAGACACCTGATAGTAAGAATGAGGAATTAAATTGTAGGCAAACCCTCTTGGAAGAAGCCAGGACAAAGAAGCTCCTTACGTACAGAGGAAGCCCATCAGAATAACATCAGACCTGTCCACAGAGACCTGGCAAGACAGAAAGGGCTGGAAAAATATAATTAAGGCACTAAATGAGAAGAACATGCATCCAAGAATACTTTATCCAGCAAGACTGACTTTCAAAATGGATTGAGAGATAAAGAGTTTCCAAGACTGGCAAGGCTTAAAGGACTGTGCAACCACCAAGCTGACACTGCAGGAAATATTAAGGTGGGGTTCTATAAAAGAGAATAAATCTGAAGAATATCATTGAACAGAAATATAGAGACAATCTACAGAAAGAAAAACATCTATCAATGATCACTATCAATTTGAATGGCCTAAATGCACCCATAAAATGACAAAGTGTTGAAGATTGGATAAAACGACAGGAACCATTCATATGCTGTCTACAGGAGACCCATTTTAAACCTAGAGTTACACCCAGGTTTAAAATGAAGGGATGGAGAAGCATCTTTCATGACAATGGACCTCAAAAGAAGGCCCAGACAATGATTCTCATATCAGATATATTAGATCTTAAACTAAAGACTGTATTCAGTGATACAGAAGGACACTACATAATTCTTAAAGGGAGTATCCACCAAGATGATCTAACAATTGTAAATATCTATGCCCCCAATATGGGAGCACCCAATTACATAAGAAAGCTATTCATAAAGATACAGAGTCATATTAATATGAATACATTAACAGTAAGAGATCTCAACACACCTCTCACAGTATTAGACAGATCTTTGAAGTGGAAACACAAAAAAGAAACAAGAGCATTGAATGAAACATTGGACCAGATGGACCTCATAGATATATACAGAATATTCCACCCTAAAACAACAAAATACTTCTGAAGTGCACATGGAACCTTCTCCAGAATAGATCACATACTGGGTCACAAATAAGGACTCAAACAATACCAAAAGACTGACATTATTCCCTGCATTTTCTCAGATCATAGTGCTTTGAAACTGGAGTTCAATCACAAGGAAAAGTGCGGAAGAAACTCAAACACCTGGAAGCTAAAGACCACCTTGCTTAAGAATGCTTGGATAAACCAGGAGATCAAAGAAGAACTTAAACAATTCATAGAAACCAATGAGAATGAAGACACATGGGTCCCAAACCTATGAGATACAGCAAAGGCTGTCCTAAGGGGGAAATACATAGCCACCCAAGCCTCCCTCCAAAAAGTTGAAAAATCCAGAATACACAAGCTGTCTCCACACTTTAAAGATCTGGAGAACCAACAACAAATCAAACCAACTCCACACAGAAGAAATGAAATAATCAAGATTAGAGCAGAGATCAATGAGGTAGAAACCAGATATCCAGTAAAATGTATCAATGAAACTAGAAGATGATTTTTAAAAGAATCAGTACAATCGATAAAACATTGGCCCCACTAATTCAAAAGAAAAGACAGAAAGCCCACATTAATAAAATTATGAATGAAAAGGGAGAGATCACAACTAACACCAAGGAAATAGAAACAATCATCAGAAATTATTACCAACAGTTATAAGCCAATAAGCTAAGCAACCTAGATGAAATGGATGCATTCCTGGAAAACTACAAACTCCCAAAATTGAACCAGGAAGAAATTGACAACCTGAGTAGACTGATATCTAGCAACGAGTTTGAAGCAGTGATCAAAAACCTCCCAAAAAACAAGAGACAAGGATCTGACGGATTCCCTGGGGAATACTATCAAACATTCAAAGAAGAAATAACACCTATTCTCCTGAAGCTGTTTCAAAAAATTGAAGCAGAAGGAAAACTTCCAGACTCTTTTTATGAGCCAGCATTACCCTGATCCCCAAACCAGGCAAAGACCCTACCAAAAAGGAGAATTTCAGACCAATATCACTGATGAATACGGATGCTAAGATTCTCAAAAAGATCTTAGCAAACAGGATTCAGCAGCACATTAAAAAGATTATCCACCATGACCAGGTGCGATTCATCTCTGGGTTACAAGGATTGATCAACATTCACAAATAAATCAATGTGATAGAACGAATCAAAAAATGAAGAGACAAGTAATACATGGTCCTCTCAATTGATGCAGGAAAACCATTTGACAAAATCCAGGATCTGTTCCTGATTAAAACTCTTTAAAGTATAGGGATAGAGGGAACATCCCTGAATTTCATAAAATCTATCTATGAAAGACCCATAGCCAATATCATCCTCAATGGGAAAAAGCTTGCAGCCTTCCTGTTGAGATCAGGAACATGACAAGGATGCCCACACTCACCACTCTAGTTCAACATAGTATTAGAAGTCCTAGCAATGGCAATCAGATAACAAAGAGAAATAAAAGGTATCCAAATTGGCAGTGAAGATGTCAAACTCTCTCTCTTTGCAGATGACATGATTTTTATATGGAAAACTCAAAAGACTCCACCCCCACACTACTAGAACTCACACAGCAATTAAGTAATGTGGCAGGATACAAAGTCAATGTACAGAAATCAGTGACTTTCTTATACACTAACAATGAAAATAAAGAAAGGGAAATTAGAGAATTAATTCCATTTACTATAGCACCAAGAACCATAAGATATCTGGGAATAAACCTAACCCAGGAGGTAAAAGACCTTTACTCGAGGGACTACAGAAGACTCATGAAAGAAATTGAAGACACAAAAAGATGGAAGACCATTCCATGCTCGTGGATCGGAAGAATAAACATTGTTAAAATGTCTATACTGTTTAGAGCAATCTATACTTTTAATGTCATTCCGATCAAAATTCCACCAGAATTTTTCAAAGAGCTCTAGCAAATAATCTTAAAATTTGTATGGAATCAGAAGAGACCCCGAATTGCTAAGAAAATGTTGAAAAACAAACAACAACAACAACAAAAAACTGGCGGCATCACGTTAATTGATTTCAAGCTTTATGACAAAGCTGTGATCACCAGGACAGCGTGATACTAGCATATCACACCATATCCATAGACTAGTGGAACATGTAGAGAGTCCAGATATGACCCTCAACTCTATGGTCAAATAATCTTCAACAAAACAGGAAAAAATATATAGTGGAAAAAAGACAGCCTCTTCAATAAATAGTGCTCACAAAACTGGACAGCTATATGTAGAAAAATGAAACTCAACCATTCTCTTATACCGTACACAAAGATAAACTCAAAATGGATAAAAGACCCCAATATGAGACAGGAATCTATCAGAATCCTAGAGGAGAACATAGGCAGTAACCTCTTTGATATCAGCCACAGCAACTTCTTTCAAGTTATGTCTCCAAAGGCAAAGGAAACAAAAGCAAAAATGAACTTTGGGACTTCATCAATATCAAAAGCTTCTGCACAGCAACTGAAACAGTCAATCAAACAAAGAGGCAACCCGTGTAATGGGAGAAGATATTTTCAAATGGCAGTACAGACAAAAGGTTGATATCCAGGATCTATAAAGAACTCCTCAAACTCAACACACACAAAACAGATAATCCTATCAAAAAATGGGCAGAAGATATGAACAGACACTTCTCCAATGAAGACATACAAATGGCTATCGGACACATGAAAAAATGTTCATCATCACTAGCCATCAAGGAGATTCAAATTAAAACCACATTGAGATACCATCCTACAATACCCCAATGTTCATAACAGCAATGGACACAGTCACTAAACTTTTGAAAGAACCAAGATGCCCTCAACAGATGAATGGATAAGGAGGATATGGTACATATACACTATGGAGTATTATGCCTCCATCAGAAAGGATGAATACCCAACATTTTTAGCAACATGGACGGGACTGGAAGAGATTATGCTGAGTGAAATTAGTCAAGCAGCAAGAGTCAATTATCATATGGTTTCACTTATTTGTGGAACATAACAAATAACATGGAGGACATGGGAATATGGAGAGGAAAAGGGAGTTGAAGGACATTGGAAGGGGAGGTGAACCATGAGAGACTATGTGTAGGGGCGGGCCAGGCCAGCTAGAGGACACGGCCAATCATTGGGGCATGCTTAAATTTACTGACGTGAGTTGCAATCCCATTGGCCACCTGTGTGTGGGCAGGGCTCAACCACCTCTATAAAGGCTGGTCTGTGAGGCTGCAAGGGGGTTAGTAGCAGGAGGAGTTAGGGTAGCCGGTAGCAGGAACCATTGGGAGCCGTTAGGGTAGTGGTAGTTTCGGGATTCTGGAGAGTGACAGCGCCCTTTTCATCATCAGGAGCAGCATTGCTGGGAGCCTCGCTGCCTCAAACTGTTGTGCCGCCAGGAGCAACCTCGTCCCAGGGAGCGGCCTCGCTGTCCCGAGCAGCAGCGCCGCCACGAGCGGCCTTGTTGCTGCGAGCAGCGGTGCCACCGGGAGCAGCCTCGTCAGGAGCCGACGGTGCAGCCTCATCGGGAGTGGCATTGCTGGGAGCCTCATCTGCAGTGGCACTGCCTCGAGCGGCCTCGCCGCCCAAGCAGTGGCACTGTCACTAGATGGCAGGGGAGTAGGCTCATCTGCAGCGGCCTCGCCACCCCTAGCAGTGGCGCCACTGTGAGTGGCCTTGTAGGGAGCAGCCTCATCTGCAGCTGTGCCTCTGCTAGTGGGCCTCGCTCCCGAGCCACAGTGCTGTCACTAGACGGTCGAGGAGCGGCCTCATCGTCAGTGGCCTCGTTCCAGGGAGCAGCCCCGTCCAGAGCGGCCTTGTCAGGAGCGGCCTGTGGTACAGTGAGGGTGAGGCAGGGAGCCTCCAGGAGAGACCCCAGGGCAAGGAGGTGGTGGCCCCCAGCAAGGCTCAGGCACCTACCAGTCAGTTTGATTTCTAATGCATTGGGCTCGGACACCTACCGGTCAGTTTTGTCTGATACATGGCGCCAAATAAAGCTTTGCTTGGTTTTCGCTTTGTGTCAGTCTCGTTCCTTTGATCACAGACCCTAACACTATGGACTCTGAAAAATAACTTGAGGGTCTTGAAGGGGCGGAGGGTAGGAGGTTGGGGGAACCAGGTGGTGGGTGTTAGGGAGGGCAAGTATTGCATGGATCACTGGGTGTGATGCAAAAACAATGAATACTGTTACACTGATAAAAAAAATACTATTAAAGAGTCAAGAAACAAAACAAAACAAAACAAAAAAACAGGTAACATGTGCGGCCTGAATGTGGCAGGGCAGAGATTATATAACAATGCAAACCTTAGCCTCTAAAGGGGCCCAAAAGTCTCTGCCTACATTTAGCACCAAGGACAGTGACAGCTGTGCCCCCCCCCTCCCCCAACCCGGTATCAAGGTTCCCAAAGGATGGTAATCTAGTCTCCTCCAAAGAGAAAGTCTGGAACCAGTGTGTCGTCTAAGGATTGTTCAACAGATGTCTTGGAGTGGGGTGAGCATCACGTAGAAACCATACAGTTCTGATTTTCTATCTTTGGGGGTATTTTAGTTAGACTAGTCTAAGAATTTGCATTTCTAGACATGAAAAAAAAACCCATTTAAAAAAATCCTTAACTACTATTAAAAAAAGTACATGAAAAAAATGAAAATATGTTTAGGATAACAAAAGTTGTACAAAAAGGGAATATTTTACCAATATAGGTATATCTTAGAAATAAGAAGTATTTCAAATAAACAAACCTAACTTTATACCTAAGGAGGTTAGAAAAAGAACAAATGAAACCCCTTATCAGAAGAAGTATGGAAATAATATAGAGCAGAAATCAAGTATAGAGAAATAAACAAAAAATAACAAAGAACACAAAAGAACAGATTAATGAAACCACAAGCTAGTTCTTTGAAAAGATCAATAAAATTAACAAACCTCTAGACAGACTCATCATAGAGATAGAAGGAAATTACTCAAATAGAAAAAAAAAACACAAGTTAAAAGAGAAATAACAACCAAAACTACAGAAATACAAAGACACATAAGAAAATACAATGAAAAATATATACCAACAAATTAGCTAACATAAAAATAAAAGTGGATAGATTCCTAGAAACATATAACTTACTGGACGTGAACCAGGAAAAAAAAAAAAAAGACTATTTGAACAGATTGATTACCATCAAGGAGATTGAGTCTGTAAAGGAAAAAATTCCTAACAAAAATAAAATCCAAGAACTGAGAGCTTCGCAGATGAATTCTACTAAACATTTAGAAGAGTAATAATGCCTATTCTTAAGCTATTTCAAAAAATATGGGAAAATTCCAAAATCATTCTGAGCCCATTATCACCCTAACACCAAAACAAGGTACAGATCCTAATAAAAAACAAAACTATAGGCCAATATCATAATTGATTATAGACAAAAATTCCTCTACAAAATATATTCTCCAGTAAAAAAACCTGACAATGTTTTAAAAATGTATTCACCATGACCAAATGGAATTTATACCTTGGATGCAGCAGTGATTCAATATTTGCAAATCATTCAAAGTGATACATCATGACAATAACAGAGGGGATAAAAAGCATATGATCATAATAAATGTAGAAAAATCACTAGACAAGATATAAAATCTATTCATGCTTATAAAGTATATGTAGATGGAACATATATCATCATAGATGTTCATAGATGAACATCATATGATGATATATGGAATATATATCATCATAGGTGTTCATAGATTAGCATCATATCATCATAACATATATGTTACATGGATGGAATATACATCAGTATTTAAGGCATAGGGCTTATATGGAAAATCCGCAGTGAACATAATACTCAATGAGGGAACACTGACAGATTTTCTACTATGGAGATAAAAAATGCCAAGATCTTCACTCTTGCCACTTTTTTTCAACATAGCACTGGAAGTGCTAGACACAGCAATTAAACGAAAAAGGCATCCAGATTGGTAAAGAAGAAGTAAAACTTTCACTATTTTCAGATGAAATGATACTACATATCAAGAACCCTAAATATTCACAAAAGAAATACTGCTAGAACGGATATATGATTTCAGTAATGTCTGATGACAAAAAAAATGAATGGGCAGAAATCTGTTGCTTTTCAATACACCAATAATAAAACAGCAAAAAGAAAAATCTCATTTACAGATACACCAAGGGTTGGGGGGAAACTATGAATAAAACTTACCAAAGACATAAATGACCTATATTCTGAAAAGTAAAAATCACTGATAAAAGAAATTGAAGAAGACACAAAGAAATAGACAGTCAATGATCATGGACTGGAAGACCAAACATTGTTAAATGTTTATAATACATAAAGAAATTTACAATTTTTAAAATATTTTATTTATTGGGGAATCTGATTTTCTCAGTCAGTTAAGTGTCTTCTTCAGCTCAGTCATTATTCCAAGGTCCTGAGACTGAGACCCCAGTTCAAGTTTCCTGAGTGGTGAGGAGCCTGCTTCTCACTCTCCTTCTGTCTGCTGCTTCCCCTGCTTTCTCTCTCTCTCTCAAAATTTTATTTATTTATTTGAGAGAGAGGTAGAGAGACAAGATCAGTAACAGAGGGAGAGGGAGAAGAAGACTTACCTCCTGGGCAGGGACCCTAAAGCCATGCTTGATCCCAGAACCAAGGGATCATGACCTGAGCCATAGGCAGTTGCTTATCTTACTGAGGAACCAAAGCGCCCAAGTACTTTACATATTTAATGCAATCCTTATCAAAATACCGACAGAATTTTTCACAGAAATAGAATAAAAACCCCTAAAATTTATGTGAAACCACAAAAGACCCAGAATAGCCAAACCAATATAGAAAAGGAAAGGCAAAGCTAAGGGCATCATAGTTAAAGACTTCAAGTTATACTACAAAACAGTAATAATCAAAACAGTATGCTACCAGCACAAAAATAGGCATATAGATCAATAAAACAGAAGAGATGACCCAGAAATGAAGCCACAATGTTATAATTGATTAATCTTCCACAAAACAGAAAATAATATCCAGTGGAAAAAAAAAGATAGTGTCTTCAACAAATAGAACTGGAGAAACTAGTCAACTACATGCCAAAGAATAAAACTGTACCACTTTATTACACCACACATGAAAGTAAAGATAAAAATGAATTAAAGATCTAAATGTGAGACCGGGAACAATAAAAAGTCTAGGAAAGAGCAGAGGCAGTAATGTCTCTGGCATCCCCATAGCAACATATTTCTAAATATATCTCTTGAAGCAAGGAAAATAAAAGTAAAAATAAACTATTGAGGGCCCCTCACACTGAGGAGTGGGGCCCCGGGCTCTAGGCTCCTCCAGGCCAGAGAATGGGAGGTTGCCATTTTCATTCCCGTCCTCCAGAACTCTAAGGAAAGCATTCAGGGAACAAAAGCTCCCAAAAGTGAACCCGAGCCGATTACTTAGTCCGGGCCCTGGTAAAGGTGGTGCAATTCCGCCTTGGGCAAAAACACTTGAGAGTCACTACAACAGGCCCCTCCCCCAGAAGTTCAACAAAATATCCAGCCAGGACGAAGTTCATCTATCAAGGAAAGCAGGTTCAATACATAGGACAGCAGCGGAATTCCAGAGGAGGAGAAAGCAAATCACAGAACTCATGGCTTTCTCCCCATGATTATTAGACTTGGGGTTAATTCAAATTATTTTCAATTTTTTTTCTTTCTTTTTTCTCCTTCTGATAAATTTTTAAAAACTTTTTACCCTTTAATATTTTAATGTTTTTTGTCTAGTTTCTCTAAAATATATTTTTTCTTCATTTGTTTTTTTTTAAATTTTTTTTCTTTTTTTTCCTGAACCTCTTATTATCCCCTTTCTCCCCCCCACAATTTGGGTTCTCTTCTGATTTGGTTAAAGTGCATTTCTCTGGGGCATTTGCCACCCTTTTAGCATTTTATTTGATCCTTCATATCCTTTAATCTGGACAAAATGACAAGGCAGAAAAAATCACCACAAACAAAAGAACAAGAGGCAGTACCGAAGGTTAGGGACCTAATCAACACAGACATTGGTAAGATGTCAGATCAAGTGTTCAGAATGACGATTCTGAACCTTCTAGCCGGGCTTGAAAAAGGCATGGAAGATATTAGAGAAACCCTCTCTGGAGATATAAAAGCCCTTTCTGGAGAAATTAAAGAACTAAAATCTAACCAAGTTGAAATCAAAAAAGCTTAATGAAGTGCAATAAAAAATGGAGGCTCTCACTGCTAGGATAAATGAGGCAGAAGAAAGAATTAGTGATAAAGAAGACCAAATGACAGAGAATAAAGAAGCTGAGCTAAAGAGGGACAAACAGCTACTGGACCACGAGGGGAGAATCCAAGAGATAAGTGACATCATAAGACGAAACAACATTAGAATAATTGGGATTCCAGAAGAAGAAGAGAGAGGGGAGCAGAAGGTCTATTGGAGAGAATTATTGGAGAGAATTTTTCTAATATGGCAAAGGGAACAAGCATCAAAATCCAGGATGTGCAGAGAACAGCCCTGAAGTCAACAAGAAGAGGTCGACACCCCGTCACCTAATAGTAAAATTTAAAAGTCTTAGTGACAAAGAGAAAATCCTGAAAGCAGCCCGGGAAAAGGAGTCTGTAACATACAATGGTAAAAATATTAGATTGACAGCAGACTTATCCACAGAGACGGGGCAGGCCAGAAAGAGCTGGCAGGATATATTCAGAGTACTAAACGAGAAAAACATGCAGCCAAGAATACTCTATCCAGCTAGGATATCATTGAAAATAGAAGGAGAGATAAAAAGCTTCCAGGACAAACAAAAACTGAAAGAATTTGCAAACACCAAACCAGCTCTACAGGAAATATTGAAAGGGGTCCTCTAAACAAAGAGAGAGCCTAAAACTAGTAGATCAGAAAGGTACAGAGAAAATATACAGTAACAATCACCTTACAGGCTAATAATGGCACTAAATTAATGTCTCTCAATAGTTACCCTGAATGTTAATGGGCTAAATTCCCCAGTCAAAAGACACAGGGTATCAGAATGGATAAAAAAACAAAACCCATCAGTATGTTGCCTACAAGAAACTCATTTTAGACACGAAGACACCTCCAGATTTAAAGTGACGGGGTGGAAAATAATTTGCCATGCTAATGAGCATCAGAAGAAAGCTGGGGTGGCAATCCTTATATAAGATCAATTAGATTTTAAGCCAAAGACTATAATAAGAGATGAGGAAGGACACTATATCATATTCAAAGGGTCTGTCCAACAAGAAGATCTAACAATTTTAAATATCTATGCCCCTAACGTGGGAGCAGCCAACTATATCAACCAATTAATAACAAAATCAAAGAAACACACCAATAATAATACAATAATAGTAGGGGAATTTAACACTCCCCTCACTGAAATGGACAGTCCATCCAAGCAAAAGATCAACAAGGAAATAAAGGCCTTAAATGACACACTGGACCAGATGGACATCACAGATATATTCAGAACATTTCATCCCAAAGCAATAGAATACGCATTCTTCTCTAGTGCACATGGAACATTCTCCAGAAGAGATCACATCCTGGGTCACAAATCAGGTCTCAGCCGGTATCAAAGGATTAGGATCATTCCCTGCATATTTTCAGACCACAACGCTCTGAAGCTAGAACTCAATCAGAAGAGGACAGCTGGAAAGAACCCAAATACATGGAGACTAAACAGAATCCTTCTAAAGAATGAATGGGTCAACCAGGAAATTAAAGAAGAATTGAAAAATTCATGCAAACAAATGATAAAACACAACGGTTCAAAATCTGTAGGACACAGCAAAGGAAGTCCTGAGAGGAAAATATATAGCAGTACAAGCATTTTTCAAGAATCAAGAAAGGTCTCAAGTACAGAACCTGAACCTACACCTAAAGGAGCTGGAGAAAGAACAAAAAAAAAAAAAAAAAAGGAAAAATCAATGAAACTAGGAGCTGGTTCTTTGAAAAAAATTAATAAGATTGCTAAACCCCTGCTCAGACTTATCCAAAAAAAAAAAAAAAAAAAGAGAGAGAGAGAAAGGGCCCAAATAAATAAAATCATGAATGAAAGCAGAGACATCACAACTAACACCAAAGAAATACAGACAATTATAAGAACATACTATGAGCAACTCTACGCCAACAAATTTGACAATCTGGAAGAAATGGATGCATTCCTAGAGACATATAAACTACCACAACTGAACCAGGAAGCAATGGAAAACCTGACCAGACCCATAATCATTAAGGAGATTGAAACAGTCATCAAAAATTTCCATGCAAAAAAAGCCCAGGGCCAGACGGCTTCTCAGGGGGAATTCTACCAAACATTTTAAGAGGAACTAATTCCTATTCTCCTGAAAATATTCCAAAAAATAGAAATGGAAGGAAAACTTCCAAACTCATTTTATGAGGCCAGCATCACATTGTTCCCAAAACCAGACAAGGATCCCACCAAAAAAGAGAACTACAGACCAATATCCTTGATGAACACGATGCAAAAGTGCTCACCAAAATACTAGTCAATAGGATTCAACAGTACATTAAAATTATTATTCACCACGACAAAGTGGGATTTATTCCAGGGCTGCAGGGTTGGTTCAACATCCACAAATCAATCCATGTGATAGAACACATTAATAAAAGAAAGAACAAGAACCATATGATACTCTTAATAGATGCTGAAAAAGCATTTGACAAAGTACAGCTCCCTTCCTGATCAAAACTCTTCAAAGTGTAGGGATAGAGGGCACATACCTCAATATTATCAAAGCCATCTATGAAAAACCCACCGCAAATATCATTCTCAATGCAGAAAAACTGAAAGCTTTTTCGCTAAGGTCAGGAACATGGCAGGGATGTCCATTATCACCACTGCTATTCAACATAGTACTAGAAGTCCTAGCCTCAGCAATCAGACAACAAAAGGAAATTAAAGGCATCCAAATTGGCAAAAAAAGAAGTCAAACTATCACTCTTCGCAGATGATGTGATACTATATGTGAAAAGCCCAAAAAACTCCACCTCAAAACTGCTAGAACTTGTACAGGAATTCAGAAAAGTGTCAGGATATAAAATCAATGCACAGAAATCAGTTGCATTTCTGTACACCAACAACAAGACAGAAGAAAGAGAAATTAAGGAGTCAATCCCATTTACACTTGCACCCAAAACTATAAGATACCTAGGAATAAACCTAACCAAAGCGGCTACAAATCTATACGCAGGAAACTGTAAAGTACTCATGAAAGAAATTGAGGAAGACACAGAGAAATGGAAAAATGTTCCATGCTCCTGGATTGGAAGAATAAATATAGTGAAAATGTCTATGATACCTAAAGCAATCTACACATTTAATGCATTCCCTATCAAAACACCATCCATTTTTTTCAAGCAAATGGAACAAATAATCTTAAAATTTATATGGAACCAGAAAAGACCTCAAATAGCCAAAGGAATATTGAAAAAGAATGCCAACGTTGGTGGCATCACAATTCCGGACTTCAAGCTCTATTACAAAGCTGTCATCATCAAGACAGTATGGTATTGGCCCAAAAACAGACACATAGATCAGTGGAACAGAATAGAGAGCCCAGAAATCGACCCTCAACTCTATGGTCAACTATTTTTTGACAAAGCAGGAAAGAATGTCCAATGGAAAAAAGACAGCCTCTTCAATAAATGCTGCTAGGAAAATTGGACAACCCCATGCAGAAAAATGAATTTGGACTACCTCCTTACACCACACACAAAAATAGACAAAATGGATGAAGGACCTCAATGTGAGAAAGGTATCGATCAAAATCCTTGAGGAAAACGCAGGCAGCAGCCTCTTCGACCTCAGCCATAGCAATGTCTTCCTAGGAACATTGCCAAAGGCAAGGGAAGCAAGGACAAAAATGAACTATTGGGATTTCATCAAGATCAAAAGCTTTTGCACGGCAAATGAAACAGTTAACAAAACCAAAAGAAAACTTATGGAATGGGTGAAGATATTTGCAAGTGACATATCAGATAAAAGGCTAGTATCCAAAATCTATAAGGAACTTAGCAAACTCAACACCCAAAGAACAAACAATCAAATCAAGAAATGGGCAGAGGACATGAACAGACATTTCTGCAAAGAAGACATCCAGATGGCCAACAGACATATGAAAAATTGGTCCACATCACTCGGCATCAGGGAAATACAAATCAAAACCACAACGAGATATCTTCTCACACCAGTCAGAATGGCTAAAATTAACAAGTCAGGAAATGACAGATGCTGGCGAGGATGCGGAGAAAGGGGAACCCTCCTCCACTGTTGGTGGGAATGCAAACTGGTGCAACCACTCTGGAAAACAGCATGGAGGTTCCTCAAAATGTTGAAAATAGAACTACCCTATGACCCAGCAATTGCACTACTGGGTATTTACCCTAAAGACACAAATGTAGCACCCGAATGTTTATAGCACCCATGTCTACAATAGCAAAACTATGGAAAGAACCTAGATGTCCATCAACAGATGAATGGATCACGAAGAAGTGGTATATATACACAATGGAATACTATGCAGCCATCAAAAGAAATGAAATCGTGCCATTTGCGACGACGTGGATGGAACTAGAGCATATCATGCTTAGTGAAATAAGTCAATCAGAGAAAGAAAACTATCATATGATCTCCCTGATATGAGGACGTGGAAATGCAACATGGGGAGTTAGGGGGATAGGAGAAGAATAAATGAAACAAGATGGGATTGGGAGGGAGACAAACCATAAATGAATCTTAATCTCACAAAACAAACTGGGGGTTGCTTGGGGGAGGTGGTGTTGGGAGAGGGGGAGGGGGATAGGGACATTGGGGAGGGTATGTGCTATCATGAGTGCTGTGAAGTGTGTAAACCTGGCGATTCACAGACCTGTACCCCCGGGAATAAAAATGCATTATATGTTTATAAAAAAAAAATTGGAAGGGGAGGCGAACCATAAGAGACTATGGACTCTGAAAAACAACCTGAGGTTTTTGAAGGGTCAGGGGTGGGAGGTTGGGGGAACAGGTGGTGGGTAATAGGGAGGGCACATTTTGCATGGAGCGCTGGGTGTTGTGCAAAAACAATGAATACTGTTATGCTGAAAATATTTAAAAAAATAAGAAAAAAATGAAATCTTGCAGGACGCCTGGGTGACTCAGTAGGTTAAGCAGTTGCCCTAAGCTCAGGTCATGATCCCAGGGTCCTGGGATCAAGTCCCACATCAGGCTCTTTGCTCGGCAGAGAGCCTGCTTCTCTCTCCACTTCTGCCTGCCTCTCTGCCTGCTTGTGTGCTCTCTCTCTTTCTCTTTCTGACAAATAAGTAAATAAATAAATAAATAAATAAAATCTTTTATAAAAATGAAATCTTGCCATTTACAACACTGTGGGTGGAACTAAAGGGTATTATACTAGGTGAAATAATTCAGAGAAAGGAAATTATCTTATGATCTCAAAAACATGTGGAATATAAGAAAAAAGGCAGAGGATTACAGATGAAGAGAAGAAAAAATGAAACAAGATGAAACCAGAGAGTGAGACAAACTATAAGAAACTTTTAATCTTTGGAAACAAACTAACAGTTGCTAAAGGGGAGAGGGTGAGGGGGATGAGGTGGCTGGGTGAGGGACATTGTGTAGAGTATGTGTTGTGGTGGGTATTATGTAAGACAGATGAATCACAGACCTGCACTCCTGAAACAAATAATACATTATATGTTAATTTTAAAATAGCATTGTGCACTTAAAAATGGAGAAAATGCAATTTCTATGTATATATACGTTTACCATAATAAAAATATTAAGATAGATGAATGAATAAATAAAATAGAAAAGCAACAAGAACTAACTTTATTCTCTGTATGATGAAATCACTTCAGTCTTAAGAACAGACATAGACTAAAAAAGAAGATATTGATAACGATTTACTATGGAAAAGAAAAGAGGGAGAACAGGATGATCTATACTTAGATCAGACAAATACTTTAAATGAAAGATATCATGTTTAGTTAGCCAGCAGAACTTTTTAATATAGTGTTAGATTCATTAGTTGCATATAACAATGAGTGTTTGAACAAAATAAATAAAAATAAATAAATTAATAAAAATCTTACACAGATAACTATAATCAATCAATCAATAACTATCACAAATGAAAAAGAATACTACATATTGATAAAGGGGTATATTAACCAGTACACTATCACCATTGTTAGTATGTTAACACCCAATATCAGGAACTTAAGTATATAAAGCAAATATTAAATGAACTGAAAAGGAAAATAAAAACCAATGCAATATAGTAAACAATTTTTATATTGCACTTTCAACAACAAATATATAATACAAACAGAAAGTCAGTAATATAATAGTGGATTTGAACTACTCTGTAATAATTAAACTAACATATACAAAGCATTCCTTTCAATAGGAGTAAAATATATATTCTTATGAAGTAAACAATAAATATCTCCAGGTTGGACTAATGTGGTAGGACACAAAAGAAAAATAAAACAAAAAGATTTAATAAGCATATAACTTTAAATGTATCAAGGTCCTTTACTAACAACAGTGGTATGAAACTATATAAATAATAGGTGGAAAATTGGAAAATTCAGCAATATTCTACAACTAACACTCTTTAAGACCAAAGGGTCAAAGAGGAAATCAAAGAAAAAATCTTTATCCAAATGAAAACATAATATAACAAAGCTTTTAGGATGCAGAAAAAGCAATTCTAAATAAAAAGTTTATTGTGATAAATGCCAATATTAAAAATACATATGTATCTTAAATAAACAACCTAAATTTATACCTCAACAACTATAAAAAGAAAAAACTAAATGTAAATTTAGTTGGAAAAAATAAAACAATAAATACTACAGCAGAAATAAATGAAATATATAGTAAAAAATTAATGAGATAATTGAGTAATTTTAATGATAAACAAAATCTACAAGCCCTTAGCTAGAAAAACTAAGAAAAAAAGAGTGGAGATTTAAACATGTAAAATCAAAAATCTTAAAGGAAAAGTACAACTGAAACAGCAGTAATATAATTAAGAATAAAGTCCAATTATAAATTATATTACAATAGAGGAAACCTAAAAGAAATGTGTTAATTCCTACAAACTTCCAATCTAACAATTCTGAATCAAGATAAAATAGAAAATTTGAACGAGTTAATATCAAGGAGATTGAAGCAGTAATAATAATAATAAAAACAATGAATGAAAGTTCAAGAGCAGAAGGTTTTAAAGATGAATTTTACCTAAATTTTTTTAAAAGAATAAATATAGGGGTGCTTGGGTGGCTCAGTCAATTAAGCATCTGCCTCTGGCTCAGGTCATGATCCCAGCATTCTGGGATTTAGCCTCCCATTGTGCTCCTTGATCTGTGGGGAGTCTGCTTCTTCCTCCCCTGCTCTTTTGCTCTCACTCACTCTCTCTCTCCCTCTCTCTCAAATAAATAATAAAATCTGAGAAAAGAGAATAAATACAAATTCTTTTTAAAAATCTTACACAAATAGAAATATTTTAACAAATAATTCTATGATGCCAACATTTGCCCTGTAACAAAGCCAGAGAAAGACACCAAAAAAGCAAAAACAAAAACAGAAAACAAAACAAAACTACAGACCAAAATACCTGATAAACATTTACAATAATCCTCAAGATACTAACAGACAAGGGGCACCTGGGTGGCTCAGTGGGTTAAGCCTCTGCCTTTAGCTCAGGTCATGATCCCAGGATCCTAGTATCAAGACCCGCATCGGGCTCTCTGCTCAGCAAGGAGCCTGCTTTCTCTCTCTGCCTGCCTATCTGCCTACTTGTGTTCTCTATCTGTCAAATAATTAAATAAAATCTTAAAAAAAGGGAGGTGTGTGGGGGATGGGGTATCTGGGTGAGGAGCATTAAGGAGGGCATGTGATGTGATGAGCACTGGGTGTTATATGCAACTAACGAATTATTAAACACTACATCAAAAATAAATGATGTGATATTATTATATGTTGGCTAATTGAATTTAAATGAAAAAAAAGAACAAAACAAAACCAGAGATATTACCATTCCTGACTTCAAATATATTATGAAACCATGGTAATCAAAACATTATGCTATGGGATGAAAACAGACATGTAGAACAATGGAATAATTTGGAGAACTTTGAAATAAACCCACAGGTATATGGTCAATTATTTTTTTTTATAAGGGCACCAAAAATACACAGTGGGGAAATAATGGTCTCTTCATAAGTGTTCTTGGAAATACTACATATCCACATGCAAAGAAATAAATTGAAATCCTGATGGACACTCAAAATTTAACTGTATTTGAGTCCTAAACATAGAATTTGAAAAAATAAAACTTCTAGGAGAAATTATGTTGTTGGGGCACCTGGGTGACTCAGTTGTTAAGTATCTACCTTTCAGCTCAGTTCATGATCCCTGGGTGTGGGATTGAGCTCCACATTGGGCTCTCTGCTCAGTGGAGAGCCTGCTTATCTCTCTCCCACTCTCCCTGCTTGTGCTTCCTCTCATTGTGTCTCTCTCTGTCAAATAAATAAATAATTTTTTTAAAAGTAACTATATTGTGGAAGTATATACCATTGCATTTGGCAATGATTTCTTAGATCTGATGCCAAATGCAGAGACAATAAAGCACTACACCAAACAAAAATGTATCTGTATAGCAAAGGAAACAATCAAAGTGATGAAAAGGGAACCTAAGTAATGGAAGAAAATATGTGAAAATTATATTTTGGATAAGTGGTTAATACCCAAAATATATAAGAAAATACTATAAGTTAATAGCAAAAAACAACAACAGCAACTACAAACACCCAAAACCAAATAATACCATTAAAAATGGGCTAAGAACCTAAATAAATAAATATTTATTTAAAGACATGCTAGTAGTTAATAGTTATTGAAAAAGGTATTCAGCATCACAAATCATAAGGGAAGTGAAAATCAAAATGATAATATGATACCACTTCACAAATGTTTGGATGCTATTTTCAGAAACAAAAACAAAAGATAACAAGTGAATAAGGATGAAGCAAATGGCAAAAGTGCAGTGGGAGATACAGGCTTCCAGTTACGGACTTAATAAGTCATGAGAATGAAAGTAACAGCAACAGGAATATAAAGAAGAAATATGAGAATGTGGAGAAAAGGAACACTTTGTGCACTGATAGGAATATAATTTAGTGCAGTCATAATGAAAACTATGTGGATATATATCAATTTAAAAATAGAATCTCCAGGGCGCCTGGGTGGCTCAGTGGGTTGGGCCTCTGCCTTCAGCTCAGGTCATGGTCTCAGGGTCCTGAAATCGAGTCCCGCATTGGGCTCTCTGCTCGGCAGGGAGCCTGCTCCCCCCCCCGCCTTATTTTCTGCCTACTTGTGATTTCTGACAAATAAACAAATAAAATCTTTAAAAAAATAGAATCACCATTTGATCCATGAATCCCATTTCTTAATGTATCGCTGAATAAATTAAAGTCAGAATCTAAATGAGTCATGCATGTTCAATTGTTTAAGGCAACCTTATCCATGGTAGCAAGCATACTTAAACAATATAAATATTTTTGAGGGAAAAAAAGGCAAAGGGGAATGTGGTCTGTAATAAATACAAGGAATATTATTCAACTTAAAGATGAAAGAAATCTTACCACTTGAGGCCATATGAATAAAATAGAAGACATTAAAATGAGGGAAGGAAGGAATTAGATAATGATGACACAATAATAAATTAAAGTTAATTTGATACATTATTTTTAAAAGCTAAGGTTAATTACAGACATGTTCATAGAATGAAAATCACTAAAAATATTAAATTATTATAGACCAATTGTTGTAATTACAAACAGATTTACTATGGGCTGATACCAATTAAGGAAGTCAATGGAGACAAAGATAACAATTACTCCGCCCTTCTGGAATAAAACTATTTCACAAATTGCCATTCCTAGAAAATATTAACATAGGATCAGCAGCAAAAGTGAAATAGCAAAATAGCAAATAATTTGGCCCCATGTTTCTTTTCTGTTTTTTTTTTTTTCATTTTTTATGTGAAGCACAATGATATTCCAATATGCCTCTATGCAAAGTTTTTGTTGTCATTGTTGTTGTTTTATTTCTTTTCAGTGTTCCAGAATTCATGGTTTAGCACCACACCCAGTGCTCCATGCAATACCTGTCCTCCATAATACCCACCACCAGGCTCACACAACCCCCCACACTCCTCCCCTCCAAAACACACACGTTGTTTCTCAGAGTCAACAGTCTCTCATGGTTCATCACCCCCTCCAATTTCGCCAACTTCCTTCTTTTCTCCATCTCTCCATGTTCTTTATGTTATTCCTTATGCTCCACAAATAGGCAAAATCATATGATAATTGACTCTCTCTGCTTGACTTATTTCACTCAGCATAGACTCTTCCAGTCCCATTCATGTTGATCATCCTTTCTGATGGAGACATAATACTCCATAATATATATGGACCATATCTTCTTTATCCATTTGTCCATTGAATGACATCTTGTTTCTTTCCACAGTTTGGTGACTGTGGCCATTGCTTCTATGAATATTGGGTTACAGATGACACTTCTTCTCACTACATCTGTACCTTTGGGGTAAATACCCAATAGTGCAATTGCAGGGTCATAGGGAAGCTCTATTTTTAATTTCCTAAAGAATATCCACACTGTTCTCCAAAGTGGCTGCACCATCTTGCATTCTCACCAACAGTGTAAGAGTGTTTCCCTTTCTCCACACCCTCTCCAACACTTGTTTATTGTCTTTTTAATTATGGCCATTCTAACTGGTGTGAGGTGGTATCTTAATGTGGCTTTGATTTGAGTCTCCCTGATGGCCAGTGATGATGAACACTTTTTCATGTGTCTGATAGCCATTTGTATGTCTTCATTGGAGAAATGTCTGTTCATGTTGTCTGCCCATTTTTTGAGATGATGATCTCTTTTTTGAGTGTTGACTTTGAGGAGTTCTTTATAGATCTTGGATATCAGCCCTTTGTCTGTACTGTCATTTGCGACTATCTTCCATTTCTTGGGTTGACTCTTTATTTTGTTGACTGTTTCATTTGATGTGCAGACGCTTTTGATCTTGATGAAGTCCCAAAAGTTCATTTTCACTCTTGTTTCCTTTGACTTTGGAGGCATATCTTGAAAGAAGTCGCTGGGGCTGATGTCGAAGAAGTTACTGCCAATGTTCTCCTCTAGGATTCTGATGGATTCATGCCTCATGCTGAGGTCTTTTATACATTTTGAGTTTATATTTGTGTATGGTGTAAGAGAATGGTAGAGTTTCATCCTTCCACATGTTGCTGTTCAATTTTCCCAGCACCATAAATTGAAGAGACTGTCTTTTCCACTGTATATTTTTTCCTGCTTTGTCGAAGGTTATTTGACCAAAGAGTTGAGGATCAATATCTGGGCTCTCTCCTCTGTTTCATGGGTCTATGTGTCTGTTTTTGTGCCAGTACCATGTTCTCTTATTGATCACAGCTTTGTAGTAAAGATTGAAATCAGGAAACATGATGCCCCCAGGTTTGTTTTTCTTTTTCAACATTTCCTTAGCAATTCAGGGTCTCTTCTGCTTCCATACAATTTTAGGATTGCTTGTTCCAGTTCTTTTTATAATGCCAGTGGAATTTTGATTGGGTTGGCATTGAAAGTATAGATTGCTCTGTGCAGTATAGACATTATAAAAATGTTTATTCTTCTGATCCATGAGCATGGAATGGTCTTCCATTGTTTCTATGCATAGTTTAACAGACATCTCTATATTAATGAAAAAGGATGTTGCAAGTGGAATGCTCTATACACTGTTAAATAAGTCAAACACAGGACTATTCTCATATGCTTCCACCCATAATTTCAAAATCACTTATATCATTTTTAAATCAATTACCCAACACATATTACATCATTAGTTTCAGATGTAGTGTTGAATAATTCATCAATTGCATATAACACCCAGTGATTATCACATCACATGCCCTCTCTGATGCCCATCCCCCAGCTACCCAATCCCCTCCTCCCATCTCCTCTTCAACAACGCTCAGTTTCCCACAGCTGAGTCTCTCAAGCTTTGTCTCCCTCACTGATTTCTTCCCATTGAGATTTCCCTCCCTTCTCTGATAATCCTCTACACTTTTTCTTATATTCCACATATGAGTGACATCATATGATGTCACTTTCTCTGAGTGACATCATATGATGTCACTTTCTCTGAGTGACATCATATGATGTCACTTTCTCTGAGTGACATCATATGATGTCACTTTCTCTGAGTGACTTATTTCACTTAGCGTAATACCCTCCAGGTCCATCCATGTCAATGGAGGGGTAAATAATCATTTCTGATGGCTGAGTAATATTCCATTGTATATAAATAATACCACATCTTCTTCATCCATTCATTTGTCAATGGGCATCTCAGCTACTTTCACAGTTTGGCTATTGTGGACACTGCTGTTATGAACATTGGGGTGCAGCTGCCCTTTTTTTCAGTACATCTGTGTCTTTGGAGTGAATACCTAGTAGTGCAATTGATGGGGGCATGGTGTAACCTTATTTTTAAGTTCTTGAAGAACCTCCATTCTGTTTTCCATAGTGGCTGTACCAGATTGCATCTAAAAAACAATGTAAGAGGGTTCCTCTTTACCCACATCTTTACCTCATTGCTTCCTGTCTTGTTAATTTTTACCATTCTGACTGGTGTTAAGTGTTATCTCATTGCTGTTTTGATTCATGTTTCCCTTATGACAGATGATGAGCATTTTTTCATGTGTCTGCTGGCCATTTGTATGTCTTCTTTTGAGCAATGTCTGTTGATATCATCTGCCCATTTCTTGACTGGATTATTTGTTTCTGGGGTATGAGTTTGAGAAGTTCTTTATATATCTTGGATAGCAGCCCTTTATCTGATATGCCATTTGAAAATATTTTCTCCCATCCCTTAGGTTGCTGTTTAGTTTTGTTTACTGTTTTATTTCAATAACAAGAAGCCACCTACATGAAGCCCATAGTGAAAATAATTTTCAATGGAGATAAATGAAAGCTTTTCCCCTAGGGTCAGGAATAGGACAGGATGCCCACTCACACCACTGGTTTTCAACATAGTACTAGAAATCCTAGCCTCAGCAGTCAACAGAAATAAGTTATAAAACAACAACAACAACATTCAAATTGGTAAAGAAAAGTCAAACTCTTGAAGTCTTCATGGGTGACATGATACTTCATGTGGAAAACACAAAAGATTCTACCTCAAAATTT
Source organism: Meles meles (assembly GCF_922984935.1). Taxonomy (NCBI): domain Eukaryota; kingdom Metazoa; phylum Chordata; class Mammalia; order Carnivora; family Mustelidae; genus Meles; species Meles meles. The sequence continues at coordinate 440,844 of NW_025721603.1, forward strand.
CTATTACTCATACAGCAGTTCAGCACTGTGGCAGGACACAAAATCAATGCACATAAATCAGTTCCATTTCTATATGTTAACAATGAGATGGAAGAAAGAGAAATTTAGGAGCTGGTCCATTTACAATTGCACTAAAAATCATAAATTACCTAGAAATTAACATAACCAAAAAGGTAAAGGATATTTATTCTCAAACCTATAGAACACTCATGAAAGTAATTAAGGAAGACAGTGAAATGGAAAAAAAAATCTTTGCTCACGGATTGAAAAGAATACTGTTAAAATGTCTATGCTATCTAAACCAATCTACATATTCAATGGTATCCCTATCAAAATACTACCAGCATTTTTCACAGAGCTGGAGCAAACAATTATACAATGTGTATAGAATCAGAAAATTCTAAAATTTGTAGAGAATCAGAAACGACCCTGTATAGGAAATAGAATGATGAAAAAGGAAACCCAAGCTAGAGGCATCAAAATTCTGGAATTCAAGAAGTATTACAAATATTTAGTCATGAAGATAGTATGGTACTGGCACCAAAACAGACACATAAATCCATAGAACAGAAAAAAACAAACAAACAAAAGACAACAAGAACAACAACAACAAAAAAACAGAAATGGAACCTCAAGTCTATGGTCAAGTAATCTTCAACAAAGCAGGAAAAAATATCCAATGGAAAAGAACTGTTGCTTCAATAAATGTCTGGAGAATTGGACAGCCACAAGCAGAGGAATGAAACTGGACCATTCTCTTGCACCATACACAAAGATAAGTTAAAAATGGACAAAAGTCCTAAATATGAGACAGAAATCCATTAAAATATAAGAAAGCTCTTGGAACTTAGCCACAAAAATTTCCCTTTAGACACTTCTCCAAAGGCAAAGGAAACAAAAGCCAAAATGAACTATTGAGACTTTATCACGATAAAAACATTCTGCATGACAAAGGAAAATCACATACCTTAAGGAAAGATGTTACCTGAATGTAGGTTTATATATTATATAATTTAAAAGAATTAGGTACGTAGATACTCCCATATCATTCTACACTTAAGATTTAATGAAGGAATAAGTCACTTTGGGTCTTCTCTGGTTTCATACAAATTTTAGAATTGTTTGTTCCAGCTTCATGAAAAATGCTGGTGTTGTTTTGATAGGGACAGCATTAAATGTGTAGATAGCTTTGGATAGTATAGACAATTTAACAATATTTTTTCTTCCAATCCATGAGCATAGAATGTTTTTCTCTTTCCATTTCTTTGTGCCATCTTTAATTTCTTCTGTAAATGTTCTATAGTTTTCAGAGTACAGATATTTTGCCTCTTTGACTGATTTATTTCTAGGCATCTTATAGTTTTTAGTGAAATTGTAAATAAGATTGATTAATTTCTCTTTCTACTGCTTCATGGTTGATATATAGCAATACAACAGATTTCTATATGTTGACTTTGTGTCCTCTGACTTCAATGAATTTTTGTTAGTTCTAATATTTCTTTGGTGGAGTCTTAGGTTTCCTACATAGATTAGTATGTCATCTGTGAATAATGAAATTTTCCTTCTTCCCTGCCAGTTTGGATTACTTTTATTTCTTTTTTTTTAAAGATTTTATTCATTTATTTGACAGAGAGAGAGATCACAAGTAGGCAGAGAGGCAGGCAGAGAGAGAGAGGAGGAAGCAGGCTCCCTGCGGAGCAGAGCCTGATGCGGGGCTCGATCCCAGGACCCTGAGATCATGACCTGAGCCGAAGCCAGCGGCTTAATCCACTGAGCCACCCAGGCGCCCCTGATTACTTTTATTTCTTTTTGTTATTTAATTGCTGAAGCTAGGACAACCAGTATTATGTTAAATGACAATGGTGAGAGTAGATATCCCTGTCTTCCACAGAGGAAAAGCTCGTGTTTATCCCCATTGAATATGATATTACCAGTGGGTCTTTTGTATATGGCCTTTATGATGCTTTGGTATGTTTTCTCTAGCTCAACTTTGTTACTTTGTTTGTTTTAACCAAGAATGGATGCTATACTTTGTCAAATGCTTTTTCTGCATGTATTGGGAGGAACATATAGTTCTCATCCTTTCTTTTATTAATGTGATGTATTTTGTTTGATGTGTGAATCTTTAACCACACTTGAAGCACTGGAATAAATTCCCCTTGGTCATCATGAAAAATTATTTTTAATAAGTATTTTGTTTGTTCATTTTTAGAGAGACAGAGATAGAGAGAGACAGAGAGCAGGGATAAGGGCAGAAGAAGAAGATGAAAGAAGCAGATTCTGTTCTAAACATGGAGCCTTACAGGGGGCTTGATCTCAGGACACACAAAATCAAGTTAGACACTCAACTGACTGAGATGGCTCTGGCGACCCATGAGTAATTAATCCTTTTAATGTACTTTTGGATTTGATTTACTAGTCTTTTTGAGAATTTGCATCCAGGTTCATTGGGATATTGGCCTATAATTCTCCTTTTTAGCAGGGTCTTTGGTTTTTGGAATGAAGATAATGCTGGCCTCATAGAATGAGTTTAGAAGTCTTCCTTTAGATTCTATTTTTTGAAAAGTTTGAGAAGAATAGGTCTTAACACTTTTTAAAATGTTTTTGTTGTTGTTTTATTGTTGTTGTTTGCTTGTTTTATGCGAGTTTTCAGTGTTTTTTTGGATTTGGATGTCTGTTTCTTTCACAGATTAGGGAAGTTTTTAGCTTTAATTTTCCAAATAAATCTAATGACCTTTTTCCCTCTCTTCTTCTGGGAATCCTATGACGTGAATGTCAATATGCCTTTCCGAGTTGTTTAGTTCCCTAAGTCTACATTTTTAAAAAGATTTTATTTATTTATTTGGCAGAAGAGATCACAAGTAGGCAGAGAGGCAGTCAGAGAAAGAGGAGGAAGCAGGCTCCCTGCTCAGCAGAGAGCCCAATGCGGGGCTCAGTCCCAGGACCCTGGGATCATGACTCAAGCCAAAGGGAGAGGCTTTAACCCACTGAGCCACCCAGGAGCCCTCTAAGTCTACATTTTTGATGCAATATTTCCCTCTTCTTATCAGCTTCATTATTTTACATATTTTTCCTTCCATATTACTTATTTGTTTCTCTGCTTCTTCTCTCCTTGTGGTCAATACAACCAGTCAATTTTGCAACTTGGTTATAATATATTTTATTTTGTCCTGGCTTGGTTTTAGGTCTTGTATCTCTATGGTAAGGGACACCCTCAGGTCTTCTTTGCTTTTCTCAAGCCCAGGTAGTAGCCTTATGATTGTTGTTTTAAATTCTGGTTCAGGCATATTACTTATATCTGTTTTGATTAGATCCTTGGTGATAACATTTTCTTTGATCTTTCTTTGAGATTAATTCCTCCATCTTGGCATTTTTATAGGTCTCACGCTCCTTTGTGATAGGAAAGTTCATTGTTTTACTTGCTCCTGAGAGTAATGGCTATATTAAGAAACGATCATATAGTCTCCCTGATATGAGGAAGTGGAGACGCAACCTGGGGTGTTTGGGGGGTAGGAAAAGATTAAATGAAAGAAGATGGGATCGGGAGGAAGACAAACCATAAGAGACTCTTAATCTCACAAAACAAACTGAGGGTTGTGGGGTGGGGAGGGAGAGGGTGGTGGGGTTATGGACATTGGGGGGGGGTATGTGCTATGGTGAGTGCTGTGAAGTGTGTAAACCTGGCGATTCACAGACCTGTGCCCCAGGGGATAAAAATGCATTATATATTTGCTAAAAATTTAAAAATTAATAAAAAAATGATCATATACTGTACAGGACCTGGGACTTATGGAAGTTTTTCCAGTATAAACTGTGTTAACTGTGCTGTTGTGTTTTGGCTGGTCTTTTCTTCAGCTCAGTCCTATGCAGAGTTTCTCCTTGACTAAAGTGGATAGTGTTTGGATCTTGTCCACAATGTCATTAGTTTTAACTAGATGTGTTTTGGTCTGCTTGTTAAAAGCGTCTAGCTCCTATTTCCCCTAGAGTTCTAGTTCTGCAGCATTCCATGGTCATCAGACTTGGTGTAGGGTTTGTGGTTTCCTTCTGGGAGTCAGGACTGATGTTGCTCTGAATCTCAGGGACACTTGTATTAATTCAGAAACACCTGCAGAGTTCAGGGCGGTGGGGTTTTTTGTAATCATTTCAAGACCACTGTGGGTTCTGCACTGATCACTAAAGTCAATCCATGTTAATGGTCAAGAAAGAAATGGTATCAGCCTGCTTTCTCATCCTGGGGTTTGAGGTTTGTGCCTGTTGTAATCAAGAAGCCCACACAGAAAAGCAATCAATCTCCCCTGGCATGTCACAGACACCTCTCAGATCCCTACCCTGTTTGTGCCCAAGCAACTGCCCACCTAACAGTATAGTGTTCCTGTGCTTTTTAAATTTATTTTTATAAAGATTTTATTTATGTATTTTTAAGAGAAAAAGAGAGCACAAGCAGGAGGAGTGGCAGGCAGAGGGTGAAGCAGGCTGCCCACTGAACAAGGAGACTGATGCAGGACTTGATCCCAGAACCCTTGGACCATGACTTGAGCAGAAGTCAAACACTAAACTAACTGAGCCACCCTGCTCCTTTGTTTTATCTCAAGCATGTCAACTGGGTTTCTTTACTCCAAATTTTAGGGACTCTGCAAGGTGCAGAAACTTGATCCTCTGAGGGAGGATCTCACCACACTGCGGCTGGTGCAAGTTTGTCCCATGGAAGTTGCACAAATGTGCAGAAGTTTCGAGTTTATGGTGAAGTGTAGTAAAAAGCCAGTGCCCAAGTTAGACACTCTCAGCAGTTTTCTCTGTTCTTATGCTAATGAACAGGAAAGTTCAATGGTGCCCACCAGCTTTTTTGTGCCCCGAGATGAAGTGCCACCTGTCCCATGCAGGTGAACTCTCTCTCCCAGTAGGTGGGATACTTAGACCACACTGCTTGTTCCCAGACCTCTGCCCTCCTCCACAAAACCATTGCCTTCTGATAGGCTCCACACCAGCGATGACATAGACTTTGAAAACTTCAGTCTTTGAGCTCTAGTCTGTAAAAGGTTAATATAATCAGGCAATTTCATTTTCCTAGGCAATAGTTTTGTGGAAGTGTGTTTCTTGTCCAATCCCTTGAACGCTGCTCTCTTTCTCTTTTTCTCTTTTCTCCATAATCAAGGTTCCTTTCCCTCAAAATCACCAGCAATTCTTTTCTTCCCCAAATCAGTTCTCTGTCTTTTCTATCTTCCATGGCATGGTTTCTTTTTTCTCTCTAGTTGTGCAGTTTGTTCCCTTAGTCCTTAGATCAATTTCTTGCATTTTCAGAGTGATATAATATTTATCTAACTGTATTCCTGGGACAAGGTGAGCATAGGATCTCCCTACTAGTCTGTCATCTTAACTCCTCCCACTACTGTTAAATTTTCTATTGGAATGCTTAAAATAACATTTTGAAAACTGAAAATAATTTTAAAAATAAATTTTATTTATTTTTTATCTAAATATTTTCATTATAATGTATAAGGAAATAATATTATTTACTGATTTATTTTAGATTTTTTTTAAAAAGATTTATTTATTTATTTATATTTGTTTGTTTATCAAAGAGAGAGTCAGAGAGCAAAAGCAAGAGTACATGCAGGGGGAGCAGCAGGCAGAGAGAGAAGCAGGGTCCTCATTGAGCAGGGAGCCAGATGCAAAACTTGTTAACAGAATCTTGGGATCATGAACAAGCTGAAGACAATTTCTCCACCAATTGAGCCACCCAGACATCCCAATATTTCAGATTTTTATACTATCTTTTCTACACCCAATGCTTATTTTATACTTACAGTGTGTATCAATTTGGAGTGTGCACATATCAATTGCTCAATAGCCAATGATACGTTGTGGCTACCATATTGAACAATGCTGTTCCATATAAGAAAGAGAAATTAAATAAAACTAAGGCATATATTATTTAACCACACATTTTATTTTATACATAAAATAAAATACATACATATCTATATATTTAGATTATATATTATATATATTACAAATATATTACATATATTTAGTGTTTAAAGTATTATATAATTTATACATAATGTTTAATAATGCATACAAATATATATTATTACATATATTATATAAACATATAGAATAATATATAGATAATATGCTATACATATTTGCAATATGTTACATATTTTACATGCATATTTGCAGCATGTGATTTATATATATGAAAGTAATTTTAAGACTATAATTTACATAAACCTTTAGCAAGATAAAACAGAATGAGAGAAAGAAAGAGACAAATTATAAAGAAATTATCTTAGGAATTAACAACGCAACAAAATAAAAGCTGGACCCAGAGTGTTTGCCCAAGTATGTTCATCCATTTCACCCAAGTGCCCTACCTATCTCCACTCATACCTACATTATGTCTTCATTCTCTAAGCCATCCCTTTTGTAAGCTCATCTCCAGGAAAAGACCCAGGACTCTGGCTATGACTTACACTTGGAGATGCTGGTTGTTGTACTGTAAATTCTCAGAAGTCAGTAATTCCTATCTCTGTCTTGAAGCAGGTGGTTAATATCATCTTCTGAGATGTCAGAAATTACCTCCACAAACTAGATTTAAGAAACAATGAAGTTATTTGTTCCATAATTTCTTACTAACATTGGTAATCTTCCTGTATGATGACATAAATGTTTCCTTTGTCTTAAATACTAATAACAGTGTTGGAATTTGATATGTGCAAACATAAAATTTAGATTCAAAAAATTATTCGTGAATTTAATCCAAGAAAATTTTGCTTAAATATCCAGCATATTTTGCTCCAAGAATATTTTTTCTGGATATTTAGTTGAATTAGAAATAGTTTTTATGAGTTTCATAAGAAAAGGAAGATGTTTATTTTAATCCATCCATGCTATTATTTGTGGAAATAGCTAGGATTCACCAAACAAGCACAAGTAAAATTTATTTATTAAAAACTTGTTTTCACAAGGAAGTCAACAACTATCACTTCTATTTGGCAAATTATTAAGGTTAGATAGAAAAGTGGGGAAACTTAATAAAAGAAAAGAAAAAAAAAGGAACAAGGAAGTGCTTCAAGAATATGCTGATTGGAGTCTATTGCCATGTAGAGGTTGAGGTTAAGCCAAAGGTACATATTTGGCTTTCTCTGGTCAGTCCAAAATTGGAAGCAGGAAAAATAAATAAAGAAGCTCTCAGTTATTAATGAAGTTCACACTCACGTCTGATTGTTATTGGGTTTATTGTTTGGCTTCCTGGGTTGTTACTAGGGATCATTGGCCTGACTTCTTATTAGTCTGACTTGCAACAATCTGGCTTTTGGTGCCAGATTCTGTAGACTGTGGTTCATATGTGGTTCATAATTCTGCTTCTAGTCATGGTCTGGTTTTTGACTATATATTTTGTACCTCGTATTTTTTTTTTAATTTAAACTTCATACTTTGATGGAGTTATTCATAAATATGTTAGAAAAAGTTACATACTTAAAGTAAGAACATTGATACATTTAAAATATTTATATTAGTTTTACTATGTAGATAGCTAAAGAACAACAAATGCTTATGGAAATTTAACTAGTTGAATAAAATACATATGCCTAGAAAGTGAAAAGTAAAACTCATAACACAACTACAAAAGTGAGTTGACAATAAATTTGAAAATGTAAAATATACTCTTTTGCAAAAATCGCTCTTTTGCAAAAGCTATTTGTATTCAGCTCAATAAGAAAAAGAAAATATGAATAACCCGTGGTAACTAAAGAAGTTATTTGATAATAGAAACTATCCTAAGTGTGAATCAGTAGCTCTGTGAGTTGATTGAGAATTTTACTAAATTACTGAGGAGGTTGAGATGGCTTGTGACCCAGAAAAGTTTTTTTGTTTGTTTGATTGATTGATTGTCTAATTGTTATTTTTGTTAACAACAACAACGTTAATTTGACTTGCAATCACTTCATATATTATGTAACAAAATCAGAAAATAAAGCCATCATGGATTGTTGCTTCTAACGTTGTAGGATAATTATGAAAATATACACCAACAAAAGTCAAAACCATGATTCTTAAATCTTTTCAATGATCTCAAAATTGTGGGAAACAATCACTTACAAGTTCTAATGCCATAGGTCAAGGTGATAATATTTTGAATATAAAATTTCCCCTTGCTTTTATAAATCTTTTACCAGGGTCTATGTCGCTCATATTGGTGTTTTGTGAACAGTAAGAAACAGTAAGAAACACAATGATCTTAGGTCCTGGAGGTACCTAAGTCTCTGGTTATTTAGCACCAAATATATCACCTGGGTGTATAAAATGCTTATTGTGCACACATCTAAACAGTTAATTTAATATAAAATGTTATCTCAAAATTTAAAAGTTGTCACAGGAATGAAACCTTAGGTGATTGTTTAAAACTCCAAATAAAGAGTCTTTCTTCTATTTCTGCTCTACCCAAAAAATTACCATGAAAATATTACCATGAAAAATGGTATAAAAACAGTGAAATTTACTTCTCATGAATGGACATATGAAAGGGAATAGTAAGGGGAAAAGTTAAAAGGAGAGAAGGAATTTTCAGACTGCACTGAGCATGGAGTCCATTGTGGGGCTTGGTCTCATGAACCTGAGATCATGACCTGAGATAAAATCAAGACTTTGATGCTTACTGACTGAGCCACCATCGTGCTCCTAAATTTTTACTTTTATTTTATTTATTTTTTTGGAATTTATTTTATTTTTCTCAGTGTTCCAAGATTCATTTTTTATGCACCACACCCAGTGCTCCAAGCAATATGTGCCCTCCTTAATATCCACCACCAGGCTCACCCAACCCCCTTCCCCCTTCCCTCAAAATACCTCAGTTTGCTTCTCAGAGTCCACAGTCCCTCATGGTTCATCTCCCCTTCCAATTTCCCTCAATTCACTTTTCCTTTCCTTCCCCCAATGTCCTCAGTGTTATTCCTTATGTTCCACAAGTAAGTGAAGCCATATGATAGTTCACTCTCTCTGCTTGACTTATTTCACTCAGCATGATCTCATCCAGTCCCATACATGTTGATGCAAAATTTGGGTATTCATCCTTTCTGATGGGGGCAAAATATTCTACTGTGTATATGGGCCATATCTTCTTTATCTATTCATCTGTTGAAGGGCATCCTGACTCTTTCCATAGTTTGGTGACTGTGGCCATTGCTGCTATGAACATTAGTGTAACTATGGCCCTTCTTTTAACTGCATCTGTATCTTTGGAGTAAATATACAGTAGTGCAATTGCAGGGTCATAGGGAAGCTCTATTTTTAATTTCTTAAGTAATCTCCAAAGTGACTGCACCAACTAGCATTCCCAAGAACAGCATAAGAAGGATCTCCTTTCTTTTCAAAAATATATACAGTGGAAAAAAGAAAATCCCAAATTAGATAGATTTTATGAAGTTCAGGAATGTTCCCTCTATCCCTATACTTTGAAGCGTTTTCATCAGGAACGGATGCTGGATTTTGTCAAATGCTTTTTCTGCATCAATTGAGAGGACCATGTGGTTCTTCTCTCTTCTCTTATGGATTTGTTCTATCACATTGATTGATTTGCGAATGTTGAACCAACCTTGCAACACAGAGATGAATCCCACTGGTCATGGTGGATAATCTTTTTAATGTGCTGCTGGATCCTGTTTGCTAGGATCTTGTTGAAAATCTTTGCATCCATATTCATCAGTGATATTGGTCTGAAATTCTCCTTTTTGGTAGGGTCTTTGCTTGGTTTGGGGATCACGGTAATGCTGGCTTCATAAAAAGAGTCTGGAAGTTGTCACTCTGCTTTAATTTTTTGGAACAGCTTCAGGAAAATTGGTGTTATTTCTTCTTTGAAAGTTTGGTAGAATTCCCAAGGGAATCCATCAGGTCCTGGGCTCTTGTGTTTTGGGAGGTTTTTGATCACTGCTTCAATCTCGTTACTAGATATCGGTCTATTCAGGTTGTCAATTTCTTCCTGGTTCAATTTTGGGAGTTTGCAGTTTTCAAGGAATGCATCCATTTCATCTAGGTTGCTTAGCTTATTGGCATATAACTGTTGGTAATAATTTCTGATGATTGTTTCTATTTCCTTGGTGATCTCTCCCTTTTCATTCATAATTTTATTAATTTGGGCTTTCTCTCTTTTCTTTTGGATTAGTGTGGCCAATGGTTTATTGATCATATTGATTCTTTCAAAAAACCAGCTTCTAGTTTCATTGGTACGTTCTACTGTATCTCTGGTTTCTACCTCATTGATCTCTGCTCTAATCTTGATTATTTCCCTTCTTGCATGTGGAGTTGGTTTGATTTGTTGTTGATTCTCCAGTTCTTTAAGGTGTAGAGACAGCTTGTGTATTCTGGATTTTTCAATGTTTTTGAGGGAGTCTTGGATGGTTATGTATCTCCCCCTTAGAACCGCCTTTGCTGTATCCCATAGGTTTTGGACTGAAGTGTCTTCATTCTCATTGGTTTCCATGAATTGTTTAAGTTCATCTTTGATCTTCTGGTTGATACAAGCATTCTTAAGCAAGTTGGTCTTTAGCTTCCATGTGTTTGAGTTCCTTATGAACTTTTCCTTGTGATTGAGTTCCAGTTTCAAAGCATTGTGATCTGAGAATATGCAGGGAATAATGTCAGTCTTTTGGTATCGGTTGAGTCCTGCTTTGTGACCCAGTATGTGGTCTATTCTGGAGAAGGTTCCATGTGCACTTGAGAAGAATGAGTATTCTGTTTTTTTAGGGTGGAATGTTCTGTATACGTCGATGAGGTCCATCTGGTCCAATGTTTCATTCAATGCTCTTATTTCTTTATTAGTTTTCTGTTTCGATAATCTGTCTATTTCTGAGAGAGGCCTATTAAGATCTCCTACTATTATTGTATTCATATCAATATGACTCTTTATCTTGATTCATAGTTTTCTTATGTAATTGGGTGCTCCCATATTGGGGGCATAGATATTCACAATTGTTAGATCATCTTGGCGGATAGTCCCTTTAAGAATTATGTAGTGTCCTTCTGTATCTCTGACTACAGTCTTTAGCTTAAAATCTAATTTATCTGATATGAGAATCACTACCCCGGCCTTCTTTTGAGGCCCGTTGGCATGAAAGATTCTTATCCATCCCTTCACTTTCAGTCTGGGTGTATCCTTAGGTTCAAAATGGGTCTCTTTGTAGACAACATATGGATGGGTCCTGTCGTTTTATCCAATCTGCAACCTTGTGTCGTTTTATGGGCGCATTTAGGCCATTCACATTGAGAGTGATTATTGAGAGATAGGTTTTTATTGACATTGTGTTGCCTTTGAAGTCTTTCTGTCTGTAGATTGTTTCTATATTTCTGTTCAATGATATTCTTAGGATTTTTTCTCTTTTATAGGACCCCCCTTAATATTTCCTGCAGTGTCGGCTTGGTGGTTGCATAGTCTTTTAAGCCTTGCTGGTCTTGGAAACTCTTTATCTCTCCATCCATTTTAAATGTCAGTCTTGCTGGATAGAGTATTCTTGGTTGCATGTTCTTCTCATTTAGTACTCTGAATATATTTTGCCAGCCCTTCCTGGCTTGCCAGGTCTCTGTGGAAAGGTCTGACGTTATTCTAATGGGCTTACCTCTGTACATAAGGAGCTTCTTTGTGCTAGCTGCTTTTAAGAGGGTCTGTCGTGAAACATAATTCCTCATTATAACTATAAGGTGTCATGAGGACGTTCGAGAATCTAGAATCTTGGGAGGAAATCTCTCTTCCTCTAGTACATGAATGTTGTTTCCATTCGTGAAATTGGGAAAATTTTCATAGACAACTTCTTCCACCATATCTTCTAGACTTCTTTCTTTTTCCTCCCCTTCAGGGATTCCAATACGTTGGAACGTTTCATGGCATCGTTTATTTCCCTGATTCTGTTTTCGTGGCTTCTGAGCTGTTTGCTCCAGGCTTTCTCCTGATCCTTCCTCTCTATCTGTTTGTTCTCTAGATCATGAATTCTATCTTCTGTCTCAGTTACCCTAGCTTTTAGAGAATTTAGATTAGATTGGAGCTCATTAAGAGCATTTTGAACATCATCCCTGGTGGCTTTCAGTTCTGCCCTAATCAATTCTGTTTGGTCATCCATGGCTTTCTCCAAACTAGCTATTGCCTGGATAATTGTTAGTCTGAATTCCTTTTCTGACATATTGTCTATGTCGATAGCCATTAGCTCTGTTGCAGAAGGCCCATCCTCTGTATTTTTCTTCTGTTGGGTATTCCTCCTCCTAGTCATTTTGGTAAGGGATGACTAAACAGATGCAGCTGGACTTATCGATTGTGGTGCAGACAATGCACCCTGGAACGCTTCTGTGCAATCAGCATTCCCCAACCAAATGAGAGAAAAAAGAAAAGAAAAAGAAATAGAGAAGAAGAAAGAAAAAAAGGGGGAAAGAAAAAAGGAAAATAGAGAGAGAGAGAGAGAGAGAGATAGGAAAAAAAGGGAAGATAAAAGAGAAGGCTCTGCCCAAATGGGCCACAAGGTAAGATTTATGAAGTATACAAACAAAAACAGACAAACTAAAAGACTGGTAAAAGTAGATGACAAGAGAAAAAATATATATATATAAGCAAAAAAAAAAAAAAAAAAGGGAAGAACCTCATCAGAAAGAACCCCAAGTATAAGATTTATATATTATCAGGACAAACACAAATTCATAGAAACACTGACAGAAGGAAAAATTGGGAGAGTGGTTATAAATTCTCAGTGTGGGTGAGGAAGTTTATTTTGATTCTTCCTGAAGGTATCTTGATGTTTTTCTTAAGGGACTCAACTTTCCTAAGTTACAGGGGGATTAGAAACTGGTTTGCCTATAGGGGTAGCATTGATTGGGGAAAGGGGATTACCTTGAAGTTTAACTCTATATGTATAGTAGAAAATAAAAATTAAAAAAGAATGAACTAGACTAAACTAAGTTAAAATAAAAAAAGAATTAAAAAATAGAAAAGCAAAAGAAAAACACGGGTGTATGTATCAAAAAGTTCAGGTTAGAAGGTTATTAAAGAATTTGATGTACTGGACATCTCAGTGTGATGGTAAATAGGTTAAAAAATTATCTGTATGTATAAAAAAAAAGAACCAGAATATTGGTAAAGAGTTAAAAATAAAAGTTGTATTTATGAAGTAGTGGTGGTTGTTCTCTTGTAGTCTTTTTTTTTTTCTTCCTTCCTGGTTGGTTTTCTGGGGGAGGGGCCTGCCACGTGGGTTTTCAGACAATGATGTTCCCTGAGTTAGGTCCTCCCACTCCCCTCAAGGGGGTGAGCTCTGAGGAAACTGTTTTTTTCAGCCTTTTGTTCTCTGGGGGTTTTTATGTTCTTTCATCTGCTTTCTCTTGCCTCGACAGTTTTTGATGGTTTTTGGAGGTTTAGAGGAGAGCAAACTGCACCCCAACCTCCCTCTCAGAGAGAAGCCCCAGAATGTTTTGGAAAAGCTGCTGGCTGAGTCGGTTCTGAGTCACTGTCCCTGGGGATGCAGGAGCTCCTCATTGTACCCAAAACCAGGGCAGCAGTCGCTGTCTAGGCAGCTCCAGACCGCCAGAGAGGTTCCACGCACAGATCGCACACTGAGATTTTCCCACTGTCCCCGGCTGGGAATGTCTGTTTTTTCCGGATGCCAGAGCTCCAGGCTAGCACCTATGAGCACCTATCCCAAGGGAGGGTGTGGGACACGTGCGTTTCAGGATTGCCGTCTGGCCAGGCTCCACTTGTTCTTGGGCGCACTGGCGTTCAGGTGCACTGGCGGCTCAGGGACGGAGACCTGATTTCTCCGCCGCACTCTCTCTGGCTCAGCGCTAGTGGAGGCTGTCCTGGGTCTGGGGACTTAGGTCCCTGACCCTAACCGCCCAGGTTTCCACTATTACCCCCCATGATCCTTTGCTCTTTGTGTTTTGAGTGCTTTCAACCAGACTTCAAGTTAATGCTGGTCCCCAGACGCAGAGCACTCTCGTGTTGGGGTATTACTTTCCAATCGGTGACCTCTGGTGGCTCCCTCCCCCTTTTGTTTATCTTCAGATATCAGTCCGATGGTCCCAGTCTGCTTTACCTGCCACTGGCGTCTTCTGCTCCTGTAGAGTTCCAGATGTGTATAATTCTGATCTCAGGCTGATTTCATGGGTGTTCGGAGTTCTTTGGTAGGTAATCAGCTCACTTTAGGGTACAGGTTGAAATGGTGCCTCCTCCTACTTCCTATAAAAGACTTTTAATGTGTTTTTCGTTTTTGCCATTCTGAGAGGTGTAAGGTGATATCACATTGAACTTTTCAGTTACCTTCCCCTGATGATGAGTGATGATGGGCATCTTTTCATGTGTCTGGTCGCCATCTGGATATCTTCTGTAGGGAAACATCTCTCACGACTTCTGCCCCTATTTTCTTTTCATTTTTTTTTAATTTAATTTCAATTAGCCAACATATAGTACATCGATAGGCTTTGGAAAAATGTTCAATGATATATTTCTTGCATAAAACACCCAATGTTCCTCACATCCCATACATTCATTAATGTCCATCACCAAGTTACCCCAACTCCCACCCACCACCTTATCTGCAAGTCTCTGTTTCCTGAGTCAAGAGTCTCTCATTGTCAGTCTCCCTCTCTGATTTCTTCCCATTCAGTTTTTCCCTCCCTTCCCCTATTGTCCTCTGCATATTCTTTATATTCCACATATGAATGAAACTCATATGTGTCATATGTCATATTATTGTCTTTCTCTGCTTGACTTACATCACTCAGCATAATATCCTCCAGTTCCATTCATGTTGATGTAAACAATACATATTAATCTGACTTATGGCCGAGTAATATTCCATTGTATATATAAACCACACACTATTTACTTATTCATCTGCCTAAGGACATCTTGGCTCCTTCCCCAGTTTTGATACTGTGGACATTGTTGCTATGAACATTGGGGTGCATATGTCCCTTCTTTCACTACATCTGTATCTTTGGGGTAAATACTTAGGTGTGTAATTGCTGGGTCATAGGGTACTTCTATTTTTAGAATCCTAAGGAAACTCCATACTGTTTTCCATAGTGGTTGTACCACCTTGCATTCCCACCAAGAGTATAAGAAGGTTTCCCTTACTCTGAATCCTTGCCATCATTTGTTGTTTCCTGTCCTGCTAATTTTAGCCATTTTCTTTTGTTTATTTACAGCATAACAGTGTTCATTGTTTGGGCATCACACCCAGTGCTCCATGCAGCACATGCCCTCCCTATTACCCACCACCTGGTTCCTCAACCTCCCACCCCCCCCATTCTAACTTGTGTAATTTAGTATATCAGCGTGGTTTTGATTTGTATTTCCCTGATAGCAAGTGATATGGAGTATTATTTATGTGTCTGTTGGCCGTTTGTATGTCTTCTTTGGAGTAGTGTTTGTTCATGTTTTCTGCCCATTTTTTGATTGGATTATTTGTTTTTTGGGTGTTGAGTTTGAGAAGGTCTTCATAGAATTTGGATACCAGCCTTTTACCTGGTATGTTATTTGCAAGTGTATTTTCCCATGTTGTTGGTTGCCTTTTAGTTTTGTTGATTGTTTCCTTCGCTCTGCAGAAGACTTTTATCTTGATAATATCTCAATAGTTCATTTTTGCTTTTGTTTCCCTTGTCTTTAGAGATGTGTCTTGCAAGAAGTTGCTGCAGTCAAGATTGAAGAAGTTATTGCCCTTGTTCTCTTCTAGGATTTTGAAGGATTCCTGTCTGATATTTATGTCATTCATCCATTTTGAGTTTATCTTTGTGTATGGTGTAAGAGAATGGTCCAATTTCATTCTTCTTTATGTGGCTGTCCAACTGTCACAGCACCATTTAGTGGGGAGCCCTTTTTATTTTTTTTTTACCCCATTGGATAGTCTTTCCTGATTTAACAAAGATTAATGGACCCCAGAGTTGAGGTCCATTTCTGGACACTTTATATTGTTCCACTGGTCTGTCAATTTTTGTACTATTACCATGCTGTAATTACAGAGATTACAGCTCTGTAATATAGCTTGAACTCAGGCATTATAATGCCACCTGCTTTGGTTTTCTTTTTTGACATTCTCTGGTGAATTAGGGCCTTTTTTGTTTCCATACAAATTATAAGACTATTTGTTCCAGCTCTGTGAAAATTGTCCATGGTATTTTGATAGAGATTGCATTAAATTTGTAGATTGCTCTGAGCAGCAAAGATATTTTAATAATATTTATTCTTCTGATCCATGAACATGAAATGCTTTTCCATTTCTTTTTGTCTTCCCCAGTTTTTTCCATAAATATTGTGTAGTTTCCAGAATACGGATCATTAGCCTTATTGGTTAGGTTTACTCGTAGTTATGTTATGGTTTTTGGTGCAATTATAAATAGGATCAATTCTTTAATTTATATTTCTTCAGTAACATTGGTATTATATATTAATGTAACTTATTTCTTTGCATTGATTTTATATCCTGCCATATTGATGAATTTCTGTATGAGTTCTAGCAATTTTGAGGTGGTCTTTTGGGTATTCCACATAAAGTATCGTGTCATCTGTGAAGAGATAGAGGTTAACTTTTTCTTTGTCAATTTCAATTTTTTAAATTTATTTTTGTTGTATGATGGATGAGGTTGGGACTGATAATACTATGTTGAAGAATAGTGGTGAAAGTGGACATCCTTGTTGTGCTCCTGACTTTAAGGGAAATGCTCTTAGATTTTCCCCATTGAGAATGATCTTCACTGTGGACTTTTTATAGATTTTTTAATGATATTGAGTAATGTTCCCTCTATCCCTATATTTTGAAGAGTTCTAATGAGAAAGGATGCTGTATTTTGTCAAATTCTTTTCCTGAAAAAGATGGAGTGGATTGTATGTTCTTCTGTTTCTTCTATTAATGTGCTCTATCACGTTGATTGATTTGTGAGTTTTTTTTTATTATTTTCAGCATAACAGTATTCATTGTTTTTGCACCACACCCAGTGCTCCATGCAATACGTGCCGCCCCTATTACCCACCACCTGGTTCCCCATCCTCCCACGCCCCGCCCCTTCCAAACTCTCAGGTTGTTTTTCAGAGTCCATAGTCTCTCATGGTTCACCTCCCCTTCCAGTTTCCCTCAACTCCCTCTCCTCTCCATCTCTCCATGTCCTCCATGTTATTTGTTATGCTCCACAAATAAATGAGACCATATGATACTTGACTCTCTCTGCTTGACTTATTTCGCTCAGCATAATCTCTTCCAGTCCCGTCCATGTTGCTACAAAAGTTGGGTATTCATCCTTTCTGATGGAGGCATAATACTCCATCATTTATATGTACCACATCTTCCTTATCCATTCGTCCATTGAAGGGCATCTTGGTTTTTGATTTGGGAGTTTTGAATAAGCCTTGAATCCCAAGAATAAATCCCACCTGGTCATGGTGAATAATCTTTTTAATGTACTGATGGATCCTCTTGGCTTGTGTCTTGATGAGTATTTTGGCATCCGTGTTCATCAGGGATATTGGCTTGAAATTTTGCTTTTCAATGGGATTTTTGTCTGGTTAAGGGAACAAGGTAATAACGGCTTCATAGAGTTTGGAAGTTCTCCTTCCATTTGTATTTTTTTAAACATATTCACTAGAATAGATGTTATTTCATTTTTAAATGTTAGTAGAATTTCTCTGGGAAGCTACCCGGTCCAAGACTTTTGATTTTTTGGGTGGTTTTTGATTACTGCTTCAACTTCCTTGCTTGACATGGGTCTGTTAAGATTTTATATTTCTTCCTGTGTCAGTCTTGGCTGTTTATAAAATTTTCAAGAATAAATTCATTTCTTCCAGATTGCCTTATTTGTTGACAAATACTTGTTCATAATATGTTCTAAAATTTTTCTGTATTTCCTTGTTATTGGTCATGACTTCTCCCCTTTTGTTCATGATTTTATCAATTTTAATTGCTTCTCTTTTATTTTGAATAAATCTCACCAGAGGTTTTTTGTTTTTGTTTGTTTGTTTGGTTGGTTGGTTGAGTTTTGTTTTTTTTTTTTGTCTTATTAATTCTTTCAAGGACCCAGCTTCTACTTTTGTTGATCCGTTCTGCTGTTCTGGTTTCTATTTATTTGATTTCAGCTCTAGTCTTTATTATTTACCTTCTCTTGATTTATTTAGGTTTTATTTAAAGTTCTTTTTCTAGGTTCTTTAAGTGTAAGGTTAGGTTGTGAATTTAATTTTTTCTAATTTTTGAGAGAGGCTTGGTTGGAAGTTTTTCCCCTCTCTCCGTATCCCATAGGTTTTGAACTGATATGCTTTCATATCCATTGTCTTGCATGAATAGTTTAAGTTCTTCTTTAATTTCCTGGCTGACCCATTCATTCTTTAGTAGGATGCTCTTTAAACTCCAAGTGTTTGTGGTCCTTTCATTTTTTTTTTTTCTTGTGATTGAGTTCCAGGTTCAAAGTATTGTGGTCTGAAAATATCCAAGGAATAATCTCAAACTTTTGGTATTGGTAGACACCTGATTTCTGACCTAATATGTGATCTATTCTGGAGAAAACCACATGTGCACTCAAGAAGAATGAGTATTGATTTAGATTGGAATGTTGGAATGTTCTGTATATATACCTGGAAAGTCCATCTGGTCCAGTGTGTCATTCAAAGTCCTTGTTTCTTTGTTGATCTTCTGCTTAGATCATCTGTCCATTGCTGCAAGTGGGTCATTAAAGTGTCCTACAATGAATGTAGTATTATCAATATATTTCTTTACTTTGGTTTTTAGTTGGTATATATAATTGACTGCTTCCATGTTGGGGACATTGATATTTACAATCGTTAGATCTTCTTGTAGGATAGACTCTGAAATTATGATATAGCTCCCCTCTACATCTCCTACTACAGTATTTGGTTTAAAGTCTAATTTGTCTGATATGAGGATTACTACCACTGCTTTATTTTGAAGTCCATTAGTGTGCTAAATAGTTTTCTACTCTCTCGCCTTCAGTCTGGAGGTATCTTTAGGTATAAAATGAGTCTCCTGTAGACAACATATGGATGGCTCTTGCTTTTTATATCCAATCTGATAAAATATGTTTCTTTTTATTGGAATATTCATCCCATTTATATTCAGAGTAACCATAAAATATATTAATTTAGTGACAATATATTGCTTGTAAAGTCCCCGTTTCTATAGATTATCTATTATTTTCTGGCCTATATTACTCTTAAATTCTCTTTTCATGTACAGTATCCCCCATTAATATTTCTTGCAGGGTTGGCTGGCCTGGTAGTCACATAATCTTTCATTTTCTATCTTTCCTGGAAGCTCTTTTTTTTTAAATTTATTTTATTTTATTTATTTGACAGAGAGAGAGATCACAAGTAGGCAGAGAGGCAGGCAGAGAGAGAGGAGGAAGCAGGCTCCCTGCAGAGCAGAGAGCCCAACGCGGGGCTCGATTCCAGGACCCTGAGATCATGACCTGAGCCGAAGGCAGCGGCTTAATCCACTGAGCCACCCAGGCGCCCCTCCTGGAAGCTCTTTATCTCACTTTTCATTCTGAATGACAGCCTTGCAGGAAAATCTGCATATTCTTCTCTTTTAATAACTTAATATATCTTGCCAACACTTTCTGGCCTGCCATGTTTCTTTGGATAGGTCTGTTGTTATTCTGATGTTCCTTGTTCCTTATATAAGAACATCCTCTCCCTAGCGGCTCTCAGGATAGTGTCTTTGGCACTAAGATTTGCAAGGCTCAATATTATATTTTGGGATGTTGATTTATTTTTATTAATTTGGGGAACTGGCCTCTCTGCCTCTTGGACATAGATGCTTGTTTCTTTCCCCAGAATAGGGAAATTCTTAACCATGATTTGCTCAGATATACTTTCTAGTCCTCTCTTTTCACACTCTCTGGGATCCCAATAATAAGGACATTCATTTGTTTCAAGGAATCATTAAATTATCTAAGCCTTTCTTCTTGAGATACTATTTGTATTTTTCTCATTTCCTCAACTTGCTTAATTTCCATAAGTTTGCCCTCTAGGTCACATACTCTCTCTTCAGTCTCATTGACCCTAGCTGTTAGAACATCCAATTTGGTCTGCATCTAATTCATAGCAGGTTTATGTTCAGCCTGATTAGATCTCATTTCTGCCATCAGAGATTCAGTATTGTAATATATGCTTTTTCCAAGCCAAGATATTAACTGTTTTTACTATTCTGTATGCCATATCTGACAACCTACTTATATCTATATTGATTATCTCTGTGTTAGAGGACATTACCTCTGGTTCTCTTCTTTGTTGTGAGTTTCTCTTAGTCACTCTGCCCAGGGAAAGGTGGGTAAGTGAATGAATAGAGTCCAAAATATCAACCATGACCCAAGTAGAATTTACCCTAGAAAAAAATCCAAAGTAGTTGGAAGCCACCATGGAAAAGATACAATATAAAACACAAAGCCAAGATACAATAAAAATATATTTTACAAGGGGAGAGGGGAATATAACACCACAGGGTGGAAAAGAAGGGTGGTCCCTTTGTTCCTGATTGAATTCTGTTCTGTTGTTAGAGGACACCACATCCCAAAATTGCAAAGAAAACCAAATTTTTATTTATATAAAAATCAAATTTAATTGAGAGAAAAAAGAACTAGAATGAAGCACATATCTTTAAAATGTAAATGTGAAAAATAAAAGTTAAAGAAATGACTTAAAACCAAAAGCTGGTGGGACACCTGGGTGGCTCAGTGGGTTAAACCCTCTGCCTTTGGCTCTGGTCGTTGTCCTGGGGTCCTGGGATTGAGCCCTGCATTGGGCTCTCTGATCAGTGGGGAGCCTACTTCCCCCTCTCTCTCTGCCTACTTGTGATCTCTCTTTCTCTCTCTCTCTCTCTCTTTGTGTCTTTGTGTCAAATCAATATAAAATATTTTAAAAGCTGGTAAAATAGGAATCTATTAAATGCATAAATGGTAAAGAAAAAATAGAATGAAGGATAAACATGTAGTGAGGAAATACCTGAATCTCTTTTTCCCTGTCTCTGGAGTTTTACAGTCTTGTGGGATCCTTAAATTTGTCATTAACCTGTTCTTCCAAGCTGTCTTCTGGGAGAGGGGCTTTGTGCTGCTGTCCAAGTATCTTTGGCTGAGAAGAGCTGCCCCACCCTTTGCCAGAAGGGTGGGCTTAATGTAAGCTGGTTCCCTATGTGGGCTTTTGTTCCGTGGTGGCTTTTCATGCTTCTTCAGAGGGCCAGAGCAAAAATATCTGTGAATGGGGAGGAGTCAAGATGGCGGAGAAGTAGCAGCCTGAGACTACATCAGGTAACAGGAGATCAGCTCGATAGCATATCTAAACATAGCAAACACCTACAAATCCAATGGGAGAGCGAAGAGAAGAAGAACAGCAACTCTAGAAACAGAAAATCAACCACTTTCTGAAAGGTAGGACTGGCGGAGAAGTGAATCTAAAATGACGGGAAGATAGACCGCGGGGGGAGGGGCCGGCTCCCGGCAAGCGGCGGAGCAACGGAGCACAAAATCAGGACTTTTAAAAGTCTGTTCCACTGAGGGACATTGCTCCAGGGGCTAAACCGGGGTGAAGCCCACGCGGGGCCAGCGTGGCCCCAGGCCCCGCAAGGTCACAGAAGGATCGGGGGTGTCAGAGTGTCGGAGAGCTCGCAGGTATTAGAACGGAGAAACCGGCTGCAAAGACAGAGCCGAGGACTGAACTCTCAGCTCGGGGTTACTTTGAACTGGTCGCGGGCTGGGTGAGCTCGGAGCGCGGCTAGAGGCTGGGGATACGGGAGTGATTGGGTGCTGTCCTCTGGGGGTGCACTGAGGAGTGGGGCCCCAGGCTCTCGGCTCCTCCGGGCCGGAGACTGGGAGGCCGCCATTTTCATTCCCGTCCTCCGGAACTCTACGGAAAGCGTTCAGGGAACAGAAGCTCCCAAAAGCGAACCCGAGCCGATTACTTAGTCCGGCCGCCGGTAAGGGCGGTGCAATCCCGCCTCGGGCAAAGACACTTGAGAGTCACTACAACAGGCCCCTCCCCCAGAAGATCAACAAAATATCCAGCCAGGACGAAGTTCATCTATCAAGGAGAAAGCAGATTCAATTCCTAAGACAGCAGAGCAATTCCAGAGGAGGAGAAAGCAAAGCACGGAACTCATGGCTTTCTCCCCATGATTCTTTAGTCTTGCGGCTACTTCAATTTTTTTTTCTTTTTTCAATTTTTTATTTTTTTTCTTTTTTCAATTTTTTTTTCTTTTTTTCTTTTTTCTTCTTCTGCTAAATTTCTTTAAAAACTTTTACCCTTTTCTTTTTTAACGTTTTTTGACTAGTTCATCTAAATATATATATTTTTTCTTTCTTTTTTATATTTTTTTTATTTGTTTTATTTTTTAAATTTTTTTCTTTTTTTTTTTTTCCTTCTTTTTTCAGAACCTGTTTTTTATCCCCTTCCCCCCCCCCCCCACAATTTGGGGTCTCTTCTGATTTGGTTACAGCGCATTTTTCCGGGGTCTTTGCCACCCTATTAGTAGTTTATTTGCTCCTTCATATCCTCTTATCTGGACAAAATGACAAGGCGGAAAAAATCACCACAAACAAAAGAACAAGAGACAGTACCGAAGGCTAGGGACCTAATCAACACAGACATTGGTACTATGTCAGATCAAGAGTTCAGAATGACGATTCTGAACATTCTAGCCGGGCTCGAAAAAGGCATGGAAGATATTAGAGAAACCCTCTCTGGAGATATTAAAGCCCTTTCTGGAGAAATTAAAGAACTAAAATCTAACCAAGTTGAAATCAAAAAAGCTATTAATGAGGTGCAATCAAAAATGGAGGCTCTCACTGCTAGGATCAATGAGGCAGAAGAAAGAATTAGTGATATAGAAGACCAAATAACAGAGAATAAGGAAGCCGAGCAAAAGAGGGACAAACAGCTACTGGACCATGAGGGGAGAATTCGAGAGATAAGTGACACCATAAGACGAAACAACATTAGAATAATTGGGATTCCAGAAGAAGAAGAAACAGAGAGGGGAGCAGAGGGTCTATTGGAGAGAATCATTGGAGAGAATTTCCCTAATATGGCAAAGGGAACAAGCATCAAAATCCAGGAGATGCAGAGAACCCCCCTCAAAGTCAACAAGAATAGGTCCACACCCCGTCACCTAATAGTAAAATTTACAAGTCTTAGTGACAAAGAGAAAATCCTGAAAGCAGCCCGAGAAAAGAAATCAGTAACATACAATGGTAAAAATATTAGATTGGCGGCAGACTTATCCACAGAGACCTGGCAGGCCAGAAAGAGCTGGCATGATATATTCAGAGCACTCAACGAGAAAAACATGCAGCCAAGAATACTCTATCCAGCTAGGCTATCATTGAAAATAGAAGGAGAGATCAAAAGCTTCCAGGACAAACAAAAACCGAAAGAATTTGCAAACACCAAACCAGCTCTACAGGAAATATTGAAAGGGGTCCTCTAAGCAAAGAGAGAGCCTAAAAGTAGTAGATCAGAAAGGTACAGAGACAATATACAGTAACAGTCACCTTACAGGCTAATAATGGCACTAAATTCATATCTCTCAATAGTTACCCTGAATGTTAATGGGCTAAATGCCCCAATCAAAAGACACAGGGTATCAGAATGGATAAAAAAACAAAACCCATCAGTATGTTGCCTACAAGAAACTCATTTTAGACGCGAAAACACCTCCAGATTTAAAGTGAGGGGGTGGAAAACAATTTACCATGCTAATGGGCATCAGAAGAAAGCTGGGGTGGCAATCCTTATATCAGATCAATTAGATTTTAAGTCAAAGACTATAATAAGAGATGAGGAAGGACACTATATCCTACTCAAAGTGTCTGTCCAACAAGAAGATCTAACCATTTTAAATATCTATGCCCCTAACGTGGGAGCAGCCAACTATATCAACCAATTAATAACAAAATCAAAGAAACACATCAATAATAATACAATAATAGTAGGGGACTTTAACACTCCCCTCACTGAAATGGACAGATCATCCAAGCAAAAGATCAACAAGGAAATAAAGGCCTTAAATGACACACTGGACCAGATGGACATGACAGATATATTCAGAACATTTCATCCCAAAGCAACAGAATACACATTCTTCTCTAGTGCACATGGAACCTTCTCCAGAATAGATCACATCCTGGGTCACAAATCAGGTCTCAACCGGTATCAAAAGATTAGGATTATTCCCTGCATATTTTCAGACCACAATGCTCTGAAGCTAGAACTCAATCACAAGAGGAAAGCTGGAAAGAACCCAAATACATGGAGACTAAACAGCATCCTTCTAAAGAATGAATGGGTCAACCAGGAAATTAAAGAAGAATTGAAAAAATTCATGGAAACAAATGATAATGAAAACACAACAGTTCAAAATCTGTGGGACACAGCAAAGGCAGTCCTGAGAGGAAAATATATAGCGGTACAAGCCTTTCTCAAGAAACAAGAACGGTCTCAAGTACACAACCTAACCCTACGCATAAAGGAGCTGGAGAAAGAACAAGAAAGAAACCCTAAACCCAGCAGGAGAAGAGAAATCATAAAGATCAGAGCAGAAATCAATGAAATAGAAACCAAAAAAACAATAGAAAAAATCAATGAAACTAGGAGCTGGTTCTCTGAAAGAATCAATAGGATTGATAAACCCCTGGCCAGACTCATCAAAAAGAAAAGAGAAAGGACCCAAATCAATAAAATCATGAATGAAAGAGGAGAGATCACAACTAACACCAAAGAAATACAGACAATTATAAGAACATACTATGAGCAACTCTACGCCAACAAATTGGCCAATCTGGAAAAATGGACGCATTCCTAGAGACATATAAACTACCACAACTGAACCAGGAAGAAATAGAAAACCTGAACAGGCCCATAACCAGTAAGGAGATTGAAACAGTCATCCAAAATCTCCAAACAAACAAAAGCCCAGGGCCAGATGGCTTCCCAGGGGAATTCTACCAAACATTTAAAGGAGAACTAATTCCTACTCTCCTGAAACTGTTCCAAAAAATAGAAATGGAAGGAAAACTTCCAAACTCATTCTATGAGGCCAGCATCACCTTGATCCCAAAACCAGACAAGGATCCCACCAAAAAAGAGAACTACAGACTAATATCCTTGATGAACACAGACGCAAAAATTCTCACCAAAAATACTAGCCAATAGGATTCAACAGTACATTAAAAGGATTATTCACCACGATCAAGTGGGATTTATTCCAGGGCTGCAGGGTTGGTTCAACATCCGCAAATCAATCAATGTGATAGAACACATTAATAAAAGAAAGAACAAGAACCTATGATACTCTCAATAGATGCTGAAAAAGCATTTGACAAAGTACAGCATCCCTTCCTGATCAATACTCTTCAAAGTGTAGGGATAGAGGGCACATACCTCAATATTATCAAAGCCATCTATGAAAAACCCACCACAAATATCATTCTCAATGGAGAAAAACTGAAAGCTTTTCCATTAAGGTCAGGAACACGGCAGGGATGTCCATTATCACCACTGCTATTCAACATAGTATTAGAAGTCCTAGCCTCAGCAATCAGACAACAAAAAGAAATTAAAGGCATCCAAATTGGTAAAGAAGAAGTCAAACTATCACTCTTCGTAGATGATATGACACTATATGTGGAAAACCCAAAAGACTCCACTCCAAAACTGCTGGAACTTGTTCAGGAATTCAGTAAAGTGTCAGGATATAAAATCAATGCACAGAAATCAGTTGCATTTCTGTACACCAACAACAAGACTGAAGAAAGAGAAATTAAGGAGTCAATCCCATTCACAATTGTACCCAAAACTATAAGATACCTAGGAATAAACCTAACCAAAGAGACTAAGAATCTATACACAGAAAATTATAAAGTACTCATGAAAGAAATTGAGGAAGACACAAAAAAATGGAAAAATGTTCCATGCTCCTGGATTGGAAGAATAAATATTGTGAAAATGTCTATGCTACCTAAAGCAATCTACACATTTAATGCAATCCCTATCAAAATACCATCCATTTTTTTCAAAGAAATGGAACAAATAATCCTCAAATTTATATGGAACCAGAAAAGACCTCGAATAGCCAAAGGAATATTGAAGAACAAAGCCAAAGTTGGTGGCATCACAATTCCGGACTTCAAGCTCTATTACAAAGCTGTCATCATCAAGACAGCATGGTACTGGCACAAAAACAGACACATAGATCAGTGGAACAGAATAGAGAGCCCAGAAATCGACCCTCAACTCTATGGCCAACTCATCTTCGACAAAGCAGGAAAGAATGTCCAATGGAAAAAAGACAGCCTCTTCAATAATTGGTGCTGGGAACATTGGACAGCCACATGCAGAAAAATGAAATTGGACCACTTCCTTACACCACACACGAAAATAGACTCCAAATGGATGAAGGACCTCAATGTGAGAAAGGAATCCATCAAAATCCTTGAGGAGAATGAAGGCAGCAACCTCTTCGACCTCAGCCGCAGCAACATCTTCCTAGGAACAACGGCAAAGGCAAGGGAAGCAAGGGCAAAAATGAACTATTGGGATTTCATCATGATCAAAAGCTTTTGCACAGCAAAGGAAACAGTTAACAAAACCAAAAGACAGCTGACAGAATGGGAGAAGATATTTGCAAACGACATATCAGATAAAGGGCTAGTATCCAAAATCTATAAGGAACTTAGCAAACTCAACACCCAAAGAACAAACAATCCAATCAAGAAATGGGCAGAGGACATGAACAGACATTTCTGCAAAGAAGACATCCAGATGGCCAACAGACACATGAAAAAGTGCTCCACGTCACTCGGCATCAGGGAAATACAAATCAAAACCACAATGAGATATCACCTCATACCAGTCAGAATGGCTAAAATTAACAAGTCAGGAAATGACAGATGCTGGAGAGGATGTGGAGAAAGGGGAACCCTCCTCCACTGTTGGTGGGAATGCAAGCTGGTCCAACCACTCTGGAAAACAGCATGGAGGTTCCTCAAAATGTTGAAAATAGAACTACCCTATGACCCAGCAATTGCACTACTGGGTATTTACCCTAAAGATACAAACATAGTGATCCGAAGGGGCACGTGTACCCGAATGTTTATAGCAGCAATGTCTACAATAGCCAGACCATTGAAAGAACCTAGATGTCCATCAACAGATGAATGGATCAAGAAGATGTGGTATATATACACAATGGAATACTATGCAGCCATCAAAAGAAATGAAATCTTGCCATTTGCGATGACGTGGATGGAACTAGAGCGTATCATGCTTAGTGAAATAAGTCAATCGGAGAAAGACAACTATCATATGATCTCCCTGATATGAGGACATGGAGAATCAACATGGGGGGGTTGGGGGATAGGAGAAGAATCAATGAAACAAGATGGGATTGGGAGGGAGACAAACCATAAATGACTCTTAATCTCACAAAACAAACTGGGGGTTGCTGGGGGGAGGTGGGATTGGGAGAGGGGGAGCGGGCTATGGACATTGGGGAGGGGAGGCGAACCATAAGAGACTATGGACTCTGAAAAACAACCTGAGGGTTTTGAAGGGTCAGGGGTGGGAGGTTGGGGGAACAGGTGGTGGGTAATGGGGAGGGCACGTTTTGCATGGAGCAATGGGTGTTGTGCAAAAAGAATGAATACTGTTATGCTGAAAAAATAAATAAAATGGAAAAAAAAAGAGGAAAAAAAATAAAATGACTGAGAAATCATAAAAATGGGAAAAAGCATTTATGTATTAATACTTTAAGTTCCACTTGCTTTTACTATTATTAGAACAAGTCACTCTACCTTTTCATTTCGCCATGGGCTGTAAAAATATATAAAAAGCCATGTTCTTAATCACTTTTTTGTGACCAATCATTGACACTACAGTCCCTGAATCCCTACGTTGATAATAATAAATAATAATAAAATAAAGATAACCTCATTTTAACAACAAAAAAATGAATGACAGATTATATATTTTATATATATTATATATATGAGTGACAGGTTGCAGAAGAGGTTCAAAGCACTGTCCATGGAATATCTATGGCAGTTTTAATAAAAGCTTTGTGAGGGAGTGTATCAGAATCACCTGGTTGCTAAACCCCAGTCAGTGTGACATTATGTCATAGGTATGTTTTTGCTCATGTTATACGTCCATGGTGTTTTGGGATGGGTTGTAGGTCTCATTATTCTGGTCCACCAGTGACCAATACCCTTAGGGCTCACCCCCTGGAATATTGTTGATCATCATGGTTCTTGAGTCAAACAGACCTGGGTTTAAAAGTTTCTCCTGTAAGTTTTCAGTCAGGATATGTAACTCCTCTAAGTCTCTGCATACCAATTTTCTATAAAATTGAGCCATGTGGCTTATTTTTTTTAATTATTGGAAATACACACCATGGGTAAGATTATGAAATATCATGTCTGAAACACAACAAAGAGTATTATTCTTTCAGCTGATTATTCATATAAGGAATATTGAAAAAATTAAGTCTATAAAGTCACATAAAATTTTTGATCCATTCAGTACTGGGATATATTAATATGATTTTTAAAACGCTTTAAGATTAAAGAAGATAGATGTAGGGGAAATTCATTCATGAAGAGGAGGTGATCCAGTATATTTGAAGAGAAATTTGGCTTTTTAAGCGGATCTCAAATCATGTGTGGGATGTACCAGCCAAAAGACACAGGCAAGCAAAACAAAGTTGAATAAGAACAATAAAATAGAGAGAGACAAGATGGCGGGAAGTAGGAGGAGGTGCCCTTTCAACCTGTACCCTAAAGCGAGCTGATTACTTACCAAAGAACTCCAGTCACCCATGAAATCAGCCTGAGGGCAGGATTGCACACGTCTGGATCTCTATGGGACAGAAGACGCCAGTGGGCAGGTAAAGCGGAGTGGGAACATCAGACTGATATTGGAAGATAAACAAAAGGGGGAGGGAGCCACCAGAGGTGACAGACTGGAAAGTAATACCCCAATATGAGAGTGCCCTGCGTCTGGGGACCAGCATTAACTTGGAGTCTGGTTGGAAGCACTCAAAAAGAGCAAAGGATTGTGAGGGGAAATTGTGGGAATTGGGGTGGCTAGGGACAGGCGCTTAAGTCCCCGGACCCAGGACAGCCTCCCCTGACATTGAGCCAGAGAGAGTATGATGTGGAAACAATGTCTTGGTCCCTGAGCCTCCAGCGCGCCTGAGAACGCATGGGGTCCAGCTCTTGTGAGGGGCTGGGAGCCTCGCCAGACAGCAGAACACTGGGCCCTCCCATCAGTGCCTGAGATGCGGGAACCCACACCCTCCCTTGAGAGAGGTGCGAGCAAGCACCAGGCTGGTGCTTGGTCTTAGACCTGCACCGCGCTATCAGAACCTGAGAAGCACGCGCCCCACTCCCTCCCCTGGGAGAGAGCACACAGGCGCTAGCCTGGAGCTCTGGGCCTTGGAAAGACCAGGAACTCCGGGTCTTGGAGAGACCAGGAACTCCCAGCATGAGGCCAACAGGAAAATCTCAGTGTGCAATCACTGCTTGGAACCTTTCTGGCATCTGGACCTACCAAGACAGCTGCCTCTGCCTCGGTTTTGGATAAAGCAGGAGGATCCTGCATCCCCAGGGACCACAACTCAGAACAGCTCTGCCAGCAGTCAAGGGGGAATTTGTGCGCTCTCCAATACCCACAGGAGAGCAGGCTGAGGATTCTCTCTGAGAGGGAGGTCTGGGTGCAGTTTGCTTTCCTCTAAACCTCCAAAAACCATCAAAAGCTGTCAAAGCAAGAGAAAACAGATGAATACAAATAAAAACTTCCAGAGAACAAAAGCCTGAAAAAACCGGTTTCCTCAGAGCCCAGCCTTCAAGGGGGGTGGGAGTACTTAACTCAGGGAACATCATTGACTGAAAACCCACATTGCAGGCCCTCCCCCAGAAAACCAAACAGGAAAGAAAAAAAAAATTTAAAAAGAAAACAAGAGAACAACCACCACTGCTTCATAGATACAACTTTTATTTTTAATTCGTTACCAATTTTCTGGTTCATTTTTTATACATATAATTTTTAACCTATTTACTGTCACAAAGAGATGCCCAGTACATCAAATTCCTTAATAGACTTCTTTTTGGACTTTTTGATATGTACACCCGTGTTTTTCTTTTGCTTTTCTATTTTCGAAATTTAAAAAAAAATTTAGTTTAGTTTAGTCTAGTTTATTTTTTTAAATTTTTATTTTCTAATATACATATAGAGTCAAACTTCAAGGTGATCCCCTTTCCCCAAACAATGGTACCCCTATAGGTAAAAACTTTTTTTTTTAAGGATTTTTTTAAAATTTATTTGTCAGAGAGAGAGAGAGAGCACAAGCAGGCAGAGGCAGAGTGAGAAGCAGGCTCCCTGTTGAGCAAGGAGCCCGATGTGGGACTCGATCCCAGGACCCTGGGATCATGACCTGAGCCGAAGGCAGTGGCTTAACCAACTGAGCCACCCAGGCCTCCCAGGTAAAAACATTTTTTTTTAAGATTTTATTTATTTATTTGACAGAGAGAGATACAAGTAGGCAGAGAGGCAGGCAGAGAGAGTGAGAGGGAAGTAGGCTCCCTGCCGAGCAGAGAGTCCGATGCGGGACTCGATCCCAGGACCCTGAGATCATGACCTGAGCCGAAGGCAGCGGCCTAAACCACTGAGCCACCCAGGCTCCCGGTAAAAACATTTTTAATCCCCCTTTATCTTAGGAAAGTTTAGTCCTTTAACAAAGACATCAAGATACATCCAGGAAGAATCAAAATAACCTTTGCCCACACTGAGAATTTATAACCACTCTCCCATCTTTTCCTTCTGCCAGTGTTTCTGTGTATTTGTGTTTGTCCTAATAGTATATAAATCATATACTTGGGGTTCTTTTTGATGAGGTTCTTCCTTTTTTCTTTTTTTGCTTTAATATTTATATATATATATTTTTTTTTTTCCTCTTCTCATATACTTTTATCAGTCTTTTTGTTTGTCTGTTTTTGTTTCTATACTTCATAAATCTTACCTTGGGGCACATTGGGGCTGAGCCTTCTCTTTTAAATTCCCTTTTTTCCTCTCTCTCTCTTTCTTCTCTCTCTTTTTCTTTTTTCTTTTTTCTCTCATTTGGGTGGGGAATCCTAATTGCTCAAAAGCGTTCCAGGGTGCACCTTGACTGCACCATGGTTGATACATCCAGTTACATCCAATCAGACATCTCTAACCAAAATGACTAGGAGGAGAAATGCCCAAAAGAAGAAAAATACAGAGGATAGGCCTTCTACAACAAAGCTAATGGCTATCGACTTAGACAATATGTCGGAAAGGGAATTCCAGTTAACAATCATCCAGGTAATAGCTAAGTTGAAGAAAGCCATGGATGACCAAATTGAATTGATTAGGGCAAAACTGAAAGCCACCAGGGATGATGTTCAAAATGCTCTCATTGAGATCCAATCTAATCTAAATTCTATAAAAGTTAGGGTAACTAAGACAGAAGATAGAATTAGTGATCTGGAAGACAAACAGATAGAGAGAAAGGATCAGCAGGAAACCTGGAACAAACAGCTCAGAAGCCATGAAAACAGAATCAGAGAAATAAATGATGCCACAAAACATTCCAACATCAGAATTATTGGAATCCCTGAAGGGGAGGAGAAAGAACAAAGTCTAGAAGATATAGTGGAACAAGTTGTCTATGAAAATTTTCCCAATCTCACGAATGGAACCAGTGTTCATGTGCTAGAGGCAGAAAAGTTTCTTCCCAAAGATCATAGATTCTCAGAAGTCCTTGAGACACCTGATAGTAACAATGAAGAATTATAACTGTAGGCAGACCCTCTTGAAAGCAGCTAGGACAAAGAAGCTCCTTACATACAGAGGGAAGCCCATTAGAATGACATAAGACCTGTCCTCAGAGACCTGGCAAGCCAGAAAGGGCTGGCAAGATATATTCAGGGAACTAAATGAGAAGACAATGCAGCCAAGAATACTTCATCCAGCAAGACTGACATTCAAAATGGATGGAGAGATAAAGAGCTTTCAAGACCGGCAAGACTTAAAAGACTAAGCAACCACCTAGCTGAAACTGCAGGAAATATTAAGACGGGTTCTATAAAAGAGAAAAAAATCCCAAGAATATCATTGAACAGAAATATAGAAACAATCTACAGAAAGAAAGACTTCAAAGGTAACACGATGTCAATACAAATGTGTCTACCAATAATCACTCTCAATGTGAATGGCCTAAATGCGCCCATAAAATGACATAGGATTGCAAATTGGATAAAACGACAGGACCCACCCATATGTTGTATACAAGAGACCCATTTTGAAATGACTGAAAGTGAAGGGATGGAGAAGCATCTTTCATGCCAATGGGCCTCAAAAGAAGGCCAGGGTAGTGATTTTCATATCAGATAAATTAGATTTTAAACTAAAGACTTTTTAGTCAGAAATACAGAAGCACACTACATAATTCTTAAAGGGACTATCCACCAAGACGATCTAACAATTCTAAATATCTACGCCCCCCAATATGGGAGCAGCCAATTACATAGGAAAACTAGTAATCAAGATAAAGTGTCACATTGATATGAATACATTAATAGTTTGAGATCTTAACACACCTCTCTCAGTAATAGACAGATCATCGAAGCAGAAAATCAATAAAGAAACAAAAGCATTGAATGACACATTGGACCAGATGGACCTCATAGATATATACAGAACATTCCACCCTAAAACAACAGAATACTAATTCTTCTCAAGTTCCCATGGAACCTTCTCCAGAAAAGACCACATACTGGGTCACAAATCAGGACTTAAGTGATACCAAAAGACTGACATTATCCCCTGAATATTCTCAGATCACAATGTTTTGAAACTGGAGCTCAATCACAAGGAAAAGTTCAGAAGGAACTCAAACACCTGGAAGCTAAAGATGACCACCTTGCTTAAGAATGCTTGTACCAACCAGGAGATCAAAGAAGAACTTAAACAATTCACAGAAACCAAGGAGAATGAAGGCACTTCGGTCCAAAACCTATGGGATACAACAAAGGAGGTTCTAAGGGGGGAAATTCATAGCCATCCAAGCCTCCTTCAAAAAAATTGAAAAAGCCAGAATACAGCAGCTGTCTCTACACGTTAAAAAACTGGACAATCAACAACAAATCAAACCAACTCCACATGCAAGAAGGGAAATAATCAAGATTAGAGCAGATATCAATGAGGTAGAAACCAGAGATACAGTAGAACATGTCAATGAAACTAGAAGAAGATTTTTGAAAGAATCAGTATGATCAATAAACCATTGGCCACACTAATCTAAAAGAAAAGAGAGAAAGCCCAAATTAATAAAATTATGAATGAAAAGGGAGAGATCACAACTAACACCAAGGAAATAGAAACAATCATCAGAAATTATTACCAACAGTTATATGCCAAAAAGCTAAGCAAACTAGGTGAAATGGATGCATTCCTGGAAAGTTACAAACTCCCAAAATTGAACCAGGAAGAAATTGACAACCTGAATAGACTGATATCTAGTAACGAGATTGAAACTGTGATCAAAAAGCTCCCCCAAAAACAAGAGCCCAGGACCTGAAGGATTCCCTGGGCAATTCTACCTAACTTTCAAAGAAGAAATAACACCTATTCTCCTAAAGCTGTTTCAAAAAATTGAAGCAGAAGGAAAACTTCCAGACACTTCTTATGAAGCCAACATTACCTTGATACCCAAACCATGCAAAGACCCTACCAAAAAGAATTTAAGACCAATATCCCTGATGAATAAGGATGCTAAGATTCTCAACAAGATCCTAGCAAACAGGATCCAGCAGCACATTAAAAAGATTATCTACCATGACCAGGTGGGATTCATCCCTGGCTTCGAAGGATGATTCAACATTTGCAAATCAATCAATTTGATAGAACAAATTAATAAGAAAAGAGTGAAGAAACACATGGTCCTCTCAATTGATGCAGAAAAAGCATTTGGCAAAATCCAGCATCATTTCCTAATTAAAACACTTTAAAGTATAGGGATAGAGGGAACATACCTGAACTCCATAAAATCTATCTATGAAAGACCCACAGCAAATATCATCCTCAATGATAAAAAGCTTGCAGCCTTCCCTTTGAGATCAAGAACACGACAATGATGCCCACTCTCACCACTCTTGTTCAACATATTATTAGAAATCCTAGAGTCCAAGCAACATCAATCAGACAACAAAGAGAATAAATTTTATCCAAACTGGCAATGAAGAATTCCAACTCTCTCTCTTTGCAGATGACATGATACTTTATATGGAAAAACCGAGAGACTCCACCCCCAAACTACTAGAACTCATACAGCAACTCAGTAACGTGACAGGATACAAAGTCAATATACAGAAATCAGTGGCTTTCTTATACACTAACAATGATAACACAGAAAGGGAAATTAAAGAATTGATTCCATTTACTAAAGCACCAAGAACCATAAGATACCGGGAATAAACCTAAACAAAGAGGTAAAAGATATTTACCCAAGGAACTATAGAACATTCATGAAAGAAATTGAAGAAGACACAAAAAGATGGAAGACTGTTCCATGCTCTTGGATTGGAAGAATATGCATTGTTAAAATGTCTATACTGCCTAGAGCAATCTATACTTTTAATGCCATTTCGATCAAAATTCCACCGGTATTTTTCAAAGAGGTGGAGCAAATAATCCTAAAATTTCTATGGAATCAGAAGAGACCCTGAATTGCTAAGGAAATGTTGAAAAACAGAAACAATACTGGCGGCATCATGTTACCTGATTTCAAGCTTTACTACAAAGCTGTGATCACCAAGACAGCATGATACTGGCATAGAAACAGACACATAGACCAGTGGAACAGAGTAGAGAGCCCAGATATGGACGCTCAAGTCTATGCTCAAATTATCTTCGACACAACAGGAAAAAATATACAATGGAAAAAAGTCTCTTCAATAAATGGTGCTGGGAATACTGGACAGCTATATGTAGAAGAATGAAAATCAACCATTCTCTTACACCATAGATTAATATAAACTCAAAATGGATAAAAGACCTCAAAGTGAGACAGGAATCCACCAGAATCCTAGAGGAGAACGTAGGCAGTAACCTCTTCTATATCAGCCACAGCAACTTCTTTCATGTTATGTCTCCAAAGGCAAAGGAAACACAAGTGAAAATGAACTTTTGGGACTTCATCAAGATCAAAAGCTTCCGCACAGCAAAGGAAACGGTCAACAAAACAAAAAGGCAACCCACGGAATGGGAGAAGATATTTTCAAATGACAGTATAGACAAAAGATTGATATCCAGGACTGATAAATATCTTCTCAAACTCAACACACAAAAAACAGATAATCATGTCAAAAAATGGGCAGAGGACATGAACAGACAATTCTCTAACGAGGATATATAAATGGCTATCAGACACATGAAAAAATGTTCATCATCACTAGCCATCAGGGAGATTCAAATTAAAATCACATTGAGATACCACCTCACACCAGTTAGAATGACCAAAATTAGCAAAACAGGAATCAACACGTGTTGGAGAGGATGTGGAGAAAGGGGAACCCTCTTACACTGTTGGTGCGAATGCAATTTGGTGCAGCCACTTTGGAGAACAGTGTGTAGATTCCTCATGAAATTAAGAATAGAGCTTCCCTATGACCCTGCAATTGCACTGCTGGGTATTTACCCCAAAGATACAGATGTAGTGAAAAGAAGGGTCATCCATACCCCAATGTTTATTGCAGCAATGGCTATGGTCACCAAACTGTGGAAAGAACCAAGATGCCCTCCAATGGATGAATGGGTAAGGAAGATGTGGTACATATACACAATGGAGTATTATGCCTCCATTAGAAAGGATGAATACCCAACTTTTGTAGCAACATGGATGGGACTGGAAGAAATAATGCTGAGTGAAATAAGTCAAGCAGAGAGAGTCAAGTATCATATGGTCTCACTTATTTGTGGAGCATAACAAAGAACATGGAGGACATGGGGAGATGGAGAGGAGAAGAGAGTTGAGGGAAATTGGAAAGGGAGATGAACCGTAAAAGACAATGGACTCTGAAAAACAACCTGAGGGTTTTTAAGGGCTGAGGCATGGGAGGTTGGGGGAACCAGGTGGTAGATAATAGGGAGGGCACATATTGCATGGAGCACTAGGTGTGGTGCAAAAACAATGAATACAGTTACACTGAAAAGAAATTTAAAAAAGAATAATAAAACAGTACTAGAGCTCATATTATGGTGGAAATATCCTCATGTTATATGATGTTTCAAATCTTAATAAATTTAAGAGTTATTAATTTAAAATATTAAAGTTTATATCCTCCTACAAAATGATCTAGCATTTCTTGCTTATATTTTGCATTCTCTAGGATCCATAAATGATATTATATTTTGTAGAATAATGATTATGGAAAGAGGATTGGAACTTGGTATTAGAAGGTACTGCCGTATGGTTTTTATAGGGCAATGTAAAATCTTACTATAAAGTAGATCTTGAATTTACAACTGGAAAATTAAAAAAAAAAACCTTGATATTGAGAAGTTTAAGTTTGAGCAATTTCACAATTTTTAAAATTCAAATTCATTTTGAAAATATTTTAGATTTTTATTATTTAATATTACCAATTAAAGTAAAATTTAAACCAGGTATTGCCCCCCAATCTAAATTAACCATTTATATTAAAATATTTTTTCAATGTTATCTCCCAATGTTTTTTACTCCATATCATGTCTTCTTTTGATTAATGTCTTGTCTTTCCTTGCTTCTCTTCCCTTATTCCAGTTGCCTGATTAACTCATCTAAGCCAAGATCATACCTTCCATCATTGTATTTCCTCTAATTACCACAGCTACATGCATCCTTATAAACCAACACCTTTGTATTTCACTACCTCCAACAATTCTATATTTTGTATTTGGGAAACTCCATCTTAATTTATGTATTGTCAATATAAAATATTTTTATATGACAGTGTATTTTCAATAGATATTCCTTATAATTTATTATAATACAACATTACATAGTATTTCAGTATGTTTGTGATCCTAACATCCTTGTTGCATGGCCTGAGGCAAGGTCATTTTGGGAAGCCCCCACATACTTACATTTGGTGTTCTCGTGTCATGTTCATGTCACTGTCCAGTTTATAATTCTAATTCCTTAATACCAGACACAGAACACATTCTCTATTCCAGTATCCACTATGTCTAACACATACACACAATGAGGAGTGTTTGGGGTAAGGCTCTGATTTTTTGGAGTTAAGTGTAAATTACCTAGGATAGTCTGGGTTTACTATTTACTAGAAAATTAAAAACATGGATGTAAATAATGATAAGTGAAATGTGGGATCAGTCAAGTGACCAGTTGTTTAAGTTACTCAGGGCCTTCTAAATGGGGGACATCAAGAAGCAGTTTTATTCCTTTTATAGTTGTTTAGCTAATGGTTCTATCAGAAAGCTGGCAATATATTTATTCAAGATTTATGGCTTTTAAATAGTTGTTTTGGCAATGGAAAGCTTAATGTCAGGCATTTATACTACATTCCCTTACTTTCTAACATTTAAGTTCTCAAAATTATTGTAAATATTACATGAAATAATGTGTGTAAACCCACATCATAGTGAACCACACATATTAATGAATTAATAAGGGTTGATTTATGTTTTTCCCCAGCTTTCCAACATCAGAGTGTTCTCTAAGCAGTCCAAGGACCTCCTACAAGAGATGTTCTAAAAGAACTGATGTTTAAAATAATTTCAAGTGGGAGGAGGGGCAAGATGGCAGAGAAGTAGGAGACCCTATTTCAGCTAGTCCCCTAAAGTGAGCTAAATTTCTAGCAGAACACTCTGAGCATCCATTGAATCAGCCTGAGATATAAGATTATACACTTCTAGATCTCTATGGGGCATATGATATCAGTGGAGAGGTAAAGCAGAGTGGGAAAGCTCAGACTGATATTAGAGGATAAACAGAAAGGGAAGGGAGCTATCAGAAGCAGCACATTGGAGAGTAATACACCAATACAAAATTGCTGTGTGATTGGGGACCAGCATTAACTTGGAGCCTGGTTAAAAACAATCCAAAGGAGCAAAAGATCTTAAGGAGCAACTGGTGGAATCGGGCAGTCATGGGCAAGGGCCTAAGGCCATGGTCCCAGGACAGTCACCATTGGCACCCATGCCAGACCACCCATGCCAGAAATAATCTGGCAGGGTCTCCAGTCCATGGTCTCTGAGCCCATGGCTTTCCACTGCTTACACCACCCCTCAGGCTGGGTGCACTACCACCGACACATGAGAGATCCTGCTGTGGTGACAGCTGGTGGTCTCTAAGCCCACAGCCTTCTGAGACCTGCACAGTCATGGGATCTAAGCACACCCAGCCCACACCTGAGGGAACCAGCATGGACTCCAGTAAGGATCCCTTTGCCTGCATGTTCAGGACCTGCATGGCCAGGTGTCAGTGCACCTGGTATGGGTCTGGAATCCAGACAGAAGTCCCAACAATGGAAGCAACCAGAATCAGGCTCTCTGGATCAATATAATTCAAGGTTTTAGTGGCACGGGGGTGCAGAGACAAGTGGGGGCCTCGAGCAACCACTGAGACAGTGGCTGGGAGTGCATGACACCTGTGGGATGTTGTGGTGTTCAGCGGATTTGCAGAAGGGGAGTCTGTGTGTTCTGGACCAACCATAGGGGAACAGACTGAGGCTTCTCTCCAAGGCAGATTTCTGGGTGCAGATAGTTTACTTTCCACTAAGCCTGAGAAAAACAGCAAAAAGTCACCAAAGAACAAAAACCTTTGGAGAAAAAAAAGCCTGGAAAACCGGTTTCCACAGAGCCAAGCCCCTTGATAGGGGGCAGGGTGAATCAGCCCAAGAAAGATTGGCTGAAAAACAATGTGGCAGGTTCTTCCCCCAGAAGACAAGCTAAAAGAACAAGAGGACAACCACTACAGGGTCCCCATAAAACTAAAATAATAATAGCAGGGTAAAACAATACATTAAGCTTCCAGTATTGCCCTAAAATCTATATATTTCATAGAAACAATTTTTTATATTTGTTATCAAGATTCTTTTTCTTATAATTTCTTCAACCTACTTACCATTATAACTAGAGGTTTAATACAACATATTCCATAATAACTTTTTAACTAGAACTTCTTTTTCACACATATTCCTGTGTTTCTTTTTCTTTTTCTTTTTCTTTTTTTGTAAATGTACCTATAGATATGGGCTTCACAGTAATCCTATTTCCCTATTCAATTCTACCATATAGATAAACAGGTTTTAGTTTCCCTTTATCTCTGTAAATTTGAGTCATTTAAAAAGATAACAAGGAAGTTCAGGAAGAACTTAAATAATCATCTCTCACATTAAGGATTTATAAACACCCTCCCATCTTATTCTTCTGTCAGTGTTTCTGTGTATTTGTTTTTATTCTGGTACTGTATAAATCGTCATTTTGACTGAGTTTTTCTTTTTCTTTTTTTCTTGCCCTTTACTTTTGTCAGTTTTTTGGTTCATTTTTGTTTTTTTTTTTCCTTACAAATCTTACTTTGGGGGATCATTTTGGCTGGATTTCCTCTCTCTCTTTCTCTTTGTTTCCTCTTTCTCTTATATTTTTTTCTCTTTTTCTTTCTTTTTGGAGGTGACTTCCAACTGCTCTGAAATTTTCCAGGGCTTTCCTTACCTGGACTATGGTTGATATAGTCAGCTACACATCCCCTCAACCACCTCTTACCAAATGACTAAGAGGAGGAGTGACTAAGAGAAAAATTCAGAGACCATGGCCTCTGCCACAGAATTATTGGACATAGATATAAACAGTATGTCAGAAAGGGAATTCAAGGTAACAATTATCCAGGCAATGGCTAGGTTGGAGAAGACCATTAGTGCATCTGTGACAACATAGAATCTCTAAGGAAAGAAGTGAGAGCTGAAGTGGAAGAAGTTAAAATATGCTGTCAATGAGATCCAATCTAATCTAAATACTCTTATCAACCAGAGTACCTGAGGCAGAAGATAAAGTTAGCGATCTATGGGGTGCCTGGCTGGCTCAGTGTGTTAAAGCCTCCGTCTTTGGCTCAGGTCATGATCCCAGGGTCCTGGGGTCAAGCCCCACGTCGGGCTCTCTGCTCAGCATGGAGCCTACTTCCCTTCTTCTCTCTCTCTCTGCCTACTTGTGATCTCTGTCTGTCAAATAAATAAATAAAATATTTAAAAAAAAGAAAGAAAATTTCCCAGTCTGAGGATTGGAACAAGTGTTTGTGTCCAAGAGGCAGAAAGGACACCCCCCAGGATCAATGAGTCTAGAAACAGCTTGAGACACTTCACTGTGCAACTCATGAGTTATAATTTCAGACAAGAGGTCTTAAGGGTACCTATGGAGAAGAGAGATTTCTTACCTACAGAGGAAAGACCATCAGAATAACTTCAGACGTGTCCATAGAAACATGGCAAGACAGGAAGGGCTGGCAAGACATATTCAGGGACTAAATGAGAAGAACATGCAGCCAGGAATACTTTATTCAGTAAGGTTGAGATTCAAAATGGGTAGAGAGATAAAGAGCTTCCAAGATGTGCAAGGTTTAAAAGGGTATGTGACCACCAAGTGGGCACTTCAAGAAATATTAAGGAGTGTTCTACAAAAGAAGAATGTACCCAAGAGTGACATAGAACAGGAATTTGCATAGACAATCTATAGAAACAAGGATTTCACAGACAACTTGATGTCAAAAAAATGTATTTTTCAATAAGCACTCTCAATGTGATTGGCCTAAATGCTCCCATAAAATAGCACATTGTTGCAGACTTGATACAAAAAAAAATAGGATCTTTCCATATTCTGTCTAAAAGGGACACATGGTTGGCCTAAAGATACATCCAGACTGAAATTGAAGGGATGAAGAACCATCTTTCTTGCCAACAGGCCTCAAAAAAAAGCTGAGTTAGCAATTCTCATATCAAATAAATTAGGTATTTAGCTAATGACTGTAGTTAGAAATACAAAAGGACAGTGCATCA
This sequence comes from Meles meles, assembly GCF_922984935.1. Lineage (NCBI taxonomy): Eukaryota > Metazoa > Chordata > Mammalia > Carnivora > Mustelidae > Meles > Meles meles. The sequence goes on from NW_025721603.1 coordinate 481,929, forward strand.
TTATTAAAGTGTCTATCCACCAAGAAGATGTAATAATTGTAAACATTTATGATCTAAAAATGGGAGCAGCCAACTACATAACCCACAAGTTAATAGAATTAAAGAGTTATATTGATAAGAATACATTAATTGTAGGGGATATTAACACGCCACTCTCAGCAATAGGCAGATCATCTAAAGCAGAAAATCATCAAAGAAATAAGATATTTCAATGGCACAGTGGACAAGATGCACCTCATAGATATATACAGAACATTCCATCCTAAAACAAAGGAATACTCATTCTTCTCAAGTGCACATGAAACTTTCTTCACAATTCACCGCATACTGAGTCACAAATCAGGGCTCAACTATAGCAAAAGACTGAGTTTATTCCCTCATTTTCTCAAGCCATAGTGCTTTGAAACTGGAACTCACCCACAAGTAAAAGTTTGGAAGGAATTCAAACTCTTGGAAACTGAAGACCGTCATGCTCAATAATGCTTGGGTCAACCAGGAAATCAAAGAAGAACTTAAGAAATTCATGGAACTCAATGAGAAGGAAGAAACATTAGTTCAAAACTTATGAGATATGACAAAGTCAGTCCTAAGGGGAAAATGCATAGTCATCCAAGCCTCACTCACATAAATTGAAAAATCCTGAATACACCAACTCTCTTTACACCTTAGAGAATCAAAAATCAACAACAAATTAAGCCATTCCCATGCACAAGAATGGAAATAATCCAGATTAGAGTAGAGATCAATGAGTTAGAAACAAGAGATACAGTAGAACACATAAATGAAACTAGAAGCTGATTCTTTGAAAGAATCAGTAAGCTCAATAAACAACTGCCCAAACTAATCCAAAATAAAAGAGAGAGGGCCCAAATTAATAAAGTTATGAATGAATGGGGAGATATTGTGATTAACACCTAAGAAATAGAAAAAAAAAATCATCAGAAATATTTACCAAGAGTTATATTCCAACAAGTCAAGCACCCAAGAAGAAATGGATATGTTCCAGAAAACCTATACACTTCTAAGACTGAATCAGGAAGAAATTGACAACCTGAATAGAGCAGTATCTAGTATGAGATTGAAGCAGTGATCAAAACCTCCCAAAAAACAAGAGCCAAGGACCTGACGGGTTCCCAGGGGAATTCTACCAAACATTCAAAGAATAAATAATGTATTTATTCTTTATATAATAATATATTTATATATAATTTATATATATAAAGATATATATCTTTATATAATAATGTATTTTCCTGAACCTGTTGTAAAATTAGAAACCAAAGGAAAACTTCCAGACTCTTTCTATGAACCCATCATTACCCTGATTCCTAAATCATTAATAGACCCTTAAAAAGGAGAATTTTAGACCAATATCTCCGATGAAAATGGATGCCAAGTTTCTCAACAGGATCCTAGCTAATAGGACCTAACAGTACATTAGAAAGATTAACCATCATAACCAGGTGAGATTTATCCCTGGCTTGCAACATCATTAAAAATTGACAAATCAATCACTGTGATATAATGCATCAATAAAAGAAGAGAGGAGAACCACGTGGTCCCCTCAGTTGATGCATACAAATTTGTACAGTCCTAGAGAGCACAAGTTAGCACATGCACGGACCTCTCTCAGGGGAGGGTGTGGAGCATGACTCAGACCCCAGCAGCGCAGCACGTGTGCAGAGTGCAAAAGGCTGTGGTTCTAGAGAGCCCCCACTGGCATCCACACCAGACTTTCTCACACATGCTGCCACCCAGACACTCTCATGTGCTCCCATAGCTCAGGGACTAACGTCTGACTTCTTCACCACACTGTCTCTGGCTCATTGCCAGTGGTGGCTGTCCTCCCTGATTCCACCAATTTCCCCTTAAGATCTTTTGTTCTTTTTTAATCTTTTCATCCAGATTCCAAGTTAATTCTGGTCTCCAATCACAGGGCACTCTCGTACTGGGGTATTACTTTCCAATGGGTCACTTCTGGTGGTTCCCTCTCCCTTTTGTTTATCTTCTGATATCAGTCTGATGTTCCCACTCTGCTTTACCTGTCCACTGGTGTCTTCTGCTCCTGTAGAGACGCAGAAGTGTATAATTCTAATATCAGGCTGATTTCTTGGATGATCAGAGTTCTTTGGTAGATAATCAGCTCATTCTACGGGACCGGTTGAAACAGTGCCTCCTTCTCCCCTACCATCTTGTCTCCCTCCATCTGTACCCCAGTGTTCATAGCAGCAATGGCCACAGTCGTCAAACTGCAGAAAGAACAAAGATGCCCTTCAACTGACGGATGGACAAGGAAGATGCGGACCATATATACTATGGAGTATTATGCCTCCATCAGAAAGGATGAATGCCCAACTTTTGTATCCACATAGACAGGACTGGAGGAGATTATGTTGAGTGAAATAGGTCAAGTAGAGAAAGTCAATTATTATATGGTTTCACTTAATTGTGGAACATAAGGATTAACATTAGGAGAAGGACATGACAATAACATTAGAACTTTAGGAGAAGGATAGAAAACATTAATTGGAGAAATCAGATGGGGAAACAAACCATGAGAAACTGTGGACTCTGAGAAACAAACTAAGGGTTTTGGATGGGAGGGGGTCAGGGGATAGGTAAGTCTGGTAGTGGGTATTAAGGAAGGCACATATTGCAAGGAGCACTCAGTGTGGTGCATAAGCAATGAGTCTTGGAACACTGAAAAAATACAATAAAATTTAAAAAATTGGATCATATAATCATAAAATTGAAAAATATTTTCACAAAAACTCTTAAGTTGTTCACATTACATGATAACTGAAGCAAAAAATGTCACTAAATCCTTTTGTAAATGAATCTACAGTATATTCTATTTTACAACTGATAATATAGAGTTTTTCACCATGTTAGAAAAAATTATATCTGTACACTACATACATAAAGGTGATTTAAATGCATAGCGTTCAAGTTGATTAAAATGGTTGCTATTTAAACAAGAGAGACAGCAGTCATCATTTTTCCCTGCACTACTCAGGAAAAACACAGAGCCATCTTTAGGAGTTAGGAAACACTTGCTACCTAGCCTACCAGCTGTGTAACATACCCAATAGTTCACATGAGGACATCGCCACTACAGGTCTTCTAATACAGGCACTGGGCTCTGGGAAAACTCTATCAGAGCCTTGAATGATCTGCCCAGTGGCCAGATGCATAGCTGCTCTCCAAGGCACATTCTTCTTAAGGTGAACACATGTTGCCATATTCCACACCCAGCCATACGATGCACTGAGCCACAATAACCATTTGCTGTGCCCAGCTACCAGGGGCAGAGTGGCAGGCACCTTCTATGCTCACTCTCACATGCTGTGCCTAGTTATTCTCTCTGAGCTCCCTTCTGTACCCAGCTTCTAGGTGCAGCTGCCACTACACCATGCCCAACCACATGCCCCAAACTGAAGTCACACGCCATATCAATCTTTTTGTCCTCAGTCACACAGCCATAGCTACCACTCCCAGCTGCTGCAATACTTTGGAGGATCAGGCATAAGATGGGTGGCCCGGGGCAAATTGTGCTAACATCTGCTCCAACATTCCCTGGCAGGCACACTCCCTTGGAGGTGATCCGCCTGGATCCCACTAACATTTCAGAAAGCTAGTACAGTGCACAACAGGCAAAGAGTCAGTGCAGATAATTGCACTGAAAGAAAAAGTGACTAACACAATAAAAGTGAATAAGCAACACATATAGGTTACTCTCCTGAAGTGTCAAATTCTAATGAACAGGCAACATTGCACTGCAAGGCAGTACAGGAACTCTTAATCATAAAGTCACTACTTTCAAGAGGGGGAGACATAATTGACTTTCTTAACACAGAGAAACAGACAGAGACAAGACAGAATAAATGAGGAGACAGAGATATTGATCTCAAATTAAAGAACAAGACAAATCCATGGCCAGTGATCTCAGCAAAAGAAGTATAAGTAACATGCCTGGTAGATAATTTAAAACAATGAACATAAGGATACTCTGTGGACCTGTAAGGGAGTTAAGACATCAGTGAGATCCTTCACACAGAAATAAGAAAAAATATAGCATTAACAAAATGAGAAACAGACTTGACTGAACAGTAAGATGGAAGATGCAGCAGAACAAATAAGAGGCCTAGAGGAAGAATAATGGATGTGGTCAAACTGAACAAAAGAGAGAGAAAAGAAATATGTAAAACAAGAATAGACTTAGGAAATTCAGTGACTCAATCAAACATAGTAACATTCCTATTATAGGAGTCCCAGAAGAAGAGAGAGAAAAGGGAGAAGAAAATGTATTCAACTAGAGAATAGATTAAAATACCCTTAATCTTGGGGAAGAAAACAGATATCCATGTCCAGGAGACACAGAGCACTCCCAACAGAATCACAAAAAATTAGACTAAACCAAGACATATTGTAATTAAAATGACAAAATATTGTGATAAAGAAAAAAAAATGAAAGCACCAAAATGAAAGAAGTCATTAACTTTCAAGAGAAAACACATAAACCTAGCAGGGGATTTTTTAAAAATTTATTTATTTGATAAAAAGAGACCACAATTAGGAAGAGAGGCAATCAGAGAGAGAGGAGGAAGCAGGCTACCTTCTGAGCAGAGAGCCCGATGCAGGGCTCAGTCCCAGGACCCTGAGATCATGACTTGAGCTGAAGGCAGAGGCTTTAACCCACTGAACCACCCAGGTACCCCAGCAGGAGATTTTTTAATAGAAATTATGCAAGCCAGAAAGGAGTGGCATGATATATTCACAGTGATGAAAGGGAAAAATCTAGGGTTAAGAATAAAGCACCCAGATGCCGAGTGACGTGGAGCACTTTTTCATGTGTCTGTTGGCCATCTGGATGTCTTCTTTGCAGAAATGTCTGTTCATGTCCTCTGCCCATTTCTTGATTGGATTGTTTGTTCTTTGGGTGTTGAGTTTGCTAAGTTCCTTATAGATTTTGGATACTAGCCCTTTATCTGATATGTCGTTTGCAAATATCTTCTCCCATTCTGTCAGCTGTCTTTTGGTTTTGTTAACTGTTTCCTTTGCTGTGCAAAAGCTTTTGTTTTTCTTTTTTTTTTTTCCCCTTTTATTAATTTTTTCAGCGTAACAGTATTCATTCTTTTTGCACAACACCCAGTGCTCCATGCAAAACGTGCCCATCCCATCACCCACCACCTGTTCCCCCAACCTCCCACCCCTGACCCTTCAAAACCCTCAGGTTGTTTTTCAGAGTCCATAGTCTCTTATGGTTCGCCTCCCCTCCCCAATGTCCATAGCCCGCTCCCCCTATCCCAATCCCACCTCCCCCCAGCAACCCCCAGTTTGTTTTGTGAGATTAAGAGTCATTTATGGTTTGTCTCCCTCCCAAGGGGGATAGGAGAAGAATAAATGAAACAAGACAAGAAGCTTTTGATCTTAATGAAATCCCAATAGTTCATTTTCGCCCTTGCTTCCCTTGCCTTTGCCGTTGTTCCTAGGAAGATGTTGCTGCGGCTGAGGTCGAAGAGGTTGCTGCCTGCGTTCTCCTCAAGGATTTTGATGGATTCCTTTCTCACATTGAGGTCCTTCATCCATTTGGAGTCTATTTTTGTGTGTGGTGTAAGGAAGTGGTCCAATTTCATTTTTCTGCATGTGGCTGTCCAATTTTCCCAGCACCATTTATTGAAGAGGCTGTCTTTTTTCCATTGGACATTCTTTCCTGCTTTGTCGAAGATTAGTTGACCATAGAGTTGAGGGTCGATTTCTGGGCTCTCTATTCTGTTCCACTGGTCTATGTGTCTGTTTTTGTGGCAGTACCATGCTGTCTTGATGATGACAGCTTTGTAATAGAGCTTGAAGTCCGGAATTGTGATGCCACCAACTTTGGCTTTGTTCTTCAATATTCCTTTGGCTATTCGAGGTCTTTTCTGGTTCCATATAAATTTTAGGATTATTTTTTCCATTTCTTCGAAAAAAAATGGATGGTATTTTGATAGGGATTGCATTAAATGTGTAGATTGCTTTAGGTAGCATAGACATTTTCACAATATTTATTCTTCCAATCCAGGAGCATGGAACATTTTTCCATTTTTTTGTGTCTTCCTCAATTTCTTTCATGAGTACTTTATAATTTTCTGTGTATAGATTCTTAGTCTCTTTGGTTAGGTTTATTCCTAGGTATCTTATAGTTTTGGGTACAATTGTGAATGGGATTGACTCCTTAATTTCTCTTTCTTCAGTCTTGTTGTTGGTGTACAGAAATGCAACTGATTTCTGTGCATTGATTTTATATCCTGACACTTTACTGAATTCCTGTACAAGTTCTAGCAGTTTTGGAGTGGAGTCTTTTGGGTTTTCCACATATAGTATCATAACATCTGCGAATAGTGATAGTTTGACTTCTTCTTTACCAATTTGGATGCCTTTAATTTCTTTTTGTTGTCTGATTGCTGAGGCTAGGACTTCTAATACTATGAGATATCACCTCACACCAGTCAGAATGGCTAAAATTAACAAGTCAGGAAATGACAGATGCTGGAGAGGATGTGGAGAAAGGGGAACCCTCCTCCACTGTTGGTGGGAATGCAAGCTGGTCCAACCACTCTGGAAAACAGCATGGAGGTTCCTCAAAATGTTGAAAATAGAACTACCCTATGACCCAGCAATTGCACTACTGGGTATTTACCCTAAAGATACAAACATAGTGATCCGAAGGGGCACGTGTACCCGAATGTTTATAGCAGCAATGTCTACAATAGCCAGACTATGGAAAGAACCTAGATGACCATCAACAGATGAATGGATCAAGAAGATGTGGTATATATACACAATGGAATACTATGCAGCCATCAAAAGAAATGAAATCTTGCCATTTGCGACGACGTGGATGGAACTAGAGCGTATCATGCTTAGTGAAATAAGTCAATCGGAGAAAGACAACTATCATATGATCTCCCTGATATGAGGACATGGAGAAGCAACATGGGGGGGTAGGGGGATAGGAGAAGAATAAATGAAACAAGATGGGATTGGGAGGGAGACAAACCATAAATGACTCTTAATCTCACAAAACAAACTGGGGGTTGCTGGGGGGAGGTGGGATTGGGAGGGGGGGGAGCGGGCTATGGACATTGGGGAGGGCAGGCGAACCATAAGAGACTATGGACTCTGAAAAACAACCTGAGGGTTTTGAAAGGTCAGGGGTGGGAGGTTGGGGGAACAGGTGGTGGGTGATGGGGAGGGCACGTTTTGCATGGAGCACTGGGTGTTGTGCAAAAAGAATGAATACTGTTACGCTGAAAAAATTAATAAAAAGGGGGAAAAAAAAAGAATAAAGCACCCAGCAAGGTATCATTGTGAATAGAAGAAGAAATTAAGAATTTCCCAGACCAAACAGCAACAACAATGAACAACAAACATCAAAAACTAAAGGAGTTCATGATCATTAAACCAACTCTGCATGATATAATAAAAGGGAATCTTTGAGTGGAAAGGAGAGACCAAAAGTGACAGTATATAAGTAGGAAACACGCAAATGGTAAACAGGATTAAAAAAAAATCAGTCAATAAGTTAACAAAAAATGATAAAAGATATAAAAACATGTACCTAAAATTTGGAGAAGATAGAAAATTGGGTTAAAACTTAAATGTGCACCAGCTTAATTAGACTCTCTATATAGAAGTCATCATATGCAAACCTAATGGTAACTGTATATCAAATCACTAGATTGCTTTGGGTAGTATAGACATTTAAGCAATGTTTATTCTTCCTTTTTTTAAATTTACTTATTTTTTTAATTTCTTTTCAGTGTTCCAAAAGTCATTGTTTATGCACCATACCCAGTGCTCTTCCAAACCTTAAGCATGGGATGTTTTTCCATTTCTTTGTGGGTTTTCTTCAATTTCTTTCATAAGTGTTTGCTTTTCTGCAGATTACAGGAGTTTTCCTCTTTGGTTAGGTTTATTCTTAGGTATCTTATTGTTTGGGGCACAATTGTAAATTGGATGAATTCCGTGATTTCCATTTATACTGCTGTATAATTGGTGTATAGAAAGACAACACATTTCTGTATATTGTTTTTATATCCTGCAACTTTTTTGAATTCATGTATTAGTTCTAGCATTTTTTGGTATGTTTTTTTTGGGATTTATACATAGATTATTATGTCTTCTGCAAATAGTGAAACTGTGACTTCATCCTTGCCAATTTGGAGACATTTTGGTTTCTTTTTGAGAGTTGTTTACCTCTCAAGGCATTCTACACATTTAGTATAATCCTTATCAAAATACCATTAGTTTTTATCACAGAGCTAGAACAAACACTCCTAAGAATTGAATGGAACAACAAAAGTCCCTGAATAGCTAAACCGATCCTGAAAACAAAAGGAAAGCTGAAGACATCATTATTGTAGGCTTAAGATATATTACAAAGCTGTAGTCACCAAGACACTACAGTATTAGAACAAAAACAGACACAGAGTTAAATGGACCACAGTAGAAAACTCAGAAATAAACCCAAAACTATATGGTCAACTAAATCCTCAACAAAGCAAGAAAGAATATCCATTGGAGGAAAGACAGTCTCTTCAACAAATGGTGTTTGGAAAATTGGACAGCAACATGAAGAAGAGTGAAACTGAATCACTTTCTCACACTAGACACAAAAATAAACTCAAAATGGATGAAAAAGCCTAATGTGAGATAGGAATCCATCAAAATCCTGGAGAAGAACACAGACAGTCACCTATTTCACTTTCACAGTAGCAACATCTTATTAGACACATCTATGGAGGCAAGGAAAACAAACAAAAATGAACTATTTTTCCATTAAGATAAAAAGATTCTGCACAACAAACAAAACAATTACAAAACTAAGAAGCAGAGATTATTCAGTGGGAGAAGAAACTAGCAAATTACTTATCTGAGAAAAGGTTAGTATCCAAAATTTATAAAGAACTTACAACTCAACATCCAAAAATCAAATAATCCAGATAAGTAATGGCCACAAAACTTTAATAGACAGATTTCTATAAAAGACACTCAGATGCCTAAAAGACATGAAAAGATGGCTGACATCACTCATCACGAGACAAATACAAATAAAAACCATTATGAGATTGCACATCACTCTGGCCATAATGATAAAATTAAAGACACATCAAACAACAATTGTTGGCAAGGATGCAGAAAAGGGGGAACCTTCTTACACTTTTGTTGGGAATTCAAACTGTTGCAGCCATTCTGGAGAAGAGGATGGGGGTTTCTCAAAAAGTTAAAAACAGAACCACCTTTCTGTTTTTGTTTTTGTTTTTTTTCCTTAAAGATTTTATTTATTTATTTATTTGACAGAGATCACAAGTAGGCAGAGAGGCAGGCAGAGAGAGAGAGGAGGAAGCAGGCTCCCTGCTGAGCAGAGAGGCTTGATCCCAGGACCCTGGGATCATGACCTGAGCTGAAGACAGAGTCTTTAACCCACTGAGCACCACAGAGCCCCTAGAACCACCTTTTGAATCAGTCATTGCACTACTAGGTCCTTACACAATAGATATAAAAATACAGATTGAAGGCACTCCAATGTTTACAATGTTTACAGCAGCATTGTGAACAATGCCAAAATGTGGAAAGAGCCCAAATGTCCATCAAATGATGAATGGATAAAAAGGTGTGGCAAGTAGATAGATGATAGATAGATAGATAGATATAGGTATAGATATATAGATATAGATATATGCCAAAAGAAAGCTGGAGTGTCAATATTTATATTGGAGAAACTAAACTTTAAGACAAAAACTGTAACGATTGATGAGGAGAGACTGTATAAAATCATAAACAGGAAAATCCAACAGAAAGGTATAACAGTTATAAATATTTATGCATCTAATACAGAAACACTCAAATGCATACAATATTTAAATTGATAATAATAGTACAATAATAGTATAGGACTTTAACACCCCTCTTGCATCAGTGTACAGATTTTCTGAACAGAAGAACAAGGAAACAATTCCTCAAATGACACACTGAAATGGGATGATTTAACAAATGTATTTAGAACTTTCCATCCTAAAACAGCATAATACACATTATTTTCAAATGCACATGGAACATTCTCCAGAATTGATTCTATATTAGACCACAAAACAAGTTTTAATGAATTAAAAAAAGATCCAAGTCATATCATGCATCTTATCTGAACATAGTAGTATGAAATTGTAAGTGCATCAGAAGAATAATTCTAGAAATACCACAAGCACATCAAGGTTAAATAACATGCTTATAAGCAATGAAGGGACAAATGGGAAAACAAGTAAGAAAATTTTAAAAGTATTTAGAAAAATAATGAAAATACAACAGTCAAAAACATCTGTTGGCGGGGGGGCGCCTGGATGGCTCAGTGGGTTAAGCCTCTGCCTTCAGCCCAGGTCATTATTTTAGGGTCTGGGATCGAAAACCACATCAGGCTCTGTGCTCAGCAGGAATCTGCTTCCCTCCTGCTCCTGCCTGCCTCTTTGCCAACTTGTGATCTCTGTCCATCAAATAAATAAATAAAATCTTAAAAAAAAGTCTGGGATGAAGCAAAAGGGATGTTAATTGGGAAGTTTATAGCAATGCAGCCTACATCAAGAAGCATGAGAAACCTCCAATAAACAAACTTACTTTACACCTTAAGGAACTAGGGAAAGAAAAATAAACAAAACCCAATCCAGCAGAAGTATGAAAGAGTAAGGGCAAATTATATATAAATAAACAAACAAACAAAAATAGAACACATCATTGAAAGCAGGAGAGCTTATTTGAAAAACAAAAAATCAATAACGTTGATAAACCTCTAACCAGACTTATCAGGAAAAAAGAAAAGACTCAAAAACAAAATCCCAACAACAGTAAAAACAACAACCAACAGAACAGAAATACAATTACAAGAGAATATTATGAAAAAGTACATGCCAATAAATTGGAAAACCTAAAAAGAAATGGATAAATTCCTACAAACATATAAACCTCCAAAACTGAAACTGGAAGAAATAGAAAACTTGAACAGATAATGATCAGGTAATAATTGAAACAGTAATTCAATAAAATAAAATAAAAGTCTGGAGCCAGGTGGTTTAACAGATAATTATAACAAAACAAAACAAAAAAAGTTAGTACCAATTCTCAAAATATTCCAAAAAAAAAAAAAATAGAAGAGAAAGGAAAACTTTCAAATTTGTTCTTTGAGGCAAAAATAATCCGGATACCAAAACCAGATAAAAACAGTACTAAAAAAGAGAACTAGAGGCCAATATCCCTGATGAGCATAGATTTAAAAAAAAAAAAAAAAAAAAAAGGAAAGAAAGAAACCAAGTAAAATGCTAGCAAGTTCAACAATACATTAAAAAATATTCACTACCATCACTTGAAAATGTTTCCCAGGTTTCAAGTGTGGTTCAATATTAACAATCAATCAATATGAACCAGCACATCATAAGAGAAAGGATAAGATCCGTATGATCATTTCAACAAATGAAAAAAATGACAAAGTACTACATCTACTCATGATAAAAATAGTTAACCTAGTAGGTTTAGAGGGAACACACATCAATATAAAAAAGGACTTCTTGAAAAACAAAACAAACAAACAAACAAACAAACAAACAAAGAAGCAGAGCTGACATCATCTTAATTGGGAACAACTGAGAATTGTTCTCCTAGGGTCAGGAACAAGATCAACATGTCTGCTCTCACCACTTTTTTTTTTTTTTAATCTAACACATTACTGAATTTCCTAGTCACAGAATTCGGACAACAAAAAGAAATAAAACAAATCCAAATCAGGCAGAAAAAGTAAACTTTCACAATTTGCAGATGTAATGGTATTATGAATACCACTTCACAGCAGTCAGAGTGGTGAGAATTAACCAATCATGAAAGGACAGATGATGGCAGGATGCAGAGAAAGGGGAACTCTCCTGTTCTGTTGATGGGAATGCAAGCTGGTGCAGCCACTCTGGAAAACAGTATGGAGGTTCTTCAAAAGTTGAAAATAGAGCTACCCTATAACCCAACAATTGCACTACCGGGTATTTACCTTAAAGATACAAATGTGGTGATCCAAAGAGGCATGTGCACCTGAAAGTTTATAGCAGCAATGTCCACAATAGCCAAACTACGGAAAGAACCTATATATCCAACAACAGATAAATGGGTAAAAATGGTGTGTGTGTGTGTGTGTGTGTGTGTGTGTGTGTGTGTGTGTGTGTTGGAATATTATGCAGCTATCAAAAAAATGAAATCTTGCCATTTACAATGATGTGGATGGAACTAGAAGATTTTATTCTAAGTGAAATAGGTAAATCAGAGAAAGATAATTATCATATGATCTCACTGATTTGAGGAACTTGTGAAACAAGACAGAAGATCACAAGGGAGAGGAGGGAAAAATGAAGCAAGATGAAACCAGAGAGGGAGACACACCATAAGAGACTCTTAATCTCAGAAAACAAAGTGAATATTGCTAGAGGGATAGGGGGTGGGAGGGGTGGGGTGACTGGGTGATAGACATTGGGGAGGATATGTGCTATGGTGAGTGCTGCAAATTGTGTAAGACTGATGAATCACAGACCTGTACCCCTGAAAAAAATAATACATTATATTAATTTTAAAAAACCTGCAAGACCACCTCAAAACTACTAGAACTGATAAACAAATTCAGTAAATCAGCAGCATACAAAATCAATGTTCAAAAATGTGTTGTATATCTATAAACCAACAATAAAGCAGCAGAAAGAGAAATTAAGAAAATAATCCCAATCCTATTTGCATTTGCAACAAAAATAATAACAGACTAGGGGTGCCTGGGTGGCCCAGTGGTTTAAGTGCCTACATTTGGCTCAAGTAATTATCCCAGGTTCCTGCTTAGGTGGAGTCTGCTTCTCCTTCTTACTCTGTGCACCCCCAATCATTCTCTCTCCCCCATATCAAATAAATAAATAAATAAAATCTTTAAAAATAATAATAACATGGAGGAGTCAAGATGGCGGAGAAGTAGCAGCCTGAGACTACATCAGGTAGCAGGAGATCAGCTCGATAGCTTATCTAAACATTGCAAACACCTACAAATCCAACGGGAGAGCGAAGAGAAGAAGAACAGCAACTCTAGAAACAGAAAATCAACCACTTTCTGAAAGGTAGGACTGGCGGAGAAGTGAATCTAAACCGACGGGAAGATAGACCGCGGGGGGAGGGGCCGGCTCCCGGCAAGCGGCGGAGGAACGGAGCACAAAATCAGGACTTTTAAAAGTCTGTTCCACTGAGGGACATTGCTCCAGGGGCTAAACCGGGGTGAAGCCCACGCGGGGCCAGCGTGGCTCCAGGCCCCGCAGGGTCACAGAAGGATCGGGGGTGTCGGAGTGTCGGAGAGCTCGCAGCTATTAGAACGGAGAAGCCGGCTGCCAAGACAGAGCCGAGGACTGAACTCTCAGCTCGGGGTTACCTTGAACTGGTCGCGGGCTGGGTGAGCTCCGAGCGCGGCTAGAGGCTGGGGATACGGGAGTGATTGGGTGCTGTCCTCTGGGGGCGCACTGAGGAGTGGGGCTCCAGGCTCTCGGCTCCTCCGGGCCGGAGACTGGGAGGCCGCCATTTTCACTCCCGTCCTCCGGAACTCTACGGAAAGCGTTCAGGGAACAGAAGCTCCCAAAAGCGAACCCGAGCCGATTACTTAGCCCGGCCGCCGGTAAGGGCGGTGCAATCCCGCCTCGGGCAAAGACACTTGAGAGTCACTACAACAGGCCCCTCCCCCAGAAGATCAACAAAATATCCAGCCAGGACGAAGTTCATCTATCAAGGAGAAAGCAGATTCAGTTCCTAAGACAGCAGAGCAATTCCAGAGGAGGAGAAAGCAAAGCACGGAACTCATGGCTTTCTCCCCATGATTCTTTAGTCTTGCGGCTACTTCAATTTTTTTTTTCTTTTTTCAATTTTTTATTTTTTTTTTCTTTTTTCAATTTTTTTTTCTTTTTTCTTTTTTCTTCTTCTGCTAAATTTTTTTAAAACTTTTACCCTTTTCTTTTTTAACGTTTTTTGACTAGTTCATCTAAATATATATATTTTTTCATTCTTTTTTATATTTTTTTATTTGTTTTATTTTTAAAATTTTTTTCTTTTTCTTTTTTTTTTTCTTTTTTTTCAGAACCTGTTTTTTATCCCCTCCCCCCCCCCACAATTTGGGGTCTCTTCTGATTTGGTTACAGCGCATTTTTCCGGGGTCTTTGCCACCCTATTAGTAGTTTATTTGCTCCTTCATATCCTCTTATCTGGACAAAATGACAAGGCGGAAAAAATCACCACAAACAAAAGAACAAGAGACAGTACCGAAGGCTAGGGACCTAATCAACACAGACATTGGTACTATGTCAGATCAAGAGTTCAGAATGACGATTCTGAACATTCTAGCCGGGCTCGAAAAAGGCATGGAAGATATTAGAGAAACCCTCTCTGGAGATATTAAAACCCTTTCTGGAGAAATTAAAGAACTAAAGTCTAACCAAGTTGAAATCAAAAAAGCTATTAATGAGGTGCAATCAAAAATGGAGGCTCTCACTGCTAGGATCAATGAGGCAGAAGAAAGAATTAGTGATATAGAAGACCAAATGACAGAGAATAAAGAAGCCGAGCAAAAGAGGGACAAACAGCTACTGGACCATGAGGGGAGAATTCGAGAGATAAGTGACACCATAAGACGAAACAACATTAGAATAATTGGGATTCCAGAAGAAGAAGAAACAGAGAGGGGAGCAGAGGGTCTATTGGAGAGAATCATTGGAGAGAATTTCCCTAATATGGCAAAGGGAACAAGCATTAAAATCCAGGAGATGCAGAGAACCCCCCTCAAAGTCAACAAGAATAGGTCCACACCCCGTCACCTAATAGTAAAATTTACAAGTCTTAGTGACAAAGAGAAAATCCTGAAAGCAGCCCGAGAAAAGAAATCAGTAACATACAATGGTAAAAATATTAGATTGGCGGCAGACTTATCCACAGAGACCTGGCAGGCCAGAAAGAGCTGGCATGATATATTCAGAGCTCTCAACGAGAAAAACATGCAGCCAAGAATACTCTATCCAGCTAGGCTATCATTGAAAATAGAAGGAGAGATCAAAAGCTTCCAGGACAAACAAAAACTGAAAGAATTTGCAAACACCAAACCAGCTCTCCAGGAAATATTGAAAGGGGTCCTCTAAGCAAAGAGAGAGCCTAAAAGTAGTAGATCAGAAAGGTACAGAGACAATATACAGTAACAGTCACCTTACAGGCTACTAATGGCACTAAATTCATATCTCTCAATAGTTACCCTGAATGTTAATGGGCTAAATGCCCCAATCAAAAGACACAGGGTATCAGAATGGATAAAAAAACAAAACCCATCAGTATGTTGCCTACAAGAAACTCATTTTAGACGCGAAGACACCTCCAGATTTAAAGTGAGGGGGTGGAAAACAATTTACCATGCTAATGGGCATCAGAAGAAAGCTGGGGTGGCAATCCTTATATCAGATCAATTAGATTTTAAGCCAAAGACTATAATAAGAGATGAGGAAGGACACTATATCCTACTCAAAGGGTCTGTCCAACAAGAAGATCTAACAATTTTAAATATCTATGCCCCTAACGTGGGAGCAGCCAACTATATCAACCAATTAATAACAAAATCAAAGAAACACATCAATAATAATACAATAATAGTAGGGGACTTGAACACGCCCCTCACTGAAATGGACAGATCATCCAAGCAAAAGATCAACAAGGAAATAAAGGCCTTAAATGACACACTGGACCAGATGGACATCACAGATATATTCAGAACATTTCATCCCAAAGCAACAGAATACACATTCTTCTCTAGTGCACATGGAACCTTCTCCAGAATAGATCACATCCTGGGTCACAAATCAGGTCTCAACCGGTATCAAAAGATCAGGATTATTCCCTGCATATTTTCAGACCACAATGCTCTGAAGCTAGAACTCAATCACAAGAGGAAAGCTGGAAAGAACCCAAATACATGGAGACTAAACAGCATCCTTCTAAAGAATGAATGGGTCAACCAGGAAATTAAAGAAGAATTGAAAAAATTCATGGAAACAAATGATAATGAAAACACAACAGTTCAAAATCTGTGGGACACAGCAAAGGCAGTCCTGAGAGGAAAATATATAGCGGTACAAGCCTTTCTCAAGAAACAAGAAAGGTCTCAAGTACACAACCTAACCCTACGTGTAAAGGAGCTGGAGAAAGAACAAGAAAGAAACCCTAAACCCAGCAGGAGAAGAGAAATCATAAAGATCAGAGCAGAAATCAATGAAATAGAAACCAAAAAAACAATAGAAAAAATCAATGAAACTAGGAGCTGGTTCTTTGAAAGAATCAATAGGATTGATAAACCCCTGGCCAGACTCATCAAAAAGAAAAGAGAAAGGACCCAAATCAATAAAATCATGAATGAAAGAGGAGAGATCACAACTAACACCAAAGAAATACAGACAATTATAAGAACATACTATGAGCAACTCTACGCCAACAAATTGGCCAATCTGGAAGAAATGGATGCATTCCTAGAGACATATAAACTACCACAACTGAACCAGGAAGAAATAGAAAACCTGAACAGGCCCATAACCAGTAAGGAGATTGAAACAGTCATCAAAAATCTCCAAACAAACAAAAGCCCAGGGCCAGACGGCTTCCCAGGGGAATTCTACCAAACATTTAAAGAAGAACTCATTCCTATTCTCCTGAAACTGTTCCAAAAAATAGAAATGGAAGGAAAACTTCCAAACTCATTTTATGAGGCCAGCATCACCTTGATCCCAAAACCAGACAAGGATCCCACCAAAAAAGAGAACTACAGACCAATATCCTTGATGAACACAGACGCAAAAATTCTCGCCAAAATACTAGCCAATAGGATTCAACAGTACATTAAAAGGATTATTCACCACGATCAAGTGGGATTTATTCCAGGGCTGCAGGGTTGGTTCAACATCCGCAAATCAATCAATGTGATAGAACACATTAATAAAAGAAAGAACAAGAACCATATGATACTCTCAATAGATGCTGAAAAAGCATTTGACAAAGTACAGCATCCCTTCCTGATCAAAACTCTTCAAAGTGTGGGGATAGAGGGCACATACCTCAATATTATCAAAGCCATCTATGAAAAACCCACCGCAAATATCATTCTCAATGGAGAAAAACTGAAAGCTTTTCCATTAAGGTCAGGAACACGGCAGGGATGTCCATTATCACCACTGCTATTCAACATAGTATTAGAAGTCCTAGCCTCAGCAATCAGACAACAAAAAGAAATTAAAGGCATCCAAATTGGTAAAGAAGAAGTCAAACTATCACTCTTCGCAGATGATATGATACTATATGTGGAAAACCCAAAAGATTCCACTCCAAAACTGCTAGAACTTGTACAGGAATTCAGTAAAGTGTCAGGATATAAAATCAATGCACAGAAATCAGTTGCATTTCTGTACACCAACAACAAGACTGAAGAAAGAGAAATTAAGGAGTCAATCCCATTCACAATTGTACCCAAAACTATAAGATACCTAGGAATAAACCTAACCAAAGAGACTAAGAATCTATACACAGAAAATTATAAAGTACTCATGAAAGAAATTGAGGAAGACACAAAAAAATGGAAAAATGTTCCATGCTCCTGGATTGGAAGAATAAATATTGTGAAAATGTCTATGCTACCTAAAGCAATCTACACATTTAATGCAATCCCTATCAAAATACCATCCATTTTTTTCAAAGAAATGGAACAAATAATCCTAAAATTTATATGGAACCAGAAAAGACCTCGAATAGCCAAAGGAATATTGAAGAACAAAGTCAAAGTTGGTGGCATCACAATTCCGGACTTCAAGCTCTATTACAAAGCTGTCACCATCAAGACAGCATGGTACTGGCACAAAAACAGACACATAGACCAGTGGAACAGAATAGAGAGCCCAGAAATCGACCCTCAACTCTATGGTCAACTAATCTTCGACAAAGCAGGAAAGAATGTCCAATGGAAAAAAGACAGCCTCTTCAATAAATGGTGCTGGGAAAATTGGACAGCCACATGCAGAAAAATGAAATTGGACTACTTCCTTACACCACACACGAAAATAGACTCCAAATGGATGAAGGACCTCAATGTGAGAAAGGAATCCATCAAAATCCTTGAGGAGAACGCAGGCAGCAACCTCTTCGACCTCAGCCGCAGCAACATCTTCCTAGGAACAACGGCAAAGGCAAGGGAAGCAAGGGCGAAAATGAACTATTGGGATTTCATCAAGATCAAAAGCTTTTGCACAGCAAAGGAAACAGTTAACAAAACCAAAAGACAGCTGACAGAATGGGAGAAGATATTCGCAAACGACATATCAGATAAAGGGCTAGTATCCAAAATCTATAAGGAACTTAGCAAACTCAACACCCAAAGAACAAACAATCCAATCAAGAAATGGGCAGAGGACATGAACAGACATTTCTGCAAAGAAGACATCCAGATGGCCAACAGACACATGAAAAAGTGCTCCACGTCACTCGGCATCAGGGAAATACAAATCAAAACCACAATGAGATATCACCTCACACCAGTCAGAATGGCTAAAATTAACAAGTCAGGAAATGACAGATGCTGGAGAGGATGTGGAGAAAGGGGAACCCTCCTCCACTGTTGGTGGGAATGCAAGCTGGTGCAACCACTGTGGAAAACAGCATGGAGGTTCCTCAAAATGTTGAAAATAGAACTACCCTATGACCCAGCAATTGCACTACTGGGTATTTACCCTAAAGATACAAACATAGTGATCCGAAGGGGCACGTGTACCCGAATGTTTATAGCAGCAATGTCTACAATAGCCAGACTATGGAAAGAACCTAGATGTCCATCAACAGATGAATGGATCAAGAAGATGTGGTATATATACACAATGGAATACTATGCAGCCATCAAAAGAAATGAAATCTTGCCATTTGCGACGACGTGGATGGAACTAGAGCGTATCATGCTTAGTGAAATAAGTCAATCGGAGAAAGACAACTATCATATGATCTCCCTGATATGAGGACATGGAGAAGCAACATGGGGGGGTAGGGGGATAGGAGAAGAATAAATGAAACAAGATGGGATTGGGAGGGAGACAAACCATAAATGACTCTTAATCTCACAAAACAAACTGGGGGTTGCTGGGGGGAGGTGGGATTGGGAGAGGGGGTGCGGGCTATGGACATTGGGGAGGGGAGGCGAACCATAAGAGACTATGGACTCTGAAAAACAACCTGAGGGTTTTGAAGGGTCAGGGGTGGGAGGTTGGGGGAACAGGTGGTGGGTGATGGGGAGGGCACGTTTTGCATGGAGCACTGGGTGTTGTGCAAAAAGAATGAATACTGTTACGCTGAAAAAAAAATAAATAAATAAAAAGGGAAAAAAAAAAAAAAAAAAAAAAAAAAAAAAAAAAAAAAAAAATAATAATAACAGACCTAGAAATAAACCTAGCCAAAGAGGTGAAAGAAATGTACTCTGAAATCTATGGAACACTGATGGAAGAAATTAATGAGAAAACCAAAATAATGGAAAGATATTCCATGTTCATGGATGGGAAAAACAAATATTGCTAAAATATCTATACCATCCAAAGAAAATATTTACATTTAAACCAATCTTTTTTTTTTTAAACCAATCTTATCAAAAAACCAACAGAATCTTTCACAGAACTAGAACAAATTTTCAAAGTTATATGGAACTACAGAAGACTCCAGGTAGCCAAAGCAATCTTGAAAATGAAAAGTAGGTGGCATCAGAATTCCAGACGTCAAGTTACATTAGAAAGCTATAATGATTCACAGATCTGTACCCCTGGGAATAAAAATATATTTTATGTTTATAAAAAAATAAGAAATAAATAAAAAATTTTAAAAAAAGCCATAATGATCAAGACAGTATGTGTTTTTTTGAATAGCAAAATATTTATTTATTTTTTTCAGCGTAACAGTATTCATTGTTTTTGCACAACACACAGTGCTCCATGCAATACATGCCCTCCCTATTACCCACCACCTGTTCCCCCAACCTCCCACCCCTGACCCTTCAAAACCCTCAGGTTGTTTTTCAGAGTCCATAGTCTCTCATGGTTCATCTCCCCTTCCAGTTTCCATCAACTCCCTACTAAAGAATGAATGGGTCAACAAGGAAATTAAGGAATAATTAAAAATAAATCAAATAAACAATTGAAAATGAAACACAATAGTTCAGAACCTTTGGGATCCAGGGCAGGCAATCCTAAGAGGGAAGTGTATAACAATACAGACCTTTTTTTTTTTTTTTTTTTAAGATTTTATTTACTTATTTCACAGAGAGAGATCACAGGTAGATAGAGAGGCAGGCAGAGAGAGAGAGATGGATGCAGGCTCCCTGCTGAGCAGAGAGCCCGATGCGGGACTTGATCCCAGGACCTGAGATCATGACCTGGGCTGAAGGCAGCGGCTTAACCCACTGAGCCACCCAGGCGCCCCAATACAGGCCTTTTTCAAGAAACAAGATAAGTATCAAATACAGGAGCTAGTATTATACCTAAATGAGCTGGTAAAAGAATAGCAAATAAAGCCAAAACCCAATGAAGCAGAATTACAATCTTGTATCAGTGTACTTCATTTCAGTCTGAGTCCTGACCACACCTAAAAATCTTTTCTAAAGCTTTCCTTCTTTCTACAAATTTCTTTTCATTCAGATTTTGACCTAAGTCATTTCTCTCTAAAAGAGAGTCTTGTACTTCAGTCTAAAACCTAAGGGATACAGCAAAGGGGGTTCCAAGGGGGAAATTCATAGCCATCCAAGCCTCCCTCAAAAAATTGAAAAATCCAGAATACACCAGCTGTCTCTACACTTTAAAGAACTGGAGAATCAACAACAAATCAACCAACTCCACACGCAAGAAGGGAAATAATCAAGATTAGAGCAGAAATCAATGAGGTAGAAACCAGAGATACAGTAGAACGTATCAATGAAACTAGAAGGTGGTTTTTTGAAAGAATCAATAAGATGGATAAACCATTGGCCACACTAATCCAAACGAAAAGAGAGAAAGCCCAAATTAATAAAATTATGAATGAAAAGGGAGAGATCACAACTAACACCAAGGAAATAGAAACAATCATCAGAAATTATTACCAACAGTTATATGCAAATAATCTAAGCAACCTAGATGAAATTGATGCATTCCTGGAAAACTATAAACTCCCAAAACTGAACCAGGAAGAAATTGACAACCTGAATAGACCGATATCTAGTAATGAGATTGAAGCAGTGATCATAAACCTCCCAAAAGACAAGAGCCCAGGACCTGACGGATTCCCTGGGGAATTCTACCAAACTTTCAAAGAAGAAATAACACCAATTCTCCTGAAGCTGTTCCAAAAAATTGAAGCAGAAGGAAAACTTCCAGACTCTTTTTATGAAGCCAGCATTACCCTGATCCCCAAACCAGGCAAAGACCCTACCAAAAAGGAAAATTTCAGACCAATATCACTGATGAATATGGATGCTAAGATTCTCAACAAAATCCTAGAAAACAGGATCCAGCAACACATTAAAAAGATTATCCACCATGGCCATGTGGGATTCATCCCTGGGTTACAAGGTTGGTTCAACATTCGCAAATCAATCCATGTGATAGAACAAATCAATAAGAGAAGAGAGAAGACCCACATGGTCCTCTCAATTGATGCAGAAAAAGCATTTGACAAAATCCAGCATCTGTTCCTGATGAAAACGCTTCAAAGTAGAGGGATAGAGGAAACATTCCTGAACTTCATAAAATCTATCTAAGAAAGACCCACAGCAAATATCATCCTCAATGGGAAAAAGCTTGCAGCCTTCCCGTTGAGATCAGGAACACGACAAGGATGCCCACTCTCACCACTCTTGTTCAACATAGTATTAGAAGTTCTAGCAATGGCAATCAGACAACAAAGAGAAATAAAAGGTATCCAAATTGGCAAGGAAGAAGTCAAACTCTCTCTCTTCACAGATGACATGATTCTTTATATGGAAATACCCAAAGACTCCATCCCCACACTACTAGAACTCATACAGCAATTCAGTAATGTGGCAGGATATAAAGTCAATGTACAGAAGTCAGTGACTCTTATACACTAACAATGAAAATACAGAAATGGAAATTAGAGAATCAATTCCATTTACTATAGCACCAAGAACCACAAGATACCCAGGAATAAAAAAAATATATATATACCCAGGAATAAACCTAACCAAAGAAGTAAAAGACCTGTACTCAAGGAACTACAGAACACTCATGAAAGGAATTGAAGAAGACACAAAAAGATGGAAGACCGTTTCATGCTCTCGGATTGGAAGAATAAACATTGTTAAAATGTCTATACTGCCTAGAGCAATCTATACTTTTAACGCCATTCCAATCAAAGTCCACCGGTATTTTTCAAAGAGCTGGAGCAAATAATCCAAAAATTATTTGGAATCAGAACAGACCCCGAATTGCTAAGGAAATGTTGAAAAACAAAAACAAAACTGGCAGCATCACGTTACCCGATTTCAAGCTTTACTACAAAGCTGTGATCACCAAGACAGCGTGGTACTGGCATAAAAACAGACACATAGACCAGTGGAACAGAGTGGAGAGCCCAGATATGGACCCTCAACTCTATGGTGAAATAATCTTTGACAAAGCATGAAAAAACATACAATGGAAAAAAGGCAGTCTCTTCAATAAATGGTGCTGGGAAATGTGGACAGCGATATGTAGAAGAATGAAACTTGACCATTCTTTTACACCATACACAAAGATAAACTCGAAATGGATAAAAGACCTCAACGTGAGGCAGGAATCCATCAGAATCCTAGAGAAGAACATAGGCAGTAACCTCTTTGATATCAGCCACAGCAACTTCTTTCAAGATATGTCTCCAAAGGCCAAGGAAACAAAAGCGAAAATGAACTCTTGGGGCTTCATCAAGATCAACAGCTTCTGCACAGCAAAGGAAACAGTCAACAAACAAAGAGGCAACCCACGGAATGGGAGAAGATATTTGCAAATGACAGTACAGACAGAAGGTTGATATCCAGGATCTATAAAGAACTCCTCAAACTCCACACACACAAAACAGATAATCATAACAAAAATGGGCAGAAGATATGAACAGACACTTCTCCAATGAAGACATACAAATGGCTATCAGACACATGAAAAAATTTTCATCAACACTAGCCATCAGGGAGATTCAAATTAAAACAATATTGAGATACCACCTGACACCAGTTAGAATGGCCAAAATTAGCAAGACAGGAAACCACGTGTGTTGGAGAGGATGTGGAGAAAGGGGAACCCTCTTACACTGTTGGTGGGAATGCAAGTTAGTGCAGCCACTTTGGAGAACATTGTGGAGCTTCCTCAAGAAATTAATTATGACTCTGTAATTGCACTGCTGGGTATTTACCCCAAAGATACAGATGTAGTGAAAAGAAGATCCATCTGTACCCCAATGTTTATTGCAGCAATGGCCATGGTTGCCAAACTGTGGAAAGAATCAAGATGCCCTTCAATGGATGAATGGATAAGGAAGATGTGGTACATATACACAATGGAATATTATGCCTCCATCAGAAAGGATCAATACCCAACTTTTGTAGCAACATGGACGGGACTGGAAGAGATTATGCTGAGTGAAATAAGTCAAGCAGCGAGAGTCAAGTATCATATGGTCTCACTTATTTGTGGAGCATAACAAAGAACACGGTGGACATGGGGAGATGGAGAGGAGAAGGGAGTTGAAGGAAACCGGAAGAGGAGATGAACCATGAGAGACTATGGACTCTGAAAAACAACCAGAGGGTTTTGAAGGGTTGGGGGGGGGAGTGGGAGGTTGAGGAACCAGGTGGTGGGTAATAGGTAGGGCATGTACTGCATGGAGCACTGGGTGTGGTGCAAAAACAATGAACACTGTTATGCTGAAAATAAATAAATAAATAAAAGAGCAGTCTTGTTTTAGGCCAAAATAATTTTTATGTCAACCAAAATGTATTATCAGTTATTTTAAATTTATTTTTATTTGTTTCAGATGTAGACTTTAGTGATTCAATATTTGCATACAATAGCCAGTGCTCACTATATCAAGTGCCTTTCTTAATCCTCATCATCCAATTATGCTTTCCCCAACCCACCTCCCTTCTAGCAAATCTCAGTTTCTTTCCTAGAGTTCAGCTTTTTCTTATGGTTTGCTTCCCTCTCAATTTTTATCTTATTTTACTTTTCCTTCTCTTCCCATATGTTAATTTGGTTTGTTTCTTAAATTCCACATATGAGTAAAATTGTGTGGTATTTGTCACTCTCTAACTGACTTATTTCGCTTAAGATAATACCTTCTATCACTTTCCTGTCTTGCAAATTGCAATATTTCGTTCTTTTTGATAGTTGAGTAATATTCCATTATATGCACATCATCATTATATATATTTATATATAATATTTATATGTTATTTAATAATATTTAGTGTGTTTAGTATTAAATTTATTTATAAACCATAGTGTTTAATAATATTTGATATGTTAAAAATATATATCACATATATCTATATAGACAGATAGATAGATCCTTATAGATAGGTAGATAGATCTTTGTCAGTTTTAACTTTTTTATACATCTCCCACATAGAGTGTTGCTTTATTTAAAATTTTCATCTGGCTTTATTAAATTCAGCATAATTTTAAATCTCAGATGTCTAGTTTCCAGTGAAAATGTAGTATATAAACTGTGAACAATCTATCACACCAGGATTCTTTAAATGACATATTTATGAATACATTTAATAATTTTTAGGAAAATGCATTTCTTATAGTGCAATCTTTCAATAAATCACAAAGCATGTTTTCCAACAGACCTAAATGTCTTGCTTATTTGCAGTATGAATCAAAAGCAGATAAACTTTAGGCTTAGTAATTAATATTTCAGTATTTTATGTTATTTGGAAAAGGCTTATATATCCAATGAATTCAATCCAATTTGTCATTTAACTTAACAAAAGTTCAAAGTTTAAGGTTACCAAAAATTTTGATAGTTCCCTTAAACCAAGATAACTTTGTGAGAGAGAAAAAATTAACTATCATTTTAAGTCTTCTTTAATGACAAGCTACAAAAGAAATATGATTTTATTTGACCTTCAATTAACCTTGGTAATATAAAAATTTTATATTTATTGTGGATAGCTCTAACCTAATAACTCAACCTAACTTGAGGTGCTTTTTGCTCCTCAATAGTGAAGAAAGGAGAAGCAGGAGCCAATGGCACCTGAGAGAACCAAGGGTGATATAGGAGTGGTTCTATGAGGCATGCCCCTTGTGGTGCAGAAACAGGAGGAGGGAGATGTGGAGGCAGAATAGCAGAGGTCCTGACAGGAAAGTTGGAGGAAAATTAAATGTTTTTACTAACATTCCTTTATCTATGTCTCCTGTCCCTCCTTCTTGCAAGGTAGTTTTTTCTCTGATTGATTTTTAGCTTTTTGCACCTTCTGTTAAAAATACATTCAAGTGGACTCTGTGAACAAAATGAGTTTTTCCCATCTTCCAAGGCAAAAGTTCAAGAAGAACACAAAAGAAACAGAATTCTAACTAGATGAAGCTGTTAGTATTTGTTCTTCCAAAGTTGGAGAGGCTTCACGGATATATCTAGGCCAGATGATGTTACAAAAAAAAAAAAATCATTCTTTTCTTAGTCATGATCTTTTGGCTATACTCTTTCCATTTATTTAAAATATCGTCCTGTGGATTGTTAGTGTGACATAGATAGAACTTCACATTATACACAAATTTAATACAACAAAATAAACATAACCCACACATACACCAAAACAGGTATACTCCAAATTCGAACTGCAAGGACTATTTTTCAAGTCACTTTTGTTTCTCCAAAAGCCACAAATGGAAAAATTGTGTTGGTTAACACTCCAATGGACTTACCTGGTCCAGGAGCTCATCACATTCCACAAATGCTCCTTTCTTCCTACTCAATCCAAAAAGTGAAACTGGCAGTTGGTGTTTGTCAGAAATCAGCAGGGAGTTTTTCCATGACAAAAACAATATTGACAGTTGCAGGGTTGGCACCTGCAGTATTCATTCCAAGGCCAACTAACCTCAATGATCTTATCTACCATGACCATCAAAATTACTAGACTGAAAGTGAAGAGTAAGCCCTGGTATACTGTAAGGGTGATATCATTTGTCAAAGGATAAGAGTTCTAACTCCCATGGCCCTCTTGCCAAATGTGTTACCCAAATCCAGTTCCACTGTTTGTCTTTCAATAGGTCAATGCTTAGATGCTGGTTTCTATTGGAAAATAATATGAGCTTTATTCAAGAAGTTATCCACCTGAGGAGAAATCAGACACTTGTTCAAAGTTCAATTACCCAGGTTCTAGCTTGTCCAGAGACTTTTGAAAGAGTTTAATCAGATAAGGGATTACAGTGGTATATGACATTTCTTGATAACATTCAGACTTCATGATGTCATGTACAGAGGTACTTCCATGCTCAGAGGTTGTGCAAAAAGTTCTAGTTCTGTTGGCGAAGATGGCAGCAAAGTAGGAGTATCCTAGGCTCCTCTTTATCCCACGAACACAACTAGGTAAGTCTCAAATCATTCTAAATATCCCCAAAATCAATCTGAAGACTGACAGAATTCCACAACTAAAAGAAGAGAACAGGACATTTTGAGGGAAGGTAGGAAGGGTGGAGACATGTTTTAGGGTTGAGCAGCCAAAACACAGCAACAGACACCAGTGACACTTTCTGAAACACATGGCCCTGACCACTACATGACCTTTTCTTCATAGAGCCATTAGTCTCAAGAGCAGAGAATATAATAGGTTTTTCTAATATGAAGAAGTCAGAGACATGGACAAAATACCAAGATGGAGGAATTCATCTTGATTGAAAGAACAAGATTAAGCCATGGCCAGATATCTATGAATGGAAGATATAAATAATATGTCTAATTGATAATTTAAAGCAGTGATCATAAGGATACTAGCTAGGCTTAGAAAAGAACAGAAATCTTCAAAGAAACCATGTAAAGAATCAATCAGAAATGAAAATACAATAACTGAAATTAGAAACAGACACGATGCATTGAACACAAGGCTGGAAGAAGTAGGGGAACAAATAAATGATATAGAAGGCAAAATAATGGAAAATAACAAACCTGAACAATAAAGAGAAAGATTTATGGTATACAAGAATAGACTTGGGGAACTCAATTACCCCTAAAATGTAATAAAATTCATATTATAGAAGTCCTGTCAGAGGAAGAGAGAGAAAAGTGGGCAGAAAATTTATTTATTTGAAGAAATAATAACTGAAAACTTCCCTAATCTGGGGATGGAAACAAGCATCTAGGTCCAGGAGGAACAGAGAACTCCCTCAAAATAAACAAAAGCAGGCCAACACAAAGACATATTGGAATCAAATTGGCAAATATAGTGAAGAACAAAAATTCATAAAAACAGAAAGGCAAACAAGTCCTTAACTTACAAGGGAAGACACATGAGTGTACTGGCAGGTTTCTCAACAGAAATATGGCAAGCCACAAGTGAGTGGCATGATATATTCAAAGAGCTGAATGAGAAAATCTGCCACCAAGAATATTCTAGGGGCACCTGGGTGGCTCAGTGGGTTAAAGCCTCTGCCTTCGGCTCAGGTCATGATTGCGGGGTCCTGGGATGGAGCCCCGCATTGGGCTCTCTGCTCCGCAGGGAGCCTGCTTCCTCCTCTCTCTCTGCCTGCCTCTCTGCCTAGTTGTGATTTCTCTCTGTCAAATAAATAAAAAAAATAAAAAAGAATATTCTATCCAACAAGTCACACCTTTGAATAGAAAGAGAAACAAATAGTTACATACAAAATTTAAACGAGTTCATGACTATTAAGCCAGGCCTTTGGGGGCACCTGGGTGGCTCAGTTGATTGAGTGTCCAGCTGTTGATTTTGGCTCAGATCATGAACAAGCCCTGGGATTGAGCCCTGTATTGGGCTCCCAGTTCAGTGGCAAGTCTGCTTGAGAATTCTCTCTCTCCCTCTGACCCCCCTTTCTTTCTAAAAATAGATAAGTCTTTAAAAATACTTTAAAAATAAAAAAAGCCAGTCCAGCAAGAAATATTAAAGGGGACACTTTGAGTGGAAATGAAGGACTAAAAGTGGCACAGAGAAGAAAGGAATTGAGAAAATCTCCAGAAACAATGAAAAAAATAGGTAATAAAATGACATTAAATACATAACTAACAATAATTACTCTGAATGTAAGTGGAACACATTCTCCAAACAAAATCATAGAGTGCCAGAAGAGATTAAACAAATAATAATAAAGCCATCAAGAAAGAAATAAGCCACTCTGCAAAACAAAACAGCGCTTCCTTAAAAAGTTAAAAATAGAATTACTGTATGAACCATCAATTGCATTAGTAGGTATTTATCCAAGGATACAAATATGCTGATTCAAATGGGCACAAAAACCCTGATATTTATACCAACATTATCAATAATAGCCAAATTATGGAAAAAACTCTATTGTCCATATGCCCATCTAAGGATGAATAAAGATGAGTTCATCATATTATATGTGATATGATGCATATATATGATATGATGAACACATCTTTATTTACATATTAGTATATAATTATATAAATTATATATATTTATATTTTTATATAATTATATAATATAAGTATATATATTTATATTTATATATATAATAGAATATTTGCTACTCATCAAAAAGAATAAAAATTTGTCATTTACAATGATTTGGTTGGGGTTAGAGTGTATTATGCTAAGCAAAAAGTCAGTCAGAAAGAGAAAAATACCATATGATTTTACTATGGAATTTAAGGAAGAAAACAGATGAACTCAGAGGAAAGGGGATAAAAGAGAAGAAGGCAACCATAAGAGATTCAACTCTAGAGAACAAACAGACTTCCTGGAGGAGAGATGAGTGGGTGATGGGTTAAATGGGTGATGGAAACTAAGGAGGACACTGAGATGAGCACTGGGTGTTATATGCAAATGAGGAATTGATATTCATGAAATCAATATTACACTATAAGTTAAATAAGCTGAATTTAAATAAAAACTTGAAAGAACAACAAAACCAAAAACAAGACCTATAAATATGCTGCAAGTAAGAGGCTCAATTTAGATGTAAAGACATGTGCAGATTGAAAATGAAGAGATGTAATATTTATCATGTAAGTGGAAGTAAAAGAAAGACTGAGTAAAAATACTTATATGAGACAAACTAAATTTTAAACCAAAGACAGTAACAGGAGTTGAAGAAGGGTATGATACCATACAAAAGGGACAGTTCAACAAGAAGATCTAACAAATATAAATATGCACCCAACACGGAAGAATCCAAAATAAAACAATTAATAACAAAGGAACTCTTTGATAATAATACACTAATAATAGGGTCCTTGATACACCACTTAGATCAATACAGATTCCTAAGTAGAAACTGGGCCAGATGTATTTAAAATATATACTCAGAACATTCTGACTTAAAGCAACAGAATACACAATCTTTTCAAGTGCAGATGGATATTCTCCAGAAGAGATCTTATACGAGGTCACAAATCAGGACTCAAAAACTACAAAAAGATAGATATCATAGCATGCATATATTCTGACCACAGCACTATGAAACAGGAAGTCAGTCACGGAATATAAAAAAAAAGGAAAGACCTCAAATGCATAGAGGTAGTGTACATAAACAACAAATCTTGGAACACTGTATAAAAAACGAATGATGTATTTTATGGTGACAAACACAACACAATAAAAAAATTAAAAAATGATACCGGCCTACCTCAAGAAAAAAGAAAAATCTCAAAAAAACAACCTAATATTACACATAAAAGGGCTAGGGGCGGGGAGTGGGGGATAGGAGAGATGGGTTTTGGTATTAAGGAGGGAACAGATTGCATGGAGCACAGGGTGTTATATGCAAACAATGAATCATGGAACACTACATAAAAACTAATGAAGTACTGTAGGGAGAATAACATAACACAAAGAAAGGCTTGGGTAAAATAAAAACAAAGTGTAAAACTAGCAGAAAATGAGAAATAAAAATTACAGTGGAATTAAACTATATTGAAACTAAAAACACAAAGTAGAGCAGATTAATGAAGCCAAGAGCTGTTTCATTAAAAAATGAACAATATATAAATTCCTAGCAAGAATTTTCAGAAATAATAAAGGACCCAACAACAAAATCATGAATTAGAAAGGAAAAATGACAAATAAAGCTACAGAAATATAAACAACTACTAGCCATTTGTATGTTTTCTTTGGATAAGTGTCTGTTCATGTCTTCTGCCCATTTTTTGATGTGATTATCTGGTTTCTGGGTGTTGTTTGAGGAGTTCTTCATAGATCTTGGATATCAGCCCTTTGTCTGTACTGTCATTTGCAAATATCTTCTCCCATTCAGTGGGTTGCCTCTTTGTTTTTTTTTTTTAAGATTTTATTTATTTATTTGACAGAAAGAGAACACAAATAGGCAGAAAAGCGGGCAGAGAGAGAGGAGGAAGTAGGCTCCACGCCAAGCAGAGAACCCGATGCAGGGCTCGATCCCAGGTCCCTGGGATTATGACCTGAACTGAATGCAGTGGCTTTAACCCACTGAACCACACCCCATCCCTCTTTGTTTTGTTGAATGTTTCCTTTGCAGTGCAGAAGGTTTTTATCTTGATGAAGTCTCTAAAGTTCATTTTCGCTTTTGTTTCCTTTGCCTTTGGAGATGTATGAAAAAAAGAAAAAAGTGTTCATTATCATTAGCCATCAGAGAAATTCAAATCAAAACCACATTGTGATAACAACTTACACCAGTTAGAATGACCAAAATTAACAAGACAAGAAACAACAAGTTTTGGAGAGGATGTGAGAAAGGGGAACCCTCTTACACTCTTCATGGGAATGCAAGCTGGTGCAGCCATTTTGAAAATAGAATGGAGATTCCTTAAGAAATTAAAAATAGAGTTAGTCTATGACCCTGCAATTGCACTACTGGGCATTTACCCCAAAGATACAGATGTAGTGAAAAGAAGGGCCATATGTATCCCAGTGTTCATATCAGCAATGGCCACAATCACCAAAATGGAAAAAGACAAGATACCCTTCAACAGACAAATAGATAAAGATATGGTTCATATATACAATAGAATATTACATCTCCATCAGAAAAGATGAATACCCAACTTTTGTATCAGCATGGATGGGTCTGGAGGAGATTATGCTGGGTGAAATCAGCAGAGAAAATCAATTATCATATGGTTTCACTTACTTGTGGAGCATAAGAAATATCATGGAGGACATAAGGAGAAGGAAAGGAAAATGAATTGGTGGAATCCAGAGAGGGAGATGAACCATGAGCGACTGTGCACTGAGGAACAAACTGAGGGGTTTGGAAGAGAAAGAGGTGGGAGAATAGGTGAACCTGGTGCTGGGTATAATGGAGGGCACATATTCCATGGAGCACTGGGTGTGGTGCCTAAACAATGAATTTCAGAACACTGAAAAAAATAAAATGAAATAAAAAATACAGGTATTCTCACAAAAAAAAAAACAATGACTCTTGGAACACTGAAAAAATAAAATTAAATTAAAAAAAGAAATATAAACAAGTATAAGAGAATATTATGAGAAAAATATACACCAACAAATTGAGCAATCGGGAAGAAATGGATGAATTCCTAGAGACATATAAACTACCAAAACTGAAAAGGAAAACAATAATAGAAAAAATTAACAGACCAGTAACAGCAAAGATAATAGATCAGTAATAAAAAAATCTCTCAACAGAAAAATTCTACTGCCAGATGGGATCACAGGTGAGTTCTACCAAACATCTAATGAAGACTTAACTTATTCTTTCAAACTTTTCTAAAAAATATAAATGGACAGAAAACTTCCAAATTCATCCCATGAGACCAGCATTACCCTGATAACAAAACCAAGACTCCACGAAAAAAGAGAACTACGGCCTAATATCTCCAATGAACATGGATGCAGAAATTCTCAATAAAATACTAACAAATTTAATCTGGCAATACATTAAAATAATCATTCACCAAAATCAAGTGGGATTAATTTCTGACTTCACAGGTGATATAATATTACAAAATCAATGGGATATCTGAATTAATGAAAGAAAGGATAAGTACCACAAGATCCTCTCAAACCCACAACAATGTAGTATTAGAGGGAATATACTTCAATATAATGAAGACCATATATGAAAACCCACAGCAAATATAATTCTCAGTGGAGAAAAACAGAACCTCTCCTCTAAAGTTAGGAAGAAGAAGGAATATTCACTCTCACCACTCTTATTTAACATAATATGGGAAATTCTAGCACAGCAATCAGACAACAGAAAGAAGGAAGAAGTCAACTTCCACTATTTGAAGATAACATGATACAATCTAAATATATATATATATGACTCCACCAAAAAAAATTGCTAGACCCGATACACAAATACAGTAAAGTCACAAGATACAAAATCAACATATAGAAATCTGTTTCCTTTCTATACACCAATACAGAAGCAGCAGAAAAAGAAATCAAGGAATCAATCACATTAATTTTACCAAAAATCATAACATAGCAAGGAATAAACTTAAACAATGAGGTAAAATATTGATACTCTGAAAACTAAAAAAACACTGATGAAAGAAATTGAAGAGGACACAAAGGAAGAGAAAGAGAACATGAAGAAATTTTACTTATGTGTTAAAAGAAAAAATACTTTTAAAATGTCTGTACTGAAAAATAGATATGCACATTTAATGCAACACCTATCAAAATACAACCAAAATCTTTCACATCAGTAGGACAAACAGTCCTAAAATGTGTATGAAACCACAAAAGACTTCAAATAGTCAAAGGAGGCTTGAACATGAAAAACAAAGCTGGAGGCATCACAATTCTGTACTTCAAGTCATAATACAAAGTTGTAGTGAAAAAGACACTGTGGACATAGACACATAAATCAATGGAACCAAATAGAAAATCCAGAAGTGAACCCAAAACTTGATGGTCAATTAATCATGGACAAAGCAAGAAAGAATATGCCATGGGAAAAAAAAAGATAATCTCTTCAACAAATGGTGTTGGGAAAACTGGACAGTAAGATGCAAAAGAAAGAAACTGACCACTTTCTTACACTACACACAAAAATAAATTCAAAATGGATTAAAAACCTACATGTGAGGTGGGAATCCATCAAAATCCTCAAGAAGAACACAGATAATAACCTCTTTGATATTGGCCATATCAACTTCTCACTAGATAATTCTCCTGCTTAAGGTAATCAAAAGAGAAAATAAACTATTTGGACTTCATCACAAGAAAACAACAAACAGCGGCGCCTGGGTGGCTCAGTGGGTTAAGCTGCTGCCTTCGGCTCTGGTCATGATCTCGGGGTCCTGGGATCAAGTCCCGCATCGGGCTCTCTGCTCGGCAGGGAGCCTGCTTCCCTCTCTCTCTCTCTCTGCCTGCCTCTCTGCCTACTTGTGATCTCTCTCTCTCTCTCTCTCTGTCAAATAAATAAATAAAATCTTAAAAAAAAAGAAAGAAAACAACCAGCAAAACTAAAAGGCAGCCTATGGAAAGGGAGAAGATATTCACAAATGACATATCTGATGAAGGGTTTTCCAAAAATCTTTAAGGACTTATCAAGTCAACACACATACACACACACGTACACACACACACACACACACACACACACACCACAATCAATTCAATAGGCAGAAATCATGAATATATATATATTTTTTTCCAAAGTAGACATCCAGATGGCCAATAAACACATGAAAAGATGTTCAACATCACTCATCACCAGAGAAATGGAAATCAAATTATAATGATATATGTTACCTGTCTCAAAATGGCTAAAATTAACAATCAATAACCAATAGGTGTTGATTAGGTTGCAGAAAGAGCAGAACCCCTTTATTCTGCTGACAGGTATACAAGCTGACACAGCCATTCTGGAAAACGATATGGAGGCTACTTAAAATTTTAAAACTAGAACTACACTAAAGTCCAGCAATTGCACTACTAAGTATTTACCCAAAGGACACAGAAATAATGACTTTAAGCGACACATGGCACCTGGATGTGTATAGCAGTATTATCAACAATAGCCAATAAGAGAAATGCCCATTAAAGGATGAATGGATAAAGAATATATATATATATATATATATATATATATATAATATTTTATACACTTTAT
Source organism: Meles meles (assembly GCF_922984935.1). Lineage (NCBI taxonomy): Eukaryota > Metazoa > Chordata > Mammalia > Carnivora > Mustelidae > Meles > Meles meles. Next base: position 516,296 of record NW_025721603.1, read on the forward strand.
ATTGTTATTTTATTTTATATTTATATGTATATTATATGATACATAAATTATCAAATATATAAATATATTATATTTATATACTTATATACTTATATATAATATTTATATGCTTAATAAATATATATATCTATATATTATTATTTATATGATTATATATTACAATTATATATAATGAATATTTATATATTTATGTTTTCATATTTTATATATTCATATAAAATATATATAAATATAGGGTGTGGGAGTCAAGATGGCGGAGAAGTAGCAGCCTGAGACTACATCAGGTAGCAGGAGATCAGCTCAATAGCTTATCTAAACATTGCAAACACCTACAAATGCAACGGGAGAGTGAAGAGAAGAAGAACAGCAACTCTAGAAACAGAAAATCAACCACCTTCTGAAAGGTAGGACTGATGGAGAAGTGAATCTAAAACGACGGGAAGATAGACCGCAGGGGGAGGGGCCAGCTCCCGGCAAGTGGCGGAGCAATGGAGCACAAAATCAGGACTTTTAAAAGTCTGTTCCACTGAGGGATATTGCTCCAGAGGCTAAATCAGGGTGAAGCCCACGCGGGGTCAGCGTGGCCCCAGGTCCTGCAGGGTCACAGAAGGATCAGGGGTGTCGGAGTGTCGGAGAGCTTGCAGGTATTAGAACGGAGAAGCTGACTACAGAGACAGAGCCGAGGACTGAACTCTCAGCTCGGGGTTACCTTGAACTGGTCGCAGGCTGGGTGAGCTAGGAGCGCGGCTAGAGGCTGGGGATACGGGAGTGATTGGGTGCTGTCCTCTGGGGGCGCACTGAGGAGTGGGGCCCCAGGCTCTCGGCTCCTCCGGGCCAGAGACTAGGAGGCCGCCATTTTCATTCCCGTCCTCCGGAACTCTACGGAAAGCGTTCAGGGAACCGAAGGTCCCAAAAGCAAACCGGAGCCGATTACTTAGTCCGGCCGACAGTAAGGGCGGTGCAATCCCACCTCAGGCAAAGACACTTGAGAGTCACTACAACAGGCCCCTCCCCCAGAAGACCAACAAAATACCCAGCCAGGACGAAGTTCATCTATCAAGGAAAGTGGGTTCAATTCCTAAGACAGCAGAGCAATTCCAGAGGAGGAGAAAGCAAAGCACGGAACTCATGGCTTTCTCCCCATGATTCTTTAGTCCTGTGGTTACTTCAATTTTTTTTTCTTTTTTCAATTTTTTTTCTTTTTTCTTTTTTCTTCTTCTGCTAAATTTTTTAAAACTTTTACCCTTTTCTTTTTTAATGTTTTTTGACTAGTTTATCTAAATATATATATTTTTTCTTTCTTTTTTATACTTTTTCTTTATTTTTTTTATTTTTTAAAATTTTTTCTTTTTTTTTTTTTTCTCAGAATCTCTTTTTATCCCCTTTCTTCCCTCCACAATTAGGGGTCTCTTCTGATTTGGTTACAGCGCATTTTTCTGGGGTCTTTGCCACCCTTTTAGTAGTTTATTTGCTCCTTCATATCCTCTTATCTGGACAAAATGACAAGGCGGAAAAAATCACCACAAACAAAACAACAAGAGACAGTACCGAAGACTAGGGACCTAATCAACACAGACATGGGTAATATGTCAGATCAAGAGTTCAGAATGACGATTCTGAACATTCTAGCAGGGCTCGAAAAAGGGATGGAAGATATTAGAGAAACCCTCTCTGGAGATATAAAAGCCCTTTCTGGAGAAATTAAAGAACTAAAATCTAACCAAGTTGAAATCAAAAAAGCTATTAATGAGGTGCAATCAAAACTGGAGGCTCTCACTGCTAGGATCAATGAGGCAGAAGAAAGAATTAGTGATATAGAAGACCAAATGACAGAGAATAAAGAAGCCGAACAAAAGAGGGACAAACAGCTACTGGACCATGAGGGGAGAATTCGAGAGATAAGTGACACCATAAGACGAAACAACATTAGAATAATTGGGATTCCAGAAGAAGAAGAAACAGAGAGGGGAGCAGAAGGTCTATTGGAGAGAATCATTGGAGAGAATTTCCCTAATATGGCAAAGGGAACAAGCATCAAAATCCAGGAGATGCAGAGAACCCCCCTCAAAGTCAACAAGAATAGGTCCACACCCCGTCACCTAATAGTAAAATTTACAAGTCTTAGTGACAAAGAGAAAATCCTGAAAGCAGCCCTAGAAAAGAAGTCTGTAACATACAATGGTAAAAATATGAGATTGGCGGCAGACTTATCCACAGAGACCTGGCAGGCCAGGAAGAGCTGGCATGATATATTCAGAGCACTAAACGAGAAAAACATGCAGCCAAGAATACTCTATCCAGCTAGGCTATCATTGAAAATAGAAGGAGAGATCAAAAGCTTCCAGGACAAACAAAAACTGAAAGAATTTGCAAACACCAAACCAGGTCTCCAGGAAATATTGAAAGGGGTCCTCTAAGCAAAGAGAGAGCCTAAAAGTAGTAGATCAGAAAGGTACAGAGACAATATACAGTAACAGTCACCTTACAGGCTAATAATGGCACTAAATTCATATCTCTCAATAGTTACCCTGAATGTTAATGGGCTAAATGCCCCAATCAAAAGACACAGGGTATCAGAATGGATAAAAAAACAAAACCCATCAGTATGTTGCCGACAAAACTCATTTTAGACGCGAAGACACCTCCAGATTTAAAGTGAGGGGGTGGAAAACAATTTACCATGCTAATGGGCATCAGAAGAAAGCTGGGGTGGCAATCCTTATATCAGATCAATTAAATTTTAAGCCAACGACTATAATAAGAGATGAGGAAGGACACTATATCCTACTCAAAGTGTCTGTCCAACAAGAAGATCTAACCATTTTAAATATCTATGCCCCTAACGTGGGAGCAGCCAACTATATCAACCAATTATAACAAAATCAAAGAAACACATCAATAATAATACAATAATAGTAGGGGACTTTAACACTCCCCTCACTGAAATGGACAGATCATCCAAGCAAAAGATCAGCAAGGAAATAAAGGCCTTAAATGACACACTGGACCAGATGGACATCACAGATATATTCAGAATATTTCATCCCAAAGCAACAGAATACACATTCTTCTCTAGTGCACATGGAACCTTCTCCAGAATAGATCACATCCTGGATCACAAATCAGGTCTCAACCGTATCAAAAGATTAGGATCATTCCCTGCATATTTTCAGACCGCAATGCTCTGAAGCTAGAACTCAATCACAAGATGAAAGCTGGAAAGAACCCAAATACATGGAGACTAAACAGCATCCTTCTAAAGAATGAATTGGTTAACCAGGAAATTAAAGAAGAATTGAAAAAAATTCATGGAAACAAATGATAATGAAAACAGAACAGTTCAAAATCTGTGGGACACAGCAAAGGCAGTCCTGAGAGGAAAATATACAGCGGTACAAGCCTTTCTCAAGAAACCAAGAAACAAGAAAGGTCTCAAGTACACAACCTAACCCTACACGTAAAGGAGCTGGAGAAAGAACAAGAAAGAAACCCTAAACCCAGCAGGAGAAGAGAAATCATAAAGATCAGAGCAGAAATCAATGAAACAGAAACCAAAAGAACAATAGAAAAAATCAATGAAACTAGGAGCTGGTTCTTTGAAAGAATCAATAAGATTGATAAACCCCTGGCCAGACTCATCAAAAAGAAAAGAGAAAGGACCCAAATCAATAAAATCATGAATGAAAGAGGAGAGATCACAACTAACACCCAAGAAATATAGACAATTATAAGAACATACTATGAGCAACTCTACGCTAACAAATATGACAATCTGGAAGAAATGGATGCATTCCTAGAGACATATAAACTACCACAACTGAACCAGGAAGAAATAGAAAACCTGAACAGGCCCATAACCAGTAAGGAGATTGAAACAGTCATCAAAAATCTCCAAACAAACAAAAGCCCAGGGCCAGATGGCTTCCCAGGGGAATTCTACCAAACATTTAAAGAAGAACTAATTCCTATTCTCCTGAAACTGTTCCAAAAAATAGAAATGGAAGGAAAACTTCCAAACTCATTTTATGAGGCCAGCATCACCTTGATCCCAAAACCAGACAAGGATCCCACCAAAAAAGAGAACTACAGACCAATATCCTTGATGAACACAGACGCAAAAATTCTCACCAAAATACTAGCCAATAGGATTCAACAGTACATTAAAAGGATTATTCACCACGATCAAGTGGGATTTATTCCAGGGCTGCAGGGTTGGTTCAACATCCGCAAGTCAATCAATGTGATAGAACACATTAATAAAAGAAAGAACAAGAACCATATGATACTCTCAATAGATGCTGAAAAAGCATTTGACAAAGTACAGCATCCATTCCTGATCAAAACTCTTCAGAGTGCAGGGATAGAGGGCACATACATCAATATTATCAAAGCCATCTATGAAAAACCCACCGCAAATATCATTCTCAATGGAGAAAAACTGAAAGCTTTTCCGCTAAGTTCAGGAACATGGCAGGGAAGTCCATTATCTCCACTGCTATTCAACATAGTACTAGAAGTCCTAGCCTCAGCAATCAGACAACAAAAAGAAATTAAAGGCATCCAAATTGGTAAAGAAGAAGTCAAACTATCAATCTTCGCAGATGATATGATACTATATGTGAAAACCCAAAAGACTCCACTCCAAAACGGCTAGAACTTGTCCAGGAATTCAGTAAAGTGTCAGGATATAAAATCAATGCACAGAAATCAGTTGCATTTCTGTACACCAACAACAAGACAGAAGAAAGAGAAATTAAGGAGTCAATCCCATTTACAATTGTACCCAAAACTATAAGATACCTACGAATAAACCTAACCAAAGAGGATAAGAATCTATACACAGAAAATTATAAAGTACTCATGAAAGAAATTGAGGAAGACACAAAGAAATGGAAAAATGTTCCATGATCCTGGATTGGAAGAATAAATATTGTGAAAATGTCTATGCTACCTAAAGCAATCTACACATTTAATGCAATCCCTATCAAAATACCATCCATTTTTTTCAAAGAAATGGAACAAATAATCCTAAAATTTATATGGAACCAGAAAAGACCTCGAATAGCCAAAGGAATATTGAAAAACAAAGCCAAAGTTGGTGGCATCACAATTCCGGACTTCAAACTCTATTACAAAGCTGTCATCATCAAGACAGCATGGTACTGGCACAAAAACAGACACATAGATCAGTGGAACAGAATAGAGAGCCCAGAAATCGACCTCAACTCTATGGTCAACTAATCTTCGACAAAGCAGGAAAGAATGTCCAATGGAAAAAAGAGCCTCTTCAATAAATGGTGCTGGGAACATTGGACAGCCACATGCAGAAAAATGAAATTGGACCACTTCCTTACACCAAACACGAAAATAGACTCCAAATGGATGAAGGCCCTCAATGTGAGAAAGGAATCCATCAAAATCCTTGAGGAGAATGCAGGCAGCAACCTCTTCGACCTCAGCCGCAGCAACATCTTCCTAGGAACAACGGCAAAGGCAAGGGAAGCAAGGACAAAAATGAACTATTGGGATTTCATCAAGATCAAAACTTTTGCACAGCAGAGGAAACAGTTAACAAAACCAAAAGAAGATATATATGTATTCCTAAATATAAAAATATATATTTAAATTTAAAACGCAAAGGAAAATAGAGGTAAAGAGAGAGAGGGAGGGAGCGAGAGAGAGAGAGATTGAGAAAGAGAAAGGCAAACCAAGGAAGAGATTCTTTACTATAGATAATATACTTGTGGTTACCAGAGGGGGGATTGGTATAATATGGGATAAGTAGGTGATGGGGATTAAGGAGTACCCTTTTGATTAGCACTGGGTGCTATACACACCTTTTTAAAATGACTAAATTGTACAACTGCAACTAATTTAGTGATTCATCACTTACATACAACAGCCAAGGCTCACCACTGCAATTGCGCTCCTTACTACCGTCACCTGTTTAACCCATTCCCCTGCACATCTGCCCACTGTTAAACCCTCAGTTTATTTTCTAGTTTTGAGTCTGTTTCCTGATTTACCTCTATTTTTTTAAAATATGGTCATCTCTTTTGCTTCTTAAATTCCATGTACGAGTGAAATCATGTGATATTTGTCTATATCTGACTTTTCATTTAGCATAATATCTCTAACTCTGTCTACATTGTTGCAAATGGCAAGATTTCATTCTTTTTTATGAGTAATATTCCACTGCATATATATATATGCATATATATATATGCATATATATATATATGTATATATATATATATGCATACACCATCTTTTTTATCATTCATCAGCCAAGGGACATTTGCGTTTTCCATAGCATGATATTGGGATGCTTTTCCATTTCATTCTGTCCTCCTCAATTTCTTTCAACAGTATTTTATAGTTTTCATAATACAGATCTTTTACCTCTTTGATTAGGTTTAGTCCTATGTATCTTATGGTTGTTGGTGCAATTTTAAATGGGATTGATTCCTTGATTTATATCTCTGCTGCTTCATTACTGGTGTATAGAAAAGCAACAGATTTCTGTGTGCTGATTTTGTATCCTGTGAATTTACCGCATTTGTGTATCAGTTCTAGCAAATTTTTGGTTTTGTCTTTCAGGTTTTCTATATAGAGTATCATTATCTGCAAACAGTGCAAGTTTGACCTTTTTCTTTTATTTGGATGATTTTATTTCTTTCTGTTGTCTGATTGCTGTGCTAGGACTGCCAACACTATGTTAAATAACAGTCATGCGAGTGGAATGCCAGTATTGTTCCTGAACCTAGAGGAAAAGCTCTCAGATTTTCCCCACTGAGGATTTAATAGCTGTGAGGTTTTTCATATATGGTCTTTATTATGATCAGGTTTGTTTCATTTATCCCTAATTTGTTGAGGGTTTTTATAATGAATTGATGAAGTATTTTGTCATTTTTTTCTGCATCTGTTGAAAGGATAATAAGTTTTGTATCCTTTCTTTTACTAATGTAGTGTATCACATCCTTTGATTTGTGAATACGGAACAATAATTGCAGTCCATGAATAAATCCCACTTGATCATGGGGAATGATTCTTTTAATATACTGCTGGAATTGTCAGTATTTTGTTGAGGATTTTTGCAACCATGTCCATCAAGGATATTGTCCTGTACTCCTCTTTATTGATAGGGCCTTTGTCTCATTTTACAATCAGGGTACTGCTGGCCTCATCAAATGAATTTGGAAATTTCCCTTCCATTTCTATTTTTTGGAATAGTTGGAGAAGAATAGGTATTAACTTCTTTAGGTATTTGGTAGAATTCCCCTGTGAAGCCCTCTGGCCTTGGATTTTGTTTGTTGAGAGTTTTTTTTTTTTTAATTACTGATTCAATATCTTTGCTGGTATTTGCCCAATCACTTTGTCTGTTTCTTCCCTTTTCAGTTGTGTTAGTGTATATGTATTCAGGAATTTATCCATTTTTTTCCTGATTGTCTGATTTTTTTGGCATATAATTTTTCAAAATATTCTCCTGCAATTGTTTCTTGGTTGTTACCTCTCCTCTCCAATTTGTGGTCTTTTTTATTTGGGTCTTTTTTCTTATCTTTTTGTTAATTCTGGATAAGGGCTTATAATTTTTTTCTGCTGAAGTTTATCTTAATATTACTTTAAGCCCCCTATAGTTAAGGGAGGTCTTACTGGATTTCTTCTCCTTCCCCCCACCAAGAAACAGACTCTTAACTATAGAGAATAATCTTATGGTTACCATAGGGTAGATAGATGGGGGAATGGGTTAAATTGGTGATAAGTATTAAGGCGGGCACTTATAATCACAGTTTATTGTATATAAGTGTTGTCACTAAATTCTACACATGCAACTAACATTGCACTGTACATTAAGTAGCTGGAATTTAAATAAAGACTTGAAAAATATTACTATAAGCATCTGTATCTCTCTACAGCAATGTTACATTTTTGTATATCTTTGTATTCTCACTAGATTTCAAGGACACAAGTGATGTCAGAAAATGCCATATATTAGTGTAGGGATAGAGGGCACATACCTCAATATTATCAAAGCCATCTATGAAAAACCAACCGAAAATATAATTCTCAATGCAGAAAAACTGAAAGCTTTTCCGCTAAGGTCAGGAACACGGCAGGGAAGTCCATTATCACCACTGCTATTCAACATAGTACTAGAAGTCCTAGCCTCAGCAATCAGACAACAAAAAGAAATTAAAGGCATCCAAATTGGCAAAGAAGAAGTCAAGCTATCACTCTTCGCAGATGATATGATACTATATGTGGAAAACCCAAAAGACTCCACTCCAAAACTGCTAGAACTTGTCCAGGAATTCAGTAAAGTGTCAGGATATAAAATCAATGCACAGAAATCAGTTGCATTCCTGTAAACCAACAACAAGACTGAAGAAAGAGAAATTAAGGAGTCAATCCCATTCACAATTGTACCCAAAACTCTAAGATACCTAGGAATAAACCTAACCAAAGAGGCTAAGAATCTATACGCAGAAAACTATAAAATACTCATGAAAGAAATTGAGGAAGACACGAAGAAATGGAAAAATGTTCCATGCTCCTGGATTGGAAGAATAAATATTGTGAAAATGTCTATGCTACCTAAAGCAATCTACACATGTAATGCAATCCCTATCAAAATACCATCCATTTTTTTTCAAAGAAATGGAACAAATAATCCTAAAATTTATATGGAACCAGAAAAGACCTCGAATAGCCAAACGAATATTGAAAAAGAAACCCAAAGTTGGTGGCATCACAATTGCGGACTTCCAGCTCTATTTCAAAGCTGTCATCATCAAGACAGCATGGTACTGGCACAAAAACAGACACATAGATGAGTGGAACAGAATAGATATCCCAGAAATCGACCCTCAACTCTATGGTCAACTAATCTTCGACAAAGCAGGAAAGAATGTCCAATGGAAAAAAGACAGCCTCTTCAATAAATGGTGCTGGGAAAATTGGACAGCCACATGCAGAAAAATGAAATTGGACCACTTCCTTACACCACACACGAAAATAGACTCCAAATAGATGAAGGAACTCAATGTGAGAAAGGAATCCATCCAAATCCTTGAGGAGAACTCAGGCAGCAACCTCTTCGACATCAGCCACAGCAACATCTTCCTAGGAACAATGGCAAAGGCAAGGGAAGGAAGGGCAAAAATGAACTATTGGGATTTCCTCAAGATCAAAAGCTTTTGCACAGCAAAGGAAACAGTTAACAAAACCAAAAGACAACTGACAGAATGGGAGAAGATATTTGCAAATGACATATCAGATAAAGGGCTACTATCCAAAATCTATAAGGAACTTAGCAAAACTCAACACCCAAAGAACAAACAATCCAATCAAGAAATGGGCAGAGGACATGAACAGACATTTCTGCAAAGAAGACATCCAGATGGCCAACAGACACATGAAAAAGTGCTCCAAGTCACTCGGCATCAGGGAAATACAAATCAAAACCACAATGAGATACCACCTCACACCAGTCAGAATGGCTAAAATTAACAAGTCAGGAAATGACAGATGCTGGCGAGGATGTGGAGAAAGGGGAACCCTCCTCCACTGTTGGTGGGAATGCAAGCTGGTGCAACCACTCTGGAAAATAGCATGGAGGTTCCTCAAAATGTTGAAAATAGAACTACCCTATGACCCAGCAATTGCACTACTGGGTATTTACCCTAAAGATACAAACATAGTGATCCGAAGGGGCAAGTGTACCCGAATGTTTATAGCAGCAATGTCTACAATAGCCAAACTATGGAAAGAACCTAGATGTCCATCAACAGATGAAAGGATAAAGAAGATGTGGTATATATACACAATGGAATACTATGCAGCCATCAAAAGAAATGAAATCTTGCCATTTGCAACGACGTGGATGGAACTAGAGGGTATAATGCTTAGTGAAATAAGTCAATCGGAGAAAGACAACTATCATATGATCTCTCTGATATGAGGATATGGAGAAGCAACATGGGGGGTTAGGGGGATAGGAGAAGAATAAATGAAACAAGATGGGATTGGGAGGGAGACAAACCATAAATGACTCTTAATCTCACAAAAGAAACTGGGGGTTGCTGGGCGGAGGTGTGTTTGGGAGAGGGGGAGGGGGTTATGGACATTGGGGCCGGTATGTGCTATCATGAGTGCTGTGAAGTGTGTAAACCTGGCGATTCACAGACCTGTACCCCTGGGGATAAAAATACATTATATGTTTATAAAAAAAAAATTGGAAGGGGAGGCGAACCATAAGAGACTATGGACTCTGAAAAACAACCTGAGGGTTTTGAAGGGTCAGGGGTGGGACGTTGGGGGAACAGGTGGTGGGTAATAGGGAGGGCACATTTTGCATGGAGCACTGGGTGTTGTGCAAAAACAATGAATACTGTTATGCTGAAAAAAATAAATAAATTAAAATGTGAAAAAAATACCATATATTAAGCTTGAGTTAGATGAGGGGAAGACAGATGGACAACAGTGTACTTTTTTTTCCTTCTTTTTCCTTGTGAGATGAAATCAGCATAAGTTAAAATTAAACACTAAACATGTACAATTTATTGTCACGTAATACATTCACAGCAACTACCTTTGTCTATTTTCTTTCATTTGAGAATGCATTATACATTTTTTATGTGATATTTTGCATATTGATTTTGCTATAAGTGTTACCATCCAATTGGTTTGTCTGGGAGAGCAAAACTTATTTCTCATGTCCCTACAGGCTGTCCATTTTAGCATTTGTCACAGGAAAAGGAATTCCCATTATTCTGACAAATATGATATCATGCATCTTTCCAATTCCAAGAAGAACCATTCTGGTTTTGCCATCCACTTGGTCTGTACAAGGAGGATGCTTCTTAGTAGCACTTTAATGAATACAATGAGATTTTTTAATGATAATTTGTACTCTACATATCCAATATTATTACCAGACTATGCAATGGATTGTTCATATGATTATGTCAATGAATGAATAAATCATGATATCTGTGATATTAACTCTTTATATTGATACATTGTATATGTTCATTATCAATTTCCTTACTGCCATCTTCATATCTTTATTTCTCAGACTGTAAATGAGGGGGTTCATGGAGGGTGGCACCACATTATAGAATATAGAAACTAGCAAGTCTAAGAGTGATTTATATTTGGGTAAGGGATGTAAATAGGCAAAAAAGGCAGAAGAGAGAAACAGTCACAACAAGGAGGTGAGGTAGGCATATGGATATGGCTTTGTGCCTTCCTTCTCTGGAAGGCATTCTCAGCACAGTGGAAAATATATAAATGTAAGAAATATCAATAAACACAAAACAGCCAAAATCTAACACTAGACTGAGCCCAATGGCTACTAATTCTGTAATGTTATATGAACAGGCAAGAGAGAGCAGTTGTGGGATATCACTGAAGAACTGATGAATTTCAGGAAGCCCACACATGGGTATGGAAAAGGTAGAAGCTGTATGAAGAATTGCATTGAGACTTCCACTGACGCATGAAGTGGTGATCATCTGCATACAGGCTCTGTGGCCCATGATGTTGTCATATCTGAGAGGATGATAGACAGCAACATAGCGGTCATAGGACATGACTGTGAGTAGTGCTACTTCTGTACTGGCTAAGAGAAAGAAGAAAAACACCTGTGAAATGTGTCCAAGTAGTGAAATTGTGTTGTGATTCATTAGAGAGTTCATGATGGATTTGGGGACAGTGATGGAAATGAGGCAGAGATCCAGAAAGGACAAGTTCTTTAAGAAGAAGTACATAGGGGTGTGAGCTGATGATCCTTGGTGGTAAGGGTGATGATGATAAGATTCCCCCAGTAGAGCTGCCAGGTAAATTAGCAAAAATATCACTGCATGTAAGACCTGGATTTCCCTAACATCAGAGAAGCCCATGAGGAAAAATATGCTCCCAGAGTTGAAGTTGTCCATTTCTCTGTATTTTAATCAATTATTCTAAAAAAAAAAAATCAGAGGGGAAGATAAACCATGAGAGATTGTGGACTCTGAGAAAAACAAAACGAAACAAAACAAAGCAAAACAACAACAACAACAACAACAAAAACAAAAATGGAAGGTTTTGGAAGGGAAGGGTTGGGGCTATGGATGAGCCTGGTGGTGGGTATTAAGGAGGGCATATATTGCATGGAGCACTGGGTGTGATGTATAAACAATGAATCTTGGAACACTTAAAAAATAAAATTAAATTAAACAAAATCAAGTAGGCAAGTTAAGACTCAGATGAGGATAATTTACTATTGTATTTTCTTAATTTCCCTTTCTCTTACTGTCATATGTATCTATCAAAATATTTAAGATTGCATGAGACTGCCACCAGAAAGCCTCCATTGACTTCAGGGAACCACAGTTGATCACACTGCAGTGTGACTGAATGGAGTGTCAGTCCATTCGAAATCATCTACTTCTTCCATGTATCCAGATCAAGAACTACACTCTGCATCTCACTCAGACGGAATTTTTCATAAAGTATATTGTGATAGGTAATGAGGTAAGCCATACAATGTGAGCAATCAGTCCCAAATATAAATTTCATCTTACTCATTTACTAGCTTTTTGATTCTTAATTAATTATCTGAGTATTAGTTTACTCAATGTACAGAATGAACTTTCTTATCTTATTGAACTGAATGATGTGTAAATCATGTAAAAATACCCAGCCAGGCACCTGGGTGGCTCAGTCAGAGTTAAGTGTCTGACATGCGATTTCAGCTCAGTTCTTGGTCTCAGAGTCATTGTTTAAAACCCTGCATTGGGCTCCACAAAAACAAAATAAAACAAAAGCCAACAAATAAATGAAGAAACACCTAGCCTAATTCATTAACAAGGTCTTCAACAAACACCATTTCTTCTATTTACCCAATCTTCCATCGTTCTGCCTGAGTCAAGAAATTTTGAGAAACTATCAAATGGTATATTCCTTCCTTCCTTTCTTCCTTCCTTCCTTTCTTCCTTCCTTTCTTCCTTCTTTCCTTCCTCCTTTTCTTTCTTTCTTTCTTTCTTTCTTTCTTTCTTTCTTTCTTTCCTTCTCTCTCTTTGCATTGGATCATCATTGCATTGTATTGTCTTTGAGCTGTTTTGCAATCCTTGAATTGTAGTAAATTTTAATAATATAAATTATTCTTGTTCACAAAACACTAATCAGGTACATTTCTAAGGAATGCTATTGACTATTGCTCTGTATTCAGACCCATTTTGTATTTATTTGTAAATTAATTTCAGTATTCTTTATCTGTCCTCATATTCATAATATCTGTAATTCTTCTTTTGAACCACATGCAATATTTTTCCAGTTTCCTCATGCACTTATAAAATCTTTTACCTGTGTTTGTTTTATTTTTTCATAAGTCATGATCTTATCCATGTTTAAAACTTATCCTGTAGCACCTGCCATGGATAACAGCTGCTCACATTAATACTCAAATGTTGAGTTAAAACTCAAATATTATCAAACTCAGATTTGTTTAAAAATTTATGTAGTTATCAGGAACACAAATAATCCCTTTTTGCCATTTTGTTGATTAAAAACGATGTATGCATAGAATTGAACTATTTGAATTGTGTAGCAAAGTATTCACTTATAGTTTATATGTGTTAGAATTTTTTTATCTACTCAGCAGATCCTCCAACATTGTTGCTTTTGCCTTTCACGAATTGTTCCATTGAAACATATTTGTAGCCACATGTCCCATTTAATTATGCAGGACAACAAACTCACCTTCTGATTTAAACCTGATTGGCCAGATTTCCTTTTTTTAAATTTTCCTCATTGTCTCCATTCTCTAGGGGTTACCCTATCATCTACATACCTGAGAACTGTAAATGCTCCTGTGATTATCCACCAAGCTCACCTATCCTTTCCCTCTTTGCTGAGAGGAGAAGGGGTTCTGTCCTTCAGAAAGTTGCAGTGCAGTCATAAATTGGAAATGCTAGATGTCCTTTAGTATGACTCTTTTAATTTACACAATTATTAGTGACATCCAGAAGAGATATCTTATGCAAGATTCCATTATGAGGCCATATTAAGTAGATCCTGAATTTCATCTTGTATTTTAAATGCCTAATCTAAAACCATTAATTCATTAAATGCAAAAATGTGTTTTCTAAACTGTATTATTTATTTCCAAACAATTTTTTTTCTTATTCTTGAGGGATTTGGTCTCCAGTTTTCCCTGTCTCCTGAAGTTTGAAATTCCATTGTTCAGATAAACATACAAAAATTCAGTAAAAATGCTTGTGTAGATGTTTTTTGTAAATATATATGCTCTGTGAAAAAAATACTGTAAACTCATATTCTACTAAAATCATTATAGTGATCACAATATGATGAAAACACAGTGTAGTTCACGGAACATATTAAAACATTGAAAAATATGTAGAATTCAACATTTATTTATTTATTTTTAAAGATTTTATTTATTTATTTGACAGATAGATCACAAGTAAGAGAGGCAGGCAGAGAGAGAGGGGGATGCAGGCTCCCTGCTGAGCAGAGATCTGATGTGGGGCTTGATCCCAGGACCCTAGGATCATGACCTGAGCCAAAAGGCAGAGGCTTTAAACCACTGAGCCACCCAGGCGTCCTGAATTCAGCTTTTAAAAGCAATTACATCTAGTTTCTATCTTGCATAATTCTAAACTGGAAAAGAATTTTCTTCTAGAATTGTTTGGTAGGAAAATATTATGGTTTTTTTTTTGAATAATTAAGATGTAAATCCAGAGTGAATATGTTTAAGTTAAATAATTGGATTTCCAGAAGAAATCAATTGAGTTTGTTACTAAGAATTTATTTTGATTGATGGAAACTCCAAAGTATACTTTGAAGATAGAAGAGAAGTAAAAGTAATTTTGGTGATTACATTTCCCCGTTTTATTAACATATAATTAATGTATAACATTGTTTAAAATCATACTATGAACAAAATCTTCTATTTATCTGGGTATCATCTTTATACTTCCTTAAACGGTATTTAATGCATGCTATCTTCCAATTGCATCTACCTATGTTTTCTTTTACCCCATCTCATACCATTTGTCATAAAATTAGCTAAGCAACCAGCAAACAAAAAAATGAAATATTTTGCAAATTGTATTCTATTACCCAAGGTCAATGTGCACCTCTTGTTCTTTATGTCTGTGAGCTCCCCTTGGGATTTATAGAAAATGATTTTTTTTTCCTTACAACATCTCTACTCAGCTAGACCAGAGGTTCATGAAGAATGTGGCCCTTGTGAAACAATATCAGCATCCCTTGGAGAGTTGCTAGAAATGCAGATTTTGGTGGTTTCATTCCATACATGCTGAATCAGAAGTTTGGTAATGAGGTCAAATGAGATGTTTTAACTATGCATGCTAGGATTTGATGCTGATGCTTAACTGACTGAGCCACCCAGATGCCCTGCTTCACTTCTATTTTTATTTATTTTTATTTTTTTAAAGATTTTTATTTATTTATCCGACAGAGATCACAAGTAAGCAGAGAAGCAGGCAGAGAGAGAGGAGGAAGCAGGCTCCCCGCCAAACAGAGAGCCCAATGTGGGGCTCGATCCCAGGACCCTGGGACCACGACCCAAGCTGAAGGCAGAGGATTTAACCCACTGAGCCACCAGGCGTCCCTTTCACTTCTATTTTTAAAGTCTACTTTGGAGATTTCAGCAATCAAATAAGTTCTCAACGGCAACATCAATTTTTCTTTGGAGACACAGGTATTTATCTTAAAGTTGTTTATTCTGAATTGTACTTTATTCAACAAAATAGAACATAATATATTCCTACCACACAATTCTAATATACATGTCAAATAGTATTTATGGGACCAAATGCATCAGACTCTAAATGCTTCAGGAGTTCTGAGGAAATCACAGTGATTTGGATATAGAATATGGGAAATTAAATGATTATCCCTTGGAATAACAATACCATATAAAAGAGAGAAGAAAATATAAGTTCCCCAAAGTCAGAGATGTAGTGTGAACAAAAATGCCTTGGCAGCCTGAAGATTGTTTGAGTAGAATGCTTTACAGCAATGGTGTGCAGAAATGATATGGAATAGGCATCTGCAGAGTTACTGGACATAAACCAAGTGGTTCAACCTTTAGATGTCTACACTGACATCAAATGTGTATCACTCTTTAAAAAGTATATCACTTTTTTAAAAAGTGTATCACTTTAAAGAGTGTATCACTCTTTTAAAAGAATGGCATTTAACATTGGTATTTTTGAGAACTTAACCATTATTTATGTTTGGTAACTTTTGAAAGGAAGGTGGATTTTGTTTTGTTTTGTTTTTGTTTTTGAGAAAGAATTAAAAAATGAGTATAGCATTTTAAATAGTATACCTATGAGTTATTTAACGAAGGTCCAGATTAAATGTCCCTCCAGTAACTATGAGATGGAAAGAGAAAATGCAAAATAATTAAAGAGAAAGAAGATGGTTTGAATGCCCTATTGAATAATAAAAGTTAAATCAAGGTTCAGATAAAATTGTAGATACAATTTTATTCAATTGGGCTCCAAAAGCAGCCAGAAGATAGAATGTACCTGTCTGTGCCCAACTGATATCTGCTTTTTTATTTTTCTTTTTCCCACCCACTGCAATACTTTTGCTTGTGTTCTGAACTCTAGTGTTAAAGCAAACTGTTCTCGTAACTAAAGACTTAGAAGAAAAAGTTTGCAATTGAGGTGTTTTTTTTTGCATTGTTTTTTTTGTTTTGTTTTGCCTCAGAGAGCATGAACAAGGTGTTTTGTGTTTTGACATAAAAAGGTTATGCATATCTGAAATAATTACAAAAGAAAATTAAAAAGCTATCACAGATACTAAGAAATTCCCTGCATTATCATTGCATTATTGGAAGTGTTTTGTAGCAGGAAAAAAACCACCTTTTGTCCTTTGAAATATCAGCACAATTCCAACGGCCTAATTCACCCTGACCTCCATATCTGTGGCAATAATGGGGCAAGCACTGGCCTCTCTTCACTTTCTTGGACCTGCCAATGATAGGAAACGCCCAAGCTGTAAATGTTGAAAGAGATGTTAAGCATTTAACTATCTTTGACAAAGCCAGGGTATTAGAATTTATTATTTTAATGACTTATAAGATAAAGTAGACATTCATAGAAATAAAATTAAAGTATCTTATATTTTAAGAAGACTCAAAAATTTCTAGGCTCATAATACTTTTATTGTTAACTTTTTACCTTTGGTTTTAAATAGCTGAAAGGTCAGATCCATATATCCTCTGAAGGAGAATTTATTAACCATCATACACTTCCACTCTCTTCCTTCTAAGTATCAGATAGGTGTGTGCTTTGTTTTCTTTTGTTTTGTTTGTTTTGCTTCTATTGTTTTGTGCGAGGTCTGCTTTCTTTTGTTTTGAATACATGAATCTGAGAAACCATGCATTTTGGCAGGCAGCCAAAGGCAAGAATGAATCGCAGTTTGTGAAATGCACTTTTGGGAAAGTACAATCTTGCTTAAGAATGTACACCAGCTGGGGCGCCTGGGTGGCTCAGTGGTTTAAGCCTCTGCCTTCGACTCAGGTCATGATCCCAGGGTCCTGGGATCGAATCCCGCATCAGGCTCTCTGCTTGGCAGGGAGCCCGCTTCCTCCTCTCTCTCTCTCTCTCTCTCTCTCTCTCTCTCTCTGCCTGCCTCTCTGCCTACTTGTGATCTCTCTCTGTCAAATAAATAAATAAAATCTTTTAAAAAAAAGAATGTACATCAGCTTCATTCTAAGGTTTTTCTTATGTGTTAATAAATATGACTTACATTCATGCTAAAAACAACACATTAAATGGATGGAATGGTTCTGTGGACAGCTTAAAAACTCATCTCATGCAAAACACACAATACAGGCAGAATTCGAACACAAGTGGCCTCGCTTCTAAAGTTTATGTTAGAATGTCTTATATGTTCAAACTTAGACTTGCCTGTATCATTAGTGGTCATCTTCAAAAGCTTTTGCAGAAGTTTTACTTCAACCTTCTACTTCAGAGTGCTTCTCTTTATTTAAACAGACTTCATGTCTTAGTTATTTAGAGGATGGGACACATCAAAGTCTTGTGGATGGTAGAGGGTTGGTTTAATGAGATCTCCTCCTTTTTGTCTCTTTTTTGTGGACTTTCAGAGGGTAATACGGACAGTTAATGTTCATATTACTCTGCCCACTTCACCTATGTTAACTCCTCTGAGCTATGAAACATATTAATCACACACTCTTTGAAGATGAGAAAATAAATACTTACAGAAGTATAATTGCCCAACTATGGTTTCAAAACAAAATAGGAAGCATAAACAGATTTGGAGCAAGTAAAGTTTAACCATCATCAGATTCTTTCAGCTGCAGAACATGATCTTATGCAAAATTTTGTCTGGATAGCCTGCACTAAGAACCATGGGATTCTGTCCTTGCTTTCTCACTGTTCTAAAGTGATTCTCTGTTGATTGGGTTAGTACCCTGGGAATAGAGTTAAATTAAATTAAAAAAAATTGTCCTTGGAAAGAAATGGACTTTTTGTTTTGCCTCATTTATCATCAAAGTTGTAACAAAAACTAAAAAGACACAGATTCTTATTCTGACTTTACCTTGGATGATCTTTCTTTACCATTATGACAGGAAAAAAGTTTCATTACTTTAAAGTGCATGCACCTAATTAACAGTGAGGCTGGGCAAGTTTTAAAGTGTATATGAACGATCAGCCTTGATTTTGTGTGAGAAGCCTTTTTATAACTTTTTCCCCCTATATTTATTGATCTTTAGTGCTTTCATTATGCTTACTATATATTGGGGAACTTGGAAATTATCAGTCCCATGCTTTTCAGATATAAGGGCAGTTATCTACTTTTTAAAAATATTTTTGGTGATAATATTTTGGACATGGGCTTTAATTTAATCTAACCAAATCAAATGACCTATTTCATAATTACATCAGGCTTTGAGATCGTGTTTACAAAACATTATTTTTTATTTTTTTAAAAGATTTTATTAATTTATTTGACACACAGAGAGAGATCACAAGTAGTCAGAGAAGTAGGCAGAGAGAGGGGTGAAGTAGGCTCCTCACTGAGCAAAGATCCTGATGTGGGGCTTGATCCCAGGACCCTGAGATCATGACATGAGATGAAGACAGAGAGTGATAATATGAAGTTGGGATATATAAGAAGAGTGAAAGTTACAAATTTGGGGGAAAAGGTCTAGGAACTCACAAAATAAATGATATAAAATATGATAACATATACCTAAAATATGGAGGGGAAAAGTAAAGAATGGGTTCAAACTTAAATGACCATCAGCTTAATATAGACCATTATATGAAGATGATGTTAGATACAAATCTAAGAGTAATCACAAAATAAAAGCCACTGATAAAGATGTACAGAATAAGAAGGAAAAAAATCCAAGCATATCACTAAAGAAGAAGCAAACTATGAAAGAGAAATGTAAGAAAGGATCAAAGAAAATCACCAGAAATAATCACAAAGCAAGTAATAAAATTGTAATAAGTACATATTGATCAGTATTCACTTTGACTGTAAATGGCCTAAAAACTCCAATCAAAATACACAGGATGATAGAATTGATAGAAAAACAAGACCCATCTATATGGTGTCTATACGAGACTCATTTCAGCTTGAAAGACATCTGCAGATTAAAAATGGAAAAAAATAAAGACTCTTGACCTCTGGAAACAACTGAGGGTTGTAGAAAGAGAGGGGGATGGGGGGATAAGGTAACTGGGTGATGGATGTTAAGAAGTGCAAGTGATGTGATGAACACTGGGTGTTATTTGAAAATAATGAATCATTGAACGTTACTGGAAGAGATTATGCTAAGTGAAATAAGTCAAGCATAGAGAGTCAAGTATCATATGGTTTCACTTTTGTGGAGCATAACAAATAACATGGAGGACATGGGGAGATGGAGAGGAGAAGGGAGTTGAGGGAAATTGGAAGGGGAGGTGAACCATGAGAGACTATGGACTCTGAAAAACAACCTGAGGGTCTTGAAGGGACAGGGGTTGGGGGGATGGGGAAACAAGGTGGTGGGTATTAGGGAGGGCACGTATTGCATGGAGCACTGGGTATGGGGCAAAAACAATGAATACTGTTATGCTGTAAAGAAATTAAAAAAAAAAACTAATCATGTACTATATGCTGGCTTATTAAATTTTTAATGAGTGTATTTCTTTTTTTATTGTGTTGTTAGTCAACATATCATACATTAGTGTTTGATGTCATGTTCCAAGAGTCATTGTTTATGTATAATTGAATTTAAATAAAAAATAAACAAAAAAGTGAAAAAATGAAGAAAAAATTATCATGTAAGTGGATGTCAAAATACAGTCAGAGTAGCAAATACTTATATTGGACAAACTAGACTTTAAAATAAAGACTGTAACAAAAGAGAAAGAGGGACACTATATAATCATAAAAAGAAAATCCAACACAAAGTTACAGCAATTAAAAACATTATGCATCTAACATGGGAAACTCCAAAATATGTAAAAAGTTAATAACAAAGATAAAGGAACTGATAATAACACAATAATAATAGGAACTTCAGTGCCTTACTTACACCAGATCACATATCTTATAAACCAAACTCAGCAAGAAAGCAATGGCTTCAAATGACACACTGGAGCAGATGGACTTATCAGATATATTCAAAATATTCCATCGTAAGACACAGAATACACTTTCTTTTCAAGAGTGCATGGAATATTCTCCAGAAGACAACAAATATTATGTCAAAAAAGAAGTCACAATAAATTCAAAAACATAAAGATCATACCATGTATCTTTTCTGACCACATTGCTATGAAATTAGAACTTAATCATAAGAAAACATCTGGGAAGAGCACAAATACATGGAGGTTATACACCATGTTAAACAATAATGGGTCAACCAAGAAATAAAAGAAGAAATAAAAAATATTGGAAGCAAATGAAAATCTAAATCAAAATATTATCAACATTTTTTTTCACAGAGCTGTAACAAGTAATCCTATAATCTGAAGGGAACCACAGAAGATGAGAAATATCCAAAGAATGTTGAAAAAAGAAAACCAAAGCTGGGAGCACCTGGTTGACTCCGTTGGTTAAGTGACTTCCTTCAGCTCAGGTCATGATCCTGGAGTCTCAGGATCAAGTCCCACATTGGGATCCCTTCTCAGCAAAGAGTCTGCTTCTCCCCCTGACCCTCCCCCCTACATGCTCTCTCTCTCATTCTCTTTCCCCCAAATAATCAAATAAAATCTTAAAAAAAAAGATAGAGAGAAAAGAAAAGAAAACCAAAGCTGGTGGCATCACAATTCCAGATCAAGTTGTATTACACAGCTGTGATCACCAAGAGAGCATGGCACGGGCACAACACACACACACACACAGAGATCAGTGAAACAGAATATAGAACCCAGAAATGGGCTCTTAGCTTTATAGTCAGCTAATCTTTGACAAAGAAGGAAAGAATATCCAATGGAAAAAGGACAGTCCCTTCAACACGTGGTGTTTGGAAAATTGGATAGCCACCTGTATAAGAATGAAACTGGACTGTTTTCTTACACCATACGCAAAGATAAACTCAAAATGGATGAAAGACCTCAATGAGGGTGAGGAATCCATCAAAATCCTAGAGGAGAACAGAGGGATCAACCTCTTCTACCTCAGCCACAACAACTTCTTGCTAAACAGGTCTCCAAAGACAAGAGGAACAAGATGAAAACAAAACAAAACAAAACAAAACCCAAAAAACTATTGGGACTTCATTATGATAAAAGCTGATTTTAACATCACTTATCATCAGAGAAATACAAATAAACACTATGTTTATGAGATACCACCTCACACCAGTCAGAAGGGGTGAAATTAACAACGCAAGAAAAAAATGGTGTTAGCAAGGTTACAGAGGTAGGAAAACCTTCTTACACTGCTGATGGGAATGCAATCTGGTGCAGAAACTCTGAGAAACAGTATGGAAGTTCTACAAAAAGTTAAAAATAGAACTATTATGCAACTAGAAATTGCACTAATAAGTTTTTAACCAAAGGACACAAATATACTAATTTCAAGAGACACATGCACGCCAGTGTTTATAGCAGCATTATCAACAATTGCTAAATTATGGAAAGACTACAGATTTCCATTTACTGATGAATAGATGAAGATGTCACACAGACACAGACACACAGACACAGACACACACACACACACACAGTACTATTACTGAGCCATCAAAAAAGAATAAAATCTTGTCATTTGCAGTGATGTGGATGGAGCTATTTTTATTATGCTAATTTAAATAATTATGCTAATTGAAAAAGCCAGTAAGAGCAAGACAAATACCATGTGATTTCAGTCATATGTGGAATTAAAAAAAAACTGAAAATGAATATAGGTGAAGGGAAAAAAAGAGATGGAAGAGAAACTATAAAACTATAAGACTATAACTATAAAACTATAAGAGATTCTTAACTATAGAGAACAAACAGGGTGTTGGAGGCAAGGTGGGTGAGGCACAAGCTAAATGGCTGATGGTTATTAATAAGGTTGCTGTGGATCTATAAAGAACTCCTCAAACTCAACACACACAAAACAGATAATCATATCAAAAAATGGGCAGAAGAGGGGAGGAGTCAAGATGGCGGAGAAGTAGCAGGCTGAGACTACATCAGGTAGCAGGAGATCAGCTCAATAGCTTATCTAAACATTGCAAACACTTACAGATCCAATGGGAGATTGAGGAGAAGAAGAACAGCAATTTTAGAAACAGAAAATCAACCACTTTCTGAAAGGTAGGACTGGCGGAGAAGTGAATCTAAAATGACGGGAAGATAGACCGTGGGGGAGGGGCCAGATCCTGGCAAGCGGCGGAACAATGGAGCACAAAATCAGGACTTTAAAAGTCTGTTCCACTGAGGGACATTGCTCCAGAGGCTAAACTGGGGTGAAGCCCACGCAGGGTCAGTGTGGCCTCAGGTCCCACAGTGTCACAGAATGATCAGGGGTGTTGGAGTGTCTCAGAGCTCTCAGGTATTAGAACAGAGAAGCCGGCTACAGAGACAGAGCTGAGGACTGAACTCTCAGCTCGGGGTTACCTTGAACTGGTCGCGGGCTGGGTGAGCTCGGAGCGCGGCTAGAGGCTGGGGATACGGGAGTGATTGGGTGCTGTCCTCTGGGGGCACACTGAGGAATTGGGCCCTGGGCTCTCGGCTCCTCCGGGCCAGACACTAGAAGGCCGCCATTTTCATTCCCGTCCTCCGGAACTCTACAGAAAGCGTTCAGGGAACAGAAGCTCCCAAAAGCGAACCTGAGTGGATGACTTAGTCCGGCCCCCGGTAAGGGCAGTGCAATTCTGTCTCGAGCAAAGACACTTGAGAGTCACTACAACAGGCCCCTCCCCCAGAAGATCAACAAAATATCCAGCCAGGACGAAGTTCATCTAACAAGGAAAGAAGGTTCAATTCCTAAGACAGCAGCGGAATTCCAGAGAGGGACAAAGCAAAGCACAGAACTCATGGCTTTCTCCCCATGATTCTTTAGTCTTGCGGTTAATTCAATTTTTTTTTCTTTTTTCAATTTTTTTCTTTCATTTTCTTCTTATGCTAATTTTTTAAAACTTTTACCCTTTTCTTTTTTAATGTTTTTTGATTAGTTTATCTATCTATCTATCTATATATATATTTTCTTTCATTTTTATATTGTTCCTTTATTTGTTTTATTTTTTAAATTTCTATCTTTTTTTTCTGAACCCCTTTTTATCCCCTTTCTCCCCCCCACGATTTGGGGTCTCTTCTGATTTGGTTACAGCGCGTTTCTCTGGGGTCTTTGCCACACTTGTAGTATTTTATTTGCTCCTTCATATCCTCTTATCTGGACAAAATGACAAGGCAGAAAAAATCACCACAAACAAAAGAACAAGAGGCAGTACCGAAGGCTAGGGACATAATCAACACAGACATTAGTAATATGTCAGATCAAGAGTGCAGAATGAAGATTCTGAATGTTCTAGCCAGGCTCGATAAAGGCTTGGAAGATATTAGAGAAACCCTCTCTGGAGATAATAGCCCTTTCTGGAGAAACTAAAGAACTAAAATCTAACCACGTTGAAATAAAAAAAAAAGCTATTAATGAGGTGCAATAAAAAATAGAGGCTCTCACTGCTAGGATAAATGAGGCAGAAGAAAGAATTAGTGATATAAGAGACCAAATGACAGAGAATAAAGAACCGAGCAAAAGAGGGACAAACAGCTTCTGGACCATGAGGGGAGAATTCAAGAGATAAGTGACACCATAAGACGAAACAACATTAGAATAATTGGGATTCCAGAAGAAGAAGAGAGAGAGAGGGGAGCAGAAGGTCTATTGTAGAGAATTATTGGGGAGAATTTTTCTAATATGGCAAAGGCAACAAGCAACAAAATCCAGGAGATGCAGAGAACCCCCCTCAAAGTCAACAAGAATAGGTCCACACCCCGTCAGCTAATAGTAAAATTTACAAGTCTTAGTGACAAAGAGAAAATCCTGAAAGCAGCCCGGGAAAAGAAGTCTGTAACCTACAATGGTTAAAATATGAGATTGGCAGCAGACTTATCCACAGAGACCTGGTAGGCCAGAAAGAGCTGGCATGATATATTCAGAGCACTCAACGAGAAAAACATGCAGCCAAGAATACTCTATCTAGCTAGGCTATCATTGAAAATAGAAGGAGAGATAAAAAGCTTCCAGGACAAACAAAAACTGAAAGAATTTGCAAACACCAAACCAGCTCTACAGGAAATATTGAAAGGGGTCCTCTAAGCAAAGAGAGAGCCTAAAAGTTGTAGATCAGAAAGGTACAGAGACAATATACAGTAACAGTCACCTTACAGGCTAATAATGGCACTAAATTCATATCTCTCAATAGTTCCCTGGAATGTTAATGGGCTCAATGCCCCAATCAAAAGACACAGAGTATCAGAATGGATAAAAAAACAAAACCCATCAGTATGTTGCCTACAAGAAACTCATTTTAGACGCGAAGACACCTCCAGATTTAAAGTGAGGGGGTGGAAAACAATTTACCATGCTAATGGGTATCAGAAGAAAGCTGGGGTGGTGATCCTTATATCAGATCAATTAAATTTTAAGCCAACGACTATAATAAGAGATGAGGAAGGACACTATATCCTACTCAAAGGGTCTGTCCAACAAGAAAATCTAACAATGTTAAATATCTATGCCCCTAACGTGGGAGCAGCCAACTATATCAACCAATTAATAACAAAATCAAAGAAACACATCAATAATAAAACAATAATAGTAGGGGACTTGTACACTCCCCTCGCTGAAATTGACAGATCATCCAAGCAAAAGATCAACAAGGAAATAAAGGCCTTAAATGACACACTGGACCAGATGGACATCACAGATATATTCAGAACATTTCATCCCTAAAGCAACAGAATGCACATTCTTCTCAAGTGCACATGGAACATTCTCCAGAATAGATCACATCCTGGGTCACAAATCAGGTCTCAACTGGTATCAAAAGATTAGGATCATTCCCTGCATATTTTCAGACCACAACACTCTGAAGCTAGAACTCAATCACAAGAGGAAATCAGGAAAGAACCCAAATACATGGAGACTAAACAGCATCCTTCAAAAGAATGAATATGTCAACCAGGAAATTAAAGAAGAATTGAAAAAATTCATGGAAACAAATGATAATGAAAACAGAACAGTTCCAAATCTGTGGGACACAGCAAAGCAGTCCTGAGAGGAAAATATATAGCGGTAGAAGCCTTTCTCAAGAAACAAGAAAGGTCTCAAGTACACAACCTAACCCTACACGTAAAGGAGCTGGAGAAAGAACAAGAAAGAAACCCTAAACACAGCAGGAGAAGAGAAATCATGAAGATCAGAGGAGAAATCAATGAAATAGAAACAAAAAAACAAAAACAACCAAAAAAAAAATAGAAAAAATCAATGAAACTATGATCTGATCTTTGAAAGAATCAATAAGATTGATAAACCCCTGGCCAGACTCATCAAAAAGAAAAGAGAAAGGACCCAAATAAATAAAATCATGAACGAAAGAGGAGAGATCACAACTAACACCAAAGAAATACAGACAATTATAAGAACATACTATGAGCAACTCTACGCCAACAAATTTGACAATCTGGAAGAAATGGATGTATTCCTAGAGACATATAAACGACCACAACTGAACCAGGAAGAAATAGAAAACCTGAACAGGCCCATAACCAGTAAGGAGATTGAAACAGTCATCAAAAATCTCCAAACAAACAAAAGCCCGGGGCCAGACGGCTTCCCAGGGGAATTCTACCAAACATTCAAAGAAGAACTAATTCCTATTCTCCTGAAACTGTTCTAAAAAATAGAAATGGAAGGAAAACTTCCAAACTCATTTTATGAGGCCAGCATCACCTTGATCCCAAAACCAGACAAGGATCCCACCAAAAAAGAGAACTACAGACCAATATCCTTGATGAACACAGATGCAAATATTCTCGCCAAAATACTAGCCAATAGGATTCAACAGTACATTAAAAGGATTATTCACCACGATCAAGTGGGATTTATTCCAGGGCTGCAGGGTTGGTTCAACATCCGCAAATCAATCCATGTGATACAACTCATTAATAAAAGAAAGAACAAGAACCATATGATACTCTCAATAGATGCTGAAAAAGCATTTGACCAAGGACAGCATCCCTTCCTGATCAAAACTCTTTAAAGTGTAGGGATAGAGGGCACATACCTCAATATTATCAAAGCCATCTATGAAAAACCAACCGAAAATATAATTCTCAATGCAGAAAAACTGAAAGCTTTTCCGCTAAGGTCAAGAACACGGCAGGGAAGTTCATTATCACCACTGCTATTCAACATAGTACTAGAAGTCCTAGCCTCAGCAATCAGACAACATAAAGAAATTAAAGGCATCCAAATTTACAAAGAAGAAGTCAAGCTATCACTCTTCGCAGTTGATATGATACTATATGTGGAAAACCCAAAAGACTCCACTCCAAAACTGCTAGAACTTGTCCAGGAATTCAGTAAAGTGTCAGGATATAAAATCAATGCACAGAAATCAGTTGCATTTCTGTACACCAACGACAAGACAGAAAAAAGAGAAATTAAGGAGTCAATCCCATTTACAATTGTACCCAAAACTATAAGATACCTAGGAATAAACCTAACCAAAGAGGCTAAGAATCTATACACAGAAAATTATAAAGTACTCATGAAAGAAATTGAGGAAGACACAAAGAAATGGAAAAATGTTCCATGCTCCTGGAGTGGAAGAATAAATATTGTGAAAATGTCTATGCTACCTAAAGCAATCTACACATTTAATGCAATCCCTATCAAAATACCATCCATTTTTTTCAAAGAAATGGAACAAATAATCCTCAAATTTATATGGAACCAGAAAAGACCTCGAATAGCCAAAGGAATATTGAAAACGAAACCCAAAGTTGGTGGCATCACAATTCCGGACTTCAAGCTCTATTGCAAAGCTGTCATTATCAAGACAGCATGGTACTGGCATAAAAACAGACACATAGATCAATGGAACAGAATAGATATCCCAGAAATCGACCCTCAACTCTATGGTCAACTAATCTTCGACAAAGCAGGAAAGAATGTCCAATGGAAAAAAGACAGCCTCTTCAATAAATGGTGCTGAGAAAATTGGACAGCCACATGCAGAAAAATGAAATTGGACCACTTCCTTACACCACACACAAAAATAGACTCCAAATGGATGAAGGACCTCAATGTGAGAAAGGAATCCATCAAAATCCTTGAGGAGAATGCAGACAGCAACCTCTTCGACCTCAGTCGCAGCAACATCTTCCTAGGGACATCGGCAAAGGCAAGGGAAGCAAGGGCGAAAATGAACTTTTAAGATTTCATCAAGGTCAAAAGCTTTTGCACAGCAAAGGAAACAGTTTACAAAACCAAAAGACAACTGACAGTATGGGAGAAGATATTTGCAAATGACATATCAGATAAAGGGCTAGTATCCAAAAATCTATAAGGAACTTAGCAAACTCAACATCCAAAGAACACACAATCCAATCAAGAAATGGGCAGAGGACATGAACAGACATTTCTGCAAAGAAGACATCCAGATGGCCAACAGACACATGAAAAAGTGCTCTACGACACTCTGCATCAAGGAAATACAAATCAAAACCACAATGAGATATCACCTCACATCAGTCAGAATGGCTAAAATTAGCAAGTCAGGAAATGACAGATGCTGGCGAGGATGCAGAGAAAGGGGAACCCTCCTCCACTGTTGGTGGGAATGCAAGCTGGTGCAACCACTCTGGAAAACAGCATGGAGGTTCCTCAAAATGTTGAAAATAGAACTAGCCTATGACCCAGCAATTGCACTACTGGGTATTTACCCTAAAGATACAAACGTATTGATACGAAGGGGCACGTGTACCCAAATGTTTATAGCAGCAATTTCTACAATAACCAAACTATGGAACGAGCCTAGATGTCCATCAACAGATGAATGGATAAAGAAGAATGGTATATATACACAATGGAATACTATGCAGCCATCAAAAGAAATGAAATCTTGCCATTTGCGACGACGTGGATGGAATTAGAGGGTATCATGCTTAGTGAAATAAGTCAATCGGAGAAAGACAACTATCATATGATCTCCCTGATATGAGGATATGGAGTTGCAACATGGGGGGTTAGGGGTTTAGGAGAAGAATGAATGAAACAAGATGGGATTGGCAGTGAGACAAAACATAAATGACGCTTAAACTTACAAAACAAACTGGGGGTTGCTGGGGGGAGGTGGGTTTGGGAGAGGTGGAGTGGGTTATGGACATTGGGGAGGGTTGGTGCTATCGTGAGTGCTGTGAAGTGTGTAAACCTGTCGATTCACAGACCTGTACCCCTGGGGATAAAAATACATTATATGTTAAAAAAAAAAATGGAAGTGGAGGCGAACCATATGAGACTATGGACTCTGAAAAACAACCTGAAGGTTTTGAAGGGTTGGGGGTGGGAGTTTGGGGGAGCCAGGTCGTGGGTAATAGGGAGGGCACGTAATGCACGGAGCACTGGGTGTTGTGCAAAAACAATGAATACTGTTACGCTGAAAAAATAAATAAATTTTTAAAAAATGGGCAGAAGATATGAACAGACACTTCTCCAATGAGGACATGCAAATGGCTATCAGACCAATGAAAAAATGCTCATCATCACTACCCATCAGGGAGATTCAAATTAAAACCTCATTGAGATATCACCTTACACCAGTTAGAATGGCAACAATTAGCAAGTCAGGAAACAACATGTGTTGGCGAGGTTGTGGAGAAAGGGGAACCCTCTTACACTGTTGGTGGGAATGCAAGCTGGTACAGCCACTCTGGAGATCAGTGTGGAGATTCCTCAAGAAATTAAAAATAGAGCTTCCCTATGACCCTGCAATTGCATTGCTGGGTATTTATCCCAAAGATACAGATGTAGTGAAAAGAAGAATCATCTGTACCCCAATGTTTATTGCAGCAATGGCCATGGTCACCATGGCCAAAGAACAAAGATGCCCTTCAACGGACAAATGGATAAGGAAGATGTGGTCCATATACTCGATGGAGTATTATGCCTCCATCAGAAAGGATGAATACCCTTGGGGCGTCTGGGTGGCTCAGTGAGTTAAGCCGCTGCCTTCAGCTCAGGTCATGATCTCAGGGTCCTGGGATCGATTCCCGCATCAGGCTCTCCAGTCAGCGGGGAGCCTGCTTCCCTCTCTCTCTCTCTGCCTCCCTCTCTGCCTACTTGTGATCTCTCTCTGTCAAATAAATAAATAAAATCTTAAAAAAAAAGAAAGGATGAATACCCAAATTTTGTAGCAACATGGACCAGACTGGAAGAGATTATGCCAAGCAAAATAAGTCAAGCAGAGAGTCAAGTATCATATGGTTTCACTTATTTGTGGAGCATAACAAAGAACATGGGGAGATGGAGAGGAGAAGGGAGTTGAGGGAAATTGGAAGGGGAGATGAACCATGAGAGACTATGGACACTTAAAAACAACCTTAGGGTTTTGAAGGGGTAGAGAGTGAGAGGTTGGGGAACCAGGTGGAGGGTAATAGAGAGGGTATGTATTGCATGGAGCACTGGGTGTGGTGCAAAAACAATGAGTACTGTTATGCTGAAAATAATTAAATTAAAAATTAAAAAAAAATAGTCACTGTGTTGAGCACTGGGTGTTATATGCACATGGTGAATCACTAAATTCTACTCCTGAGACCAATATTAGACTATAAATTTACTAACTAGAATTTAAATTAAAAATTAAAGAAAAAAACTCAAAGATAGTATGAGATAGTAGCTTTGGAAATTGAAGAGAGATGACCTCCACTTGGAAAAATTTTGTCCCATATCACACCATTTTATGTACTCCAAGCAAAAGCAGGTAGTCTCCTTAAATAGGGGAATAAGGTCAGCTTTCTTTGGCAAGAAGTTTCATGTAGTTTGTAGGCTGAAGGTTCTCGGCTGCATCATGTTATGGCACTGACATATTCCTATCTCAGGTTCACTGTTTCTTTCCTCCACTAGTTTTTTAAAACTGATCTCCAATTATGTAGAAATATAAAAACATTTTAAGGGTAAATTCTTCCTAGATTCCAGCCATGCCTTGATTTGATTTTTTTTTTTGTAAACTCTTCAGTTATCAAAGTACACATTTGTCCCATGGTCATTATAAACTGTATACAGAAGGATAGACACGCATTGACTTCCCAACATCCTTCACTTGAACAGGTAGGTTTTAGCAATCAAGCAAAAATGATAGTTAAGTTTAGGGATTATTTTCCTTGTTATTTATTAATAATATTCCTTTTTTTAAATAAAAGATGAATAATACAATCTAATTCTGACCTTGAGGATATATTTCCTAATGTTTCTCCTTATGCCAAGAGAGTCACTGGTCACTTCAATTATTTATGATAGAATTAATTCGATTTAAAAATGGTAACATAACAGCAAATCTGATCGCTATACTGGGGATAATTTCTCCCAATTTTCTAATGCCTGCTCTGATCAGCTGAACCCAATCAGATTCCAGCACAAATGAACCTGAAAAATACCTGTTAGCACTAGGCATTGTGAAATAAATTAATGTGATAAGAAGTAAACATTGTGATAGAGAGTAATGTAGGAAAGGGCTGAGAATGGACTTGAGTACATAATTAACAAAGATCTGAAGATTCATAATATTTTTAATATGCAGTTAGATTATTTTCACTAACACATTGTTCAATCAATTTCCATAACTAATATCAATGTGCATTTTATGTACTCTTTGGCATTTTATTAAATCAATATTATACATTTAAAAAATCAAGCATACCTGGAAATGAAATAATACTGGTACTATTTGATTCATAGAGTATGGATAAAAAAATCTCCTGTGAGACAAATGTGATCTAGGTGCTTCTTTGGTCAGGAGACTTTGTTAAAACATGTTCAGTCTATATAAATAAGCATTTGAATAATCTTTCTATATCAGAGTCCGTTTGGATAAAATGTGTCTCCTAGAGTATTATTTACATGCATGCATAAATATGTAATATATGGTCATTTTTTCAAATATCTAGCTATTTTATATGTCTATTCTACCTTTTTTTTTAACCTTTTCTTGGCTTTTAAAAAAATTTTTAGTGATAAAATTGAACTCATAAACATGTAAAGTAATGATGTTGTATAAACATTATCCAAACCCTCAGAACTATGTACATTGGCTTTTGTTGTTGTTGTTGTTGTTGTTTTGTTTTTTTTTGGGGGGGGGGGTTGGCGACATACCAAAGAAGCTTTCTTTCTGTCCTGCTTGGATGTCTACATTCACCACCACACCTCCACCAGTGATCCTTATTACAGCCAATGGGATCATTAAATAAACCTAGTCTGTTTATATTTCTTCTCACCAAGGCTTGGTGTGATTTGGTCCTAGTTACCATCTTCCAGATTCATGCTACTCTCCTGTTTTGTCTGTGTTCCAACCACAATACTCAACACTTTCCCATACGCAAGGCACTGTTTTATTAATTTTTTTGTATAGAATTTTTAACCCAATTTTAAATAGGAAACGCAGAGGGGTGCAGATACTTGTGCAGGGTCACACAGCAAGTCTACTTTTTTTCTAAATTTCCAACTAATAATTTTTTCATTTTGTTTTGCCTTATTCATTTTTAAGTTTTAAAACCCCTATGTAGATTGAGTTTTTAATTATACCTTGTGTTATTATTTCCTAATTTTCAATTTGTGATATTTCCCCAAATCCCCGTATTGTCTCTTTCTAGAATCATTATTTTGATAAAATTCTTCCACTTACTTTATTTTCCCCCAAATTCAATGAATTTATTCAATTCAGGAGCACCTGAGTGGCTCAGTTGGTTAAGAATCTGACTCTTGATTTCAGCTTGATACCTGACTCTTTTTTTAAAAGATTTTATTTATTTGACAGAGACCACAAGTAGGCAGAGAGGCAGGCAGAGAGAGAGGAGGAAGCAGGCTCCCTGCCGAGCAGAGGGCCCAATATGGGGCACGATCCCAGGATTGTGGGATCATGACCTGAGCCAAAGGCAGAGGCTTTAACCCATTGAGCCACCCAGGTGCCCTGATAGCTGACTATTGATATCAGGTTTGTGAGATACAGTCTTGTGTATGGCTCCACATTCAGCAGGAAGTCTGCATGGGATTCTCCCCCTTTCCCTCTGATGCACATACGTTCATGCTCTGTCTTTAAAATAAATAAATCCTTTTCAAAATTATTTTATAATCGACTGTCTTTGCTTGACTTATTTCATCAGCATAATAACCAGCAGTCCCATCCATGTTGATATGAAAATTGGGTATTCATCTTTCTGATGGAGGCATAATATCCCATTGTATATATGGACCGTATCTTCTTTATCCATTCACCTGTTGAAGGGCATCTTGGCACAGTTACCAAACTGTGGACACTGATGCTATGAACATTGGGGTACAGATGGCACTTCTTTTCACTACACCTGTATCTTTGGCATAAATACCCAGTAGTGCAACTGCAGGGTCATAGGGTAGCTCTAGTTTTAATTTCTTAAGGAATCTAGACACTGTTTTCCAAAGTAGCTGCACCAATTTGCATTCCCATTAACAATGTAAGAGTTTTCCCCTTTCTCCACATCTCTCCAACACTTGTTGTTTCCTGCCCTGTTAATTTTGGCCATTCTAACTGGTTAAGGTGATATCTTAATGAGGTTGTAATTTGAATCTCCCTGATGGCTAATGATGATGAACATTCTTTCATGTATCTACTACCCATTTGTATGCCTTCATTGGAGAAGTGTCTGTTCATGTCTTCTGCCCATTTTTGACTGGATTATCTGGTTTTTGAGTGTTGCATTGAAGAGTTATTTATAGATTATGGATATTGACCCTTTGTCTGTATTGTCATTTGTGAATATATCTCCATTCCGTGGGTTGCCTCTTCATTTTATTGACTATTTCCTTTGCTGTGCAGAAGCTCTTGATCTTTTTTTAAAAATATTTTATTTAGTTATTTGACAGACAGAGATCAAGTAGGAAGAGAGGCAGGCAGAGGGGGAAGGGGGAAGCAGGTCCCCTGCTGAGCAGAGATTCCTGATAAGGGGCTTAATTCCAGGACCCTGAGATAATGACCTGAGCCCAAAGCAGAGGCTTAACCCACTAAGCCACCCAGGCGCCCCAGAAGATTTGATCTTTATGAAGTCCCAAGAGTTCATTTTCACATTTGTTTCCTTTGTCTTTGAGACATGTCTTGAAAGAAGTTGCTGTGGACAATGTCAAAGAGGTAGCAGCCTATGTTCTCCTCTAGCATTCTGATGGATTACTGCCTCATGTTGAGGTCTTTTATCTATTTCAAGTTTATCTTTGTGTATGGTGTAAGAGAATGGTCAAGTTTCATTTTCTTTTCTTTTTTTTTAAAGATTTTTATTTATTTATTTGACAGATAGAGATCACAAGTAGGGAGAGAGGCAGGCAGAGAGAGAGAGAGAGGAGGAAGCAGGCTCCCTGCCAAGCAGAGAGCCCGATGCGGGACTCGATCCCAGGACCCTGAGATCATGACCTGAGCCGAAGGCAGCAGCTTAAACCACTGAGCCACCCAGGCGCCCCCAAGTTTCATTTTCTGTATATAGCTGTCCAGTTTTTCCAGCACAATTTATTGAAGAGACTGTCATTTTAATACTTTATATTTTTTCCTGTGTTCTCAAAGATTAGTTGATGAAAGAGTTGTGGGTCCATATCTGGGCTCTCTACTCTGTTCTGCTGGTCTACGTGTCTGTTTTTGGGCCAGTACCATGCTGTCTTGGTAATCAGAGCTTTTTGGTAAATCTTAAAATCAGGCAATGTGATGCCCCCAGGTTTTTTTTTTCTTTTTCAACATTTCCTTAGCAATTCAGAGTATCTTCTGGTTCCATACAAATTTTAGGATTGTTCCAGCTCTTTGAAAAATGTTGGTGGAATTTCATTCAGAATGGCATTGAAAGTATAGATTGCTCTAGGCAGTATAGACATTTTAACAATGTTTATTTTTCTGATGCATGAGCATGGTCCATAATAGTCTTCCATCTTTTTGTGTCTTCTTCAACTTCTTTCATGAGTGTTCTGTAGTTCATCAAGTACAGATCCCTTACCTCTTTGATTAGGTTTATTCCCGGGTATCTTATGGTTCGTGGTGCTATAATAAATGGGATCAATTCCCTAATTTCCCTTTTTGTATTTTCACTGTTAGTGTATAAGAAAGCAACTGATTACTGTACATTGATTTTGTATATCCTGCCACATTACTGCATTGCTGTATGAGTTCTAGTAGTTTGGGGGTGGTGTCTTTTGGATTTTCCATGTAAAGTATGTCATCTGCAATGAGAAAGAGTTTGAGTTATTTTTTGCCAATCTGAATACCTTTTATTTCTTTTTGTTTTCTGATTGCTGTTGCTAAGTCTTCTAGTACTTTGTTGAAATAAGTTAAGCAGAGAGATTAAATAATGATACAGTTTCACTTACTTGTGAAGCATAAGGAATAACATGGAGGACATTAGGAGAAGGAAAGGAAAAGTGAAGTGAGAGAATTCAGAGAGGGAGTTGAACACAGATTCTGTGGACTCTGAGAAACAAACTGAGGATTTTGGAGGGGAGGAGTTGGTGAGGTAGGAGAGACTGGTGGTGGGTATTAAAAAGGGCACATATTGTATGGAGCACTGGGTGTGATGCATATATAATGAATCTTGGAACACTGAAAAAATAAAATAAATTTAAAAAGAAAAACATTGTTTTAAAAGGACAAAAGGATAATAATTACCATCTAATGGTTTACAAAAGTCAAATCTTCGTTTCTGGTTTTTTGAAACACCATTTGTTTCCCATTATTATGCCTTGGTAATGTGGGAACATCAGAAACACCACTGGTTCTAAAGAGTAGAAGGTTTGATTTACCTGTTACCAAAGTAATAATAATAATAATAATAATAACAATTATAATAATAAATAAAAATAAAAGAAAGAAAGAAAGAAAGGAAGGAAAAGAACAAAAGCAATGAAAAAATGTATATAACAAAAATATATTGAGGATATAAATTGCTCCAAAGGAATGAAATAAAATGTGTTCTATAGAAAATAAATAAACAGGAGGAGTCAAGATGGTGGAGAAGTAGCTGGCTGAGACTACATAAGGTAGCAGGAGATCAGCTCGATAGCTTATCTAAACATTGCAAACACCTACAAATCCAATGGGAAATCAAAGAGAAGAAGAACAACATTTCTAGAAACAGAAAATCAACCACTTTCTGAAAGGTAGGACTGAGAAGTGAATCCAAAACAATGGGAAGATAGACCACGGGGGGAGGGGCCGGCTCCCGGCAAGCAGCGGTGGAACGGAGCAGAAAATCAGGACTTTTAAAAGTCTGTTCCACTGAGGGACATTGCTCCAGAGGCTAAACCAGGGTGAAGCCCACGCGGGGTCAGCGTGGCCCCAGGTCCCACAGGGTCACAGAAGGATCAGGGGTGTCGGAGTGTCGCAGAGCTCGCAGGTATTAGAACGGAGAAGCCGGCTGCAGAGACAGAGCTGAGGACTGAACTCTCAGCTCGGGGTTACCTTGAACTGGTCACGGGCTGGGTGAGCTCGGAGCGTGGCTAGAGGCTGGGGATACGGGAGTGATTGGGTGCTGTCCTCTGGGGGTGCACTGAGTAGTGGGGCCCCAGGCTCTCGGCTCCGCCCGGCCGGAGACTAGGAGGCCGCCATTTTTATTCCCATCCTCCGGAACTCTACGGAAAGCATTCAGGGAACAGAAGCTCCCAAAAGCGAACCCGAGCCGATTACTTAGTCTGGCCGCCGGTAAGGGCGGTGCAATCTCGCCTCGGGCAAAGACACTTGAGAGTCACTACAACAGGCCCTTCCCCCAGAGGATCAACAAAATATCCAGCCAGGATGAAGTTCATCTATCAAGGAAAGTAGGTTCAATTCCTAAGACAGCAGCGGAATTCCAGAGAAGGAGAAAGCAAAGCACGGAACTCATGGCTTTCTCCCCATGATTCTTTAGTCTTGTGATTACTTCAATTCTTTTTTTTCTTTATTCAATTTTTTTTCTTTTTTCTTTTTTCTTCTTCTGCTAAATTTTTTAAAAACTTTTACCCTTTTCTTTTTAACGTTTTCTGACTAGTTTATCTAAATATATATATTTTTTCTTTCGTTTTTATATTTTTTCTTTATTTGTTTTATTTTTAGTTTTTTTTTTATTTTTCTTTCTGAACCTCTTTTTATCCTCTATCTCCCCCCCACAATTTGGGGTCTCTTCTCATTTGGTTACAGCGCATTTTTCTGGGGTCTTTGCCACCCTTTTAGTATTTTATTTGCTCCTTCATATCCTCTTATCTAGACAAAATGACAAGGCGGAAAAAATCACCACAAACAAAAGAACAAGAGAAGGCTAGGGACATAATCAACACAGACATTGGTAATATGTCAGATCAAGAGTTCAGAATGACGATTCTGAACATTCTAGCCGGGCTCGAAAAAGGCATGGAAGATATTAGAGAAACCCTCTCTGCAGATATTAAAGCCCTTTCTGGAAAAATTAAAGAACTAAAATCTAACCAAGTTGAAATCAAAAAAGCTATTAATGAGGCGCAATCAAAACTGGAGGCTCTCACTGCTAGGATAAATGAGGCAGAAGAAAGAATTAGTGATATATAAGAACAAATGATAGAGAATAAAGAAGCCGAACAAAAGAGGGACAAACAGCTACTGGACCATGAGGGGAGAATTCGAGAGATAAGTGACACCATAAGACGAAACAACATTAGAATAATTGGGATTCCAGAAGAAGAAGAATAAACAGAGAGGGGAGCAGAAGGTCTATTGGAGAGAATCATTGGAGAGAATTTCCCTAATATGGCAAAGGGAACAAACATCAAAATCCAGGAGATGCAGAGAACCCCCCTCAAAGTCAACAAGAATAGGTCCACACCCCGTCAGCTAATAGTAAAATTTACAAGTCTTAGTGACAAAGAGAAAATCCTGAAAGCAGCCCGGGAAAAGAAGTCTGAAACATACAATGGTTAAAATATTAGATTGGCAGCAGACTTATCCACAGAGAGCTGGCAGGCCAGGAACAGCTGGCATGATATATTCAGAGCACTCAATGAGAAAAACATGCAGCCAAGAATACTCTATCTAGCTAGGCTATCATTGAAAATAGAAGGAGAGATAAAAAGCTTCCAGGACAAACAAAAACTGAAAGAATTTGCAATCACCAAACCAGCTCTACAGGAAATATTGAAAGGAGTCCTCTAAGCAAAGAGAGAGCCTAAAAGTAGTAGATCAGAATGGTACAGAGACAAAATACAGTAACAGTCACCTTACAGGCTAATAATGGCACTAAATTCATATTTCTCAATAGTTACCCTGAATGTTAATGGGCTCAATGCCCCAATCAAAAGACACAGGGTATCAGAATGGATAAAAAAACAAAACCCATCAGTATGTTGCCTACAAGAAACACATTTTAGATGCGAAGACACCTCCAGATTCAAAGTGAGGGGGTGGAAAACAATTTACCATGCTAATGGGCATCAGAAGAAAGCTGGGGTGGTGATCCTTATATCAGATCAATTAGATTTTAAGCCAAAGACTATAATAAGAGATGAGGAAGGACACTATATCCTACTCAAAGGGTCTGTCCAACAAGAAGATCTAACAATGTTAAATATCTATGCTCCTAACGTGGGAGCAGCCAACTATATCAACCAATTAATAACAAAATCAAAGAAACACATCAATAATAAAACAATAATAGCAGGGGACTTGAACACTCCCCCTCGCTGAAATTGACAGATCATCCAAGCAAAAGATCAACAAGGAAATAAAGGCCTTAAATGACACACTGGACCAGATGGACATCACAGATATATTCAGAACATTTCATCCCAAAGCAACAGAATACACATTCTTCTCTAGTGCACATGGAACCTTCTCCAAAATAGATCACATCATGGGTCACAAATCAGGTCTCAACTGGTATCAAAAGATTAGGATCATTCCCTGCATATTTTCAGACCACAATGCTCTAAAGCTAGGAATCAATCACAAGAGGAAAGCTGGAAAGAACTCAAATACATGGAGACTAAACAGCATCCTTCTAAAGAATGAATGTGTCAACCAGGAAATTAAAGAAGAATTGAAAAAATTCATGGAAACAAATGACAATGAAAACAGAACAGTTCAAAATCTGTGGGACACAGCAAAGGCAGTCCTGAGAGGAAAATATATAGCGGTACAAGCCTTTCTCAAGAAACAAGAAAGGTCTCAAGTACACAACCTAACCCTACACGTAAAGGAGCTGGAGAAAGAACAAGACAGAAACCCTAAACCCAGCAGGAGAAGAAAAATCATAAAGATCAGAGCAGAAATCAATGAAATAGAAACCAAAAAAACAATAGAACAAATCAATGAAACTAGGAGCTGGTTCTTTGAAATAATCAATAAGATTGATAAACCCCTGGCCAGACTCATCAAAAAGAAAAGAGAAAGGACCCAAATCAATAAAATCATGAATGAAAGAGGAGAGATCACAACTAACACCAAAGAAATACAGACAATTATAAGAACATACTATGAGCAACTCTACGCCAACAAATTGGCCAATCTGGAAGAAATGGATGCATTCCTAGAGACATATAAACTACCACAACTGAACCAGGAAGAAATAGAAAACCTGAACAGGCCCATAACCAGTAAGGAGATTGAAACAGTCATCAAAAATCTCCAAACAACAAAAGCCCGGGGCCAGACGGCTTCCCAGGGGAATTCTACCAAACATTTAAAGAAGAACTAATTCCTACTCTCCTGAAACTGTTCCAAAAAATAGAAATGGAAGGAAAACTTCCAAACTCATTTTATGAGGCCAGCATCACCTTGATCCCAAAACCAGACAAGGATCCCACCAAAAAAGAGGACTACAGACCAATATCTTTGATGAACACAGACGCAAAAATTCTCGCCAAAATACTAGCCAATAGGATTCAACAGTACATTAAAAGGATTATTCACCACGATCAAGTGGGATTTATTCCAGGGCTGCAGGGTTGGTTCAACATCCGCAATTCAATCCATGTGATACAACTCATTAATAAAAGAAAGAACAAGAACCATATGATACTCTCAATAGATGCTGAAAAAGCATTTGACCAAGGACAGCATCCCTTCCTGATCAAAACTCTTCAAAGTGTAGGGATAGAGGGCACATACCTCAATATTTTCAAAGCCATCTATGAAAAACCAACTGAAAATATAATTCTCAATGCAGAAAAACTGAAAGCTTTTCCGCTAAGGTCAAGAACATGGCAGAGAAGTCCATTATCACCACTGCTATTCAACATAGTACTAGAAGTCCTAGCCTTAGCAATCAGACAACAAAAAGAAATTAAAGGCATCCAAATTTGCAAAGAAGAAGTCAAGCTATCACTCTTCACAGTTGATATGATACTATATGTGGAAAACCCAAAAGACTCCACTCCAAAACTGCTAGAACTTGTCCAGGAATTCAGTAAAGTGTCAGGATATAAAATCAATGCACAGAAATCAGTTGCATTTCTGTACACCAACAACAAGACTGAAGAAAGAGAAATTAAGGAGTCAATCCCATTTACAATTGTACCCAAAACTATAAGATACCTAGGAATAAACCTAACCAAAGAGGCTAAGTATCTATACACAGAAAATTATAAAGTACTCATGAAAGAAATTGAGGAAGACACAAAAAAATGGAAAAATGTTCCATGCTCCTGGATTGGAAGAATATATATTGTGAAAATGTCTATGCTACCTAAAGCAATCTACACATGTAATGCAATCCCTATCAAAATACCATCCATTTTTTTCAAAGAAATGGAACAAATAATCCTCAAATTTATATGGAACCAGAAAAGCCCTCGAATAGCCAAACGAATATTGAAAAAGAAACCCAAAGTTGGTGGCATCACAATTGCGGACTTCCAGCTCTATTTCAAAGCTGTCATCATCAAGACAGCATGGTATTGGCACAAAAACAGACACATAGATCAGTGGAACAGAATAGAGAGCCCAGAAATCGACCCTCAACTCTATGGTCAACTAATCTTTGACAAAGCAGGAAAGAATGTCCAATGGAAAAAAGACAGCCTCTTCAATAAATGGTGCTGGGAAAATTGGACAGCCACATGCAGAAAAATGAAATTGGACCACTTCCTTACACCACACACGAAAATAGACTCCAAATGGATGAAGGACCTCAATGTGAGAAAGGAATCCATCAAAATCCTTGAGGAGAACTCAGGCAGCAACCTCTTCGACCTCAGCCGCAGCAACATCTTCCTAGGAACAATAGCAAAGGCAAGGGAAGCAAGGGCAAAAATGAACTATTGGGATTTCCTCAAGATCAAAAGCTTTTGCACAGCAAAGGAAACAGTTAACAAAACCAAAAGACAACTGACAGAACGGGAGAAGATATTTGCAAATGACATATCAGATAAAGGGCTAGTATCCAAAATCTATAAGGAACTCAGCAAAGTCAACACCCAAAGAACAAACAATTCAATCAAGAAATG
Organism: Meles meles; assembly: GCF_922984935.1. Lineage (NCBI taxonomy): Eukaryota > Metazoa > Chordata > Mammalia > Carnivora > Mustelidae > Meles > Meles meles. The sequence goes on from NW_025721603.1 coordinate 557,468, forward strand.
GGCAGAGGACATGAACAGACATTTCTGCAAAGAAGACATCCAGATGGCCAACAGACACATGAAAACGTGCTCCACGTCACTCGGCATCAGGGAAATACAAATCAAAACCACAATGAGATATCACCTCACACCAGTCAGAATGGCTAAAATTAACAAGTCAGGAAATGACAGATGCTTGCGAGGATGCGGAGAAAGGGGAACCCTCCTCCACTGTTGGTGGGAATGCAAGCTGGTGCAACCACTCTGGAAAACAGCATGGTGGTTCCTCAAAATGTTGAAAATAGAACTGCGCTATGACCCAGCAATTGCACTACTGGGTATTTACCCTAAAGATACAAACATAGTGATCTGAAGGGGCACGTGCACCCGAATGTTTATAGCAGCAATGTCTACAATAGCCAAACTATGGAAAGAATCTAGATGTCCATCAACAGATGAATGGATAAAGATGTGGTATATATACACAATGGAATACTATGCAGCCATCAAAAGAAATGATATCTTGCCATTTGCGATGACGTGGATGGAACTAGATCATATCATGCTTAGTGAAATAAGTCAATCGGAGAAAGACAACTATCATATGATCTCCCTAATATGAGGACATGGAGAAGCAACATGGGGGGGTAGGGGGATAGGAGAAGAATAAATGAAACAAGATGGGATTGGGAGGGTGACAAACCACAAATGACTCTTAATCTCACAAAAAAACTGGGGGTTGCTGGGGGGAGGTGGGATTGGGAGAGGGGGAGGGGGCTATGGACATTGGGGAGGGTATGTGCTATCGTGAGTGCTGTGAAGTGTGTAAACCTGGCAATTCACAGACCTGTATCCCTGGGGATAAAAATACATTATATGTTTATTTAAAAAAAAATTGGAAAGGGAGGTGAACCATAAGAGACTATGGACTCTGAAAAACAACCTAAGGGTTTTGAAGGGTCAGGGTGGGAGGTTGGGGGAACAGGTGGTGGGTAATAGAGAGTGCACGTTTTGCATGGAGCACTGGGTGTTGTGCAACAACAATGAATACTGTTACACTGAAAAAATAAATAAAATCGAACAAAATGAAAAAAAGAAAATAAATAAACAAACAAATAAAATTATGTTCTGTTACTCAATTCAGAAACATTAAGTGCAAGTAAATTAAAAACTTTTTAAACTAGGCATGTATGGCACCCACAAATCATAATAAAGTACAGCTTCATACCACAATTTCAACCTTTTTAAAATTATAAAATTAATTCTTTAGATGCTGTAAAATCAAGAAGGTAAAACCATGGGGATTTTCACCACCTGACAAGAGTTTAAAGGGTATAAGTACTTTATAGAAGAGTATGATGCAATGTACGTGTAACCATACCCACAAACCTAACAATACTTTCTTTAGCTATATGTGTTAAAGAAATTCTTGTGTGTGCCCATCAAATGTCATAGATAATAAATATTCTCATTCACAATTAGTAAAAATCAAAGAAGAAGTAAAACCTTCATGTCCCTAAAAATACCATGGTTAGATATAGTATGGTTAATTGGAAAGACAAATTGAGGATATATTTGAATCTCATAAATACAGTATTTTATTTTTATAAATGTAAATAGAAAAAGTACTTCACTATGATATTTTTGTAGTTTCATTTTAAAATCATAGGTTATCCATTCATCTGTTGATGTACATCTAGGCTTTCTTGTACACACACACACACACACACACACACACACACACACACACTGGATTAGTATGTAGCCATCAAAAATGAAATCTTGCTATTTGTAATGATGTGGATGGAACTAGGAGGTATTAAGCTAAGCAAGATCAATTAATCAGAGAAAGAAAATTATCATATGATATTACTAATATGAGGGATTTCATAAAAATAGACAGGATCATAGGGGAAGAGAGGGAAAAATGAAACAAGATGAAACCAGAAAGAGAGACAAACCGTAAGAGACTCTTAATCTCAGGAAACAGAGACTTGCTGGAGGGAGGAGCATGGGAGGGTTGGGGTGTCTGGATGATGGACTTTGGGGAGTGTATGTGCTATGGTGAGAGCTGTGAACTGTGTAAGACTGATGAATCACAGACCTGTACCTCTGAAACAAAAAATACAATATATGTTAATTTTTTAAAAAATAAAAATGAATCATAGACTAAGAACCAGGTTTGTGAAGGGAATTTGTTTTGGCAAGAAATTCCAGGGACCATGAGCAGAGGGGATAGCAAAAGTGAAACAGAGGAAGAAGAAAAGCAATCTAGGAGAATATTATGAGGCTGATTATCATTTTAGACAACCTGGGTTCAGTTACACTGTGAGACAGAATATGATTTGACTCCACTTTCTCTCCCTCACACAGAACAAGATCTGTCCACCACTCCTCTACTACACACATTTATCCCATCTTTTAGTTTACTCATATCCCAGCATGGCCAAATGAGTTTTCACATGTGTCATACTTAGCCATGTGAAACTTCTACTGAGTCATAAAGATAGGTGAATAAATGAGAGATAAATATGTATGGTGAAGCTTAGTGGAAATGTTTTCAAGATGGATCATCTTGTAGCTTGTTGGTACAACAGAAGTCCTATTTACATAAGTTATAGTGAAATGCAAACAGTGTTGTATATTGCCAAAGAGAATTTAGTTCTGTGGTGCGTACACAAATAAGTGAGTGGACTTAATAAATTCTCCATTCAGGTGTGTGCTAATTCCTGGAAACTTAAAAAGGCAGCAATGGGTTATGGTATATAGTATATATAATTGTATATTATTAATTTATTCTAATATATTTCCTAACAAGTGCAATATTAGACAAGAGGGGGTGTATAAAAGGAAAATAAATGAAAACAGAACATCAACTTCTTTCTGAAATTTCAAAATCTCCAAGTTGTTAAAAAAAACTTTAAAAAATAGTCAAATTTGAAATGATTTATGTGTAAATTTTGTAATCCATATGATTACAGAATTTTATACATAAATATTTTCAGGGAAGATGTTGGAGAATATTTATGATAATAAGATATTCTGAGTGAATTAGGGAAACTGGATGAAAAGCAGACGACCAAAACAGGTCACTTAAAATTATCCAAATAGAGTTTTTGTTGTTGTTGTTGTTTATTTACAGCATAACAATGTTCATTGTTTTGGCATCACACCCAGTGCTCCATGCAGTACATGCCCTCCCTATTACCCACCGCCTGGTTCCTCAACCTCCCACCCCCCCGCCCCTTCAAAACCCTCTGGTTGTTTTTCAGAGTCCATACTCTCTCATGGTTCATCTCCCCTTCCAGTTTCCATCAACTCCCTCTCCTCTCCATCTCCCCATGTCCTCCATGTTCTTCGTTATGCTCCACAAATAAGTGAGACCATATGATACTTGACTCTCTCTGCTTGACTTATTTCGCTCAGCATAATCTCTTTCAGTCCCGTCCATGTTGCTACAAAAGTTGGGTATTCATCCTTTCTGATGGAGGCATAATACTCCATTGTGTATATGGACCAGATCTTCCTTATCCATTCATCTGTTGAAGGGCATCTTGGTTCTTTCCACAGTTTGGTGACCGTAGCCATTGCTGCAATAAACATTGGGGTACAGATGGCCCCTCTTTTCACTACATCTGTATCTTTGGGGTAAATACTCAGCAGTGCAATTCCAGGGTCATAGGGAAGCTCTATTCTTAATTTCTTCAGGAATCTCCACACTGTTCTCCAAAGTGGCTGCACTAACTTGCATTCCCACCAACAATGTAAGAAGGTTCCCCTTTCTGCACATCCTCTCCAACACACGTTGTTTCCTGTCTTGCTAATTTTGGCCATTCTAACTGGTGTCAGGTGGTATCTCAATGTAGTTTTAATTTGAATCTCCGTGATGGCTAGTGATGATGAACATTTTTTCATGTGTCTGATAGCCATTTGTATGTCTTCATTGGAGAAGTGTCTGTTCATATCTTCTGCCCATTTTTTGATATGATTATCTGTTTTGTGTGTGTTGAGCTTGAGAAGTTCTTTATAAATCCTGGATATCAACCTTTTGTCTGTAAAGTCATTTGCAAATATCTTCTCCCATTCCGTGGGTTCCCTCTTTGTTTTGTTGACTGTTTCCTTTGCTGTGCAGAAGCTTTTGATCTTGATGAAGTGCCAAAAGTTCATTTTCGCTTTCGTTTCCTTGGCCTTTGGAGACATATCTTGAAAGAAGTTGCTGTGGCTGATATCGAAGAGGTTACTGCCTATGTTCTCCTCTAGGATTCTGATGGATTCCTGTCTCATGTTGAGGTCTTTTATCCATTTCGAGTTAATCTTTGTGTACGGTGTAAGAGAATGGTCGAGTTTCATTCTTCTACATATCAGTGTTCAGTGTTCCCAGCACCATTTATTGAAGAGACTGTCTTTTTTCCATTGAATATTTTTTCCTGTTTTGTCGAAGATTATTTCACCATAGAGTTGAGGTTTTAATAGATTAAAAAAATTAAAAAAAAAACAAGGCAGAATGATTTTTGTGAATTTTGGGTTAACATTAAGATAACAAATCTGCATTTTTGGAGTTTACAAGAGAAAGAGAGGAGGAAGAACAGACAGTGTATATAAATAAAGGCTGATAATTTTCTAAAAATGGGAAGAGAGTTGGGTATCCAAATTCATAAAACTCCCCATCCACTCATTTTTTTTTAGATGAGGCAGTGGCAATTCAGTCACATCCTTGAGACTCCACTTCTATTTCTAGTTCTCTTCCAATTTCAAAATCGAACAGTTACTTTCTCCACTGAAGTATTAAACCTTCATTATTAAAAATGTAATGTCTGTGAAGTGAAATAAAGTAAAAACCAATAAAACAAAACATACCTTCTTTCTAGTACTATACAAATGGTGTGTGTTAATAGCTGTAGTTCAAAGGTTATTGAACAAATATAACTATTGTTACGATTGTCAGTTTATGCACAATATAAAAAGAGGTAAATTGTGGCATCAAAAACATAAAATGTGAGGAAGAGAGAAAAAGGATAGATATTTTAAATGTAATAACAGATTGTTATCAGTTTAAAATACATGGCCATATCTAAATAATGTTTAAGTAAACCTGATGGTAAAAATAAAGCAAAACCTATAGTAGATACACAAAAGTTAATAAGAAGGAAATCAATAAATTAGAAGGAAATAATTATTTATTAATTACATATTAATTAATAATTAATTAATTAATTAATATTTTTGTGGAGTCCTCTGGGTGTCTTATGTATAGTATCATTTCATCTGCAATTAGGGGAATTTTTACTTCTTTCTTACTGACTTGGACACATTTATTTCTTTCTGCTTTCTGATTGCTGTGAGTAGGACTTCCAGAGTATGTTGAATAAAAGTGGTGAATGTGGATATCGTTGTAATGTTTTTGACCTTAGACAACAGTTCTGTTTTGTTTTGTTTTTTTCCCATTGGGGATTGATGTTAGCTGTGTTTTCATAGATGACCTTTATTATGTTAAGGTAAATTCCCTTTAAACCTGTTTTATTAAAGGCATTTTTTAAAAAATCATGTCAAATGCTATTTCTTCATCTAGTAAAGTGATCATATGGTTATTATCATTTCTTTTATTAATGTGATGTATCACTTTGATTGATTTGCAAATATTGAACCATTTTTTCAACCCAGGAATAAATCCCACTTGATCATGGTGAAAGATGTTTAATATATGGTTGAATTCATTTTGTTAGTATTTTATTGAGGATTTTTGTTTCTATGCTAATCAGGATACTGACATATAGTTCCCTTTATTAGTGATGTCTTCATCCAGTTTCAATATCAAGATAATGTTACCCTCAAAGAACGAATTTTGAAGCTCTCCTTTGCTTTTGTTTTTGTTTCTGTTTTTGTGGGGAAAAGACAGTTTGAGAAGATTAGGTATTAACTTTCCTTCGAACATTTGGTAAAATGTTCCTTTAAGGGGCGCCTGGGTGGCTCAGTGGGTTGGGCCGCTGCCTTCGGCTCGGGTCGTGATCTCGGGGTCCTGGGATCGAGTCCCACATTGGACTCTCTGCTCAGCGGGGAGCCTGCTTCCCCCTCCTCTCTGCCTGCCTCTCTGCCTACTTGTGATCTCTCTCTCTCTCTGTCAAAAAATAATAAAATAAAATCTTTAAAAAAAAAGAAAAAAAAATGTTCCTTTAATGCCAATAGACCCTGGGCTTTTTGTTGTTGTTGTTGGGAGTTTATTGATTAGTGATTCATTTTCTTTGCTGCTTACCATGTACTCAAGTTTTCAATTCCTTTTTCTTTCAGTTTTATGTATGTTTCTAAAGATTTGTCCATTTTAGGGGGAGATTAAACAAATTGTTGGCATATAGTTTTCCATAATGTTGTCTCATAATTGTATTTCTCTGCTACTGGTTGTTTTTTCTCCTCTTGCACTTGTGATTTTATTTATTTGGGTCCTTTCCCTTTTCTTTCTGGTAAGTCTGACCAGGAGGTTAGCAGATTTATTATATTTTTCCAAAGAAACAGATCCTGGATTCATTGATGTGTTCTATTGTTTTGTTTTCTTTTGTTTGTTTGTTTATTATTTCTCTATCCCCTCACTTTCAATGTGCAGTTTTCTTTAGATCTGAAATGAGTCTTTTTTATATATGTACCTTACTTGTTTCATCTATGCTAATACCCTATGTCATTCTTAAGATTTATTTGCTTAATTGAAAGGGAGATAGAGAGAGAGAGAGAGAGAGAGAGAATGATGAGGGGAGGGACAGAGGGAGAAAATCTTCAAGGAGATTCCCTACTGAGCAGGGAGCCCATGCATGGATTAATCGGAGGACCCACGAGATCCTGACCAAAACCAAAACAAAGACTTGGACAGCTGCCTGACTGAGTCTCTGATGCATCCCACCCTGGGTATCTTATTTGGAATATTGATTTCATTTATATTCAAAGTAATTATTGCATATAGTGCCCAGGACCTGGAGCTTCAGAGAGTGCCTCTGGTGCATGCTGTGTGTTCTACTGTTGTGTTATATTTGTTTTATCCTTCAGACTAGGCAAGTGCAGAGGTTTTCCTTGGCTGCCATGGACAGTGTGCCAAGTTTTAACTTGGTGTGCTCTGGCCTGTTTATGAAATGAGACCTGTCACCACCTCTACCAGGAGGAAACTGAGGCACTGCAGAACCATCTGGTTAGTAGACATGATGTGGGCAGGGGTTTATTTTGTTTTATTTTGTTTTCAGGGGAAGGACCCCTCTGCACTGGGACTGAGACAAACTTGTTTAAAAAGAGCAGTCTTTGTATATATGTACCACATCTTCCATATCCATTCATCTGCTGAAGGGCATCTTGGCTCCTTCCACAGTTTGGCTATTGTGGACATTGCTGTTATGAACTTTGAGGGGCATGTGCCCCTTCTTTTCAGTACGTCTGTATCTTTGGGGTAAACATGTAGTAGAGCAATTGCTGGGTCATAGGGAAATCCCATTTTTAACATCTTAAACCTTCATACTGTTTTCCAGAGTGGCTGTACCAGTCCGCATTCCCACCAAGAGTGTAAGAGAGTTCCCCTTTCTCTACATCCTTGCCAATTTAATTATCTCCTGTTTGTTAATCTTTGCCATTTTAACTGGTGTAAGGTGGTATCTCAGTGTAGTTTTGATTTGTATTTCCCTGTTGCCAAGTGATGTGAAGCATTTTTCATTTGTCTGTTAGTCATTTGTATGTCTCCTTTAGAGAAATATCTACTCATGCCATCAGAAAGGGAAAATACCCACCATTTGCATCAACATGGAATGAACTGGAGAAGATTATGCTAAGTGAAGTAAGTCAAACAGAGAAAGACAATTATTGTATGGATTCACTCATATGTGAAACATAAGCAATAGTATGGAGGACCATAGGGGAAGGGAGGGAACTCTGAATGGGGAGAAATCAGAGAGGGAGATGAGCCATGAGAGATTATGGACGCTATTTCTTAGTGTTTCAGAGAGGAGGAGGGGGGAAGGGTAACAGGGTGATAGGTATCGAGGAGGGCACCTGTTATGATGAGCACAGTGTGTTATATATAACTAAAGAATCTTTGAATACTACATCAAAAACTAATGATGTGCTATACAGTGGCTAACTGAACATAATAAAAAAAAACTTAAAAAAAAAAAAAAAAAGAGCAGTCTTGCCAGATTGAAGGGGGTTGGAGTTTGATGTAAGCAAGTTAGGCTGTTAGTATCAGTGCTGCTCTTCTTCCCATGAGTGTCTCTGTGTTTATGCTGAGGGTTGGGGGAACGAACTGGTGCCAACGAGGTCCTTTGTTCAGAAGAAGTATCTCTGCGGATGCTGCCTTCTAGGTATGCACTCAAAAATGACCAAATAACCTCCCCACTGTGTGCCTCAGGTGTTCTTCAGGTTGTTGTTTCCACACTCTCGTCCCCCATTGTTGTTTTCCTGCCTTCATTCCAGAAGCAGGGCATTTCCTTCAGGAACTATCAGAACCAAGTCTGCTGACCATTAGAACTCCAGCCTTTCATGCCTGCTTGGTGCAAGAACTCATAACATTCAGCTCCTATCATTTTCCAAGAAAATGCTTTGGGGGAAGTGTTTGCCAGATTCATCCCCCCCATGTACTCTTCCCGTTACCCTTTTCCATGACCAACTATTCTCCTTTTTAACACCCTCAATTCTTTTCTCCCCCGTGTCATGTCTCTACACCTCCCACCTTCTTCAGTGTGGTCTCTTTTCTCTCATTTGTTGTGGAGTGTGTTATGTCAACCTTCAGTTCAATTTCTAGGGTATTTAAGATTATTTGATAGGTATCTATTTGTGTTTGTGGGATGATATGGGTGTAGGTTCCTCCTATTTTTTCACCATCTTCTTTCTCCCTTTTTGAAAGTGTTACCTTTAACCGATATCTGTGCTATCTCCCCCATCTCACATCTCTGGCAACACCATTTTACTCCATGTTCTTATGAGTTTCTTTTAGATTCCACATATAATTTATATCATACAATATTTGTCTTTTTTTTGGTCTGCTTTATCTTATAAAAATGTACTCAAGATTCATCTATGTTCTTTCAAATGGCAAGATTTTCTACTTTCTCATTGGTGAATAACATTATAGTGTGTTTGTATGTGTGTGTGTGTGTGTGACCATTCAACAATTTGATGCACGCTTAAATTGTTTCAATATTTAGGTCATTTTGAGTAATTCCACATATATCTATTTGATATTGTGATTTTATTTCCTTTGTATATATACACAGAAGTGGAATGCTGAACCAAATGGTCTCTATATATTTAATTTTAAGGGAAGAATCTCATAATCCTTTCATATAGTGACTGAATCAATTTACAGTCTTACAAACAGTGTAGATTTCCTTTGGATAAACAGGTTTGTCAACATTTGTTATTTCTTGGCTTCTTGGTGATAGTAATTCTAACAAAAGTGAGGTTATACCTCATTGCAATCTTGATTTTTATTTTCTAATGATTAATGACGTTGAACAGTTTTTTATATATCTGATGACCATTTGGGTGTCTATCTTTTATTTGATTGTATGAATTCTTCATATATTTTGGAATTAACCCCTTATTTGATACATAGTTTGTAATTTATTTTTCTAATTTTGTAGGTTGTCTTTTCATTTCATTTATTGTTTCATTATCTGTGCAGATTTTAAGTATACTGGAGCCCCATTTGTTAATTTATACTTTTGTTTTTCCTGCTTGTGCTGTCATGCTCAATATGCCAAGACATTTGGTGAGGTTCCCCTTATTTATGTTGTCTCCTAGTTTCATGGTATCAGTTCTTGTGTTTAAAAATCTGATCATTTCTAATTATTTTTCAAGATTTTTTTTATTTGAGAGACAGAGCACAAGGGCAGAAGGAGAGGCAGACTCCCTGCTTAGTGGAGATCCTGATGCAGGGCTTAATTCCAGGACCCTGAGATCATGACCTGAACTGAGGTCAGACACTTAACTGGTTCAGTCAGTTAATTAATTTTTTGAATTATTTTCTGAAAGTGGGATGAAAGAAGGGTCCAACTTCATTATTCTTCACCCTTATCCAGTTTCCCAAACTTTTGTTAAAGAAGCTGTCATTTCTCTAATGATGTCATCATAGAGGGAGAAAAACCATGAAAGACCCTTAATGGTGGGAAAGAAACTGAGGGTTGCTGGAGGGTATGTTTGTGGTGGGATGTAGTAACTGAGTGATGGACATTAAGAAGCACACATGGTGTGATGAGCACTGAGTATTATGCACAACTGATAAATTGTTGAACACTACATCTGAGACTAAAGACATATTATATGTTGGCTAATTGAATTTAAATTTTTTAAAAATCTGTGTTTTTAAAATTTTCCCCATTAGGTATTCATAACTGCCTTGATAAATATTAGTTGATCATACATGTGAGGACTTAGTTCTAGACCAACTATTTGCTTCAACTTTGTGTCAATTCCATGCTGTTCAATACCATAATAAATAAGATGAAATCAGAGAGGGAGGGAAACCATAAGAGATTCTTACCTATAAGAAACAAACTGAGGGTTGCTGGAAGGGAGGTGGGAGGGAGTTTGGAATAATTTGGGTGATGGGCATTAAGGAGGGCACTTGCAGTATTGAGAACTAGGTGTAGAATGCAACTGACAGATAACTAAATTCTACCTATACAGCTAACAATACAGTATATGTTAATTAATTTATATTTAAGTTAAAATATTTTTAAAAGAGAAATAAGAAAGTGTTCAGGAACATTATCTAAAACTTGGGATTAAAGCAAAAAGATAACTTCCTGATATTTTAAATGCCATGCTACACTGGAGCATCTCCTGTGCCTGCCTCAGGATCATCTGAATATCACAGAATATAACTTTGTCTGAGTTGCTATTCACAAATTGATTGGAACCCATTTATTTTACAGCTTTGAAAAGTTAGAATAATTTGCATTAAACTAAGAAGGGATTTTTTTTTTCCAGTAAAGAAGATAATCCAGACCTTGACATTTTATCTCCTCATGTAGCATTATTCAGCACTGTATCCCACTTGGCACTCTCAGTTTAGCTCTTTGCCACTGACCACATAAACCTGATTTCTCATTTTAAAAATAAAAAAGGGGCACCTGGGTGGCTCAGTGGATTAAGCCACTGCCTTCGGCTCAGGTCATGATCTCAGGGTCCTGGGATTGAGCCCCGCATCAGGCTCTCTGCTCTGCAGGGAGCCTGCTTCCTCCTCTCTCTCTGTCTGCCTCTCTGCCTACTTGTGATCTCTCTTTCTGTGAAATAAATAAACAAAATATTCAAAAAAAATAAAAATAAAAAATAAAAAAATAAAAATTAAAAAAAGGTAGAGAAAAGAGGAATGATTTGACACAGCATGGTATTAAATCTTTCTCCAGAAAGTGATTTAAAAAATTGTATTAATATTTTTTCACATAAATAATACCTTTAAGATAAGTTGAATAAATTATCTAGTTACAAGGCAAAAAATGGATTTATAAAAGAGTCTCAATTATATGCTGCCTACAGGTGATCACATTAACTTTAAAGAAAAACATAAGCTCATGGAGAAGAGGTGGAAGAAATGTTCCATGTGAATATAAAATAAAATACAGTGTTACCTATTTTTATATTGGAGAAAATACATAGTCGAAATCTTCAAAAAATTAAAATAAGGTTATTCTACAATTATAAAGAGATAAATAATACAAAATATTGTTACAATAGAAAATAGAGTGCTGCCTGCATGGCTCAGTTGGCTAAGCATCTGATTCTTGGTTTTGGCTCAGGTGATGATCTCAATATTGTGAGATCAAGCCCCATGTCCAGGTACACATTCAGCATGCAGTTTGCTTGAGATTCTCTCCCTCTGCCCCTACCCAAGCTATTGTGTTCTTTCCCTCTCTAACTCTAAAATAAATAAATAAAACCTTAAAAATAATAATTATAAATATATACAGAGCCAGCATCAGAGTGTCTACATATTAAGACAACATTAACAGGTCGATTGAAATAAACACTGGGTTTCCATTTCTCCACATCCTCTCCAACAGTTATTGTTTTCTGTCCAGTTAAATTTGCTTATTCTAACTCGTGTAAGGTGGTATATCAATGTGGTTTTGATTTAAATTTCCCTGATGGCTAGTAATGATGAACATTTTTTCATGAGTCTGTTAGACATTTGTATGTCTTCTTTGGAGAAGTGACTGTTGGTGGGAGTGCAAGCTGGTGCAGCCACATTGGAAATAGTGGGGAGAATCCTCAAAATTTAAAAATGGAGCTACCTTATGGCCCAGAATTTGCACTACTGCGTATGTACCACAAAGATAGAGATACAGTGAAAAGACCATATGTATCCCAAAGTTCATAGCAGCAATGTACACAATCGCCAGGCTGTGAAAAGAGCCAAGATACACTTCAACAGATGAATGGATAAAGAAGATATGGTCCATATGTACAATGGAATATTATGCCTCCATCAGAAAGAATGAATACTCAACCTTTTATCAACATGGATGGGACTGACGGAGATTATGCTGTATGAAATAAGTCAAGCAGAGAAAGTCAATTATCATATGGTGTCCCTTACTTGTGGAGCATAAAGATTAATATGGAGGACATTAGAAGGAAAGTAAAAGTGAATTGGGGCAAATCAGAGGGGGAGATGAGCCATGAGAGACTGTGGGCTCTGGGAAACAAACTGAACATTTTGGAGGGGAGGAGATGGGGGATGGATGAGCCCAGTGGTTGGTATTAAGGAGGACACATATTGCATGGAGCACATATTGCATGTTTAAGTGTGCATTAAACAATTAATCTTGGAACACTGAAACAATAAAACAAAGTTAACAAAAAAGAATAGACAACTGGAAAAATAGACAATAATTAGAGTATAGAAATCTTTACTATTTAATTTTAACAATGAATAAATCATACAGACAGAAAATTCAATAAGCAAACATTGAACTAGGACTATATTTTAACCCAAATAAGAATAACATACATGTACAGAACATTTTCTTCAACTGCACCAGAGTCTACATACTTCTCCAAGTCGCATGGCACATTCTCCATGATAGATCACAAGTTAGCTCATAAACCAGGTATTAGCAAATTTGAGATTAAAATCATAAATGTATACTTTCAACCACAATGATATAAAACCAGAAAAAACTAACAAGAGGAACCCCAGAACATTTTCAAATATGTGAAAATTAAACAACATACTACCAACCAATGGAAAATAACAAAGCAATAGCTATGAAATTCTGCTAAAGTGCTGTTTAGAGAAAAGTCTATAATGAAACACCTACATTAAGAACAACAACGATCTCAAAAAAGCAATTTATTATATTTACTCCTGAAAGAAATAACCAGAAAAGAATTAAGATTCAACTAAAAAAATAAAAAATATTGTTTAGAGCACAAATAAATAAAATAAATACCATAGAAAAAATAATTAAAAATTTCAATGAAATAGTGTATTAATAGAAATATAATCCTTAATCAAATGGGATTTATTCCTGATGTGCAAGAATGGTTCAGCATATGCCTAATAAACATGACATATCATGTTTAAACATGTTAAACATGTATGTTTAAACACACATATATATACCTCAGTACATGCAGAAAATGTATTTAACAATGTAAGACATCCATTCATGATATCCATGCTCACCAAACTGAGTAGAAATGCAAGGTGAACCAGCAAAATAAAAGCCATACAAGACAAGCCCACAGCTGATATCATACTCATTGATGAAAAGCTGAAAGATTTTCCCTAAATTTAGGAACAAAACAAGTGTGCTCAATCCCCACTTCTTTTCAGTGTAGTGCTGAATATTCTAATCAAAGCAATTAGGCAAGCAAAAATAAATAAATAAATAAAATACATCTAAATTGGAAAGGAAATTAAATTGTCTATCTGAATATGACATGATTTTTATATGTAGGAAATCCTAAAAACTACATCAAAAACTATTAGAACAAATAAAAATATTTAATCTATTTGTATGATACAAAACACATGCAAATTCATTCGTTTCTATACTAACAATGAAATATTTGATTTTTTTAAAAATCCCATATACAATAGCATCAAAAGCAGCAAAACATTAAGAAATACACAAAAAAGGAGATAAAAGATCCATATTCTGAAATTCTAACATATCAATAAAAGTAATTGAAAAAAGACAAACATAAATGAAAATATATCCAATTTTCAATGGAAAATTAATTAGAAAAAAGAATACTATTAAATTTTCCATACAATACAAAATATCTACATACTCTATATGATCTTTATCAAAATTCAAATGGCATTTTTCACAGAAATAGAAAAAGCATTGTAAAATTCATATAGAACTACAAAGAAACCCAAACAGTCATATTGCTTATGAGAAAAAAGGAACAAACCTGGAGGCATCACACTACCTGAAGTCAAATTGCTTTATAAACTATACCAATAAAAGCAATATGGTACTTGCATAAAAACAGAGCCAGAAGCAATGGAAACTACAATCAAGAACCAAGAAATAAACCCATGCATATACATTGAATTAAAATTTGTCAAAGAAGAAAAGGGTATTCAGTGGAGAAAGGATATTCTTTCCAATATACGATGTCGGGAAATTTGAATGTTCACACACACACAAATTAAAATATTATGCTTACCTCACACCATTCAGGAAAACAACTATAATTGTATCAAATGCATAGATGTAAGAAAACCATATAATAGGAAAACAAATAGATAAAAGTTACCTTGACATTCATCTTAGCAATGACTTTTTGGCTATTACACTTAAAGCAAAGGCTACAAAAGCAAAATTAAGTGAGTGAGACAATGTCAAATTCAAAAGCATCTGCACAGCAAAAGAAACAATCACCACCAACACAAGTGCACCATACAGGGCAGGAGAAAATACTCATACATCATCTATCTGTTTTGGGGTTAATGTCAAAAAAGAAACAGAAAAATACCATTTAATCTAGTAATCCCACTCCTGGTTATACAACTACTATCACTATCTTTTTTTTTTTTTCCCTTTTTATTTATTTTTTTTTCAGCGTAACAGTATTCATTCTTTTTGCACAACACCCAGTGCTCCATGCAAAACGTGCCCTCCCCATCACCCACCACCTGTTCCCCCAACCTCCCACCACTGACCCTTCAAAACCCTCAGGTTGTTTTTCAGAGTCCATAGTCTCTTATGGTTCGCCTCCCCTCCCCAATGTCCATAGCCCGCTCCCCCTCTCCCAATCCCACCTCCCCCCAGCAACCCCCAGTTTGTTTTGTGAGATTAAGAGTCATTTATGGTTTGTCTCCCTCCCAATCCCATCTTGTTTCATTTATTCTTCTCCTATCCCCCTACCCCCCCATGTTGCTTCTCCATGTCCTCATATCAGGGAGATCATATGATAGTTGTCTTTATCTTAACCGTATGTTTCAGTCTCCATGTTCATTGTAGTATTATTTAGTATAGTAAAAAAAAAAATAAACAATACCTGAAACATAAACATTCATGGACATATATAAAACATAAAACAAACATAAACAAAACATAAACAAACATAAAAACAATGTAAACATCTATTATGATATTTATGATATGTGACATATATCGATATCTATATATCTATAGCATATATATATATATATATATTGCTATGTATATAAAGAAGGAAACCCTAACACTTGCAATAACATGGATAAACCTTGGGGTCATTATTCTAAGTGAAATAAAAGTCAGACTGTTGTAGGAGACATGTACTATATGACCCCACACACAAAGGCTCTTAAATGGTAACGCTCCAGGCAAATCTCCAAACTGGGCCTTAATATTGAGTCTAATAGCAATTTTAACCTCCCCCACATGTAGAGTCTTAACTGGTCATTCAAGAATTTTCTGGTTAGCACCACAAGCCTTTTTCATCCCTCCAAAAGAAGATCAGATAACCCACATATTAAGAGCAATTATTCCAAAATGAAAGTAAGCTCACCTAAAATATTTTTTAATGACTTTCTTGTCCTGCCTTTATATATCTTTTCCTTTTGGTAGACCTTTGGAGCTACCCGCTACTTGCTAGATGGGATGCTGCTGATTCATAAATAATTTAATAAAGCAAATTAAATCTTCAAATTTACTTGGTTGAATTGTGGTTTTCAATACATACGTAGAATCTTAAAAAGCTGAGTGCATATATACAGAATGCAGAATTATGGTAGCCAGGAGCTGGCTGGTTGGAGTAAATGGGAGATGTTGGTCAAAGGGCACAGATTTTCCATTATAATATAAATAAATTCTGCAGATCTAATATAGAGCATGATGACAATAGTTAAAAATATTCTTGAGATGCCTGGGTGGTTCAGTTGGTTAAGCATCTGCCTTCAGCTCAGGTCATGATCCCAGGGTCCTCGGATCATGAGCTCACATGGTGCTCCTTGCTTAGCAGAGAGCCTGCTTCTCCCTCTGCCTGTTGCTCCCCCTATTTGTGCTCTATCTCTGACAAACAAATAAAATATTTAACAAAAATCCTTATATATTGGAAAGCTGTTGTGAGTAAATCTTAAGTATTCTTACCACACACACAACAAGGGTAATTTTTTGACGTGACAGATGTATGAAGTAACATTACTGTGATAAACATTTTGTAATATATAAACATATCAAGATATTATGTTATACATCTTAAACTCAATGTTGTATGTTAATTATAGATCAATAAGAGAAGAATAAAGTTTAAATAATACAACCAAAAATGTTAATATATGTATATTGTTAATGTAATATATATGTAATATATATACTGTATATATTATATAACTATTAGATATTATATATAACATATTATATTTATATAATAATGCAATAGATATATATACACATACATATGACAGAGAGAGCACAAGAAGAGGGAGCTGTAGAGGGAGACAGAAAAGCAGACTCCCTGTTGAGCAGGGATCCCAATGCAGAGCTGTATCACAGAACACTGAGATCATGACCCAAGAGGATGGCAGATACTTAAGAACTGAGCCACCAAGGCACCCCTTGTTTTTTTTTTTTTTTTTCATCTTTAGAGGCCATATTTGTTTTAATAGACCCATACAGTTGCTCATGTTTGGAACATCCCTTTTTATCAATAAATATAAGACAGATCATTGTAATTTCAAAAGACAGATTAGCTCTAAGGCCTCCAAAGTCCCCTGAGATATTTTGAAAAATAAATGTATGTGACCAGGAAAATATGAGAAAAACTGAGGTTCTGGTTCCATTTGATTTTTTTTCTTTTGTAATAGGTCTCTTGAAAAAATTATGCTACAAAAACCCACACACTTTACTGTTTCTTGGAACTTATATATTAAGTACTGCAAACTCAATATCTATCCACTCTAAGATCATTAATTTGACTCCAAAAATAAACCTCTCATTCAACTTTAAATATAGAGTTAAAACCTTCAACAAGGTAGGTATAGGTGGTATTTAAGGAGGTCATGTATTGCATGAAGCACTGGGTGTTATACATAAACTATGAATCCTGGAACAATCCATCAAACCTAATGATGTACTATATGGTGACTAACATAACACAATAAAAAAAAGGTAGACAGAGGTGAACAAAAATAACACAAATGACAGGATATCTGATTTTTTAAAATATTTTATTTATTTATTTGTGAGAGAGATAGCGAGAGAGAATGAGCAGGGAAAGAGGGAGAAGCAGGCTCCCCACTGAACAGGGAGCCCAGTGCAGGACTTGATTCCAGGACTCTGGGATCATGACCTGAGCCAAAGGCAGATGCTTAATTGAGTGAGCTACCCAGATCCCCCAGGATATTTGATCTTAATAATCTCTCTGTGCAACCATTGCTATAATTACACTACTCTTGGATATAATTTAATCTCTATTTTGTTCACTAAATTTTCATCCCAAAATAGGTGTTGGCTATTGTTCTTAAAACACATTACAATATTTAATCATGTTTTGCCAGAATCCTTAATTCAAATAATTGTTTTATTTGATAGTCTATGAATCAGGAAAATGTCAATGAGAAATTTTATTTCAGAGCTACAGATCTAATAATCTTTGAAGACTTTTCTTTCCAAGTTTTTAATGGGGAATTATGTAATTTTTATTAATGTGTGCTAAATCATTTGTTTGCTAATTAACAATTCCCTGGTATGGATTACTCTCAGAAATGTAGACAACTCGCCAAAGCTTATTGAAGAGTCATAAACTGCTGCAATTTTTCCGACTTTCTCACTCTTCCTGACTTTGCTTCCTGAATCATGCTTCCTCCCCATCCCAGTGCTGAGGACCCCCCATCTTCCAATTCAGAGCTCCAAACCTTGCTTCTGCCAAATTCACTGGCTCTAAATGTGAGGGTTTCTTCTGTATTCCTCAGATCCTTTTCCCAGTTGTTCAAAATAGCTGAAGGTTATTCTAGTTGTATTTGAAAGATGAGGCAAGTCCCAGTTCCCCCTCCTACTCCACCATCTTGGACTCTCCTAGGGAAGAAAAAAACTAAAAATCAAAATAAAAAAAAATAATGGAGACACCCAACATTTATGTATTACTCTAATTTATTTTTATAAATAACACTCTGGGTATCCTGGGTGTCTCAATCTGTTAAGCATCTGACTCTTGGTTTCAGCTCAGGTCCTGATTATCTAGATTGTGGACCAAGCCCAGCCTCAGGCCCTTGCTCAGTGGGGAGTCTACCTCCCCTCTCCCTCTCACTCCGTCCCTTCCCAGCTTGCTCTCTCTCTCAAATTAATCTTTAAAAAAAGGAACGTAGGGGCGCCTGGGTGGCTCAGTGGTTTAAGCTGCTGCCTTCAGCTCAGGTCATGATCTCAGAGTCCTGGGATCGAGTCCCACATCAGGCTCTCTGCTCAGCAGGGAGCCTGCTTCCCTCTCACTCTCTCTGTCTGCCTCTCTGCCTACTTGTGATCTCTCTCTGTCAAATAAATAAATAAAATCTTTAAAAACAAAGGAACGTAATTAACTTGCTCATTCTTTTTCTGAAAATGGAAGCACATAGTCTTTATACTGTGAAACTAGGTGAACCATTCCTAATCTTCTTGACTACAACAGCCATATTTTCATGATGCAAATTATTCATTTTTGAGAATTATTCATCTAATTATCCCATCATTTAAATCTATATTATTTACATCTATTTCCAGGGAATCTCTTTTTAAAAGACTAAGATACAAAAGTAAACATGACATTGTCTTTACTATCCAGTGCCTTGAAGATTAATAATGAGAAAAACATACATTAAGGCATAATTAAATTGGTATGGTTTATTCTGAGAAAGACAACGACACAGAACTAAAAGAATCTAGAAAGAGTCTTCTGGGGATTGTGAAATAAAAATAGAGTTGAATAGAGATCATCACTCTTACTTTTGATGTAAATACAGAAGTTTAAATATTTTTATATTTGGCATTTTCCTGGTGAAATTTAAACCCTTGTGAATGAAAAAGAACATTTAGCCACAAAATTTGTGCTGAAATATTAGTTCCACAAACTTATAACTTTGTGAGCACAGGGAAGTCTTAAAATTTTATGATACCCAATTTCTTCTTTGAATGTGATAAAATGCTTCTTAATAGAGAATTACATTATTTTTGAACAAAATTGATTATAAGAAACAATGACTATTGCATATTCTCAAATAAATCTCATTATATTTTCAGAGTGGACACCTCACATGGGTTGGTGGCTTGATTATTTCTGTTTGATGAACTTCATGATGCTATATTTATCATAAGAGTTGCATACAGATGATAGAATTTATAAAGAGGTTAAACAAAACCACCACTTTGGAGTTCATCCTCATGGATTATTCTGATGATCCAGCCAAACACCCACTCCTGTTTTCCCTACTCCTGTGTATTTACCTGACCACCATGGTTGGTAACCTCTGATCATCCTAACAATTATGTCAAATGCTTGCTTTCACTCCCCCATGTATTATTTCCTTAGCAATCTATCCTTGATTGATCTCTGTTTGTCCTCCACTACTGTTCCCAAAATGCTTGTAGACATCCAGACAGGAATTTCTACTATATCTTTCAATAACTGCATGATGCAAATGGACCTATTTATCTGCTTTTCAGGGATGGAAATATTAGTTCTCCCTATTATGTCTTATGACCGTTTTGTGGCCATCTGCCTTCCTTTGTCCTACTTATCCATTATGACTCCCAAATTGTGTGCTTTACTGGTGGCCAGCTCCTGGATTTTTGCAATCTTGAGTGCACAGATACACACCATCTTGTTGGTTCAATTATCTTTCTGTAAGAATAACAAAATTACTTAGTTCTTCTGTTATATTGGTCCACTGCTAAAATTGTCCTGTTCAGATACCTGTATCAATGAGTTATTTATTTTTATTGAGGGGAGACTAGTGGTGGTGGTAAGCTTTATCTCTATTTTAGGTTCTTACATACTCACTGGTTATGCTATAGTCAGAATTCCATCAACCACAGGAAAGTTTAAAGCATTATCCACGTGTTCTTCTCACATCTGTGTGGTCCTTGTGTTTTTTAGTACAATAATTGGTATTTATTTATGTCCCTCCAACTCCCAGATAGCTGAAAGAGACAAAGCAGCAGCTGTCATGTACACTGTGATTACTCCTTTGTTAAACCCTTTCATCTATAGTCTAAGGAACAGTAAGTAGACAGGGGTTCCTAGGAAAGCCATTCAAAAGAAATTCTTTTTCATGTTTTCATGTAAACACAGATAAGCCAATGACTTTATTAATTTTTGTTCATTTTCATTTTGTGACTGAAATGACTACTGATGGTTTCTTCACTAAATTATCTTTTATGTGTAGCAAGAAAATTAATGAACTCTATTGTAACACAATTGTTACCATATAATTTTGAAGTATATAATTCTGTGTTTAAGAAATAATGTAGATACTATAGAAAAATTATATATTTTCCATATTATGGAATGTTTGCAAATCCATACAATCCTGAAGTGTTAAACGAACCTAAAATATGACAAAATCAACCATTGGACAAGACTAAAATATTTTACAAAATATTAATCAGAAAGGAATGTCTCTAATTTTTTATATCAGTTTCAATACTGGGTTTTGGTTGATTTTTTTGGATAAGTTAAGTGTATAATCATATTAGCAAATAAAATATATTTACTGATTTATTTCCATTTTGTGTTATTTGTATTTTTTATTTGAACTATTTTGGCAAATAATTCTACAACATGTTAAAAAGCAGATAGTGGACATTCTGCCCTGTTCATAATGAAAACAAATATTTTCACTGTTAACTAAGACTTAAGGTGTTCAAATTTGGGTATAAAATATATAAAAATATATACACATATATTTTATGTGTGTGTATGTGTGTAATCCAGAATCACTTTTTGAAAATGTTATTGTTTCTCTTTTGCATTGTCATCATGCTCTTAGAACTTCCGTGTGTGTGTGTGTGTGTATGTGTGTGTGTGTGTGTGTGTGTGTAGGCATCTCTTGGTCCACTGTACTGCACTTTTCAACTGGTGAATCTTGCACCAGTTTCTCACTAGTTTAACTATTTTGATCTTATAATAAAACTTATGGGTTTCCAGTTTGAGCTACAATATGTAAAGAGCTTAGAAGTTGTTACCTTACATTAAGAAAAAGCTGACATGAAAAAGTCAACAATTTCTTTGACCTAACAGAAAACTAAGATTTCAAGACAAGAACAAAAAAAATAAACACAAAAAAAAACCACCAAAATCTCTAAATACAGGTGAATCCAGAGCCAAGATCTATCTGAAGA
This sequence comes from Meles meles, assembly GCF_922984935.1. NCBI lineage: Eukaryota > Metazoa > Chordata > Mammalia > Carnivora > Mustelidae > Meles > Meles meles. Next base: position 579,226 of record NW_025721603.1, read on the forward strand.
ACACATTAAAACCACAAATGTTAAAAACATTTAAATTGCAACTTTGATATATATTTTTTGAAAGATCAGTGTGGAGTATCACATGAGACAATCTTCCAAGAACAACATTCTAAGGAAGGGTAACTTCATTTTTAAGGGTATTATCTCAAATAATCTCACAAGATACTTACAGAGACTATCCAAGAAAAGGTTTTATTTGGCTACAACAAGGAGAAAGGAAGAGAAATCATTGTGAAACAAAGAAACTTCCCTAAAAGCCTGCTTTCTAGGGGAAAAGTCTGTCAGAGTTTTCCAGCTAAGAACATGGCATTCTTTCCAAACTACTCCCTCTAGATCTATGAATTCATCAAAGAGAGGGAGAAAAAATAAAGAAGCATAGCAATTCAGAATATAGGAATGTTGAAACAAGGAAATAGAATATACAGCAGAGGAGATCAAATAATAATAATGTTCTAGATAAACACCTGCAATGGTTAAAGCCCAGAAACACTAAGCCTTCTATAAATGTAAAGTACTAAAAGAGTAAAAACAATTATAAAAAAAGGAGTAAAAACTGAGAACTTGTCATACCTAACTTTAACACATACTATAATGTCCGAGCAATGAAAGAAGTGTAGTATTTAAGTGCAAAAAAAGCTTGCAAAACAATATAATAACATAAATGCCCTGGGAGAAGGAAATATTTAAAGAAAAAATCATTAAAAAACTGTGGGGAAAGCAGAATATATTTTTCCTAAAGCTGTTATTTGTTTATTTGACAGAGCTAGCACAAGTGGAGGGGGGAGCAGGAGAAACAGATAGCCTGATTCAGGGTTCAAACTCAGGGTGCCTGCATGTCTGAGTTGGTTAAAAATATTTTTATTTAGGGGCACCTGGGTGGCTCAGTGGGTTAAGGCCTCTCCCTTTGACTCAGATTGTGATCCCAGGGTCCTGGGATCGATCCCCACATTGGGTTTTATGTTCAGCACGGGGTCTGCTTCTCTTCCTCTCTCTCTGGCCTGCCTTTCTGCCTACCTGTGATCTCTGTCTGTCAAATAAATAAAACCTTTAAAAAATAATAATATATTTATTTATTAATTATTCATTCATTCATTTAGAGGAACTTGGATGGTTCAGGTGGTTAAGTGTCCAACTCTTGATTTTGGCTCAGGTCATGATCTTAGAGGCCTGGAATCAAGCCTTGCATCAGCCTCTACACTTAGCGTGGAGTTTGCTGGAGATTCCCTCTCTCCCTATCCCTCTGCTCCTCCTTTTGATCCCTCTAAAATAAATACATAAAATCTTTTAAAAATAGTTTTGTAACTGGATACTGATACAAAAAACTCCAATCTTTACCTCTTACAGTAAGCACAAGTATTTCAAGATTAATGATAGATATAAACATGAGAGAGAAATTATAAAAATTCTAGAAGAAACCCAGGGAAACATAACCAAAAATTGAGGATAAGCAAAGAGATTGTGGGCAGGACACCAACAACAATAACTGATTTTCTTTAAAAAGATTTTCTTTATTGGCGCCTGGGTGGCTCAGGAGGTTAAGCTTCTGCCTTTGGCTCAGGTCATGATCTCAGGGTCCTGGAATCGAGTCCTGCATTGGGCTCTCTGCTCAGCAGGGAGCCTGCTTCCCCTTCTCTCTCTGCCTGCCTCTCTGTCTACTTGTGATCTTTGTCTCTCTGTCAAATAAATAAATAAAATATTTTAAAAAAAGATTTTATTTATTTATTTGATAGACAGAGATCACAAGTAGGCAGAGCAGCAGGCATAGAGAGAGGGGGGAAGGACAGCAGGCTCCCCACTGAGCAGAGAGCGTGATGTGAGTCCCAATCCCAGAGCCCTGAGATCATGACTTGAGCTGAAGGCAGAGGCTTAACCCAACGAGCCACCCAGGCACACTGCACAAACAATCATTAAACACAAAAGTGATTGAGTAGATTTTATTGAAAATATCATTCTTATTTTATTTTGTGCATGTTGTTTTTACTGAAACTCCACTTAGTTAACAAATAGAGTAATATTGGTTTCAAGAGTAGAATTTAGTGTAATAATATAAGTAATAATATAAGTAATGACTTACATATAAAACCCCCATTACTCATCACAAGAAGAGCTCTCCATAATATCAATCATCCATTTAACCCATCCTCCCCCCTCCAACCCTCAATTTGTTCTCAAGAGTTAAGAGTCTACTAAGGAATACTTCCCTTGACTTTTTTTCGTCCCTCACCTTTTGTTCATCTGTTTTGTTTCTTAAATTCCAAATATGAGTGAAATCATATGGTATTTGTCTTTCTCTGACTGACTTATTTTGCTTACTTTACTACACTCTAACTCCATGCACATCGTGGAAAATGACCAGATTTCATTCTTTCCTATGACTGAGTAATATTCCATTGTATATATAGACCAACTATTCATTATCCATTAATCTCTTGTTGGATGTCTGGACTCTTACCATAGTTTGGTTATTGAGGGCATTGCTGTCATATTGGGGTGCAGGTACCCCTTCATATCACTATTAGTACTTGGATGGGAAACAGATCTATTTTAACACATAGTAACACACAAACCTCTTCCTCATTTGTTGTCCAGCTAGATTAATCCAAATGATGGATCACCTCTATTTGAAATCTTACTAAGTAGCAATTGACGATATTGCACACAAGACCAGACAAGAATTACAATATGACAAGATTTTGCCCCAAATTACATTTCTTGAAGCATCTTTTATATCTGTACTTTTCAAGCTATAGATCATAGGTTTCAGAGTTGGAAAGGCACTGTGTGGAGAAAAGATGACAAGAGATCCATAAGAGATGGAATGTCTGATTTTTCCCTCAGATACAGTGCACTAGCAGTGGAGAAAAATAAGGTTATGATTAATCGATGACGTAGATAGGTGGAGAAGTCTTTTGATATATACTGTGATAATGAGATTCTCAGGACAGCCAGACATATGTAAGGGTAGACCATTATGATGGAAAGAAAGCACCAACACCTAGGAAATATGACAGCTGTAACAATTTTTGTAATATGTGTGCCAACGCATGAACTCTATATAGAAGAAACATCACAAAAAATTACTTTAAGAGGAAGTTGAATAAGTTAATAAGAAGGTGTACATGCTCCCACTTGTGCCCCCACTGAGCCTTAAGCTGCTGCTAGGTGCACACAGAATTTCTTGTTTATGATGCCCTCATAGTGCAAGTGATGACAAATGACCACATAAAGGTCATAGGGCATCACTGTAAGAACAGCTCTGAAAGTGCCATTTAAAGCATCAAGTCTGCTCTGTGACACATCACAGAAAAGAGCTTGTCCTGCTTTATGCTGTTAAATTAATAATAACATAGTGATGTCTTTTAAAAGTTATCTAAAAGTGGGAGGGGAAAAAAGCCCATAAGAGTGAAAAGATTCGCCGGAGTCAAGATGGCGGGGAAGTAGGAGGAGGCACCATTTCAATCTGTACCCTAACGTGAGCTGATTACCTACCAAAGAACTCCGACCACCCATGAAATCAGCCTGAGATCAGAATTATACACGTCTGGAACTCTACAGGAGCAGAAGACGCCAGTGGCAGGTAAAGCAGACTGGGACCATCAGACTGATATCTGAAGATAAACAAAAGGGGGAGGGAGCCACCAGAGATGACCGATTGGAAAGTAACACCCCAACACAAGAGTGCTCTGCCTCTGGGGACCAGCATTAACTTGGAGTCTGGTTGAAAGCACCCAAAAAACAAACAGCAAAGGATCACGGGGGGTAATAGTGGGAACCTGGGCAGTTAGGGTCAGGGACCTAAGTCCCCGGACCCAGGACAGACTCCCCTGGCGCTGAGCCAGAGAGAGTGCGGCAGAGAAATCAGGTCTCCGTCCCTGAGCCGCCAGTGCGCCTGAATGCCAGCGCGCCAGAGAATGAGTGGGGTCTGGCTCCCATGAGGGGCTGGGAGCCTGGCCAGATGGCAATCCTGAAACACGTGCGTCCCACACCCTCCCTTGGGATAGGTGCTCATAGGCGCTAGCATGGAGCTCTGGCATCCAGAAAAACCAGACATTCCCAGCCAGGGACAGCAGGAAAATCTCAGTGTGCGATCTCTGCTCAGAACCTCTCTGGCGGTCTGGAGCTGCCTAGACAGCTACCGCTGCCCTGGTTTTGGGTAAAAGGAGGAGCTCCTGCATCCCCAGGGACAGTGACTCAGAACCAACTCTGCCAGCAGCTTTTGCAAAACAGTCTGAGGCTTCTCTCTGAGAGGGAGGTTGGGGTGCTGCTGTTTGCTCTCCTCTGAACCTCCCAAAACCATCAAAAGCTGTCAAGGCGAGAGAAAGCAGATGAAAGAACATAAAAACCCCCAGAGAACAAAGGCCTGAAAAAAACAATTTCCTCAGAGCTCATCCCCTTGAGGGGAGTGGGAGGAACTAACTCAGGGAACATCATTGTCTGAAAACCCACGTGGCAGGCCCCTCCCCCAGAAAACCAACCAGGAAGGAAGAAAAAAAAAAAAAGACTACAAGAGAACAACCACCACTACTTCATAAATACAACTTTTATTTTTAACTCTTTACCAATATTCTCGTTCTTTTTTTATACATACAGATAATTTTTTAACCTATTTACCATCACACTGAGATGTCCAGTACATGAAATTCTTTAATAACCTTCTAACCTGAACTTTTTGATACATACACCCGTGTTTTTCTTTTGCTTTTCTATTTTTTTAAATTCTTTTTTAATTTTAACTTAGTTTAGTCTAGTTTATTCTTTTTTAATTTTTATTTTCTACTATACATATAAAGTTAAACTTCAAGGTAATCCCCTTTCCCCAATCAATGCTACCCCTAAAGGCAAACCAGTTTCTAATCCCCCTGTAACTTAGGAAAGTTGAGTCCCTTAACAAAAACATCAAGATACCTTCAGGAAGAATCAAAATAAACTTCCTCACCCACACTGAGAATCTATAACCACTCTCCCAATTTTTCCTTCTGTCAGTGTTTCTGTGAATTTGTGTTTGTCCTGATAATATATAAATCTTATACTTGGGGTTCTTTCTGATGAGGTTCTTCCCTTTTTTTGCTTATATATACATATTTTTTCTCTTGTCATATACTTTTATCAGTCTTTTTGTTTGTCTGTTTTTGTTTGCATACTTCACAAATCTTACCTTGTGGCCCATTTGGGCTGAGCCTTCTCTTTTATCTTCCCTTTTTTTCCTATCTCTCTCTCTTTTTTCCCCCTTTTTTCTTTCCCCCTTTTTTTCTTTCTTCTTCTCTATTTCTTTTTCTTTTCTTTTTTCTCTCATTTGGGTGGGGAATCCTGATTGCACAGAAGCGTTCCAGGGTGCATTGACTGCACCACAATCGATAAGTCCAGCTGCATCTGTTTAGTCATCTCTTACCAAAATGACTAGGAGTAGGAATACCCAACAGAAGAAAAATACAGAGGATGGGCCTTCTGCAACAGAGCTAATGGCTATCGACATAGACAATATGTCAGAAAAGGAATTCAGACTAACAATTATCCACGCAATAGCTAGGTTGGAGAAAGCCATGGATGACCAAACAGAATTGATTAGGGCAGAACTGAAAGCCACCAGGGATGATGTTCACAATGTTAGGGCAGAACTGAAAGCCACCAGGGATGATGTTCAAAATGCTCTCAATGAGTTCCAATCCAATCTAAATTCTCTAAAAGCTAGGGTAACTGAGACAGAAGATAGAATTAGTGATCTGGAGGACAAACAGATAGAGAGAAAGGATCAGGAGGAAGCCTGGAACAAACAGCTCAGAAGCCACGAAAACAGAATCAGGGAAATAAACGATGCCATGAAATGTTCCAACGTCAGAAGAGTGAAAAGATTCTCATCATGAGAGGTTATGGTGATGATGAGGGTATTTCCCATTAGAGTAGTAGATCAAGAGTAGAATATCATGTAAGATTTGAAGTTTGTGAATCTCTGAGAACACTACAAGGATGAAGTCTGTCATAACAGTGGTGGGTTTGGACATCTCCAGTGTTGAGGTACCTTCAGCTGAAGAAGGTCAGATATTAGGAATGATTAATGTAGTACTATCAACATCATGAATGAATCAACATCACAATTATGTTTCCAGTGTGGGTAAGTTTTTGTGAAGTATAAAAATCTCATTCCCTTGACAGTTGTGAATAATTAACGACAAGAAAGGTCACATTTATTTTCAGGCACTTTATATTTTCAGATAAGCATTCTACCTGTATTGAGAGATTTAAAAACCCCTTAAGTGAAAACACTGAATTGTTTATTTATCCAGATTAAATGTAATGTTTTCTTCATTATTCATTCAAATATTTTAGTTCAATGAACACATAAAGATATACAGAAAGGACATGGAAGAATGTTGTTTTATGTTTAAGCTCAATTAAAGAAGTTTATGTTTGACATAGAATTCCCTTTAAATTATCATTTGTATCTTTACCTTTTACCAATCTGTTCTTTTGAGTAAGAAATATGGATATAAAAGCTTTGTCTATTATAAAAACATCCAGATGGGAAATCTCTGCATAACCAACATCAAATTTATATTTTTTACATTCTATTTCATTTCATTCACTTTTCATGCCTTTCCTTCCTTATATTGAACTACTATAAATTTGGGATGATTGTAAGTTTATGTACAACTGTAATGAAATATAGTATAAAGCATATGTAAAACAGAAACTAAGCCACTAATGTGGTTCTCATCTGTTGTTTTTGATATTTTTTTGTTGAGTTGGTTTTTGCTTTTCTTCAGATGAAGAATACAAATCCCATTACAACTGAAAGCCGTAACATTCCAAATAATAGAAGATAAGAATATTGTGTTTGAAGATAGGGAATCATGCCTAGAGTTTCCATCTTTTGAATAGTAGTTTTTTCATGACATTCATTATTTTACATTATGCTAATGTTCAGAGTAAGGCATTTGAAACTAAGAATAATTTTCTTTTTGCATAATACTGTATTCCCATACAAATGCAAATTGATTTGAAAACTGAATTAATATTTGCCATTCAGTCTTATCTGTTAAAAAGTAAACTAAAAAAGAGCGTAGGTATATTTTTTGAGGCAAGGAGACTTAGAATATTAGAGATTTCAGATAATATAAAATATGTTTCAAAAATGAACAAAAACTGAATTAACAGTGTCTTATGTCCACTATTGTACCACATTATAAAAACCACTTTGTGCCAAAATAAGAAAATAATCCAGAGGAATCTTTCTGAAATCTACTTAGAAATTAGGTCTATATAATGAATATAAGAGAGAGAAAGAGAATAACGAAAAATAAATACTACTGACTTAAATATGGCCAGGCAAGTTCTACCAAATATTTAAAGAAGAATTAAAACCTATTTTCTCAAACTATTCCAATGAATAGAAAAGGAAGAAAAGCTTCCAAATTTATTCCATGGCACAAGAATCACCTTGATACCAAAACCAGATAAAGACACCACTAAAAAAGAAAACTACAGGCCAATAACCCAAATAAATATGGTTCCAAAAATTCTCAATAAAATACTAGCAAATGGAATCCAACAGTGCATTAAAAGAATCAATTACCATAATCCAGTGAAATTTATTCCTGCATTGCAATGTAGTTCAGCATTTACCAATCAAGGATCATGATACACCACCTTAATTGAAGAAAGGATTTGAACCACATGATTCTTTCAATAGATGCAGAAAAAGTTTTGACAAAATAGTGCATGAATCCACGATAAAACCCCCAACAATTTAGGTTTACAGGGACCATAATTTAATTTTTTAAATTAAAAAATTTAAACTCAGCAAGGAGTCTGCTTCTCCTTTTTCCTCTGCCCCTCCCCCCACTCATGCTCAGTCTCTCTCAAATAAATAAATAAAATCTTATTAAAAAAACAAAAGACAATCAAGTTGTCAATGAAGTAGTCAAACTTTCATTCTTTGCAGATTACATGATATTATATAGAGAAACTCTACCAAAATAGAACTAATACACAAATTCAGTAAATTAACAAGATACATTACATTTCTATACATCAATAAGGAAGCAACAGAAAGAGAAGTTGAATTAATCCCATTCAAAATTTCATTAAAACCCATAAGAAATAAACCTAACCAAACACAAAAGACCCATACTCTGAAGACCTCAAAACACTGATGAAACAAATGGAAAATAATACAAAGAAATGGAAAAATATTTTATTCTAATGAATTAGAAGAACAAATATTGTTAAAATACCTATACCACCCAAAGCAAGGTACACATTTAATGCAATCATAAGTGCATTCAATTTCCATCATCTATTAAACCCATCAACCCACCCACCTTTCTTCTGATAACCATCAGGTTGTTCTATATACTTAATCTGTTTCTTGGTCTGCCTCTATTTCTTTTAATCTCTTTACTCCTTTGTTCTATTTCTTAAATTATACGTGTGAGTGAAATCATGTATTATCTTTGACTGCCATAGTTGGCTTAGTAGTATACTCTATCTCCATCTATGTCAATATTTTTGTATTTCTTGAGGACTGTTTTGTGACCTAATATGCCATCTATTCTGGAGAATGCTCCATATGCTCTCCAAAAGAATGTGCAGTCTCCTGCTTTAGGATGGAATGTTCTGACTATATCTGTTAAGTCCATTTAGTCCAGACTGGCATCTAAATGCAATGCTTTCCTGTTGATTTTCTGTTTAAATGATCTTTCCATTGATGTCAGTGGCGTTTTAAAGTCCCCTACTATCACTGTATTGTTATCAATGACTTTCTTTATTTTTGTTATTGTTTTGTATATCTGGGTACTCTGTTATTAGGTACATTAATATTTACAGTTCCTAGATCTTCTTGTTGTGTTGCCTTTTTATTATCACCATGTCTTGTCATAGTCTTTTTTTTTTTAAGTCTTGTTTGTCTGATATAAATATGCTACTGTGGTTTTCTTTTGATATCCATTTGGGTTATAAATGTTTCTACACCCCTCACTTTCAATCTTCAGGTGTCTTTAGTTCTAAAATGAATCTCTTGTAGCCAACATATACATGAGTCCTTTTTTTTAAACCCATGCTGTTATGGGGCATTTAGTCGATTTACAATAAAAATAATTATTGATAGATACATAGTTAATGTCCTTTATTTCTTGTTTTGTCATTGTTTCTGGAGATTTTCTCTGATATTTTCTTGCTTTATTACTTTTACTCTCTTCTTTATAATTGAAGAGTCCTTTTTAATATTTCTTGCAGGGCTAGTTTAGTTGTTATGAACTCCTTTATTTATGTTTGTCTGGAAAATTTTTTCTCCTTCTATTCTGAATATTAGCCTTTCTGGATAGAGTATTCTTTGCTGCAAAGTTGTTTTTTTTTTCCATTTAGCACTTTTAATATATCATGCCAACCTCTGATGGATTACCAAGTTTCTGTTGAGGAATCTCTAGCTGGCCTTATCAGTTTTCTCTTGTAAGTTAAGGACTCCCTTTGCCTTGCTAAGTGTAAGATTATTATTATTATTTTTTTTTACTTCATGACTATGTTTTCCAAATTCAATTACAGTATGTCTTGTTATTGGCCTACATTTGTTGATTTTGATGGGAGTTCTCTGTGCATTCTGTATCTGGATGTCTGTTTCCTTCCTCAGATTAGGAATTTTTCAGCAATTGTTCCTTGAAATAATTTTTTTGCTCATTTTCTTCTCTCTCATTCTTGGACTCCTATAGTATGAATGTTATTACTTTTGATGGAGTCACTGAGTTCCCTAAGTCTATTCTCATGTCCCATGATTTTTTTTTTATTCCTTTATAGAACTTTATTATTTTCCATTGTTTTGTATTCTATGTCACTAATTTGTTCTTCTGTTTCTTTCGGCTAATTTTTAATTGCATCAAGCCTGATTCCTGTCATATACTGCCTTATTAATCTATGATTGATTCTTTATTAATCATTTTATCTCTGTGGTAAAGGTTCCACTGATTATCTTCTGTTATTATTTTCTAAATCTCAGAAAGTATGCTTATGATTATTGCTTTAAATTTTCCATCAACCATGTTACTTACATCTGTTTTGCTTAGGTCTCTGAACATTGCCTTACCTTGTTATTTCATCTGAGATAAATTCTTCTGCCATTTTGTTTAGTTCTATTCCTTATCCTGTGTTTAGAAAAGTTGTTTATGCCTCCTGGTCCTGAAAGTAATTCTTTTATGAAGAGATCATTAAGTGTTCAGGTCCTGGTGATTCAGGGAGTGTCTCTGTGTGCTGTGTGCTCTCTGCTGTTGTGTTCTGTCTGTTCTTCCTTCAGACCACTCACCTGCAGGGGCTGTCCTTGCTTGCTTTGGGCATTGTTTGGTCACTGGGATGAACATGGCAATTTTAACTAAGTGTTCTCTGTTTGGTTTCTGAAATGAGATCTGAAAGCATATCTACTAAGACTGAGGCCCCCAGAAATCTCTGGTTGATAGTTATGGTGTGGGCAATGGTTTGTGTGGGTCTTCCAGGGGAGGGGCCTGCTACACTAGGGATGAAGCAAACTTGACTGAGAAGTGAGGTCCTGCCAAAGACAAGAAGGTGGCTCTTGGTGTAAGCAAGTTAGGTGTCCAGTATTTATGATGTACTACTTCCTGCAGGTGACTCTGTTTAAGCCGAGTGTTGGGGAGGGAAATGGCACCCGTCAGCTCCTTTTACACAGAGGACATCTCCATGAAAGCTTCCTCTTAGACACAAGCTCTGAGAAGAGTCAATAATGTCCCATGGTGTGCCCCAGGCATTCTTCGAATCATTCTGTCCATGCCATCTTCCCTCAGGTTGTTTGTGTGCCTTCTCTCTAGGTGCATGGAAGCACCTTCCAGGATTGATCCAACCTGAGCCCACTGACCTTTAGAACACCAGGCTATAAGCCCTGCTTGTTGCAAAATCTCATGAAAATCAGCCCCTCTCATTTTCAAAGGCAATCATTCTGGGGAAACGTTCTCCTTGTGCATTCCCATGTGTTGTTCTATCTTTCACCCTTCTCCATGACTACATCTCCCTCCTTTGTTTCTTTCCTAAGCCATGTCTTTGAACTTCGTATCTTCTTTGATGTGGTCTCTTCTCTCCCTTTGGTTGTGTCATGTGTTCTGTCAGTGTTCAGGTAGAAATCTGGGGTATTTGGAATCGTTTGATAGCTACCTAACTTTGTTCCTGAGATGAGATGTTGCTAAGGTCCTCATACTCCATTGTCAATTGCTTTCCCACCCACCGTTTATTTATTTAAGAACTTTAACAATGTCATCCCACTGCTTTCTAACCTCCATGATGTATGATGAGAAATCAGCTGATATTTTATTTTATTAATTTTTGTGTGTCTATTTTTGTACCAGTACCATTCTATTTTGATTACTATAGCTTTGTAGTATATCTTGAAATCTGGGATAGTGATACCTCTGGATTTGTCTTTTATTTTCTGGGGGTTGTTTTATTTTGTTTTCAGTTGCTTTTCTATTTAGGATCTTTGTAGTTCCATACAAATTGTGGGGCTATTTGTTCTAGGTCTATGAAAAATGTTGTTAGTATTTTAATAGGAAATACATTAAATCTGCAGTTTGCTTTAGGTACTATAGCCATTAACAATATGTTATTGCAACCCATGAGCATGGAACATCTTTCTGTTGGTCTCTATCATCATTTATTTTTTCATCAGTGTTTTAGAGTTGTCAGAATACAAGTCTTCCGATGCCTTGGATAAATTTAATTCCTAGGTATTATAATAGTTTTTGTGCAATTATAAATGGGATGTTTATCTTAATTTATCTTTCTACTACTGCAATGTCAGTGTATATAAATAAAACATTTTTATACACATTGATTTTATATTCAGTGGCCTTTCTAAATTCATTTATCAATTCTAGTAGTCTTTTAGTGGAATCTTTGATCATCATATCATTTAGTATGATGCTACTTGTGGGTTTTTCATAGATGGTCTTTATTATGTTGGGGTATGTTCCCTCTAATCCTACTTTGTTGAGAGGATTATGAATAATTGCACTTTGTCAAATAATTTTTCTGCATCTGTGTAAGTGATCATATGGTTTCTATCCTTTCATTTAAACATAATGCTTTCTAGCTCCATCCTTGTTGTTGCAAAAGGCAAGATTCCATTCTTTGTTTATGGTCGAATAATATTCCATTGTATATATACTACATCTTCCTTATACATTCATTAGTTAATGGCCAGCTGGGCTGTTCTCATGATTCAGATATTGCTGATAATGTTCCTATAAACATTGGGGTGTATGTGTCCTTTCTAATCAACATTTTTGCATCATTTGGGTTATAGCTAGTAGTGTAATTACTGAATCATATGATGGTTCTAGTCCTAATTTTTGATGAGTCTCCATACTCTTTGCCAGATTGGATACACCAGGTTGCATTCCCACCAACAGTATAAGAGGATTAACCTTTCTACACATTCTTGCCAACAACCATTGCTCCTATGTTGTTAATTTTATCCATTCTGAGAGTTGTGAGGTAATATCTAATTGTAGTTTTTATTTCCATTTCACTGATGATGACTGATGTTGAATTCCTTTTCATTTCTCTGTTGGCCTTCTGTAAGTCTTCTTTGGAAAAAAATGCCTATTCTAGGCTTCTGTCCATTTCTTAATTGGATTATTTGTTTTTTGAGTGTTCAGTTTAATATTGACTATTAACCGTTTATGAGATATATCATTTGCAAGTATCTTCTCCCGTTCCATACAATGGCTTTTAGGCTTGCTGATTGTTTCCAGAAGTTTTTATCCTGATGAAGTTCTTAGTTCTTGTAGTTGGTTTTTTTTTTTTTTTTTTTGTTTCCCTTATTTCAGGGGACATACCTACTAAGAGTTGCTAGGGCCAATATCAAAGAGGTTACTCCCTCTATGATTTTAATGGCTTCCACTCTCACATTTAGGTCTTTCATCCATTTTGAATTCATTTGTGTGTCTATGTGTATGGTGTAAGATGGTGGTCCCATGGGTGCAACTTGACTGCACCACATTCGATACATCCAGCTGCATCCATTCAAACATCTCTTATAAAAATGACTACGAGGAGGAATGTCCAACAGAAGATAAATACAGAGGATGCCTTCTACAACAGAGATAATGGCTATCGACATAGACAATGTGTTGGAAAAGGAATTCAGGCTAACAATTATCCAGGCAATAGCTAAGTTGGAGAAAGCCATGGATGACCAAATGGAATTGATTAGGTCAGAACTGAAAGCCACGAGGGATAATGTTCACAATGTTAAGGCAGAACTAAAAGCCACCAGGGATGATGTTCAAAATGCTCTCAATGAATTCTAATCTAATCTAAATTCTCTAAAACCTAGGGTAATTGAGACAGAAGAAAGAATTAGTGATCTGGAGGACAAACAGATAGAGAGAAAGGATCAGGAGAAGCCTGGAACAAACAGCTCAGAAGCCACGAAAACAGAATTAGGGAAATAAATGATGTCATGAAAGGTTCCAACGTCAGAATTATTGGAATCCCTGAAGGGGAGGAAAAAGAAAGAAGTCTAGAAGATATAGTGGAAGAAGTTGTCTAGGAAAATTTTCCCAATCTCACGAGTGGAAACAACGTTCACGTACTAGAGGCAGAGAGATTTCCTCCCAAGATTTTAGATTCTTAAAAGCCCTCGGGACACCTGATAGCTATGATGAAGAATTAAAATTCTAGACAGACACTCGTAAAAGTAGCTAGGACAAAGAGGCTCCTTATATACAGAGGAAAGCCCAGTAGAATAATGTCAGACCTTTCCACAGAGACCTGGCAAGCCAGAAAGCGCTGGCAAAATAGATTCAGAGTACTTAATGAGAAGAACATGCAGCCAAGAATACTTTATCCAGCAAGACTGACATTCAAAATGGATGGAGATATAAAGAATTCCTAGACCAGCAATGCTTAAAAGACTATGCAACCACCCAGATGACACTGCAGGAAATATTATAGGGGGTCCTATAAAAGAGAAAAACTTCTAAGAATATCATTGAACAGAAATATAGAAACAATCTACAGACAGAAAGACTTCAAAGGTAACACAATGTCAATAAAAATGTATCTATTAATAATCACTCTCAATGTGAATGGCCTAAATGCGCCCATAAAATGAAACAGGGTTGCAGATTGGATAAAACGACAGGACCCATCCATATGTTGTCTATAAGAGACCCATTTTGCACCTAAGAATACACCCAGACTGAAAGTGAAGGGATGGAGAAGCATCTTTCATGCCAAAGGGCCTCAAAAGAAGGCCAGGGTAGTAATTCTCATATCAGATAAATAAGATTTTAAACTAAAGACTGTACTCAGAGATACAGAAAGACACTACATAATTCTTAAAGGGAGTATCCACTAAGATGATCTAATACCTGTAAATACCTACGTATCCAATATGGGAGCAGCCAATTACATAAGAAAACTATTAATCAAGATAAAGAGTCATATTGATATGAATACATTCATATTAGGAGATGTTAACACACCTCTCTCAGCAATAGACAGATCATAGAAGCAGAAAATCAATAAAGAAACAAGAGCATTGAATGACACATTGGATCAGATGGTCCTCATAGATATATACTGAACATTCCACCCTATAACAACAGACTACTCACTCTTCTCTAGTGCACATGGAACCTTCTCCAGAATAGACCACATACTGGTCACAAATCAGGACTCAACTGATACCAAAATACTGACATTATCCCTTGAATATTCTCAGATCACAATGCTTTGAACTGGAGCTCAATCACAAGGAAAAGTTCGGAGGGAACTCAAACACCTGGAAGCTAAAGATCAACTTGCTTAAGAATGCTTGCATCAACCAGGAGATCAAAGAAGAACTTAAACTATTCATGGAAACCAATGAGAATGAAGACACCTCGGTCCAAAACCTATGGGATACAACAAAGGCGGTTCTAAAGGGGAAATTCATAGCCATCCAAGCCTCCCTCAAAAAAAATTGAAAAATCCAGAATACACCAGCTGTCTCTACACGTTAAAGAACTGGAGAATCAACAACACATCAAACCAACTCCACACACAAGAAGGGAAATAATCAAGATTAGAGCAGATATCAATGAGGTAGAAACCAGAGATACAGTAGAACATATCAGTGAAACTAGAAGATGGTTTTTTTTTAAAGAATCAATAAGATAGGTAAACCATAGGCCACACTAATCCAAAAGAAAAGACAGAAAGCCCAAATTAATAAAATTATGAATGAAAAGGGAGAGACCACAACTAACATCAAGGAAGTAGAAACAGTCATCAGAAATTATTACCAACAGTTATATGCCAGTAAGCTAAGCAACCTAGATGAAATAGATGCATTCCTGGAAAACTATAAACTCCCAAAATTGAACCAGGAAGAAATTGACAATCTGAATAGGCCAAAATCTAGTAATGAGATTGAAGCAGTGATAAATAAACTCCCTAAAAACAAGAGCACAGGACCTGACGGATTCCCTAGAGAATTCTACCAAACTTTCAAAGAAGAAATAACCCTAATTCTCCTAAAGCTGTTTAAAAAAATTGGAGCAGAAGGAAAACTTCCATACTCTTTTTATGAAGCCAGAATTACCCTGATTCAGAAATAAGGCAAACTCCCAACCAAAAAGGAGAATTTAAGACCAATATCCCAGATGAATATGGATGCTAATATTCTCAACAAGATCCTAGTAAACAGGATTCAACAGCAAATTAAAAGGATTATCCACCATGACCAGGTGGGATATATCCCTGGCTTCCAAGAATGGTTCAATATTCGCAAATCGATTAATGTGATAGAACAAATCAATAAGGGAAGAGAGAAGAAACACATGGTCCTCTCAACTGAGGCAGAAAAAGCATTTGACCAAATCCAGCATCCATTCCTGATTAAAATGCTTCAAAGTATAGGGAAAGTGGCAACATTCCTGAACTCCATAAAATCTATCTATGAAAGACCCACAGCAAATATCATCCTCAATGCGAAAAAGCTGCATCCTTCCCGTTGATATCAGGAACACTACAAGGATGCCCACACTCACCACTCTTGTTCAACATAGTATTAGGAGTCCTAGCAACAGCAATCAGACAACAAAGAGAAATAAAATGTATCCATTCATTGGCAAGGAAGAAGTCAAACTCTCTCTCTTCACAGACGACATTATTCTTTATATGGTAATCCCCCAAATCTCCACCCCCAAACTACTAGAACTCATACACCAATTCAGTAACGTGGCAGGATACGTCAATATACAGAAATCAGTGGCTTTCTACACAATAGCAATGAAAATACAGATAGGGAAATTAGAGAATCAATTCCGTTTACTATAGCACAAAGAACCATAAGATACCTGGGAATAAACCTAACCAAAGAAGTACAGGATCTGTACTCGAGGAACTACAGAACATTCATGAAAGAAACTAAAGAAGACACAAAAAGATGGAAGACCATTCCATGCTCTTGGATTGGAAGAATAAAAATTGATATAATGTCTATACTGCCTAGAGCAATCTATACTTTTAATGCAATTCCGATCAAAATTCCACCAGTATTTTTCAATGAGCTGGAGCAAATAATCCTAAAATTTGTATGCAATCAGAAGAGACCCTGAATTGCTAAGGAATTGTTGAAAACCAAAAGCAAAACTGGAGGCATCACGTTACCTGATGTCAAGCTTTACTACAAAGCTGTGATCATCAAGACAGCATGGTACTGGCATAAAAACAGACACATAGACCAGTGGAAAAGAGTAGAAAACCCATATATGGACCCTCAACTCTATGATCAAATGATCTTCGACAAAACAGGAAAAAAATATACAGTGGAAAAAAGACAGTCTCTTCAATAAATGGTGCTGGGAACACTGGACAGCTATATGTAGTAGAATGAAACTCGACCATTCTCTGATACCGGACACAAATATAAACTCGAAAGTGATAAAAGACCTCAACGTGAGACAGGAATCTATCAGAATCCTAATGAAGAATATAGGCAGTAACCTCTTTGATATCAGCCACAGCAACTTCTTTCAAGATAAGTCTCCAAAGGCAAGGGAATCAAAAGTGAAAATGAACTTTTGGGACTTCATCAAGATCAAAAGCTTCTGCACAGCAAAGGAAACAGTCAGCAACAACAAAAAAAGGCAACCCACGGAATGGGAGAATATATTTGCAAATGACAGTATAGACAAAAGGTTGATATCCAGGTTCTATAAAGAACTCCTCAAACTCCACACACACAAAACAGATAATCATAACAAAAAAGGGACAGAAGATATGAGCAGACACTTCTCCAATGAAGACATACAAATGGCTATCAGACACATGAAAAAATGCTCATCATCACTAGCCATCATGGAGATTCAAATAGAAACCTCATTGAGATACCACCTTACACCAGTTAGAATGACCAAAATTAGCAAGACAAGTAATGACATGTGTTGGAGAGGATGGGGAGAAAGGGGATCCCTCTTACATTGTTGGTGGCAATGCAAGTTGGTGCAGTCACTTTGGAGAACAGTGTGGAGATTCCTCAAGAAATTAAAAATAGAGCTTCCCTATGACCCTGAAATTGCACTACTGGCTATTTACCCCAACGATACAGATGTAGTGAAAAGAAGCGCAATCTTTACCTCATTGTTTATAGCAGCAATGGCCACTGTTGCCAAACTGTGGAAAGAACCAAGATGCCCTTCAATGGATGAATGGATAAGGAAGATGTGGTCTATATACTCGATGGAGTATTATGCCTCCATCAGAGTGATGAGTACCCAACTTTTTTATCAACATGGAGGGGACTGGAAGAGATTATGCTGAGTTAAATAAGTCAAGCAGAGAAAGTCAAGTATTATATGGTTTCACTTATTTGTGGACCATAACAAATAACATGGAGGACATGGGGAGATGGAAAGGAGAAGGGAGTTGAGGGAAAGTGGAAAGGGAGATGAACCATGAGAGATTATGGACCGTGAAAAACAACCAGAGGGTTTTGAAGGAGCGGGGGTTGGGAGGTTGGGGGAAGCAGGTGGTGGATAATAGGGAGGGCACGTATTGCATGGAGCACTGGGTGTGGTTCAAAAACAATGAATACTGTTACACTGAAAAGAAATAAAAATAGTGAAAAAAGAAAGAAAATGCATAGATTATCTGTTTGGAAAAAAATAACAAAGTATTGGGGAATAACATATCTATTAAATAAATAAAATATTTCATCTTAATTCTTTGGAAGACTAAACATACTAAAATGTCAATTAAAAATAGAGCTTCCCTGTGACCCTGCAATTGCACTACTGGGTATTTACCCCAAAGATACAGATGTAGTGAAAAGAAGGGCCATCTGTACCCCAATGTTTATAGGAGAAATGTCCACTTTTGCCAAACTGTGGAAAGAACCATAATGCCCTTCAACGGATGAATGGATAAGGAATATGTCGTCCATATATACTATGGAGTATTATGCCTCCATCAGAAATGATGAATACCCAACTTTTGTAGCAAATGGAGGGGACTGGAAGAGATTATGCTGAGTGAAATAACTCAAGCAGAGAGAGCCAATTATCATATGGTTTCACTTACTTTTGGAGCATAAGTAATAACACGGAGGACATTGGGAGAAGGAGAGAACGGGTTGCAGGAAATCAGAAGGGTATATGAACCATGAGAGACTATGGACTCTGAAAAACAATCTGAGGGTTTTGAAAGGGTGGGGGATGGGAGGTTGGGGGAACCAGGTGGTGGGTATTAAGGAGGGCACGTATTGCATGAAGCACTGGGTGTGGTGCAAAAACAATGAATTCTGTTATGCTGAAAAGAAATTTTTTAAAATGTCAATTATCCCTAATTTGGCCTATTGACTTAATGACATCGCAATTACAAGACCAGATAAATATTTTGTCAATATTTAGGAAATAATTATATATTTTATATGTAGAAACAAAGGATTTACATTTACCAATGCAATACTTAAGAAAATAGTTCGATGACTCACAACCTGAGTTATGTAATTGATTAAAAGGCACATTAATCAAGATAATACGGTACTATTGAACAAAGAAAAAATAGACATATAAGTGAATGGAATGGAAAAGACAGCCAAATGAGATTCATTGGAATATAACTAATCTGGGACTCCTGAGCAGATCAGTGGGTTAAGTGCCTGCCTTCAGCTCAGGTCAGGATCCCAGGTAGCATCCTTGGATCTAGTCCCACATCAGACTCCTTGCTTAGTGGGAAGCCTGCTTCTCCCTCTGCCTGCCACTCTCCCTGCTTGTTCTCTCTCTCTGACAAATAAATGAAATCTTTAAAAATGATCAGAACACATGAATAGACTTTATTTTTCCTCAAAGAAGACATACATATGGCCAGCAGAGATATGAAAAGATGCTTAAAATCATTGACATCAGGAAATACAAATAAAAGCTACAATGATATATCACCTCACAAATCATCAGAATGCCCAAAATCCATAACACAAGAGACAGCAGGTGTTGGCAAGGTTGTAGATCAAGGGTAACACTTTTACACAGTTGGTTGGAATGCGAGATGGTACAGCCACTCTTGAAAACAGTATGGTGGTTCCTCAGGATGTTAAAAATAAAGCTACCCTATGATCCAGAAATTGCACTACTGGGTATTTACCCCAAAGATGCAGATGTAGTGAAAAGAAGGAACACAGGCACCTCCAATGTTCATAGCAGCAATGTACACAATAGCCAGACTATGGAAGGAGCTAAGATGTCCTTCAATGGATGAATGGATGAAGAATGTGTCGTTCAGATATACAATGGAATAGTACTCAGCCATCAGAAATGATAAATATCTTCCATTTACATCAGCATTAGTGGAACTGGAGGGTACTATGCTGAAATAACTCAATCAGAGAAATACAATGAGCATATGGTTTCACTTAGATGTGAAACATAAGCAATGATGCAAAGGAAAATAGAGGTGGGTGGGGGTAACTGAATGGGAAGAAATCAGAAAGAGAGACAAACCATATGTAACTCGTGACTCTTGACTCCAGGAAACAAACTGAGGGTTGCGGAAAGAAGATGGCCAGGTGTTGGAGTAAATGGGTGATGGGTGTTAAAGAGGGCATATGATATGAGGAGCTCTGGGTCTTTCACTCAACTAATAAATCACTGAACATTATATTAAAAAATGACATACTATGCCTAGTGTAATTGAATTTAAATTAAAAAAATAAAAGAGAGGTACTTGGGGAAAAGTACATCGGAGTAGGAAGAGGCTGATCAAGTGAAGTGATGCCAATGGTGAGAATATGTCCTATTACAGCTATCACGTAGATAAATTAAAGTAGGACAGCAGTACTATTTGAAATTCACTGACTTCTGAGAATCACCTGAGGACAAAATCTGTCATACCACCGAGGTTAGCCATTTCCAAAGTGGAGGTTCCTCCAGCTGAAGAAGAGAAGGGTGAATATTAGGAAAGAGAAATGTGGCACAATCAACATGAACCAACATCTCAATTATGTTTTCAGTGTAGATGAAAATTTTATAATCCATCGCCACCCTTTCTTTCAACATATAGAAATAATTATTTTAAAATATAGATATGTTAAATTTGTTCTTACACACATATTTTCAGGTAAACTTGGTTTCTGTATTTACTGAGAATGATGAGAACCCTTTAAATGAGAACCACCAATGGCATATTTATATACCACAAATTTTAATGATATTTTATTTCTCCTTGTGAAAGAAGTTCATATATGACATGAGATTACATTCATACTTTTTTGTTAGTGTTCATACACATCTACTTTTTTATAGAGTAAACATGCATGAAAACCCTTTATATGTTATAAAAGAGCCTGTTCAGAAATCTCTACATAATCAAGTTAGAATGTATATTTTTAACACTCTCACTTGTTGCATTCAGTTTTCTTATTTTGCTTTCCTTTGTATTGAATTACACTAAATGGTAATGATGAGAAGTTTAGGTATTAATTTAATCACTGACAACCTTGTTAGTACATAGATCTCAGGAACTGAGCTCTTGTTATGTTTCTAGTTTATTGATTTTGAAAGATTAGGGCAACATATGACATTAGGATTGGAAGTTATAAAACAGCAAAGCCAAGAGGCACAGTTCTTTGATTTGGAGTCACAATATGAAATTGAAATTCAGGTCTAATGTTGAGGGAAATGTATTTCTAATTAAGCCTAGTTTCCTGTTTGCATAATGCATTATTCACACACTGACAAGGAAATTGGATTCAAGGCATCTAATTTTTCCTTCCTGTCTCTTCTTCTGACAAACAATATTTGCAAATTTATTTACATGTATTTTTAGAGGGAACAGAGTAGAATATTTCTGTTAGAGAATATGATGGTTGCATTAAAAATGAGAAACAAAAGAAGCCATAATGAACAATGCCATAGAACATGAAAATATGCCGGATTATAAAACAATCTTGTGTCACATTCAGATAATAATCTAGAGACATCAATCTAAAGTGTACTATTGAATCAATTAGTATCTATATATTGTATATTAGCAAGAGAGAGGAACATGATAAGGCAAAAATAAAACCATTATTTTTAGACATCCTGAAATAACAGAACATTAATAATAATGAGTAAGGATAAAAAAGTGAGTTCTTCCTAATACAAAATCAATTCAATTTCCTTGAAATAATTTAGTATCATATGGGATATGTTCACTTTTCCGAGACTACTGGATTGATTTCATGAGCATTCAAATCTAAATGTATTTTTTAAAAAATCAGATTTTATTATCGGAACAAATGGAAAATATGAATTTTTTGAGAATATATACAATTTATTTTTATGGAAAAGATATAATAAAGCATGCTTCAGGTGAGCTCTGTCCTTAATATTTTCTATAACATTAAGGCATTTTTTCCATAAGTTACTATATGTATATGTATGTATTTTTTTTCTGAAATGGACACATTTTAAACACTGTAGCATATCTAACTTCCCATTTATGCTTTCACTTTTTCACCTGTTATCATATATACACAAAAATGAATAAGCCTTTAATGCAATTTCCTATTCCGAATCTAAATAAATTATTCACAAATTTTGGATAAGATAGCATGTGAATGATGAAATGCAATGCTGGTTGTATCATGTTTATTCAAACACAGAATTCAAAGAATTATGTTTTCCTGTTTTCTCCTGGATAATACATAGGGACAAAACTAGCTTGTTAGATCACCTCTCTCTCCACCCAACAGCTTTATTTATTTGTTTTCTTTAATATTTTATTTGTTTTTTTGACAGAGAGAGAGAGAGAGATCACAAGTAGGCAGATTCACAGGCAGAGAGAGAGGGGGAAGAAGGATCCCTTCTGAGCAGAGAGCTCAATGCGGAGCTTGATCATAGGACTCGGTGATTATGACCTGGGTTGAAGGCAGAGGCTTAACTCACTGAGCCAACTGCACTCCTCCACCCAACAACTTTTAAAGGTTTGCTAGCTCAGTGCCTTAGTAGAGTAGGCATGAACCTTATCTTGGAAAGCAGATATGTCACATAAAAGCCACATATTCAGGAGATATCTTCCAAAGAAATTTAACAATTAATTTCCTGGTATGGAAAATTTAAGAATAACAACTACTGTTTCTTGTGAATAGATTTACCAATTATTTTCTGAATTATACAAACAAATTAATAATGTTGCTATTAAGCCAATCATGGATATTGATAGTTAAAATTTTGGTAAGCATGCATTAATCCATTGTTCCATCCCATTATTGCTTCCACTATTTTTTAAAATTCAATTCCTCCTATGTTATGTAGGTAAGAGTCAGAAATATTTCAGGCAGAAAAATTAAGTTTTTAATCTGATTTTTGTGGATTTCTGAGCACTGTAAATAGGATCCTGTACTTAAAGCCCTATGGCTGGTAGAATATGGGAAAAGTGCAAGGAGATGACTCCTTGATAGTTGAAAGCCAAATGAGCATATCAAAGTTATTTCCATTAAAATTTGTTTAAAAATGTAACACTGTATATTATGGTATGCACGACAATAATTTGATACATTCATATATTGTAATCTAATTGATATGTCAGTGATAATTAGTACCTCTATCATTTTGTAATTATCATTTCTTTTTAGTGGTTAGATTAATTACATTCTAGTCTCAGAAAATTTGTAAGTCTTATATAATATTGTTGTCTGTATTTACTACACTCTGAATTAAATCTTTAGGGATTATTTATTCCCTGTCACAAGTTTATACCCTTAAAAAATATCCGTCCTTTCCAACAACCTTATCCGTTAACAACCAATTAACTCTCACTATTTTATGTTTGCTTTTTTCTTGTCCTTCTCTGTCTCATACCTCAGCAGAATATGCATAGGTCAATTCATATTCACATTGTTGCAAAAGACAGGATGACCTTTTATGGCTGATATTTTATAGCTTTTAATGAATTTTGTGGCTAATATAATATCCTGTTGTATATATACTATGTAGTAGGTGCAAAGTCATATCTCATTGTGGTTTTGATTTGAATGTTCCTAATAACTTTTGATGCTGAACATATTTTAGTGAATTTATTTTTCATATATACACTCTCAAAAAATGAATATTCATGTCCATTGACCATTTGTTAAATATTTTCTTAAATTTTTGTATGAGTTATTGGTATAATTTGGATATTAAAAACTTATCATAAAAATTTCTGATAATTTTTTCGTTTCTTTCTTTTTTAAAATTTTATTTTATTTTTTCTGTGTTCCAAGATTCATTGTTCATCCATCACACACAGTGCTACATGAAATATGTACCCTCATTAATACCCACCACAAGTCTCACCCATCTTTCCAAGCACCTCCCCTCCAAAACCCTCAGTTGGTTTCTCAGAGTCCACAGCCTCTCACGCTTTGTCAACCCCTCTGAATTCCCCCAATTACTTTTCTTTTCCTTATCCTAATGACCTCATGTTATTCCTTATGCTCCACAAGTAAGTGAAACCATTGGTAATTTACTTTCTCTCCTTGATTTACTTCACTCAGCATAATCTCCTCCAATCCAGTCCATGTTGATATAAAAGTTGGGTATTCATCCTTTCTGATGGAGACTTAATACTCAGTTTTATATATGGACCAAATCTTCTTTATCCATTCATCCGTTGAAGGTCACTTAGCTCTTTCCACAGTTTGGTGACTGTGGTCATTGATGCATGATCATTGAGATACACATGGACCCTCTTTCTACTATACCTGCATCTTTGGGGTAATTACCCAGTAGTGCACTTGCAGGGTGATAGGGTAGCTCTATTTTTAATTTCTAAAGGAATTCTCTGACTATTTTCCAAGTGGCCACAACAACTTGCATTCCCACTAACAGTGTAAGAGGGTTCCACTTTCTCCACATTTCTCCAACACTTGTTGTTTCCTGTCCTGTTAATTTTGGCCATTCTGACTTGTGTAAGGTGGTATCTCAATGGGGTTTTGATTTTAATCTCCCTGATGGCTAACAATGATGAACATTTTCTCATGTGTATGTTAGCCATTTTTATGTCTTATTTGGAGAAGTGTCTGTTCATGTCTTCTGCCCATTTTTTTGACATGATTATCTGTTTTTTGAGTGTTGAATTTGAGGAATTCTTATAGATCTTGGATATCAGCCCTTTGTCTTCACTGTCATTTGGG
This sequence comes from Meles meles, assembly GCF_922984935.1. Classification (NCBI taxonomy): domain Eukaryota; kingdom Metazoa; phylum Chordata; class Mammalia; order Carnivora; family Mustelidae; genus Meles; species Meles meles. Next base: position 603,863 of record NW_025721603.1, read on the forward strand.
AATATCATTTCCCATTCTGTGGGTTGCCTCTGTATTGTTGACTCTTCCTTTGCTGGGCAGAAACTTTTGATCTTGATGAAGTCTCAAAAGTTCACTTTTGCTTTTCCTTCCTTTGCATTTGGAGATGTGACTTGAAAGAAGTTGCAGTGGCTGATGTCAAAGAGGTTACTGCCTATGTTCTCTAGGATTCTGATGTATTCCTGCCTCACGTTAAGGTCTTTTATCTATTCCAAGGTTATCTTTATGTATGCTGTAAGAGAATGGTCGAGTTTCATTCTTCTATACTAGCTTTCCAACTTTCCTGCACCATTTATTGAAGAGTCTGTCTTTTTTCTGCTGTATATTTTTTTCTTGCTTTGTCAAAGATTATTTGACCAGAGTTGAGGGTCCATATCTGGGCTCTCTACTCTGTTCCACTGGTCTATGTGTCTGTTTTTTTTTTTTTTTTTTTTTTTTTTTTTTTTTTGCCAGTACCATGCTGTCTTGGTGATCACAGCTTTGACGTAAAGCTTGAAATCAGGCAACATGATGTTGCCAGTTTTGTTTTTTCTTTTTCAACATTTCCTTAGCAATTCATGGTCTCTTCTGGTTCCATACAATTTTTAGGATTTTTTGCTCCAGCTCTTTGACAAGTGCCAGTGTAATTTTGTTTGGAATGACATTTAAAGTATAGATTGCTCTAGGCAGTATAGACATTTTTTTTCTTTTTTTTTCCATTTTATTTATTTTTTCAGCGTAACAGTATTCATTCTTTTTGCACAACACCCAGTGCTCCATGCAAAATGTGCCCTCCCCATTACCCACCACCTGTTCCCCCAACCTCCCACCCCTGACCCTTCAAAACCCTCAGGTTGTTTTTCAGAGTCCATAGTCTCTTATGGTTCGCCTCCCCTCCCCAATGTCCATAGCCCGCTCCCCCTCTCCCAATCCCACCTCCCCCCAGCAACCCCCAGTTTGTTTTGTGAGATTAAGAGTCATTTATGGTTTGTCTCCCTCCCAATCCCGAATGTTTATAGCAGCAATGTCTACAATAGCCAGACTATGGAAAGAACCTAGATGTCCATCAACAGATGAATGGATAAAGAAGATGTGGTATATATACACAATGGAATACTATGCAGCCATCAAAAGAAATGAAATCTTGCCATTTGCGACGACGTGGATGGAACTAGAGCGTATCATGCTTAGTGAAATAAGTCAATCGGAGAAAGACAAGTATCATATGATCTCCCTGATATGAAGACATGGAGAAGCAACATGGGGGGTTAGGGGGATAGCAGTATAAACATTTTAACAATGTTTATTCTTCTGATCCATGGACATGGAATAGTCTTCCATCTTTTTGTGTCTTCTTCAATTTCTTTCATGAGTGGTTTGTAGTTCCTCAAGTACACATCCTTTAACTCTTTGGTTAGGTTTATTCCCAGGTATCTTATGGTACTTGGGGCTATAGTAAATTGAATCAATTATCTAATTTCCCTTTCTATACTTTCATTGTTAGTATATAAGAAAGCAACTGATTTCTCTGCATTGATTTTGTATCCTGCCATAGTGCTGAATTTCTGTATGAGTTCTAGTAGTTTGGGGGTGTAGTGTTTTGCGTTTTCTATATAAAGAATCATGTCATCTGCGAGGAGAGAGTGTTTTGACTTCTTCTTTGCCAATTTGAATACCTTTTATTTCTTTTTGTTGTCTGACTGCTGTTGCTAGGAATTCTAGTATTATGTTGAACAAGAGTGGGAGGAGTGGCATCCTTGACATGTTCCTGATCTTAAAGGGATGGCTGTAATCTATTCCCCATTGAGAATGGCATTCGCTGTCCTTTTTTCAGAGATAGATTTCATGAAGGTGAGAAATGTTATTTCTATCCCTATACTTTGAAGCATTTTAATCAGGAACGGATGTTGGATTTTGTCAAATGCTTTTTCTGTATCAATTGAGAGGACCATGTGGTTCTTCTCTCTTCTCTTATTGATTTGTTCTATTGCATTGATGGATTTGTGTGTTCAACTGCCCTTGCATTCCAGGGATAAACCCACGTGGTCATGGTGGAAAATCTTTTTAATGGACAATATGTTCCTGTTATCTAGGATCTTGTTGAGAATCTTGACATCCATATTCATAAGGGATATTGATCTGAAATTCTCCTTTTTGCTGAGGTCTTTGCCTGGATTGGGGATCAGAGTAATGTTGGATTCAGAAAAAAATCTGGAAGTTTTCCTTCCTTGATACTTTTTGAAATTACTTCAGGAGAATAGTCATTATTTCTTTGAATGCTTGGTAGAATTCCCCAGGGAATGTATCAGGCTGGAGGTTTTTGATCACTTCTTCCATCTCATTAATAGATATTGGTCTATTCATGTTGTCAATTTATTCCCGTTTCAGTCTTGGAAGTTTATAGGTTTCCAGGAATCCATACATTTCTCCTAGTTTGGTTAACTTATTGGTATATAACTGTAGATGCTAATTTCTGATGATTGTTTCTTTTTCCTTGGTGTTAGTCATGATCTCTGCCCTTTCATTCATAATTTTATTAATTTGGGTTCTCTCTCTTTTGTTTTGGATTACAATGGCCAGTGTTTTATTAATCTCAATTCTTTCAAGGAACCAGCTTCTAGTTTTGTCTATATGTTCTAACTGTATCTCTAGTTTCTAACTCATTGGTCTCTGCTCTAATCTTGATCATTTCCCTTCTTGTGTGTGTGGTTGCCTTAATTTGTTCTTGATTCTCCAGTTCTTTAAGTTGTAAAGACAGTTGGTGTATCCTGGATTTTTCAATTTTTTGGAGTGAGGCTTGGGGGGCTATATTTTCACCCATAGGACACCTTCGACGTATCCCATTTGTTTTGTACTATGTGTCTTCTTTCTCAATGGTTTCCCTGAATTGTCCAAGTTCATCATAGATTTTCTGGTTTATCCACATTCTTGAGTAAGATGGTCCTTAGATTCCAGGTGTTTGACTTTCTTACAACCTTTTTCTTGTGGTTGAGTTCCAGTTTCACAGCATTGTCGTCTGACAATTTGAAGGGAATAATCTCAATCTTTTGGTATCAGTTGAGCCCTGATTTGTGACCCTGTATGTCATCTATTCTAGAGAAAATTCCATGAGCACCTGGGAAGAATGAATATTCTGTTTTTTAGGTTGTGATGTTCTGTATATATCCATGAAGTCCATTTGGTCCAATATGTCATTCAAACCCTTGTTTTGTTATTGATTTTCTGTTTGGATGATCTCTCTATTACTGAGAGTGGCATGTTAAGGTCCCCTAAAATTAAAGATTATAATATATATGTATATATATTATAATTATAATATGATTATTTATTTTGATTAAGAGTTGGTTTATGTAGTTGGCTTCTCCTACATTGGGGACATAAATTTTTACAATTGTTAGATCTTCTTAGTGGATAGACCCCTTAAGAGTGAAGTCCTTCTGTATCTCTGACTACAGTCTTTAGCTTACTATCTATTTTTTCTGATATGAGAATTGCTACCGCAGCTTTCTTTTGAGGCCTGCTGGCATGAAAGATTGTTTCTCCATCCCTTCACTTTCAGTCTAGATGTATGTTTGGGTTCCAAACCTGTCTCTTGTAGACAGCTCATTGATGAATCCTGTCATTTTATCCAGTCAGCAACCCTCTGACGTTTTATGGGAGCTTTTAGGTTGTTCACATTGAGAGTGATTATTGAAAGATATCTTTTTTTTTTTTTTTGACATCGTGTTGCTTGTGAAGTCCTTGTTTCTAAAGATTGTCTCTGTAAATTTCTGTTATATTTCACTGTTAGGTTCTTTTTTTTTTCTTTTATTTAACCCTTTAATATGTCTTGTAGTGCAGGCTTGGTGGTCACATTTTTTTTTCTTTTTTTAATTTAAACTATTTTTAATTTATTTTAAGTGTCCCAGAATTCATTGTTTATGCACCACACCCAGTGTTCCATGCAATTCATGCCCTCCATAATACCCACCACCAGACTCACCCAACATTTCACCCCTCTTCCCTCCAAAACCCTCAGTTTGTTTCTCAGAGTCCACAGTCTCTCACGGTTTGTCTTGGAAGCTCTTTATCTCTCTATCCATTTTGAATGTCAGTCTTGCTGGATAAAGTATTCTTGGCTGCATGTTCTTTTCATTTAGTGCCCTGAATACATCATGCCAGCCCTTTTTGGCTTGTCAGGTTTCTATGGACAGGTCTGATGTTATTCTGATGGGCTTTCCTCTATACATAAAGAATCCTTTCCCCCGGCGCCTGGGTGGCTCAGTGGATTGGGCCACTGCCTTCGGCTCAGGTCATGATCTCGGGGTCCTGGGATCAAGCCCCGCATCAGGCTTTCTGCTCTGCAGGGAGGCTGCTTCCTCCTCTCTCTCTGCCTGCCTCTCTGCCTGCTTGTGATCTCTCTCTCTGTCAAATAAATAAATAAAATCTTAAAAAAAAGAATCCTTTCCCCCTAACTGCTCTCAAGAGCTTCTGTCTAAAATTATGATTCATCATTTTCACAATCAGGTGTCTCAAGTTCTTTCTAGATTCTATGATCTTGGGTGGAAGTCTTTCTGCCTCTAGGATAAAAACGCTGGTTCCATTCCCCAGATTGGGATGATTTTCATGGAGAATTTGTTCAACTATATCCTCTAGTCTTCTTTCTTTCTCCTCCTACTCAGGGATTCCAATAATTCTGATGTTGGAACATTTCATGGCATCATTTATTTCCCTAATTCTGTTTTCATGGATTCTAAACTGTTTGTTCCAGGCCTCCTCCTGATCCTTTTTCTCTATAAGTTTGTCCTCTAGATCACTAATTCTATCTTTTGTCTCAGTTACCCTAGCTGTTAGAAAATTTAGATTAGATTAGAACTCATTGATAGCATTGTTAACATCTTCTCTGGTGGCTTTCACTTCTGCCATAATCTATTCCATGTTGTCACTAATGGTTTTATCCAACCTAACCACTGTCTGGATAATTGTTACCCTGAATTCCTTTCTGACATACTGTTTATGTCCATATCCAATAGCTCTGATGGAGAGGGCACAGTCTTTGAAGTTTTCCTCTGTTGGGCATTCCTCCTTCTAGTCATTTGGTGAGAGATGGCTGAAGGGATGTGTAGCTTAGTGTATCAACTGTGACCCAGGCAAGGTGCACCCTGGAATGCTTCTGAGCAATCAGAAGTCCCCATCAAAAAGAGAGAAAAAAGAAAAATAAAAGAGAGAAAGTAAGAGAGATACAGAAAAAAAATAAAACAAGAAGACCCAGCCTGAATGGGCCCCAAAGGGAAGATTTATAAAGTATACAAACAAAAACAGACAAACAAAAAGATCGACAAATGTAAATGATAAGGAAAAAAAAAAAATGGACCGCACGTATAAGATTTATATACTACCAGAACAAAAACAAATACACAGAAACATTTGCAGAAGTAAAAGATGGGAGAGTGGTTATAAATCCTCAGTGTGGATGAGGAAGGTTATTTTGCTTCTTCTTGGGTGTGTCTTGATATCTTTGTTAAAGGACTCAAATTTCCAAAGATAAAGGGGGACTAAAACTGGTTTATATATAGGGGTAGCTTTGATTTGGGAAAGAGGATTACCTTGAAGTTTATCTGTATATGAATATCAAAAAAAAAAAAAAGAAAAGAAAAGAAAAAGAAAGAAAGAAAGAAAACCCTGAGTTATATGTATCAAAAACATACAAGTTAAAAGGTTATTATAGAATTTGTTGTACTGAACATCTCATTGTGATGGGAAATAGGTTAAAAATTTATTAAAAAAAATTAAAAGAGGGGCGCCTGGGTGGCTCAGTGGATTAAGCTGCTGCCTTCAGCTCAGGTCATGATCTCAGGGTCCTGGGATCGAGCCCCGCATCAGGCTCTCTGCTCCGTGGGGAGCCTGCTTCCTCCTCTCTCTCTGCCTGCCTCTCTGCCTACTTGTGATCTCTCTCTCTGTCAAAATAAATAATTAAAATCTTTAAAATTTTTTTTAAAAAATTAAAAGAATGAGAATAGTGGGAATGAATTTAAAAGTGTATCTATGTAGTATACAGGTTTGAGGACAATTCTGGGAGCTTAGTGTTTTCTTTTCCCCTCATACTGGGGTTTTACAGTTTTATGAGGATCCTGTGGTGGTTGTCCTCTTGGCTTTTGTTTTGTTTTGTTTTTGTTTTTTGTTTGTCTGTTTGTTTGTTTGTTTGTTTTGGCTGGTTTTCTACAGGAGGGGACTTCCCTGTGGTTTTTCAGGCATTCTTGCTAGAGTTGAGTCCTCCTGCCCCCTATCAAGGGGCAAGTCTCTGAGGAAACTGTTTCTTCAGGCTTTTATTCTCTGGAGGTTTTTTTTTTTCTCCCCTTGGTTGCTTTTGGTGATTCTTCTGAGGTTTAGAGGAAAGCAAACTACACCTAGACCTCTGTCTCAGAAAGATGCCTCAGTCTATTTCCTTCTGGGTGCTCCAGAGCATATAAACTCCCTTTCTGCCACCTCCCACCATCCCACCAGCAGAGCACATCCCCAGCCACAGTCTCAGGGGTCACAGGAGCTCCCACTAGTACCACAGTGCTACTAAAACAGTGAGCAATATTAGTCCAGAGAGCTGGCTTCCAGTGGTTGCCCTTGCTGTGGCTGTCTTTACAGTCCAGAGGGCCTCAGGAGAGATCCCAACCAGAGATAGCATGCTGAAATTTTCACACTGGCCCAGCCTGGGAGTATTCAGACTCTCCCAGTCCTAGAGAGCACCAGCTAGCGCCTGCATGGATCTCTTTCAGGGAAAGGTGTGGAGTGCAACTCAGACCCCCGTTGCACAGCACACATGCAGAGTGCAGAAATCTGTCGTTCTAGAGAGCACTGGCTGGCTTCCACACCAGACTATCTCATGTACGCCACCACCCAGATGTTCTCAGGTGAGCCTGTGTCTCAGGGACCTAAGCCTAAATGCTTCACTGCACTCTCTCTGGCACAGCGCTGGTGGTGGCCATCCTGGCACTGTGGGCTTAAGGCTGTGCTTCTAACCGCCCGATTCCACCAATTTCCCCTTAAGAACTTTTGCTCTTTTTGAGTGTTTTTGACCAGACTCCAGGTTAATGCTGGTTCCCAATCACAGGGCATTATTGTATTGGGGGATTACTATCTAATGGGTCACTTCTGGTGGTTCCCTCCCCCTTTTGCTTATCTTCAGATATCCGTCCCAAGTTCCCACTCTGCTTTACCTGACCACTGCCCTCTTCTGCCCTCGTAGAGATCCAGAAGTGTATAATCTTACATATCAGGCTGTTTTTATGTGTGCTCAAAGTGATCTGCTAGATAATCAGCTCACTTTAGGGGATGGGTTGAAACAGTGTTTCCACTTCTCCACCATCTTGCCCCCCTCCCTCCCAGTGGTCATATACTCTTTTAAACCTTGCCTGTCTTGGAATCTCCTTATTCCTTCATCCATTTTTAATGTCAGCCTTGCTGGTTAAAGTATTCTTGGCTTCATGTTCTTCTCATTCAGTGCCCTGAATATGTCTTGTCAGCCCTTTCTGGCTTGCCAGATTTCTGTGGAAATGTCTGACATTATTCTGATGGTCCTTCCTCTGTACGTAAGGAATCTTTTCTGCCTGGCTGTGCTTAAGAACTCCTGTCTGAAATTATGAATTGTGAATTTCACAGTTAGGTTTCTGGAGGTCTTTCTAGACTCGTTGATGTTGGGGGCTGTCCATTCTACCTCTTGGATAGGAACACTCGTTCCACTCCCCAGATTAGGGAAAATCCAGATTTTGTTCAACTATATCTTCTAGTCTTCTCTCTTTCTCCACCCCATCAGGAATTCCAATAATTCTGACTTTGGAACATTTCATGGTGTCATTTATTTCCCTAATTCTGTTTTCATGGATTCTAAGCTTTTGTTTCAGGCCTCCTCCTGATCCTTCTTTTGTATCAGTTTATCTTCTAGATCACTAATTCAATCTTCTACCTTAGTTACCTTAGCTGTTAGAGTGTTTAACTTGGATTTGATCTCAGTGATAGTATTTTTTTAGTACTTCCAGATCATCCCTCACTTCAGCCCTTAGAAATTCTATGTTGTAACAAATGGTCTTCTCCAACCTAGCCATTGCCTTGATAATTGTTACCTTGAATTCCCTTTCTGACCTACTTTTTATGCCCATATTCAATAGTTCTTTGGCAGAGATCACTGTCTCTGAATTTTTCCTCTGTTTGGTGTTCCTCCTCTTAAAGATTTTTGTGAGAGGTGATTGATGAAATGTATAGCTAAATATATCAAACATGATCCAGGCAAGGTGCATCCTGGAAAGTCTTGCAGCCATTGGAAGTCACCACCAAAAAGAAAGAGAAATGAAAAAAGATAGAGTGAAAAAAGAGAAAAACAGAGGAAAAATTCAGCCAAAATGAGCCCTAAAAGTAATATAAGGTACATAAACAAAAATGAGCAAAAAAAAAAAAAAAAAAGACTACACACGTAAAACGTAAGAACAAGAAAAAAGAAAAACCCAGCCAAAATGAACCCCATGAATAAAATTCCTGTAGTACAAAAGAAAAAATAAATACACAGAAACACTGACAGCATAAGATAGAATGGTGATTATAAACCCTCAATGTGGGTGAGGGTTTTTGTTTGTTTGTTTGTTTGATTGCTTGCTTTTTTCTGGGTGTACCTTGTTATCATTTTAAAGGAATCAACTCTCCAGAGGTACAGCTAAATTAAAACTGCTTTATATATAGTAGTATTGAATAGGGGATGAAGGGTTACCTTGAAGCTTATATCTATATGTATATTAAACAAAAAAGAAAAAACATCAGTATGTGTATGAAAAAAGTTCAAGTGCGCCTGGGTGGCTCAGTGGTTTGGGCCTCTGCCTTCGGCTCAGGTCGTGATCTCGGGGTCCTGGGATCGAGCCCCGCGTCGGGCTCTCTGCTCCGTGGGGAGCCTGCTTCCTCCTCTCTCTCTGTCTGCCTCTCTGCCTGCTTGTGACCTCTCTCTCTATCAAATAAATAAATAAAATATTTTAAAAAAAGTTATGGAATATGTTGTATTAAACATCTAGTTGTAATGGTAAGTATGTTCAAAAATTAAATGAACAAAAATCATGAGAAAGAGTTTAAAAGAAAGAAAACATATCTATGAAATATACAGGTTTGGGAGTGATACTGGGAGCTTAATATATTGTTTTCCCCTGATGTTAGGGCTTACAGTTTTATGGGGACCCTGTGGTTGTTGTCTTCTTGTTATTTTGGTTTGTCTTCTTGGGGAGGGTCCTGCCACGTTGTTTTCCAGTCATGCTTTGGCTGAGTCACCCTGCCCCCTATCAAGGGGTTGGGCTCTGTGGAAACCAGTTTTTCCAACTCTACTTTTATGAATGTTTTCGTTTTTTGCAGCTTTGGGGGGATTTTTGATGGTTTGTGAAAAATAAACTGTCTGCAACCAGACCTCTGCCTCAGAGAGAAGCCTCAGTCTGTAACCCTCTGGGTGGTTCAGAACACACAGACCCTCCTCTGCACACTCCCCTGAACACCACAGCCTCCCACAGGCAGTGTGTACCCCCAACCACCATCTCAGTGGGCGCCTGAGGTCCCATACTATTCTAAGCACCCCCTTTCCACTAAAACCACCAGCAATATTGGTCTGGCTCAGCCTGAAACCAGGTGGCTGCCATTGCCGGGACTGTTGTCTGGAGCCCACATCTGCACCAGATGTGCTCACATGGGGCAGTGGCTGTGCAGGTCATGGAAGGCTGCAGGCTGGGGACTCCCAACTGGAGTTCATGCTGGTATCTCTCAGGCACAGGCACTCAAACCCTGCACTCAAACCCTGCAGCCACGAGAGTCACAGAAGGCTTTGGGCCTTCTGAGACCACCAGCTGGTGCCCACACCAGGCTCTCTCAGCTGCAGATTGGAATGCATCCAGCCCAAGCAGTGGTGCAAAAAGCAAAAAGCCATGAGCTCAGGGACCTCGGACTGGAGCCCCTGCTGGGCTGTCTCTGGTATAGGTGTTCGCTGGCAGTGACTGTCCTGGGATCATGTGCTGAAGCCCATGTCTGTGACCACCTGATTCCACCAGTTAGCTCTTAAGGTATTTTGCTCTTTTTGAGTGCTTTTATCTAGACTTCAAGTTAATGCTGGTCCCCAGTCACATCAAATTTTTGTATTGGACTATTACTTTTCAATGGGTTTCTTCTGGTGTCTCCCCCTTCTGTTTATGCTCTGATATCAGTCTGAGTATTCCCACCTTGCTTTACCTCTCCACTGACGATCTTCTGTCCCCATAGAGATGCAGAAGTGTGTAATCTTACACCTCAGGCTGATTTAATTTGTATTCAGTGTGTTGTGGTAGATATTTAACTCACTTCAGGGGACCAGTTGAAACAGGATCTCCTACTTCTCTGCCATCTTACCCCTCCCCCAGTGTCTCTTATAAATTTTTATTAAAAAGTCCTCAATAAAATGGCAAGCTAAAGCAATAATATCCTTGTGATCAGTCTGCCACCAAGCCCTTCCTGTTCTTCCATTACAATATCTGCCAATTTTGATGAATTTCTTGTGTTCTTGGTGTCACAGTTCTACTTGATGACCGGAATTGGCAAGAGTTTGTTGCTAACTTAGTCTTCCACCCAGGGCAGGAATGAGGGTGAGGCCAGTGAGTACTTGGGAAGCCCATTCTTCTCCTGTGTGCTCCTTCTGTCCCCCTTTTCTTTCTTTCTTCCTGCTGTGAAGACTGTGTAAAGGTTCTGATTTGAGACATTGGAAAGCGATCAGAAAAACTCTCCCTTATACTCTGGTAAAACCACCAAAAGAAAATTCGTTCAGGTAGAAATTGCAATATTTTTTCAGAGGAAAGTTGATGGAGTCCAGCTCCTCCCTTTGTGACTTATAATTCCCTGGTCAGCCCCACCCCTGGCCATCTTGAAAGTGGGCTTTTTTTTTTTTTCATTTCTCTATGTTGCCTTTGCACTTTTCTAACAATTATCGCTTAAATTCAGAAGGTTTTAATTTAGATGTAATCCAATTTATCATTATTTTCTTTTATTTCTTGTACATTTCCAGTAATATCTTGAAATTCACAGAGAAAAATCAAGTCATAAATTATCATTATTAATTTTTCTAATAGTTTTATGATTGTAGTTATTATATTTATGTTTTTGATCTGTTTGGGATAATTTTTTTATATGGTGTGAGGCAGGAGTCCAACTTCATTACTCTGCATATAGAAATTCATATGTCCAAATCTCATCTATTAATGATTTTAAATTTTCCCATTGAGTGGAATAGATACTCATAAAAATCTATTTTCTATAGATGTGTTTATGTCTGATATGCCATTCTGTACAAAGGTACATGTCTATTATTATGCCAGTCTTAAATTGTTTTGAAATCTAGAATATGAGTCCTCCAATATTGTCTTCTTTTTCAAGAAAGTTTGACTCTTTAATGCATCTAAGAAATCTATGTAATTGAGAAAGAGCATTCCATTTCTGAAAAAAAAAGACATGTTACAGAGAATGTATTGACTTTCCCGATTATGTATTATTGACATGTTGACTATATTAAGTTCTTACATAAAACACAAAGTATCTTTCAATTTACTCAAAATTTATTCTTTAATTTTTCAACAATATTTTATAAAACTGAATGTACACATCTTACATATTTTGATTATTTTCCCATAGTTGTTTAATTATTTTTGATATTTTATAAATATCACTATATTTTGAGAAGTTCATATGAATTCCAGGAACGAGAAAAAAAAAAGAGGAAAATAAAATGCACACACCAAAAGAACACTCCCAGCCTTAGTGTGTTGACTTTATCTTGGACAGTCCTTCTACTTTTAGCCAAGATTGCATTAATCCTATGGATCAGCCTGTGATAACAAACTTTGTATCTTCTCAAGTCTTTTCTGAATATGTCATGCCATGATCATACTTGTAATTCTCTAGAATATTCTGTACACATGATAACATCCGAATGTCAAAAATTTCAAATATATCTTCAAAATTCTTTTCTCATGAGTTTTGGGAGTCAACTCTATGTTGATTGGTTTTAATTTGCTATGTTTTTGTAGTTTAATAGTCTTTATTGGAAGATTTATAATTACTATCCATCAATATTCTAGTTTGTGACTGAAGCTAGGCAAACCAGATAAGGACCCTTCATTAGACTTACTTTCAGACTCCTTTATTTATTTATTTTTTTGGCTTATTTACAGCATAACAGTGTTCATTGTTTTGGCATCATACCCAGTGTTCCATGCAGTACGTGCCTTCACTATTACCCACCACCTTGTTCCTCAACCTCCCACCCCCCACCCCTTCAAAACCCTCTGGTTGTTTTTCAGAGTCCATAGTCTCTCATGGTTCATCTCCCCTTCCAGTTTCCCTCAACTCCCTCTCCTCTCCATCTCCCCATGTCCTCCATGTTCTTCGTTATGCTCCACAAATAAGTGAGACCATATGATACTTGACTCTCTCTGCTTGACTTATTTCGCTCAGCATAATTTCTTCCAGTCCCGTCCATGTTGCTACAAAAGTTGGGTATTCGTCCTTTCTGATGGAGGCATAATACTCCATTGTGTATATGGACCACATCTTCCTTATCCATTCATCTGTTGAAGGGCATCTTGGTTCTTTCCACAGTTTGGCGACCGTGGCCATTGCTGCAATAAACATTGGGGTACAGATGGCCCTTCTTTTCACTACATCTGTATCTTTGAGGTAAATACCCAGCAGTGCAATTGTAGGTTCATAGGGAAGCTCTATTCTTAATTTCTTCAGGAGTCTCCACACTGTTCTCCAAAGTGGCTGCACTAACTTGCATTCCCACCAACAGTGTAAGAGGGTTCCCCTTTCTGCACATCCTCTCCAACACACGTTGTTTCCTGTCTTGCTAATTTTGCCTATTCTAACTGGTGTCAGGTGGTATCTCAATCTGGTTTTAATTTGAATCTCCCTGATGGCTAGTGATGATGAATATTTTTTCATGTGTCTGATAGCCATTTGTATGTCTTCGTTGGAGAAGTGTCTGTTCATATCTTCTGCCCATTTTTTGATATGATTATGTGTTTTGTGTGTGTTGAGTTTGAGAAGTTCTTTATAGATCCTGGATATCAACCTTTTGTCTGTACTGTCATTTGCAAATATCTTCTCCCATTCCGTGGGTTGCCTTTTTGTTTTGTTGACTATTTCCTTTGCTGTGCAGAAGATTTTGATCTTGATGAAGTCCCAAAAGTTCATTTTCGCTTTTGTTTCCTTGGCCTTTGGAGACATATCTTGAAAGAAGTTGCTGTGGCTGATATCGAAGAGGTTACTGCCTATGTTCTCCTCTAGGATTCTGATAGATTCCTGTCTCACGTTGAGGTCTTTTATCCATTTCGAGTTTATCTTTGTGTACGGTGTAAGAGAATGGTCGAGTTTCATTCTTCTACATATCGCTGTCCAGTTTTCCCAGCACCATTTATTGAAGAGACTGTCCTTTTTCCATTGAATATTTTTTCCTGTTTTGTCGAAGATTATTTGACCATAGAGTTCAGGGTCCATATCTGGGCTCTCCACTCTGTTCCACTGGTCTATGTGTCTGTTTTTATGCCAGTACCACGCTGTCTTGGTGATCACAGCTTTGTAGTAAAGCTTGAAATCGGGTAACGTGATGCCGCCAGTTTTGTTTTTGTTTTTCAACATTTCCTTAGCAATTCGGGGTCTCTTCTTATTCCGTACAAATTTTAGGATTCTTTGCTCCAGCTCTTTGAAAAATATTGGTGGAATTTTGATCGGAATGGCATTAAAAGTATAGATTGCTCTAGGCAGTATAGACATTTTAACAATGCATATTCTTCCAATCCAAGAGCATGGAACAGTCTTCCATCTTTTTGGGTCTTCTTCAATTTCTTTCATGAGTGTTCTGTAGTTCCTCGAGTACAGGTCCTTTACCTCTTTGGTTAGGTTTATTCACAGGTATCTTTTGGTTCTTGGTGCTATAGTAAATGGAATCGATTCTCTAATTTCCCTTTCTGTATTTTCATTGTTAGTGTATAAGAACGCCACTGATTTCTGGACATAGACTTTGTATCCTGCCACGTTACTGAATTGCTGTATGAGTTCTAGTAGTTTGGGGGTGGAGTCTTTGGGGTTTTCCATATAAAGAATCATGTCATCTGCGAAGAGAGAGTTGCAATTCTTCCTTGCCAATTTGGATACCTTTTATTTCTCTTTGTTGTCTGATTGCCATTGCTAGAACTTCTAATACTATGTTGAACAAGAGTGGTGAGAGTGGGCATCCTTCTCGTGTTCCTGATCTCAACGGGAAGGCTGCAAGCTTTTTCCCATTGAGGATGATATTTGCTGTGGGTCTTTCATAGATAGATTTTATGAAGTTCAGGAATGTTCCCTCTATACCTATACTTTGAAGCGTTTTCATCAGGAACGGATGCTGGATTTTGTCAAATGCTTTATCTGCATCAATTGAGAGGACCATGTGGTTCTTCTCTCTTCTCTTATTGATGTGTTCTATCACACTGATTGATTTGCGAATGTTGAACCAACCTTGCAACCCAGGGATGAATCCCACCTGGTCATGGTGGATAATCTTTTGAATGTGCTGCTGGATCCTGTTTGCTAGGATCTTGTTGAGAATCTTTGCATCCATATTCATCAGTGATATTGGTCTGAAATTCTCCTTTTTGGTAGGGTCTTTGCCTGGTTTGGGGATCAGGGTAATGCTAGCTTCATAAAAAGAGTCTGGAAGTTGTCACTCTGCTTCACATTTTTGGAACAGCTTCAGGAGAATTGGGGTTATTTCTTCTTTGAAAGTTTGGTAGAATTCCCCAGGGAATCCGTCAGGTCCTGGGCTCTTGTTTTTTGGGAGGTTTTTGATCACTGCTTCAATCTCGTTATTAGATATTGGTCTATTCAGGTTGTCAGTTTCTTCCTGGTTCAATTTTGGGAGTTTGTAGCTTTCCAGGAATGCATCCATTTCATCTAGTTTGCTTAGCTTATTGGCATATAACTGTTGGTAATAATTTCTGATGATTGTTTCTATTTCCTTGGTGTTAGTTGTGATCTCTCCCTTTTCATTCATAATTTTATTAATTTTGGCTTTCTCTCTTTTCTTTTGGATTGGTGTGGCCAATGGTTTATCGATCTTATTGATTCTTTCAAAAAACCAGCTTCTAGCCTCATTGATATGTTCTACTGTATCTCTCGTTTTTACCTCATTGATCTCTGCTCTAATCTTGATTATTTCCCTTCTTGTGTGTGGAGTTGGTTTGATTTGTTGTTGATTCTCTAGTTCTTTAAGGTGTAGAGACAGCTGGTGTATTCTGGATTTTTCAATGTTTTTGAGGGAGGCTTGGATGGCTATGAATTTTCCCCTTAGAACCGCCTTTGCTGTATCCCATAGGTTTTGGACCGAAGTGTCTTCATTCTCATTGGTTTCCATGAATTGTTTAAGTTCATCTTTGATCTCCTGGTTGATCCAAGCATTCTTAAGCAAGGTGGTCTTTCGCTTCCAGGTGTTTGAGTTCCTTCTGAACTTTTCCTTGTGATTGAATTCCAGTTTCAAAACATTGTGTTCAGAGAATATGCAGGGAATAATGTCAGTCTTTTTGTATCGGTTGAGTCCTGCTTTGTGACCCACTATGTGGTCTATTCTGGAGAAGGTTCCATGTGCACTTGAGAAGAATAAGTATTCTGTTGTTTTAGGGTGGAATGTTCTGTATATGTCTATGAGGTCCATCTGGTCCAATGTTTCCTTCAGTGCTCTTATTTCTTTATTCATTTTCTGCTTCGGTGATCTGTCTATTTCTGAGAGAGGCTTATTAAGATCTCCTACTATTATTGTATTCATATCAATATGACTCTTTATCTTGATTAATGGTTTTCTTATGTAATTGGGTGCTCCCATATTGGGGACATAGATATTCACAATTGTTAGATCATCTTGGCAGATAGTCCCTTTAATAATTAAGTAGTGTCCTTCTGTATCTCTGACTGCAGTCTTTAGTTTAAAATCTAATTTATCTGATATGAGAATCGCTACCCCGGCCTTATTCTGAGGCCCATTGGCATGAAAGATGTTTCTCCATCCCTTCACTTTCAGTCTGGGTGTATCCTTAGGTTCAAAATGGGTCTCTTGTAGACAACATATGGATGGGTCCTGCCGTTTTATCCAATCTGCAACCCTGTGTCATTTTATGGGCACATTTAGGCCATTCACATTGAGAGTGATTATTGAGAGATAGGTTTTTATTGACATTGTGTTGCCTTTGAAGTCTTTCTGTCTGTAGATTGTTTCTATATTTCTGTTCAATGATATTCTTAGGATTTTTTCTCTTTTATAGGACCCCCCTTAATATTTTCTGCAGTGTCAGCTTGATGGTTGCATAGTCTTTTAAGCCTTGCCGGTCTTGGAAACTCTTTATCTCTCCATCCATTTTAAATGTCAGTCTTGCTGGATAGAGTATTCTTGGTTGCATGTTCTTCTCATTTAGTA
The DNA here is from genome assembly GCF_922984935.1 of Meles meles. Classification (NCBI taxonomy): domain Eukaryota; kingdom Metazoa; phylum Chordata; class Mammalia; order Carnivora; family Mustelidae; genus Meles; species Meles meles. The sequence continues at coordinate 620,322 of NW_025721603.1, forward strand.
CTCTGAATATATTTTGCCAGCCCTTCCTGGCTTGCCAGGTCTCTGTGGAAAGGTTTGACGTTATTCTAATGGGCTTTCCTCTGTATGTAAGGAGCTTCTTTGTCCTAGCTGCTTTTAAGAGGGTCTGTCAGGAAACATAATTCCTCATTCTAACTGTAAGGTGTCGTGAGGACTTTCGAGAATCTAGAATCTTGGGAGGAAATCTTTCTGCCTCTAGTACATGAACGTTGTTTCCATTCATGTGATTGGGAAATTTTTCATAGATAACTTCTTCCACTATATCTTCTGGACTTCTTTCTTTTTCCTCCCCTTCAGGGATTCCAATAATTCTGACGTTGGAATCTTTCATGGCATCGTTTATTTCCCTGATTCTGTTTTCGTGGCTTCTGAGCTGTTTGTTCCAGGCTTCCTCCTGATCCTTTCTCTCTATTTGTTTGTCCTCCAGATCACTAATTCTATCTTCTGTCTCAGTTACCCTAGCTTTTAGAGAATTTAGATTGGATTGGAACTCATTGAGAGCATTTTGAACATCATCCCTGGTGGCTTTCAGTTCTGCCCTAATCAATTCTGTTTGGTCATCCATGGCTTTCTCCAACCTAGCTATTGCCTGGATAATTGTTAGTCTGAATTCCTTTTCTGACATTTTGTCTATGTTGATAGCCTTTAGCTCTGTTGCAGAAGGCCCATCCTCTGTATTTTTCTTCTGTTGGGTATTCCTCCTCCTAGTCATTTTGGTAAGAGAAGACTGAAGGGATGCAGCTGGACTTATCGATTGTGGTGCAGTCAATGTGCACCCTGGAATGCTTCTGTGCAATCAGGATTCCCCACCCAAATGAGAGAAAAAAAAAAGAAAAAGAAATAGAGAAGAAGAAATAAAAAAGGGGGAAAGAAAAAAGGAAAAAAAAAGAGAGAAATAGGGAAAAAAGGGAAGATAAAAGAGAAGGCTCAGCCCAAATGGGCCACAAGTTAAGATTTGTGAAGTATACAAACAAAAACAGACAAACAAAAAGAGTGATAAAGGTATATGACAAGAGAAAAAAAAATATGTATATATAAGCAAAAAAAAGGGAAGAACCTCATCAGAAAGAACCCCAAGTATAAGATTTATATATTATCAGGACAAACACAAATTCACAGAAACACTGACAGAAGGAAAAATTGGGAGAGTGGTGATAGATTCTCAGTGTTGGTGAGGAAGGTTATTTTGATTCTTCCTGAAGGTATCTTGATGTTTTTGTTAAGGGACTCAACTTTCCTAAGTTACAGGGGGAATAGAAACTGGTTTGCCTATAGGGGTAGCATTGATTGGGGAAAGGGGATTACCTTGAAGTTTAACTCTATATGTATAGTAGAAAATAAAAAGTAAAAAGGAATAAACTAGACTAAACTAAGTTAAAATTTAAAAAGAATTAAAAAATAGAAAATCAAAAGAAAAACACGGGTGTATGTATCAAAAAGTTCAGGATAGAAGATTATTAAAGAATTTGATGTACTGGACATCTCAGTGTGGTGGTAAATAGGTAAAAAAAATTACCTGTATGTATAAAAAAAAAGAACCAGAATATTGGTAAAGAGTTAAAAATAAAAGTTGTATTTATGAAGTAGTGGTGGTTGTTCTCTTGTAGTCTTTTTTTTTTTTTCTTCCTTCATGGTTGGTTTTCTGGGGGAGGGGCCTGCCACGTGGGTTTTCAGACAATGATGTTCCCTGAGTTAGGTCCTCCTGCTCCCCTCAAGGGGATGAGCTCTGAGGAAACTGTTTTTTTCAGCCTTTTGTTCTCTGGGGGTTTTTATGTTCTTTCATCTGCTTTCTCTCGCCTTGACAGCTTTTGGTGGTTTTTGGAGGTTTAGAGGTGAGCAAACTGCACCCAACCTCCCTCTCAGAGAGAAGCCTCAGACTGTTTTGCAAAAGCTGCTGGCAGAGTCGGTTCTAGTCACTGTCCCTGGGGATGCAGGAGCTCCTCCTTGTACCCAAAACCAGGGCAGCAGTGGATGTCTGGGCAGCTCCAGACCGCCAGAGAGGTTCTGAGTGGAGATCGAACACTGAGATTTTCCCGATGTCCCAGGCTGGGAATGTCTGGTTTTCCTAATGCCAGAGCTCCAGTCTAGCGCCTATGAGCACCTATCCCAAGGGAGGATGTGGGACGTGCGTGTTACAGGATTGCCATCTGGCCAGGCTCCCAGCCCCTCACGGGAGCCAGACCCCACTGGTTCTCGGACCCGCTGGCGTTCAGGCGCACTGGCGGCTCAGGGACGGAGACCTGATTTCTCTGCCGCACTCTTTCTGGCTCAGCGCCAGGAGAGGCTGCCCTGGGTCCGGGGACTTAGGTCCCTGACCCTAACTGTCCAGGTTCCCACTATTACCCCCCATGATCCTTTGCTCTTTGTGTTTTGAGTGCTTTCAACCAGACTTCAAGTTAATGCTGGTCCCCAGAGGCAGAGCACTCTCTTGTTGGGGTATTACTTTCCAATGGGTCACCTCTGGTGGCTCCCTCCCCCTTTTGTTTATCTTCGGATATCAGTCTGATGCTCCCAGTCTGCTTTACCTGCCACTGGCGTCTTCTGCTCCTGTAGAGATCCAGACGTGTATAATTCTGATCTCAGGCTGATTTCATGGGTGGTCGGAGTTCTTTGGTAGGTAATCAGCTCACTTTAGGGTACAGGTTGAAATGGTGCCTCCTCCTACTTCCCTGCCATCTTGACTCCCCCTGACTATGTTTTTCCAGACTCCTTTAAATAGACATATACAAAATAATATATGAGTTAGGTATGACCAACCAAATATATGCAGGTAATATGAAGTTAGTTTAACACTTGAAAAGAAGAGAAATAGAATGCAAATTTCCTAATAAACGAAATAAATGTTTAAGATTATATAAAAATCACAAAGAAGTATCAAAAGATTTGAAAAATTTATGAGTCTTTAATGTTCTAACAACAACAACCACAAATCAGAAGCAGTCTTAGCAAACTACAACAGAAAAGGAATCCATGGAGTGCCTGTATGGTTCAGTTGGTTAAGGGTCTGCTTTAGCTCAGGTCATGATCTTAAGGTCCTGGGATTGAGTCCCATATCATGCTCCCTGCTCTGTTAGGTTTTTGCTTCTCCTTCTCTGCTCACTTCTAGCTCTTTCTCTCTCGTTCTCACTCATCTCTCAAATAAATAAGTAAATAAATAAATAAATATATTTTTTATAAATAAAGAGATTCATGATCCTAATAAAGAGCTTCTATTTTAAACAGAAACAAACAAACATAAAGCAACAAACATGTACCCAACATCATAATTAAAAATGGAAAACAGAGGGGCCCCTGAGTGCCCCAGTTGGTTGGGTAGCTGCCTTGGGCTCAGATCATGTTCCCAGGGTCCTGTGATGGAGCACTGCATTGAGCGCCCTGCTCAGCGGAGACCCTGCTTCTCACTTTCCCTCTGCCTGCTGCTCTGTCTACTTGTGCTCTCTCTACTCTGTGTCACGTAAGAAAATAAAATCTTTTAAAAATAATGGAAAACTGAATCCCTTTTTTAGGGTTAAGTGTAAAACAATAATGTATAATCTTAGCTGGTAATTAGATGTACTAAAGGTAGGAAAAATAAAGACACACTTAAATATAAGCACATTGATTTGAGAGAAAGAATAAAACACCCTTCGTAAGTGATATTAACATAAACATAAAACCATAAAAAATGTAAAACTACAAGAACTAACAAATGAATTTATTTGGGACACATATTATAAGAGCATGATATGAAAAATAATTGAATTGCTACATTCAAACAAAACATAGATTGTAATTTTGAAGGCATTATTTTAATAATAATGAAAGCATTAAATGTACAGGGAAAGGTTAACTAAGTATATGGCAGACTTGTACACTTAAAATTATAAATTACTGTTGGGACACCTGGGTGGCTCAGTGGGTTAAAGCCTCTGCTTTCAGCTCAGGTCATAATTCCAGGGTCCTGGGATCGAGCCCCACATTAGGCTCTCTGCTCCGCAGGGAGGCTACTTCCCCCCATCTCTCTGCCTGCCTCTCTGCCTACTTGTGATCTCTCTCTCTGTCAAATAAATAAACAAATCTTTAAAAAATTATAAATTAGTGTTAACAGAAATTAAGGAAGGCCAAAATCATGGTAAGATACACCATGTTTATGCTTGAGATGACTCAAAACTTCTGAAATTTTGTGTACATAATTTTATAAGCTACTTCTGAAAATATCCAAGTCTATAGGTTTAGATTAGGCAAAACTATATTTGAAAAATAAAACAACTGGAAGATTTTACTACCTGATTTTTCAAACTATCTATAAATCTATAATAGTTAAGACTGTGTAAGTTGCATAAGTTAAACAGAACATATATTTCTGAAATAGACCCACAAACTCATGTCAAATAGTATTAAGAAAAAGATTCAAAATAAATTCAAAAGTTTATGTACTTGAAATGATATAGAAAATCTGTTCAGGAGACAAAAAAAAACTGAAATGTAAGGTTTCCATGCACAAAATATGCTCGAAAACAGAGTCAATGACCTAAATGTAAAATATAAAACTAGAAATATTCTAGAAGAGAACAACAGAAGAAATCAGCATAATTTTAGGGTACTGTAAACTTGACATAAGGCGTGTATCAAAAAGCATAAATTCTGCAAGATAAAAATTATAATATTGACTTCATGAAAATTAAAAGCTTTTTACTCCTTAAGAGACATTATTAAGGAAATGGAAAAGCAAATAGAAATATACACATATGCATACCCAACATACACAATTTATATGGAACTGTAACAATGTAATAATATGAGAAAAATAATTCATTTACAAATATGCACAACAGTGCTCACTGTGGCAGCACATATACAAATATGCACATTACAACACTTAACTTGAATTTCATTAAAGTGATCAATGAACATATGAAAAAATGCTATTATTATAAGAAAATTTCAAACCCTACACACCCATTAGTACAGCCAAAATAACCTAGGTGCAACACTGAGAGGTGGTGAAGCTGTGCAGCAGAGTCCTCATCACTACTGTTGGGTATGTTAAATGTAATAACTTTGGAAATTTTGTGTCAATTTCTCATTAAGTTAAAGAGTCACTTATCATATAACCTAGCAATTGTACTCCTTGCTATTTATTCAAATAAAAAGAAACACATCTGTGCCAAGGACTTGCACAGGACAATTTGAAGCAGTTTTATTCTTTTTTAGCAGTTTTATTCTTATTAAACCAAAATAAGAATGAACATAAATAAAAATTAAATACATACATCCAAACATGCATATATACATATCTACAACAAGTAAATGGATGATTAAACTTTGGTATATTTATTCAAAGGAATATAACTTGCACTGAAAAGGAATAAGCTTACAAAACACACAGAACTATGGGGGCACCTGGATGGCTCAGTCAGTTGATTGTCCAACTCTTGTTTTCAACTCAGGTCATGATCTGTACGGGTTGGGAGATCCATCTCTGAGTCAGACCCTACACTCAGCACAGAGTCTGCTTGAAGAATCTCTCCCTTTCTGCCTTCCTCCCATTTACTCTCTCTCTCTCTCTCTCAAATAAATAAATCTTTTAAAAGACCTAAAAAAGAAAAACATACAGCAGCATGAATTCAATGTCTAATTTATGATGGTAGATGAAATAATCCCAACACCGTATGTATATGCTTCATGACTGCATATATGAAAATCTGGAAAAATCAAAGCTAAGTCACAGTGACAAAAATGGAGTAGTGATTGCTTGACTCTAAAGGGAGAAATTGAGTGCAGAGGCTTGAGAAATCTTTCTAGGTGGAAAAGAAGGCTATATTCTTGATTGTGATTGCATTATATATATATATATATATACACACACACACATTTGCCATAATATATTGAACTCTACCTTATGATATGTGTATTTTATCATATTTCAATTATAGCACCAAAAGATTATTTAAAAATTATCTCATATTCCCTTTTGGGGAATTATTTTCAGTGAAAGACTTGGTGCATTATTTGGCATCCTTAGATAATTAGCATTGTTCATGTCCATATCAGTACATGCTATCAACATCCCATGTCACTGCAGACAAACCGGCTCTACATATTTTCAAGTATCTTTTGGTCATTTACACTTACATATTTTTAACCACTTCTTTACAGTTTCATTCTTAAATAAATAAATAAATGCTTGATTTACTTGGCATTTATGCTTAAGATGTGAGCTTTTATTGTATATATGGGATAACCAGTGTTCACAAAACAACATAGTGAACAAAATATATTTTTCTTTGAATAATTTAACAAGCTCAAACTCATACTGTAAATTTCCTTAATATGAGACATATGTGGTTATCATCCAGATTAATTTTGTTTAATTTTTAGATTACCATATTTGTATCTTCAGATACCAGATTTTCATATCCTCTGCACATATTGATTATGATTCTCTACTCAAAGCCTTTGAGAAATGGTTCATCCTTTGAATCTACATAGTGGGTAACATAGTTTTTTACACACTTGGATAATTCTTTCTTAGTTATTCTTATAAAATGATGCAAAGCCAGTGTTTTGTTTTGTCTTACTTGTTTTGTACTTTTCTTTTAAAAGAAGATTTTTTATGCTGATCTAGTATATCCTTGATAGCTAGGGTATAGTCTTTCCTGGTCATGTCTATTGTGGCCGAAATATTGAAGGATACAATTCTATACTCATAAGCCAATGGTGAATACCATAAGTAGCAGCTAATGAATTGACTTATGAAGCTAAACTTCAGTTTCTATAAAGACCTTTCCAATATTTCTCATAGTTGTTTTGTTCTTCCTTTGGACCCAGGAGGTGAGCACTTTGACTTTCTCTAAAAGAGAGTCCTCAGGGAATCTACATGGAATCCCCAAGGTAAAGGCAAATTTCTAAGGTTCAGTACAAATGAAATTCTAGTACTTCTCACAAGGGTGATTTCTAGCCATGTTTTTTTTCCTGAATCTTGTCAACTGGGTATAGGAAAGTTGAGGAGAATATGCATACTCTCTCACACACACACACAAGCACACGTGCACACACAGGGATTTGGTGTTTATTTATAGAATAGATGGTATAAAACAGCAAATAAAATAGCAGGAAAGAGATTACTTAGCTTGTTACCATTATAAGGAAATTAAATGTAGAGTGTTCAAATATATAACTTTCTGAAAGGAAACATTTAAAGAGCATGTAACTAATAACATCTCTTTCCTGGAAAATAACCAAAGAGAATAAGGTCTGTGAGTACAAATGGGGAATATAATATTCACTGTTACATATTTGCTTAGAGAGTATCAAGGTACTTAATAGTACTTTTATAATTTTGGATATTTCTGTCATCTGGGGGTATATTCTTTCTCAGACTTTTGTTTGGCATGCACGGTAGGCAGACTTTAGAAATTTAAAAAATAGGTTAATTTAAAAAATATATAAATTAAATTTTAAATTTTAATGAATTTTACAGTATATAATTTTGTAAATATATCAATACTGTAAATATGTAAATATATATAAATGCATAGATATATAAAACATAAATATATAAAATAATAAATTTTAAATATATATGTTTGCCTTCATATTTAAATATTATTTTATTTTTATAAAAGTGTTAAATGATTTCAAATTGTTTTTTTACATCCAGTTTTGTCCTGTGGTGATATATAGTTGTGTAATGCTTTTTTTAAGATTTAAAAAAATATATTTATTTGAGGGGTGCCTCTGTGGCTCAGTGGGTTAAAGCCTCTGCCTTTGGCTAAGGTCATGGTCTCAAGGTCTTGGGATCAAGCCCCGCATAAGGCTCTCTGCTTTGCGGGGAGCCTGTTCCCCCTGCCTTTGCCTGCCTCTCTGTCTGCTTGTGATCTCTATCTGTCAAATAAATAAATAATTTTTTTTAAAAAAAGTATTTATTTGAGAGAGTGTGTGCCAAGATTAGAGGATAGGGGCAGAGGGAGATGGAGAAGCAGATTCCCCACTGAACAGGGAGCCCAACACAGGGCTTGATCCCAGGACTCCAAGGCCGTGATCTAAGCCAAAAGCAAATGCCCAAATAACTGAGCCACACATGCATCCCATTTGTAACCCTATTATTAAAAATAGACATAATTAAGAAGAATGAAACTTGACCATTCTCTTACACTGTACACAAAGATAAACTCGAAATGGATAAAAGACCTCAACGTGAGACAGGAATCCATCAGAATACTAGGGGAGAACATAGGCAGTAACCTCTTCCATCTCAGCCACAGCAACTTCTTTCAAGATATGTCTCCAAAGGCCAAGGAAACAAAAGCGAAAATGAACTTTTGGGACTTCATCAAGATCAAAAGCTTCTGCACAGCAAAGGAAACAGTCAACAAAACAAAGAGGCAACCCACGGAATGGGAGAAGATATTTGCAAATGACAGTACAGACAAAAGGTTGATATCCAGGATCTATAAAGAACTTCTCAAACTCAACACACACAAAACACATAATCATATCCAAAAAATGCACAGAAGATATGAACAGACACTTCTCCAGTGAAGACATACAAATGGCTATCAGACACATGAAAAAATGCTCATCATCACTAGCCATCAGGGAGTTTCAAATTAAAACCTCATTGAGATATCACCTTACACCAGTTAGAATGGCCAAAATTAGCAGGACAGGAAACAACGTGTGTTGGAGAGGTTGTGGAGAAAGGGGAACCCTCTTACACTGCTGGTGGGAATGCAAGTTGGTGTAGTCACTGTGGAGAACAGTGTGGAGATTTCTCAAGAAATGATAAATAGAGTTTTCCTATGACCCTGCAATTGCACTACTGGGTATTTACCCCAAAGATACAGATGTAGTGAAAAGAAGAGCCATCTGTACCCCAATGTTTATTGCAGCAATGGCCACGGTCGCCAAACTGTGGAAAGAACCAAGATGCCCTTCAACGGATGAATGGATAAGGAAGATGTGGTCCATATACACGATGGAGTATTATGCCTCCATAAGAAAGGATGAATACTCAACTTTTGTAGCAACATGGACGGGACTGGAAGAGTTTATGCTGAGTGAAATAAGTCAAGCAGAGAGAGTCTAGTATCATATGGTCTCACTTATTTGTGGAGTATAACAAAGAACATGGAGGACATGAGGAGGTGGAGAGGAGAAGGGAGTTGAGGGAAAGTGGAAGGGGAGATGAACCATGAGAGACTATGGATTCTGAAAAACAACCTGAGTGTTTTGAAGGGGTGGGGGGTGGGAGGTTGGGGGACCAGGTGGTGAGTATTAGGGAGGGCACGTACTGCATGGAGTACTGGGTGTGGTGTAAAAATAATGAATACTGTTACGCTGAAAATAAATAAATAAATAAATAAATAAATAAATAAATATACGAAAATTTAAACTCTAAAAAAAGGAAAGAAAGGAAATGGCCTGGTTTAATTCCATATAATAATTTAATCAAATTTTTCATAATTTATATCTTAATATTAACCACAAACCAAAAATTTTTCTTGTTAAATGGAGCAATGTTACACCTTCTTGTAGTTGGGCTATTATAAATGTGTATCTTAGCACCTCAAAATAATTCAATCAATAAACATTATTAAAAACATCTAATGAACAAGGCAGTATTCTTAATTATGGCTGTTGATTTAATTGTGAATATAACCTTAAATATAAACTCTATTTGGAAAATATTAGGTAATTATTTTTTGGATAATAGAAATAGAAATAGAAATAGAAAACTACCAGAATATTAGATTATTTATGGATAACATAACTGGATTTTAAAATATTAATGGAGGTAAAAACATTAATAACTGGAAGAAAAAGAGGGAAAACCTAGAACTGGACAGTCCAATAATGAGATATCTAATACAGTCAATTGAGTATCAGCTGTCTTAGATTCTTATAAAATACTCAAGCATACAATTATTTCTGCATAAATTAATTCAATTCTGGGATAGAGGGAGATAAACAAAAGATTAGACAACTTATCTTTCATTACTAAGTTCACTTTTCTATGTAAATTATGAAGTTTAACCTTTTCAGTTATTCCAGTCCAGCATAGTAACTAAAGGGATAAAAGGAATACTGAATAAATAAATCACAATGAAAATTTAGGGTGAGTGTTCTCCACTGGATGTCTTCTTAAAATCTCTCTATTCATTGTGGAGTCAGTGGACTCACAACACCAGAGCAATCTGGAAATTTTTAAAAGTTCTGAATCTCACCCTTGGCCTCTTAAATAAGACTATAACCTCTTAAATAAGACTATAAGCTTCCTAATTGAATGGTATGCAAATTAAATCGGAAGAATCACTATTTTAGGTAACTTCAGTTTTAAGCAATATTTTTATTATATTTTTAATTTTAATTGAGGTTAAATTAGCCAATGTATAATCTTTTTAATGGCAAGAACAGGTAAGAAATGAAAATAGCAAAATGCAAATGTGAGTCAATGTATAATTATCTCTAATAAGAACATGTCAAATTGGAAGTGAAAAATATTTTTGACTATTAAAGGAGAAGAGAATTTCAAAAGTATTTCAGTGGTTTAAGCCGCTGCCTCCGGTTCGGGTCATGATCTCAGGGTCCTGGGATCGAGTCCCACATCGGGCTCTCTGCTCAGCAGGGAGCCTGCTTCCCTCTCACTCTCTCTGCCTTCCTCTCTGCCTACTTGCAATCTCTCTCTGTCAAATTAAAAAAAAAGAATATAAAAGAAAAATATTTTATACAAATGACATTTACTACTTTTTTGCTAAATCTTGACAACACATTTACAAAGACATGTTTTTATAAGATGATATTATATTGTATATAAAGGTAACTTTTATAAGTATTTGAGAAGTCCATTGATTTAAAAATTGTGAAAATCTTATCTGTTTGGCCATAACTTTTCCTGTGATGTAAATTTGCTAAAGTAAATGTTTCTTTTAAATTTCTTTTAAATTTCTACCTATGTGTCTTTTTGAAATATTGTTGTGTGAATTTCTATATAAATATTTTTTGCACTTCACTGATTATTTTCTTGCAAAACAGGCTTGAATTATGAAAGTTTCTATGACGGAAAAATATTCAGAATTTTCCCATTATCCTTAAAGACACACACACACACACACACACACACACACACACACACCTCCCATTATGCTCCCTTATTATTTAAGCCAGAGATCCTCACACTTAAGAGATTGTCTTCTCCCTTACTCCATCATCATTTATAACTAGTCCATCACCAGTTCTTATTTTTACAACCAAATTCTTCATTAATATATCAACATATTATGATTTGCATCTATGCCACACCTTTAGCACTACTTTTCATCTATGATACCACATTATTCTTTCCAAATGTCTCAGTCTTACATATAGACTTTCCCCATTACAGGTGGCTGGACAACACAAGAGGGGATATTTTACAATGCCCACTGGAGGGAAAAAAAGACACCATATCAAGAATTTATTATTGTAGAGAAATAGTTTAGGGGAGAAAGAGATGTCAGGTGATACAAACAGGGAGTGGGAGCCATACTAACAGAGAAAGGTGAAAGAGAGAGAGGAGCACACAGGGGAACACACAAGGAGAAGGTTTCCCCAAAGCCATTAGCTTGGAGAAAGAAAAGGGTGAATTTTCATGAGTCCTTGCAAGCATCAGAGCTTAAAGCATGGAATTTTATTTTTATTTTTTAGAAGATTTTATCTATTTTACAAAGAGAGAGAGAGAGCAGCAGCAGAGAGAAAGGGAGAAGCAGACTCCCTACTGAGCAGGGACCTTGATGCGGGACTTAATCCCAGAACCCAAGGATCATGACCTGAGCTGAAGGCACATGTTTAACTGACAGCCACCCAGGTGCCCAAGAATGGAGTTTTAAAAGTCAGTAGACTTAGCTGGGATACATCCTTGAATCAAAGTCCTGTACCCGGTGAGAAGGCAGGCCAACAACCCAAAGCAGACAACCTGGAAAGAGCAAACTGAAGAAAGCCAGGGCCATTGTGGGGGGGGAGGGAGTTATTTGCTCTTTTAGAGTGTGTCCCTGAGAAGCATCAATCACCTCTCCATGATACCTCTCCATGAACATAGGAGCAGCTTCGTGCCATTACCCTCTCCTAGCACTCAGATGAACACAGAGCCAATGGTGGGAAACAGCACAACGCAAACACTGGCTGCCTAACTTGCTTATAACAAGCGCCACAATGTTACACTCTGGCAGAACTGCTTCTCTCAGTCAAGATTTCCACAGTTCCAATGTTATGGACCCCTAACACAGAAGACTGGCATAAACCCCTGCTTATACCACACCTCCAGATCATAGAATTCTGTAGGACCTCATTTCTTTTTCTAAGATTATATTTATTTATTTATTTATTCAACAGAAAGAGCTGTATCACAAGTAGGCAGAGAGTCAGGAAGTGAGAGAGAGGGAATCAGGCTCCCTGCCAAGCAGAGAGCCCAATGCAGGATTCCATACCAGGACCCTGATATCATGACCTAAGATGAAGGCACATGTTTAGCCCGGAGGCCCCAGGCACTCCAGGACCTCATTTCTGATGGAATTGGTGCCAGGTCTCATTTTATAAACAGACCAGAGTACCCCGATTTAAAACTCATCACATTCAGGTGAGGGACAAATCAGTGTTACAGCAGTTAAGAAAAGCCTCTGCAAACCATTGGCCTGAAAAATAAAGCAGCCAAAAATGCAGTGGCAGAACACACACAACACACACTGGAGACACTTCTTGAAGTACCAGGCTCTGGCATTACATGACCTCTTTCTCATGAGCTCATTACATTTAGGAGTAGGAAACATAACTGGCTTTTGCAATGCAGAAGAAAGCATAGATATAGATAAAATGCTAGAATATAGAAATTTATCCCAAATTATAGAACAAGGTAAGGGCATATCCAGAGATCTAAACAACATAGATGTAACATGCCTGAAGAGAAAACTTAATGCAACAATCATAAGAATATTCACTGGACTTGAGAAAATGAGAGTAGACATCAGTGGACCCTTAAAACTTGGACAATAGTTTTTAAAAAGAATCAATCAAAAAAGAAGAATGTGATAAACAACATTAGAAACAGTCTTCATGAATGAATGAAGAGCAGCCTGGAAGAATCAGAGAAACAAATTAAAGAACTACAAGACAAAATAATGGAAAATAATGAAGCTGCACAAAGGAGAAACAGGAGAATTATAAAAATGAGAATAGATTATGGAAAGTCAGTGATTCCGTCAAACATAATAACATCAATATTATCAGTCCTAGAAGAAAAGAGCAAAAAGGGGGATAGTTAATGTATTTCAAGAAATAAGAGCAGAATTTTTCCTAATCTGGGGGAAAAAAGGACATCAAGATGCAGGAGGCATAGGAACTTCCATCAAAACCAACAAAGAGGCCAAAATCAAAACATATTATTATTGTATTTGCAAAATATAATGTTAAAGAAAAAAATCTTGAAAGCAGAAAGACAAAAGTAGTCCTTAACTTTCAAGTGGAGACCAATAAGACTGGCTGGATATTTCTCAAAAGAAAATTGGAAAGCCAGAAGAAATTGCCATGATTTATAAAAAAAGTGCTTATTAGGAAAATAACTGCATGATGAATTCTCTATCCAGTAATGTTACAATTCAGAATAGAAGGAGAAATAAAGAGTGGCCCAGACAAAAAAAATTATCTTAACAAAGCTGTGGTCATTGAACAATATGATATTGCCACAAAGACAGATACATAGATCAGTGGAACAGAACAGAAAACCCAGAAATGAACCCACAACAATATGGCTAATTAATCTTAGGTAAAGCTGGAAAGAATATCCAGTGGATAAGACAGTATCTTTAAAAAAAATGGTGTTTTTGAAAACAGGACAATAACATGAAAAAGAATAAAACTGGATGACTTTCTTACACTGTACACAAAAGTAAATTCAAAATGGATTCAAGTCCTTAATGTGAGAATTGAAACCATAAAAATCCTAGAAGAGAACATAGTCACTTTGACATTGGCCATAATAACTTTTTTTTTTTAAATATGTCTCCTGAGACAAGGCAAGTAAAGGCAAAAGCAAAAATTAGGACTTCATCAAGATGAAAAGCTTCCACACAGTGAAGGAAATAATCAACAAAACTAAAAGGCAACCTACAGAATGGAAGAAGTTATTTGCAAATGACATATCTGAAAGAGTTAGTTTCCAAAATATATAAAGAACTTATAAAAGTCAACATCCCAGGGGTCCCCGGGTGGCTCAGTGGGTTAAAGCCTCTGCCTTTGGCTCAGGTCAATATCCCAGAGTCCTGGGATCGAGCCCCGCATCAGACTCTCT